>NC_044551.1:20144230-20798548 GCF_007565055.1 Rhinopithecus roxellana | reverse complement strand
CCCACAGATTCACCATCATGACCTGTGTCTTGTGTCACTTTCAGAGCATGGGATTTGGGACTCCTCCCCGGTACAGGCTATCATCTGGAGTTCTGTAGTGTTTCTTTATTTCACATGGAGTGATGAATATGCTGGAGATGCGGGCTCTATGGAGAGCACTGGGCTTCTTCCAGTTGTCACAACTGTTGTCCCCAAGAACCAGTGTCCTCTACAATTTCACAAAACCTCTTTTCCCTGTTTCTCCATGCCTTAGCCTACAACCCTTCCTAAAATCTGTCCCTTGGAGCATCCATCTTCCATATAGCTCTATATTGCCACCTCCTGAAACCACATCTGCTCTCCCTTGTCCGACAGACTACTGGGTTTCCTCCTGGAGGTCCACGCAAGACCTTGGCTCAGCAGAGTGGAGGTGCCTCCCTCCTCCTCCGTTCTCTGCTGCTTCTCCCCCATTCCTGGTGGAGGGTCATCTCTGTCTGCCACCTCACTCCTTGTGTACCAGGTCAGTCATGATGGCCTGTTAATTTTTCCCTTGTCATATCTTTCTTATTTGTGATTTTACAATATTCCTAGGCTCCAGTGCTAGGTCAGGGCTCCCTGATGTCACTCCTGGGACCATGTTGCTGCTTATCGCCCCGGCTTCATTCTGTTCTGCAGATAAGTGACAGGTAGTGGAGGCAGTGGTGAATGTGCACACCCTGCTGAAAGCTCAGAATGACTGCTGTTTCCAGCCCTCCAAGACCTGAGGTTGGTCACTCACAATCACCTGGGCACTTTCCATGCTGCTGGCACCTTGGAAATGATTTGCAGATAGCAGCTCATTGAGTTCTCAAAATAACCTAACAAAGAACATCATCCCCATTTTACAGAGGCAAACTGAGGCCCAGAGAGCTGAAGTGACTGAGTCACCCAGCTTGCAAGTGCTGCAGCCCAGGTTTGAAACTGGGCAGCGTGTCACTCTTGGATAGCTGCCCATGCTCTACTCCTCTCCCTTCGGTTGAAGCCCTCCAGGGCCCTCCCAACAAGACCATCTCTGCAATATGTCCCTCCTCCTCTCTCCCTCCTTCATCCACCCTGCCTTTCCCTAGTCATCTTCCCTTGTTTTATCTTATGAGTTTCCTTCTCCTAAGAATATGTGTGGAGCAGACTGTGAGCTTCTGAAGGCAGGCCACTTGCATGTGCTTACTTAGGACTTTTGTTTACAATTCCTCATCACACCAATCATGCTGCCTCGTACATATGATAATAGCTCAATATGTGTGGAATGCAGATTATCAACTTGCTTCATGCTGACCATGCAAAGGAGAGGTGAGGCTATAGTGCATATGCAAAACCAAGTGAAAACTAAGGCAATTATGTCGATAATTCACAAAGAAAATAACACTTTTTGGGGGGCTTAATTATCTGGATTTATCCAGTGGGCGTTTTTGAAAAAGCAATTACCCAGACAACAGCCCGAGTGTTCCCTTTCACTTTGCGTGGGTCACAGCGAGCCTGAGTCAGGAGCTTTGTGTTCTGAGCTTGGCCCAGAAGCCCAGTCATTGTTGGATTCTGGGAAAACTGAGTGGCTTCCCCATGCTCTAGTTTGTCTTTCTGTTACTGAGTGAGGCCAAGATCTTCACAGAGGTGGTTCATGTTGCATCATCAACCTCCTGTTTTTTGTCTCGTCTCACTTGCTGATTCTCTTAATTCCAACTTTTAGCATTCATTTTATGCTGAGTTTTTCTCTAATTGTTTCATTGGAGCTTTTTCTTTCCGATGAGGTTGCAAACTGTGATGCCGACGTCCATCCCCTGGCTTTCTTGGTGGACCTGCCCAACTCCTGGAACCCAGAAGTGGAGCCTACAGGGCCCGAATCCACAAAGTACTGATGGCTGGGAGGGGTGACGTCACCTCAGACCCCGTGCCCCAATGCAGTGACTCTCCCCTGGCTGCTGGCTTCTGCTGCCTGCAGACTCCTGAGGCGGCGGCCCTGGGTGTGGCTCCAGCATCCGTATTTCACTAAAAGAGCCCCTGATGACTGTGGTAGGGCTGAGAGCCACTGCAGGGCTTCCAAAGACACCTCTGTCATGAGCTCTGGACACCACTCAAAAAGGTTCTGATTGGAGAACATTTTGGATTTCAAATTGTCGAATTAGTGATGCTCAACCTGTATTGACTTCAAGTGTTAAGGCCCCAAATAGAAGATTCATTTTTTGAATCAACCTTAAATGGGATTTCTTTTTTAAGCAGCGATTCACAAATCTACTTCAGTCTATGAGAGACTGTCGAGCTAAAAGAAAACAGCAGAGCCTCAGGGCTAGGCGGCCTGGCAGGCACACACTGACAGTACGCTATCCTGAATGTGACCTGGCTTGGAGATTCCATCAGCATAGATGGAGCGGTGGCCCTATGCCAAAATGAGCACTCCACTTAGTTATTCAGGGGAAACTCCGGGATATACTCAGGCCTTGAAATGAGGCAGAAGCTTGCAAGGTTTCAGGCTGTGTTCAAACTTCCCCTGCCAGCCAGCCATGTTGGAAGCATCAAGCATCAAAGCCTGATGAGTCAGCATTTGGAGAGGGAGATCAGCCAGGCTAAATTTGGAGATTTTTGACTCAGCCATCAGTGAAATTCAGCAGTTCCTCCTGAAGCTTTTGGTGACCTTTTGGTTTCATCCAAGCTCAAATACCAAAGGCACCGTGAAAGTGGATGGAATTATAAACCCTTGCGTGAAGATTGTGCAGCTGGCGTTCTGAGATCAGTTCATCCACCACAGAGCTAAACACATCTCTGTGCCTCTAGCTTTTCCTTTCCTGTGAAGGGGGAGGGACAAGAGGTGGAGGCAAACAAACAGGAGGTGGCAAGGAGTGCCCCTCGCCATGCCTGGTGCAGAATGTAGGAGGCACCCATCTGGACCTCACCAGCGCCGGCGCCCAGTAGCTGTCTCCCACCAGCTCTCCACGAAGCTCAGAAGGGCCCACGTCCATGCGTCCTCCAACACAGCCTTGTGTATTGCCAACTGAGCCTTTAAGCGAGTGTTCAGTTGACACTAAGTGCTTTTTGCTCTCAGCACAATTATGTATTTCTGAATAACACTCGAAGCATCCTTTGAATGTGAAAATGGGTTAGATCAAAACGTCAAAGTGCACCTCTGTCCGCAATGATCCTTTTTAATGCATCTGTGGTTTCTCACATTAAGAGAAAATGTGAATTTCGCTGTGTGCTTTTATGTGTCTACTCTGTGACTTGTTTTTCCAGGCTATACTTATAAACAGAAACAATAGAAGAACATAAAATATGAATACAGTATCCATATTAAAGTATAATAAGCATTAGGAAGTGTGTGTTAAGCTGTCAGGAGCTCTGCCGGACTGGAAGACGTAAGCTGGGGCTGGGTTCTTCATTGTTCTGTGGACTAAAAGCCTCGCTAATGATGCCACTCTCTTCCAGCCCTATTTCAATATGTTTTAGCTACAGTACTTTAGCGTCAGATCTTTTCCTCAAGCCTTTCTGGAATGAATCATTTCTTCTATTACTTATTGGTAAATATCTTGTTTTTGTTGCTTTTTAGTTACAGAATTACTATACGCTCATCATAAATAATTTAAATGATGTAGAAATTCGCAACTAAAGTAATAATTTCTATAGACTCACCTCACTTATAATTTAGCATTAATCTGTCCAGAATGAATATAAATATATTCATACACAAAATTTATTGTCTGTAATCTTAACCCATTTATGGCTAGTGTCCGTTATTGGAGCTCGAAGCTTGTGGGAGTTATTTGTATCCTACTGCTCAAGGTCATCACCATGGTCTGATTTTTCACAAAAAAATTTGCAACCTCCAGCATAAATGAGTTAATGACATAATGCAAAGGATATTATCCAGCATGTCTTGTTTTCCTCATCTAACAATGTATATTTAACAACTTTTCATGAACGTCTATTTTTTGGTAGAAAAAATTAAGTTACAAAAAAAGATAAATTAAAAATACACAGCCAGGTGCAGTGGCTCACGCCTGTAATCTCAGCACTTTGGGAGGCAGAAGTAAGTGGATCACAAGGTTAGGAGCTCGAGACCAGCCTAGCCAACATGATGAAACCCCGTCTCTACTAAAAATACAAAAATTAGCCGGGCGTGGTGGCAGGTGCCTGTAATCCCAGCTACTTGAGTGGTTGAGGCAGGGAAATCACCTGAACCTGGGAAGTGGAGGTTGCAGTGAGCCAAGATCGTGCCACTGTACTCCAGCCTGGGCGAAAGAGTGAGACTCCGTCTGAGAAAACAAACAAACAAATAAAAAACCCCCAACATTATGATATAGCTATTCATTGGGCAGCCATTAAAATTCTAGTTATGAAGATTATATCATTACATGGGAAATATGGTAGACAGTGAATGAAATATGATATAAAATATTAATATGATATATTATTAATAACCAAATATCCAGTTAGGGTTTTCAAACAAAACCTGTTCCTCTACTCGGTTGAAGTGGCTTTATCTTGATGAAAAAGAGAGAAAGAAAAAAAACCCTTCTGCTTTTTTTGCAAAGTTTCCCTTAGCTGTCTTTAGAGTGTGCCGTCCACGTGGATCTCATTTCTCCTGATGATCCAGGTGTGATGATGAGGACTCTCTTCCCTACTTAGAGCTCCTAGGCTCGCTCCCCCACTGACCTCACTCAGCTAAGTCATTAATGGGTTTCATCCTGGCATAATCTCATTTCTATTTGAAAGCTGTTTAGATCCTCTTGGGTAAAACTAGTTTTAACTCCAAATGCACTTTCTTTTTGAATAAATGTAAATTAGGCAATTTCAGGGAACAAAATGTTTGACAATGAACAGGTTGAGTGTAAAGGACATGAACGTTTATTTGGGATATTAAATTCCAAATACGAATAATTGTATTGTTCTCCAAATGCAAGGAGTATGAAAGTTGTGTCTCATATCTTATCCTTCATAATATAGGTGGTGTTGCTATTTGCTAAGTGTATTCTAAAATGAAATCTTAATTTCCACCTTCCCACCCCACTTGCTGCAACTCAAATTAGCAAGTTGCACCGTCATCCTCACTGTTGCTTAGGCCAGAAATTGACGTGTTCTTGTAGTAGTTAGCTTCTGCCACAGTAGCAAGTGGTCCAGACATCTCTGTAGCTTGCAACTGCAAATGTGTTTCTCACTCCGGGGTCTGAGGCTGGCTGCAGCTTCTAAGCTCTGTTCCTCTTGGCTGGACTCCTTTGGGTCACCCTTCTTATCACCCAGGACCCAGGCTGGCAGAGAAGTTACACCCTGGGGCATGCTTTCCTCAGGGTGCAAGGGAGAAGTCAGGAAGGACAGCAGAAGCAAATGATGCCTTTTAAAGCCTCTGCTTGTATCTGGCACACTGTCACTTTATGTGCATCCCATTGCTTGGAACAAATCATGTGGTCAAGTCCAAAGTGAAGGTGCAAGGACATGCATTCTCCCCTCAGGATAGCCATGGTCTGGGTGGGATGGCATCACGGCGAAGAAGTGACTCGGTTTACCACAGCCCTTGCCCAGTTCATCAAGTCCTGTTATCTGTGTCTCCAAAACACACCCCACACTTGCCCTCTTCTCTCCACCTCCACCATGGTGCTCCTGGGACAAGCCACCATCCTCTCTCTCTGGGAGAGATGATTCTCTCTACTTCCACTGTTCCCCTGAGCTCCCACCGCAGATGAGGGTGGCCTGCAAGGAACATAACAACGCGCAGAACAGTTAATACCAACACTGGATTCTCATTACCCTTCGGATAAAATCCATTCCGCTGCCCTTGGCTATAAAGCCTGATGGGATTTGGCTTCTGCCAGCCTTCTGATGGCACCTGGGGCAGCTCCCTGCCTGCCTCTGATGTCATCTTGGCAGCTCCCCTCTCCCACACTCTCCAGCCACACTGCCTTCTTGCAGTTTCCTGGTATGTAAGCTCATTCTTGCCTTACAGTCTTTACATCTCCTGTTCCCTCTGCTCCAGGTCTTCACAGGGCTGGCTCTTTTTAATAAAGCTCACTTCCACAAAGAGGCTTTCACTGGACATCAGTCAAAAGATTCTCCACACTGCACTTAGTACAGCTTGATATTTTCTCTTTTCATTTCCTGATTGCTCAATGTCTATTTTCTCTTTTCTCCTGTAATGTCAGCTTCAGCATGTTGGACTGTTGGCATCCTCAGTTCCTAGACGAGCTCCCGGGCAGTGCAGGGGCTTGGTGAGTATTGCTGAACCAACTTTAGTGTTTCCCAGCACAGTCTATGCACAATATTTTCTCCTATTATTAATCTGCTTTTTCATTCAACAAGTACGCATTTGACCTCCTATGGACCAAGTCCTACCTGTAATAAATATTATATTACTAAGATGTTGCTTGTAGGTATTGGGAATATTTGATTTAAAAATAACTCTCTGGCTGGGTGCGGTGGCTCACGCCTATAATCCCAGCACCTTGGGAGGCTGAGGTAGGCGGAACGCCTGAGGCCAGGATTTTGAGAGCAGCCTGGTCAACATGGTGAAACCCTGTTTCTACTAAAAATACAAAAAGTAGCTGGGTGTGATGGTGCATGTCTGTAATCCTAGCTACTCCAGAGGCCGAGGAAGGAGAATTACTTGAACCTGGGAGGCAGAGATTGCAGTGAGCTGAGATCCTGCCACTGCACTCCAGCCTAGGCGACAGAGCAAGACTTCATCTCAAAAATAAATAAATAAATAAATAAATAAATAAATAAATAAATAATCTCCCAAACAGTAACTAAGAGCTAATTACTGATGCAGATTATTTAAAGCTAATCTGAATATAGTTTGAATGCCGTTTATCTGTGCTGTTCTTGTTCCCCACCTAAGAGATGACCACATTAGTGTGGGAATCTACTTGGACTCTCACACTTGGTATACACATTTGAGCTACAGAAGATGCAGAAAGAAATCTCATCTGAACATTCCCTTATCTGACCAAGCAGAACCATCCGAAAATACAGTCACTGTTAACCTTCTCCAAGAGTCCTTCAAATTCAGCTGCCATGGAGGTAGATTGCCTGTTCCCAATAGCATCAAAAAACACAAAAAACCATGCCCTCCCATGGGAGCCCTAAAAACCACCCTTTTGTTAAGTAGATATATATAAACCTTTACTTCACATTATTCTGCAAGTTACCCATGGCTGAGCAACTCCCACGTGTACATGTAAATAAACCTTGCCTTTTCTCCTGTTAATCTATCTTCAGTTAATTTGCAGGCCCCCAAGCATGGCACCCAAGCGGTAGGGGTGAAGTTTTTTTCTCCTAACAATAGCATCTTTTTGCCTAGTGATTCATGATAACTATAAGTTATTAACAATGCAGTAGAATCATTCCAAGTTATACTTAACATTTAAAACTTTCATCAATGATTATGAATGATGACATATCCCAGGGACACAATGTTTAACACCACCTGGCTTAAATAGTGACTGATCCACTTATTAGGAGTGTAACCATGAGCAAGCAAGTTCATGTCCTGTGCCTCAGTTTTCTTATGCTTAAAATGGGCATAAATAGTACTTATCTTATGGGAAGGCTTTGAGGATCAGATGCATGGATACACGTAAAGCCCTTAGCACTGGGGTGGGTTGGCGGTAGGGCTCAGGCAGATCTTATTCCCAGAGGTAGGGAGCGGGTTCTTGGCCACATCCCATGCTGACACTCTCTAAACACATTATCCACTGGCTTCAAATTATCTGAAGTTACTTCATGGCCTAAGGGAACATTTCTGCGTTAATGTTAGTATTGCAACATAAAGTGTTCTTTTTTTTTTTTCAGGACACTGACTTGCATTTCTCCATGTTGCTTTTTATTTGTATATATTTTTCCTTTTATTTTTAGCTGACACATAATAATAGTACATATTTGTGGGATATGGTGTAATATTTTGATACATGTATACAGTGTATATCTTTGCAAATGCAAATGTATATCAAATACAAATCAGGGTAATTAACATATCCATAAACTTAAACATTTATTATTTCTTTGCGTTGGGAACATCCAGGATCCTCTCTTCTAGGTTTCTGAAAATACACTCTAAATTATCATTCACCATATTCATAACAGACGGTACTACAACGTGTATTCCTCCCAGCGAGCTCTAACTTTCTATTCGTTAACCAATGCATTAGTCTGTTCTCATGGTGCTAATAAAGACATACCGAGCCTGGATAATTTATAAAGGAAAGAGATTCAGTGGACTCACAGTTCCACATGGCTGGGGAGGCCTCACAATCATGGCAGAAGGCAAATGAGAAGCAAAGACACGTGTTACATGGCAGCAGGCAGGAGAGCTTGTGCGGGGGAACTCCCATTTATAAAATCATCAGATCTCGTGAGGCTTACTACCATGAGAACAGTATGGGAGAAACTGCCTCTATGATTAAATTATCTCCCACAGGGTCCCTCCCATATGACACGTGGGAATTATGGGAGCTACAATTCAAGATGAGATTTGGGTGGGGACACAGCCAAACCATATCACCAACCTCTTCCTAGCCTCCCCTCCTTCCTACTCTTCCCAGCCTCCAGTGACTGTAATTCGACTCTACTTCCATGAGCTCTCACATATGAGTGAGAAGATGCAGTATTTATTTTTCTATTAATGCACTTTTTAAAAATGCACCTTTTTGGGTGAATGTGTAAGTGGGGAGTAGAGTATTGGTTTAGTGTTTGATACCCTATGGGATTAAAAGCCAGGTCACGGCAGGGAATGAGAAATAAAGTCAGATCGAGGGAAGATCTAGCCCACCATAAGGAGGGGCAGTAACTGTGGGGGAATTAAGTGCATGAGGATGGGAACTAGGAAGGTGGCAGGATGATTCCATTTCTGTTTCTTCCTACCTGTGCATCCTTGGTTACATTATTTTGTTTCATTTAACTTAATCCCTTGCAGCCTCATGAAGTAGGTTTTATAACTATTTCGTGAAGGGAGGAGTTGAGTGTGAGAGACTGTGTATCATCCATTTCAGCCCCAGCATAGATATTCAGTAAATGCTGATCTTCCACAAAAACAATTTCAAGTTCTGCTGTATTTTGCCTTTGTAAAAACGGACTGTTTTAAAATTCTAAAACACTACAACTAGAAATAAAAATGTAATTTCTAGGCTGGGGCAGTGGCTCATGCCTGTAATCCCAGCACTTTGGGAGGCTGAGGCGGGCAGATCACTTGAGGTCAGGAGTTCGAGACCTGCCTGGCCAACATGGTGAAACCTGTGTCTAATGAAATTCAAAAATTAGCTGGGCATGGTGGTGAGTACCTGTAATCTCAGCTACTTGGGAGGCTGAGGCAGAAGAATTGCTTGAATCTGGGAGGTGGAGGTTGGAGTGAGCTGAGATTGCGTCACTGCACTCCAGTCTGGGCAACAGAGTGAGACTCCATCTAAAAAAAAAAAAAAAAAAAAAAAACGTAATTTCTGGAATCATAAAAATGCTTCTCCATGGAGGAAGTCACGTGAGGGAATCTGTAATTATGCCGCTACCGACTACATTTTAATGTGGCCTTAATTGCAAGAAGGCAGACAAACATCACCTCCACTCACTGTTCCACAGCCCCAGAGTGAGAAGCAGGTTCTCACGCCTCGTTTCTCACGATTCCCAGCCTGTGCCTGGGCTGAGGGAGGCCAGTGGGGCGATTGTCTTCCTGACCCAAAGCTCAGATGGATCGAGGGTTTTGACTTGGGCAGCTCTGCCCGGGATTGCCCAGTTACCCCACGCTAGAATCCTCACTGGCTTCCTGACCACCTCCCAAGGGGGTTCCTCATATAAACTGAAAGCCTTGTGTGGGTTTATTGAAAAGAAAAGTAAATGGTTACGGATAGTGAAGTGTTTTTTGTTTTGTTTTTTACTAGGAATGGGAGAAACTGGTTGTTGACAGTTAGCAATTTCTGTCTCAGATTCAAAAAAATGGTAATGATTCCCTTCAGGCCCCTTGTAAATCAATAAAATATTCCATGCCTTTCTTGGTGTTTGCAGTTAATTAACTTGACTTCTTGTAGCACTAACAATAGTCCCGGAGGCATGAATGCACACATTTTAGAAATGGAAAATATGGTGACTCAGAGAGGTCAAGAAAGTTGCCCAGGTCACACAGCTTTCAGGTGGCTGTATGCCTGCAGGTCTTTGGGCTCAGACCATGGTGCTTCCTTTGCCACAATAGTGCCCCAGTTTCCTAGGGCTGCTGTAACAGATCACCTCTGTTTTAGCAGCTTAAAAATACAATTTTATTTTTTAAAAATTATTTATTTATTTATTTATTTATTTATTTGAGACAGGGTCTTGCTCTGTCGCCCAGGCTGGAGTGCAATAGTGATATCTTGGCTCATTACAGCCTCTACTTCCTGGGCTCAAGCAATCCTCCCACCTCAGCCCCTTGAGTAGCCAGGATCACAGGTATGTGCCACCACACACGGCTAATTTTTTCCTTTTTGTAGAGATAAGGGTCTCACTATGTTGCCCAGGTTGGTTTCAGACCCCTGAGCTCAAGTGATCTGCCTGCCTTGGCCTCCCAAAGTGCTGAGATTATAGGCATGAGCCACCACCCTGGCCCACAATTTTATTGTTTTACAGTCCCGAAGTCAGAAGCCGGCAGTGTCCTCCTGGGTTAAAGTGGAGGTGTCGATAGGGTGGATCCCTTCTGGAGCTCCAGGGGAACATCTGGCCCTGGCCTTTCCCAGCTTCTAGAGGCTCCTGCATTCCTTGGCTAGTGGCTTGTGGACGCTTCTGTCTTCAGAGCCAGCAGTGTGTGTTTCTCTGTGCCTTTCTCCGTAGTCATATCTTCCTCTGACCCTGACCCTCTTTTCACTTTTGAGGAGTTGTGATTACATTGAGGACGTGAAGACCATCCAGGACAAGTGCCCTCTTTCAAGGCCAGCTGATTCCATCTGCAAGCTCAGTGCCACCTTGCTGTGTTACCTAACATAGGCACAGGTCTGGGGATCAGGACTTGGATGTTTTTGGTTTTTTGGAAGCAGTGTTCTGCCTCTCGCACTGTCTGTTGTGTTACTGGTGGATGCTGCGTCAGAGGTAAGGAGATGCTGCCCTCACCACCCACCACTACCCACCCACACACCAGGCTGTAAGGTTAGGTTAAGGTTCTGATGCAGCTAGGCAATGTGACCCCACGAAAGGGGCAGAGGGGGCACCTGTCATGCGTGGGCACAGGCTCTGGGGCCAGCTGGCTGGGCTCACATCCTGGCTGCACCTCTCATGAGCTCTGTAACCTCCCTGGGCCTCCCTTTCCTCACCTGTGAAATTGGCACAGCATGCACACCTGCCCTCTGTGCCATGTGGGACTTGGGGGAACATCTCTAAAGCCCTTTGCCAAAGCCCGGTCAGGTAGCAAATGCTGTGTGAGGGTTTGCAACATAAACGCACACTGGCAGCATGCCTGAGCGAGGCCTCCGTGGCCTTCTGAGTGCCTAGCTGGGTCGTTCTGGGAGCTGTCAAATATACCTGGCTGTCTTCCTTTTCTGATCACATGGTTCTGGACCCTTCATCCTTTGCTGGGGCCACTGGCTTGTTCTGGAAGCAGCTCTGAGAGCGCAGGTGATGTTGAACACCCCAGGTCAGAGTGTTACGATGCCAGAAGGCCCCAAACACAGATGCTCCCTAGATGCATTTTGCCGTTGGCTCCCTGGCCTACATTCCAGCCAGGGCTCTGCCTAAGGAACCTCTGGACTCCTTCCGAGCTTGTGAAGAGTGGTCTGAAGAAAGCTTGTGATTGCTGAGTATGGGGGCTGGAGCACTCAGCACCTGTCGCTCACATCTTATTTGAATTTCAGAAAAACAGGAAAAGTAAATGCATGAGATTTTTCTATTCAATTTCAAAGACTTTTCTTAAAAGTGACTTTTGAGAACTGTCATTAAAAGGAAATAGACACAGTATGAATAAAAGCAAAAATCTTATAATATAAAAATTACTTGATTTGCTCTGCTTTGCCACTGGTTTAATAAAAAAAAAAAAAAAACTCCTTTTCTACTTCAAGCTGGCATGATCATTGCCAGCTTACGTAGCTGCTGGTCTTCGTGCTTAATATATACAGTGACTCATTCTACTTAATGGCATCAAAAACAGACACAGAGAAAACGCTTCACGAGCCCAAAGATTGTAGTTGGCAAACACTGTGCAATGGGAACAATCCCTTACCAGCCTTAATTGAGGGCAGCTACTTCTTGTGCTTGTCTGTGACAGTTTTTTTTAATTTTTTTATTTTTTTCTCTCTGGCTCTCCCTTTATTTCTCCCTTTCTCCTCCTCTCCTTACATGTCCACCCAGGTTCTGCAACTCATAGACGGTGGTCTGTGCAGACCAGCAGCCACAGTCTGCCTTTGCCTCTGATGCCCTTGTCCTCAACGTATTTTCTCCTCCTGTACCCCTACCTGCAACCCCTCTGTTCTCCCCCTCCTCAGGGCTACTTCCCACCTGAGGGAAGATCAGCCGGAGGGGGCTGGTGATCAGGACCCAGGGCAGGGGCTCCAGGGAGAGTGAGCTCACATTTGCTGAGAACCTGGGAGCACATGGTGCTGGGGTACCTGCCACCCCCCAACTCAAATGTGAACGCAGATCTGAATTTCAATTTCAGCATCACTCAGGTCCTTTGTAATATTTATTTTGTTCTTTTTGTTCTTTTTTTTTTTTTTTTTTTTGAGATGGAGTCTCATTCTCTCGCCCAGGCTGGAGTTCAATGGTGTGATCTCTGCTCACTGCAACCTCCGCCTCCCTGGTTCAAGTGATTCTCCTGCCTCAGCCTCCTGAGTAGCTGGGATTACAGGCGTGCACCACCATGCCTAGCTTAGTTTTGTATTTTTAGTAGAGACGGGGTTTCACCACATTGGCCAGGCTGGTCTCAAATTCCTGACCTCAAGTGATCCATCCGCCTCGGCCTCCCAAATGTTGGAATTACAGGCAGGAGCCACCATGCCCGGCCTATTTTGTGCATTTTAAGACAATATTTTATAAAAAGATTAGGAACTTTTCCAGGCGGTTGAAGAGAGCTCTATTAGAACAAAAGAGGTTGAGAATTCCTGGTGGTGAGAAAGTACAGGGAGAGAGAAGAGTTAGAGGACACACTCCCTGTCCCAGGACGTCAGGGTGGCAGGGCTCTGAGGCTCTGAGAGCAGCCCAGACTTTGCCCTTATTCTCTGTGTTTCAAGGCCTTGCTACCTTTTCCAAGACAATACCCTTCTTGGAGCACCTGCTGAAGTGCTCTCTGCTGGGGGACCGCAAGTGAGCACCGAAAAAGCTGTAAAAAGTACCCCCACTTCTCTCCAGGGACTCAGAGCATGGACGGCGCCTGCACTCAGAGAAGATGGCAATGGTATCATGATGGAGAATCTGCTACCGCTGTATAGAGAAATGGGGAGGCAGAACTCAATTCCATCTTGGGAAGAATATCATCTTGGAGGAGGTGGAGCCTTTCTGTCTTGAAGGTTGGGTCTACCTCCTGGTGTGAGGGATGGACATTTCATACACAGGGGAAAGAGGTTTAAAGTACAGAGCGGGGATGTGTGTGTGTGTGTGTGTGTGTGTGTGTGTGTGTGTATTTGCATGTGGAAGCATGAGCGTGTGTGCATGTGTGTCTGTGGGCACAGATGTTTGTGTGCTCATGTGTGCATGTACCTCTTTGTGCGTGCATGTGTGTGTGGCCTATCTGTGAAACGAAACCAAGAGCCAGGTGAGGACACTCTATGGGAAGCGAAGGCTGAAGACAGATGGGGCCCAGGCTGCAGACATCTGGAGGGCCAGACTGTGAGGGCAGGGCTTCGGCTGTGTGTGGGGCTGTGGGAGGCCTGGTGGAGTAGGAAGGGGCACTTTGAGATGGTGCAGTGGTGACCGGAGAACACGATGACTGAGGCTAAGAGCTCAGTTAATATTTCAAGTGGGATGTTGTAAGGCTTGAAATAAGGCTGACATGGAGTAGGTGGGGAGGGGGATCTGCATCATGGGACTCCTTATCTGGAAGCTGCTTGGCAGCTGCCCATCAATCACTGAGTAGGCACCTGTGGAGGTTCCTGCTTCCTGCTCTGCACCGCTGCTAAGTAGCAGCGGTACAGAGCATCTCAGTCACCTCCATGGTACTCAGACCCTCTCCCAATGCTGTCACACATCACTAACAACAGTGCTGCCAAAGGAACAGCTGGGCACTACGTGTGTGGGTGGTGCTAACTCGTGCATTTGGGCTGTACCAGGTGTGTGCCCAGCACTTCCTCAGGAGGCATTAAGCAGCAAGCTTCCAGATACCCGCTTCTCAGCCCAGCTCCGGCTGTTGAGTTGCTCTTTCTCCCTGTGGGATGCTGCAGCTTCCTTACTCCTGCAGTTTTCAAAGTGTCCAAATCTGACCTAGAGAAGCAAGGCCACGAGCCCCAGATGGACCCATAGCTGTTGGGTTCAAAGGCTTCAACAAGCCACGATTATGTGTAAATGCAGAAACACATGTGTGCATGCAAACATAGCAATGCATGGGAAGCACTGACATGTTTTGCACTGAGTGATTGAGTGAGTAAAACGGCTGTGTCCAAACTAAGTAAGGAAGTTCTGAACGAGAGAAAGAGCACACATCCCTTTCCGACGGGAAGCTCTGTACAAACGCTCCTGTGTATCTCCAGGGTGTGTATCTCCAAGGTTTAGCTGGAGGAAGTTCCCGTGAGCTCTTTCTAGCCAAGATGTGCATAATTATTCTGTGGTCCTGTAATAACCACGTGTTTGTAAATGTTGACCCTGCAGGGTGACAGGTAGATAAAAATGCCTATGGTTCTGATAAATGGTCACTGAATATTTATGTCATCCAAGGGTCGTAGCTTTGGAGTGTGGAGGGTGTGCAACTTCTCAGGCTCCTCCATAGTGGGGTGCCCGAGGCCTGTCACAACCTACCTAATTCCAGCTTATTTAAAAGAAGGATAAAAAAGCTGAGCTCTGTTTAAGAGGCTGAAGTGCTGAGAAACTGCGAAAGAACTGTTAGTAAAATATCGGAGGGGAGATCAGATAGGCCAGCAGGCTGAAAGGAAACTCCCCTGTGCCCTAGGAGGATGGAGATTGAGGAGGAGACGGAAGGAGGGCCACATGTCACAAGAGAAAATGAAAGTTCCAGGCCCAAAGGATCCATCCCTGCGGGAAGTGGGGAAGTGCAGACAGTGGGAACCATGGCTCAGCTGTGCGCTCTGCCCCCGCTGGGATGCTGAATGGGACTCTCTTTCTGTCTTATTTTTCAAAAGAAGAAATTATTTTTTATAGATTTGATTTTCTCTCAATGACCACTCATAAGCTACAGGAACAGGCTTTTGAGAGAATTTTCATCTGTCTTCTGATGCATAGCTCTGGATTGCTCGTGATAATAGTCTGAGATGAATGAGATTTTTAATTATGCTCAAAATAACTTTCAAAGAATAAGTAAGTGAATGAATAAATAAACAATGTGACAAATAAATAACTGGTGTTAACAACTCTAGAAGTTTGAGGTAAAAAAGTTTCTAAAACTCCTTGACCCTCCTTCCATAGAGAGACAGAGTCTATGCCCTTCTTTGAATCTGGGCTCCATATTTCTTGGCCAATGGAACACAATGGGAAAGACTAATATTTCAGCCCAGGCTTTAAGAAACTGGTGGCTTTGACTTTCTGTCTCTTGGGACAGTTATTCTGGGAGCCCAGCAACCATTCTGTGAGGAAGCTTAAACCACCTTGTGGCAAGGCCCATACAGAGGGGACCAAATGGTTAGCACACACTTGCCACTTGCCAGCTCTGTGCAGGCCCCGTCTTGGAAGTGAGACTATTGAGCTGCCCCAGTGTTACCATGCAGAGCTGAACCCCGCTTCTCTGCTGAGTGCAGTTCAAACTACAGAATAGTAAATCAAAAAGTGTTGTTTTAAGCCACTATACTTTGAGGTCACCTGTCATGCAGCAACAGACAACTGGATCTGATGCATGAATAAGTGTTATGTTATAGAACTCTGTAAGCCCTCGCTATTTCCAGATGTTTAGTTATGGGAGTGAAGGCTGTATGGCCTTAAGCAGTTGAGACAGTTCAAAGCTAGAACCTCAGGTTCCCTGTGTTGTAAGAAAGGCATTAAACCTGTAAAGTGGATAACAAAGACCCAGCATAGGGGCTCCTCAGCAATGGTCAGTTCCTTTTTCCTTCCCTAACCCCTCTTCCAGGAGATAAGTTGATTTATTTTTGTCTTTAAGAGTGACCTAAAACACACAAGAACTTGGGGAGAGTCATGGTTTCACATGAGAGGAAAGTGGGGTTCTTTCATAAGGTTTTAGCATTTTTCAAAAGTAATTTCCAGGTGCCACCTTTCAACAAAAGGGAACAAAAATAAAAAATATTTTACCAAAAGTGACTTAGAGGCAGAATGGGCAAAGGCACTTCCCCAAACTGAATGAGCTCCTGAGAAGGGCAGGTGTCATGAGAAAGCACAGGTGTGAAGTCACTTGTTTTCCCACGAGTGTTCTGTAAAGAGGGCCTTAGAGAATGGAACCCCGCGTCTGATGACTGAAGTGAGCTGAGGCCTCCCTGGCTGGCTACCAGGGCCTTCCTGTGTGCTGGCTCTGGGAGGTTTGTGTCCTGAGCTCACCCAGCCCTCAGGCTGGGCACACACCTCACGCCCGTGGGCAGCAGCCATGTGATGCTGGCAGTTTGGTGGGCACAGCAGGCATGGCCATGAATCTCATGCCTGATAATGACAGGTCTTGGAGCATGTGTCTTTAGCAAGCTGGACAAGGTGTGCATCGGCCAGCAGAAAGGAGACAAGGATGAACCTGCTGCCCATCTCCACTCAGCTCCTGTCTTTGTCTTCCTCAGCCAGTGGCGAGGTGATCTATAGTGGTTCTGGGACAGTGTGTTATGGCAGAATCAGGTCCTGGGAGGTGAGCGTGGCTTCCTGCCATGAACTGTCACAGCTCAGATGCTTAAATATTTAGTGCACATTCTGTTCATCTTCCTGTAGATTGGGCATTCAGAGCACAAAATGCTGTTGCAATTCTTCCTCCCATAGGAGGGCATCTTGAATGTGCCAGGGCTGGATTCCAACCTCTCCCATCCTGCCAATGGGCTGCCGCTTTCCGTGAATTGCTGTGTGATGTTCACACGGAGGTACAGTGTCAACGGGGTTTGTCCAGTCTGTAAAGGGAGTGTGTAGGTTGGTGCAGCATTCTGCAAAGGGCAACCTCATGAATACCAGGGCCTGGATGGAAATGGCAGGTACTAGGTGGAAAGGCCCTGTGGACCGACGGGTTTGGGAAACCCTGAGCTTAATGCAGGACTTCTCAGAGCCTTTAAAATCCAGTGTGACTCTCCAGAAGGCTTTTCACACTCACATGGTTCCAAACTTCCATGACCAATTTCTGGGAGTATCTTGGAAGTCTGAGACCTCGCTGAGTATCAGTTGGGAAGCCCTGAACTCTAGTGTCTCAGATGTTACGGAAATTCAAGACAAGATCAAGTTCTTAGCTTCTCTTTGGCTTCTCTGTGGTTCTCCTAGTTGTTGCTGGGGGCTCCTGCTCCTTTCTTTCCACCCGATGCAGGTATGGGTACTGCTTCTCCTCTGCCGAGGGCTTCTCCTACACTAGGAAAAGTTCCTCCATCTGCCCCTTCATCAAAATTATTCTTCCTTTATCTCATTGCTTTAGAGTATGGCTCTATCAACCAATTACTCCCTGAGACTATGAGCTGTCACTCACCATTGTGAAGAGGGAGCTTCAGTATCTCCATGCCTGTTCCTGTCTTTCTCAAGTCCCCCCCAGGTATGCTACTGAAGATCTGTATCCTGATGACTCATTTTTTCTTAGAAGTCTGGTCTCTAGAGTAGGAGTTGGCCACTTTTCCTGGAAGGGGCCAGGGAGTAAATATTTGCCAGCCATGCGGTCCTGTTGCAGCTACTCAGCTCTGCTATTGAAATGTGAAAGCAGCCACAGAAGATGGGTCAGTGAGTGGGAGTGGCCACATTTGGCCCGTGGGTGATGGTTTGTCCACCCCTGACCTAGATAGAATGTATCATGGGTTCCCTTGGAGCACTTGCCACTTGCTGAATTATTGTCTTCCCTCCAGCCAGTTCCACCCATAGAACTTAACTTACCCTTAATTTCAACCAAGGAGTGGAACCTGACCATGAATCCTCACTCCAGTGCCTAAGGCTTTGATTCTTGGCTGGCTGGGCAAAGCCAGTGATGGGGAGAAGAACTGATGCTGTTACTCTATCATTTAGGACTGTCTGTCTGTGAATGAGGGGTGAGTACCCTGACACTGGGGGTCACCAAGAAATGGCTTTGGGTTACTTTGTTGTGGAATTTACAAATAGGCTTTGATGGGCTCTGAAGGAAGTTTCAGACTCTGACCTTTAAGCTGCTTCTGACTGAGATTCAGTGCCTGGCTTCTCTCCTTCTATCTGCCATCCTCCAGCTCCCGCTGCTGGGCATGTGGTTGCTGCAGTTCGCAGTGTCCCATGCTAGCATGCCTTATCCAATTTCCTCTGCACAGTTCAAATATAATAGAAACAGATGCCTGCTAGAAAGATGAATTGGAACTAGGACTATGCCATTGAGTTATTGAATTGTTTTGATGGCTTCCACAGGCTGATACAGTCACACAGGGCAGCTATAGCTTCAGTTTTGTCTGGCTGTTTATTAGCTTTGGATTGAGCTGTAACAGAATTCCTTCCTGCACTGTGGACTGCTCCTCGGCTGTGAGAGCCCTGCCACCATCCAGATCCCCAGCAAATGTGATATGTGAGGCTGGGTGGGTGGATGTACCCTGGACACAAAGCTCTTTTCTTGTTTTTCTCCTGCTCACCCAGCTGGTAGCCTTGTCGTGCTATAGTTGCTCTTTTAACACATCTAGGTATCCCAGGTTGTGGACATCAACAGATCAGATCCAATAGGCAGCAGCTGTCTGTAGAGGGATGTTGGGAACTGTGCAGGTCTGAGTTTTTATCCTACTTGCAAGTGCACACCTCAGCTGGTCCCAGTTTCCACAACACTCATGGCTCAGAGACAAAGGCTTTTATTAAAAAGGCTGCATTTCAGTTGTCTTTGTACTGAAGTCCCATGAGCCTGAGGCAGACACGCCAAGACGCTAATTTTGTGTAAAGGTTTCTCAATCTAGGCACCATGTAAATTTTGGGTCAGAATTCTCTGTTGCAGCAGTGTGTGTGTATGAGGGGGTACTCTTCTGTGCATTGTAGGATGTTTGGCAACATCCCTGGCCTCTACTCAATGGTTATTGTTTTCACAACATCTACGTCCAGTATGAACTGCTGCTCTATTCTATGTATAAGTGTGCACACTATTTAAACATTCTTGGGAAAAAGGGCCTCCTTGGAACAAAGGTAGATGAGTGCCCTGTTCCCTGGGTGGCACTGGACACAACAATGCTTGACCTCTGGTCTGTGGCCCAGAGGTGGACAGTAGGCAGCCACATGAGCTGGATGCCCATCCCCAAACATGGGACATTTCTTTGCCATTATCAGTGACAGGAAGGCCACTTGGTAGACTCATTTTTTCATGTGATTAATGCCTCCTTACTAGCACGCTACTAGGTTATTAGGGACCAATAAAATTTGTCATTTAAATCAGAGATGCACTCAATGACAACATACCAAATGCTAAAAATCAACCATCAACTGCATGTTACTTTCATAGGATAAATTTTTAGAATAAAAGAATAAATATGAATTTTGTTAAAAAATGTGATCATTGCATTTTCTGGTGGTGGAGTGTAAGTCTGATTGATTGCTTCTGTGATCATCCTAGTGTATATGCTAGTAATGCAAAATGCTTGCCCCCTTTCCACTGGTAGGGCTTGAGCATGGCCAGTGTGGGGCGGTGTTAATGCAGTTCTCATGGTGAAGGTGGTTGGGTGGCCCTACTACTGAAGGTAATGCTGCCAGCATTATATTTTGTGATAATAAATGCAAATTTAGACCTCAATGGGTTAAAATAATTTTAATATATAAAACATATTAGGAGACTTTCACTCCAAGCCATATCGGTAATACTTACATGATTTTGAAAATCAACATTTAGATATTGACAATAAATCCAAGTAACGTGTTTTGTCCACATTATTGGAATTTTTATGCTGATTGGATATGATGGCAGTCTCTGAAGCATGTGAATGCTCAACACTCACAAGTTTAGTGATCCAGCCGTGACACTGATACAGGTATGTGTCTAGTTTCCTTCTGAAGGCCAAACATGAATCAAATGTCAGACTTTACCCAAATACTGAGTCTTCTGCCTAGTTCATTCAGGACTAATTAAAGCTTCTCTAAAATGTCTGCTCAGCATGGTGGTTCACACCTGCAATCCCAATGACCTGGGAGGCCAAGATAGAAGAACCACTTGAGGCCAGGGTTTGAGACCAGCCTGGGCAACATAGTGATATTCTGTCTCTAAAAAAATAAAAATAAATTAGCCAGGTGTGGTGGTGCCTGTATGGGTGATACCTCCTATAGTTCCAGCTACTCAGGAGGCTGAGGCAGAGGGATCCACTGAGCCCAGAAGTTGGCAGCTGCAGTGAGCTATGATTGTGCCACTGCACTCCAGCCTGGGCAACAGAGTGAGACTCCATCTCAAAAATAAATTAAATAAATAAGTAAGTAAGTAAGTAAGTAAGTAAGTAAGTAAGTAAGTAAATAAATAAATTTATTCTCCTGAGAAGTCTGACATCCCCCTGGGCACCATGGTCAGGATCCTACTGCAGAAGAAATAATCAAAGTGGATGCTGCTTGTATTAGTTTGTTCTCCCATTGCTATAAAGAACTACCTGAGACAGTAAGTTATGAAGAAAAGAGGTTTAATTGGCACATAGCTTTGCAGGCTGTACAGGAAGCATGGCTGGGGAGGCCTCAGGAAACTTACAATCATGGTGGAAGGTGAAAAGAAAGGAGTCACATCTTACATAGCTGGAATGGAAGGAAAAGAGCAAAGCAGGAGGTGCTACAAACTTTTAAACAAACAACTCTCATGAGAACCTATTATCATGAGAACAACAAGAGAGAGATCTGCCCCCATGATCCAATCACCTCCCACCAGTCCCCTCCTCCAACACTGGGGATTACAATTCAAGATGAGATTTGGGTGGGTTCACAGAACTGAATCCCATGATTCTGTCCCTGGCCCCTCCCACATATCATGTCCTTCTTACGTTTCAAAATACAATCATGCCTTCCCAACAGTCCCTCAAAGTCTTAACTCATTCCAGCATTAACTCAAAAATCCAAGTCCAAAGTCTCATTTGAGACAAGCAATCCTCTTCTGCCTGTGAGCCTATTAAGTAAAAAACAAGTTAGTTATTTCCAATATACAATGGGAAATGGGGGTACAGGCATTGGATAAGTGCTCACATTTCAAATGTGAGAAATTGGCCAAAACAAAGAGGTTACAGGCCCCATGCAAGTCTGAAACCCAGCAGGGCAGTCATTAAACCTCAAAGCTCCAAAACAATCTCCTTTGACTCCATGTCTTATACGCAGGCCACACTGATACAAGGGGTGGGCTCTCAAGGCCTTGGGAAGCTCTGCTTCTGTGGCTCTGCAGGGTACAGCCCCCAAGGCTGCTTTCATGGGTTGGTGTTGAGTGCCTGCAGCTATTCCAAGGGCACAAGCAAGTTGTTGCTCTACCATTCTGGGGTCTAGAGGACATTGGCTGTCTTTTCACAGCTCCACTAGGCAGTGCCCCAGTGGGGACTCTGTGTGGGGTCTTCAACCCCACAATTCCCCTTCACACTGCCCTAGTAGGGGTTCTCCATGAGGGCTCTGCCCCTGCAGCAGACTTCTGCAGCAGACTTCAAGCCCTACCAGTGGAAAGGGGGCAAGCATTTTGCATTACTAGCATATACACTAGGATGATCACAGAAGCAATCAATCAGACTTACACTCCACCACCAGAAAACACAATGATCACATTTTTTAACAAAATTCATATTTATTCTTTTATTCTATGGACATCCACGTATTTCCATACATCCTCTGAAATCTAGGTGGAGGTTCCCAAACCTCAATTCTTGCCTTTTGTACACCTGGAGGCTTAATGCCATGTGGAAACCTTTTTGGCTTCTTGATTGCACCTTCTGGAGCAGAGCAGCACCTCTGAAACATATCTGAGGCCCTTTTAGCCACAGCTGGAGCTGGAGCAGCTGGGATGCAAGGAGCAGTGTCCTGAGGTTGTGCAGGGCAGCAGGGCTCTGGGTCTGGCCCATGAAACCATTCTTCCTTCCTAGGCCTCCAGGCCTGTGATGAGAGGGGCTGCTGTGAAGGTCTCTGAAGCACCTTCCAGGTATTTTCTCTATTGTCTTGTCTGTTAACATTAGGCTCCTCTTTACTTATGCAAATTTCTGCAGATGACTTGAATTCCTTCCCTGAAATGGGTTTTTCTTTTCTACCATGTTGTCAGGCTGCAAATCTGTAACACTACGTGATTTTGAATATCAATATTCAGATATTGGCAATAAATTCAAGTGACATGGTTTACCCACATTATTGGAAACTTTTATGCTCTGCTTCCCTTTTAAATTTAAGTTTCAGTTTCAGATTATTTCTTTGCTCATGCATACAAGCTTACGCTGTTAGAAGCAGCCAGGCCACATCTTGAGTTCTTTGCTGCTTAGAAATTTCTTATGCCAGATACACTAAATCATCTCTGTCAAGTTCAAAGTTCCACAGATCCCTAGAGTAGGGGCACAATGTCGCCGTTCTCTTTGTTAAAGCATACCAAAAGTGACCTATATTCCAATTCCCAATAAGTTCCTCATCTCCATCTGAGACCACCTCAACCTGGACTTTATTATCCATATCACTATCAGCATTTTGGTCACAACCATTCAGCAAGTCTGTAGGAAGTTCCAAACGTTCCCTCATCTTCTTGTCTTCTTATAAGACCTACAGGCTGTTCTAACCTCCGCCCATTACCCAGTTCCAAAGCTGTGTCCACATTTTCAGGTAACTTTATAGCAATGTCCCACTTCTTGGCACCAATTTTCTGTATTAGTCTGTTCTTGCATTCCTATAAAGAACTACCTGAGACTGGGTAATTTATAAAGAAAATAGTTTTAGTTGACTCAGCTCCACAGGTTGTACAGGTAGCACGGCTGGGGAGGTCTCAGGATGTGACTCCTTCCTCTTTGCCTGCCACCTTTCAATCATGGTGGAAGTTGAAGAGGAAGGATTTACATCTTACATGACTGGACAGGAGGAAGAGAATGAAGAAGGAGGTGCTACACTCTTTTAAGCAACCAGATCTTGTGAGAACTCATTCACTATCACGAGAACAGCAAGGGGGAGATCTGCTTCCATGATCCAATCACTTCCCACTAGGCCCCTCCTCCAACATTAGGGATTACAATTAGAGCTGAGATTTGGGTGGAGGCACAAAGCCAAACCATATTACTGCATTCTTTCATGTTTCTCAGGCTGTTCTATATTTTTATTGGCTGTTCTTCTCAAATTTAATGATAAACTGCTATTGATTCAGCTTCATAGTTACTAATATAGTTTCTCTAACAATTATTGTTAATCCTTCAGCGGGTGTTGTCACATGAACTATGATTTAAATATGATTCACTTACACCCTTACCACGCAAATACACCACTGAAATTTGTTTATATACTGTTCTACCTCCCCAAATTTGCTTTTACAGTGACAATTCACTTGTGTCATACTTACTGCATCCTTGTGCCATTACAAATTGTCTTGGCTTGGGGTTCTAACAAGCCCACATGAATTATTTGTACCTTGTTCTGGGTTCCCCAGAGCAAACTTTGGGGCAAGGTACAAATAGTTTATGTGGGAGGTGATCCCAGTGAAAGAGTCAGAGAGTGGGATGCTGGGGTATTTATCCATGGGTTCTCATCTCCCACACGTGGTGGGTTGCCCTGGAGGGTGTTGATTTTTCGGGTTGTGTCTGTGTGTAGCTCAGCAGCCTTCTTCTGCTGCTTTGGGATGCAGAGAGACGAGTGGCTCCTGCCTGACTTGGAACGCTTTGCAGCGGTGCATGGAGCTGTCCAACACTGCAGTGCTGAAGTTGGTTGAGTTAGGAGGATGTGGCGTGTTATCCATCCTAAGGACCTAGTACACAAGTGTAATACAACTACTGGGTTATTTTTAAGGTAATAGGGCAGTTTTAGAGTACAATGAAAAGTCTTGTGCAGATGTAACTTTTTGTCATTTCTCTTATTGATACATCTCCAGTGCCTAATACAAAGTAGAACAAACTTTTGTTGAATGAATCAATATAAAATCAGGTGTGTGAGCACATATTATTCTTTTATAAAGTAAATAACAATGGTTTAAAAAATATGTTGCTAAAAAGAAGTCTACTCTGATAGTTTGTTCCTCTCCAATTCTTGGTCACCTGTTTTCTTTTCTCTTTGAAAAAGAGAAAGGGTCAAAAAGGTGTGCCACAGGCTCTACTCTTTCTCCCTTGGGTTGTAGAAGAAAATCATTCAGTGCACTGGCCAGTGCATCACAAACATATCCTTTTCCAAGAAGAGACTGTATAAGCTTAGAGGAGTTTATTAAATTAGTATGTGGGATATGATTTCATCCAAGTAATAACATCTGCAGCTGCTTTTAAAGAAATGAAGTTGTATTATAAACAATTTCCCTGTCACCTGCACAAGTCATGTGAGTTAGAGGTTCAATCTTCAGTTCTGCCAGCATGGGTGCTCCGTTCCAGAGATGCACGGCTCCTGGAGGGCCTTCCTCAGGAAAGGAAATCACTCACGAGACAAATGAGCCTTCCTGGCTTTCACAAGATGACTCTTTGCTAGCAGAGGTGGGAAGTCATGGATTTCATTACTGCAGTGCATTAAGGTCCAAGGGAAAAAAAAATCCAATTTGCTACTGCCTCAGTTACTCTGTGTTTTAATCAAATGGATAAGAAAGAATCATTAACTGATGCTCAGACTGATTAAAATTCCAGCAAGAAGGAAAATAAATGAGACTGTGACAACAACAGAGGGTCGCTCATTCCCTGGCACTCATGAATCTTTAAAGTCACACGATGTTGATTTTCACCAGGAATGTGGGCTGTGAAGGCCCCTGCAGTTGTGGACAATGAGGAGTGTGCGGCCTGATCACCATCCAGACATCGCCATCAGTCCACATCCTTGCCACGAAGTCAGGTGCCTGCCCTTCCTGGAATGGTCATCAAGTGAATTATATGTCTCCTTCTATGATGAAAAAGTTCCTTTTCCCTCCACAATTGAATCTTGATATAAAATCACAGAAACTTAAAGATGTGGCCACAGTAGTAATTATCTGGGTATGTACAGGGTCACTGGAGGCATAGGAGAAAACAGCAAATGCATTTGAAAGCACTCTGAAAGCTACAAAGTGCTACTCAAATTTAGAGTGCCTGTTATTGTTATTATTACTTTTCCCATCCCTGTCATTACTCTCATCACTGCTATTGCTAGTGTGAGGTTTCAGGCTGCACACACTTTTTCACATGCCTTGTCTGCTGGGCAGGCAGAGACCAGGGGAGCAGTTGGTCAATGGAGACCTTTTCCGCGGCAGATTTCTCTTCCTAATTTATATGTAACTGTCCCTGGGTGAAGCCTTATGATCCCAGGAGACGGGCCTTCCTCCAAGGACAGAGAAGGAAATCTGGTCATTGAAGTGTCTAAGTGGAGAGGAGGAAGACACTTACACCTTAGAGCACCTTAGTAGCCTCCATTCATTCAGAGTTCATTCCTCACACCCTCCTTCCACATCCCTTCCATAATGCCTACTATGTCTTTTTCCTGATGCTTCATTCTCCATCTTTCAAGAGGATGCACCCACCTCTGGCTGCACAGTAGTGTTGTTAGAACCCTCAAGGGCTGGTAGGATCGGCTTTGGCTGCATCCAAAAGGCAGGGCCCCCAGGCACTTGTGCAGGCTGGAAAGTGGGGACAGACCTGCGAAGATATGGGAAGGGCAGACAATCTTTAGGGGGTGAGCAGGAAATGCATGCTAAAGATTTGAGACAATTTGCAGGAAGAACAGGTGATTTAGAAATATAAAATAAAAACGAAATATACAATAGCCAAACAAGATGCAAATCAGACCCTGGAGACAAGGTTGGTGGATAAACTAAAATAAAGACGCACAGGATACAGTGCCCCCCACACTTGCTGCAGTTGAACAGAGAATTGGGCTTAAACGTTGTAGTGGTGGGTGTGAAAGGGGATATAGAGTTGCTTACCAGGTCCGCCATTCCAGGAGTTGGAGAATTACCCTGGTCAGCTTCATGGTATGACTTAGATAAAAGCAAGAGGGACTTTTTTTACTTGCATGCTTGGATGTCATCTCAAAAGTGGGAAATTACCTCTAAATCTTCCTAATACCCAAGTCTTCCATCCTTCTTAGCTGGGAGTTTTCAGTTCATACCCAACCCAGCCATTGAGATTTCTCTAAGATGACCACCTTGCAGGTAAAGGGGCACTTCCTCTTGGAACCCCCAGATCCCCTTTTATCTTCTTCAAAGATGACATAATTCCAGTTTTTTGAGATTTGATTTAAACAACCATTACTTACATCATCATTTTGCTAATTTAAAAAACATTCTATTACTAACTGAAGTCTTTTTTTTTTTTTTTTTTTTTTTTTTTTTTTTGAGACGGAGTCTTGCTCTGTCACCCAGGCTGGAGTGCGGTGGCACAATTTCGGCCCACTGCAACCAACTTCCGCCTCCTGGGTTCAAGAGATTCTCCTGTCTCAGCCTCCAGAGTAGCTGGGAATACAGGCTTACACCACTACCACCCAGCTAACTTTTGTATTTTTAGTAGAGTCAGGGTTTCACCATGCTGGTCAGGCTCATCTCGAACTCCTGACCTCAAGTGATCTGCCCTCCTCAGCCTCCCAAAGTGTTGGGATGACAGGCGTGAGCCACCACCTCCAGCCCTGAAGTCTTATATATATTTTTTAAATAGCATAAGAACACCAAGGTGGTTATGATTGCAAAAACCTTCATGTGGGGACTCAATAGCAGTGGTCAAGATAAGAGCACTCATACAATGCTTACTATGTACCAGGCATTGTTTTATGTGCCTCATGTATGTGAGTTCATGTGAGCCCTGCTGCACTCTGTGAAGTAGGGCTGTGCTCAGGTAGACCCAGAACGTGGCATTGCCCAAGGTCAGAATGTGGTGTTGCTGGGGCTGAGTCTGTTTTCCTAACCTCCATGCATACCAATAGGTTCTCATAACCTCCAGAAAGGAATGGTCTGTAGTGCCAGTCCTCACAGACAACCTCTTTGAATAGTGAATCCAACCAGAACATTTCATGCTTCTACCAACATATGCGAATGATGCACATTTTTGCTCAACTTGCATTTGTTCACTTAATTCCCCTTGGATAGGTTTTCATGTCAGTATACAGGACATTTCTTAATAGTGTTCCATTGCATGGATGCACCAAACTTATTTTATTATTGCACATTTGTGATTTTTATCATTATAAACAATGCTAAAATGGTCTATTTTTCTTCATGAACCTTGAAAATAACTCGAAAAATTCCTAGAAGTAGGATGGTTAGGCCCAAAAGCAAATGTTTTCAATAGTTAATAGCTATTGCTAAATTGTTCCCTATGTATCATGCAAACATTTACATCCTATTTGTTTGCCTGTTTCTTTATACTCTGGGTGACACATAATGTGTTTATTAAATTACAATTTTTAAAAAATTTATTTTATGATTCTTAGTTTCTATGCCAATATCAAATTCTAAAGTGTCTGAATCATCGAGATGCAGAAAAATCTCAATTCTGTGACTTCTGAAAAATGCAAGGATCTGTGCCTATGATTGTTTCAGAGGATCTGCCTCTTACTGGGAGACTGCGAAGCTGTGGATTTGGCCATTTGATGTACCCCACTCTGGCAGAGATAAGTTGGGAGTTTTGTTTAGCCTTTGAGAAGTCTCCTACTCCTTTGAATACCTTCTCCAGGATGGCATCTCCAGAATCTTGGGCTTTCTGGTGCAGTTTTGGCTGGGGGATGTTTCAGTGGGTAGGAAGGAGCTCAGTAGGGAGGAGAGCCCTTGGCCCATTTCCCATCCAAAGGCTGGAGGAATCATTCACTAGATATCATCTTCTTTTTTGAAGTCCAGGAGCAGAACTATGTGAGGCATCTCAAGGAGAAATCGCATCGCTCTTATCCTTGCAGTCAAGTGGGGACACAGTCACCTGGCCTTTCTCCTGGCCAGGTATTCGGTTTGCCAAGATGCCAGGATCAGACAACTGGCTTGGTTAGCACTCTGAGAGTGCTCCATATTTTAGAGATAGATTCACATTAGCTAAACTAGAAAGACTGATGTATAATACCAGAAGGTCAATCTGCTTAATTTACAGTGAAAACTCCAGTACGGCTGGCACAGAGCCTGGGTGGTTTGAAGGTGGTAAGCTCCTCTGCGGGAAGCTGAAAATTTGGTGTTCATTTGTAGGGCCTAGGATTTAAAGCTGATTGAGCTGGATGGTGAATGGTGCCAGGCTTTACATCCATTTTACAACAGGGATCCTCTTGCCACTGGGAATGCAGAGCCAAACCACCAGTTAGGACTTTCATTGACGTGGCTGGCTTCTCTCTGGCTGCCTCTTCTTCTCTGCCATCTTTCCCACACCCCTTCTGACTGGCATGCTGTGTGCGCTGCTCCTGGAGACACGCTGAGCAGGTTCCAGCAGGACCCAGCCTGGGAGTTTCTGCTCTTCAAGGCCATTCCAATCTCTCTGCTCCACCCATTACAGATATGATAGACCTCACAGTGTTGCCCCTTTCTATTTCGAAGTAAATGGAAGATTCTTCAAGTTAAAATAAAGATCTCCTGGTGAGTGTGAACTGGTTCTGGGGGTTTGGCATGGGGAGTCAGGGTGAGGAAACAAGTGTGAACAGCTACACAGTGTGCTCATTGTACTTCCATTGCAAGATAATACTGCCACTGCGAGACTGTGCTCCCACTGCAAGAATGTGCTCCCACTGTGAGACTGTGTTCCCACTGCGAGAATGTGCTCCCACTGCGAGACTGTGCTCCCACTGCGAGAATGTGCTCCCACTGCGAGACTGTGCTCCCACTGTGAGACTGTGTTCCTATTGTGAGACTGTGTTCCTATAGTGAGACTGTGCTCCCACTGCGAGAATGTGCTCCCACTGCGAAATTGTGTTCCCACTGTGAGACTGTGTTCCTATAGTGAAACTGTGCTCCCACTGTGAGACTGTGCTCCCACTGTGAGACTATGTTCCTACTGTGAGACTGTGCTCCCACTGTGAGACTATGTTCCTACTGTGAGACTGTGTTCCCACTGTGAGACTATGTTCCTACTGTGAGACTGTGCTCCCACTGTGAGACCGTGCTCCCACTGTGAAATAGTGCTCCCACTGTGAAATAGTTCTCCCACTGTGAGACTGTGCTCCCACTGGAGACTGTGCTCCCACTGTGAGATTGGTGCACCTGTGTTGGTTTTGCATGGGCAGATTTCCTTTCCTATGATGGCCTGTAGTCATTGAGAGTCCTTGCCTGCAGGCCTGTTTGGAAATCATTGTGAGCATTGGTAGTACATTTGCCAACTCCCTTTGTGTCAGAAAGCTAGCGCACCCAGGCCCTGCAGTGCTGAGAGCCAGGTGGTTTCACGTGAAGCAGGGAGGTCCTGGCAGGGGCAGCTCCAGGTGCTTCTCTCAGTCTGGGATGGGTCAGATGGAGGAGGGACCGGGGAAGACACCGGATCCTCTATCAGGCTTAGCCTGGAGAAAGCTGGCTCTGTGCTGAGACTTGTCAAATATGTTCAGATGTTTACTTTCCATGATTAAAACCCATTTTAATTTTCTCTGTGTTATTCTGCCCTTCCGTGGACTAGGTAACCTGATTTTAAGGGGATACATTTCTATCCCCATTGGACGCCTCCATAAAGCTGTTTTCATTTTCAATTTAAAAAAGAAGTGATTCACACATACCATTTTCTTCTTCTTCTTCTTCGGAATTGTCTGGCCATAAGTAGGTGACTCTATTCAGTATCATCTAGGATATGTCTAGACAGTGCCCTCCACTGACATCATTGCTCGCCATTACTGTTACTTACAGTGATCTGACAGGTGACTTCACATCCGCAGCATTTGTCATTCATAACAGAAACGAAGTCGCACTTCAGTTCCCCAGGAGCTTGTTAGCAAGGCCAGGTGTCTTGGTGCTTTTGTTATTTATTTTTAAGAGTTCAGTGTTTCTGTCTTTAAATCATTTGCACTGGCCCTGTAAATAATTTAATGAGCACATGCCTTTTCTTATAAAATAGTTTTTTTCCTAACTTAGCAAAAATCAATTTCCTCTCCATCCGTCCTCTCTCCCACCCCCTTATAAAATCAAACCCAGTGACCACGCCCTGCTTCATTTACTCCACCTACAGCAGGATGAGTGATGGAGCTGCCAGTCTTCAAGGGGCGCTAGTTCTTAGCCAGTCTTTTTGCTTCTGAAATTTCAGTAGAAATCGTATCATAACAATAATAGCTTTTGATGTTACTGAAAGTTCTGAGAAAACTCTTCCATTTTTATTTTCATGTCTGTAGTGGTAAATCATGAATTATTTAAGAAGAGCTATAAGATGGCTTTTTTTTTTCAGCATCGTAATCACAAGGATAAACTTGTTTTACTCTTTTGTTTTTGGTGTAGAAACATCAGTATATCGTACTAGCTACACTTAGTCTTGAAAGCTTCCAGTGCATCCAACCATTTTCATTACTTCAGCAAATGATACTTAATTTGTGTAGAATCATAGCAATTAACTTATTTGGCCCAAGAATTCATATCATGGATTGGTCATACCTAAATATTTCATCACCTCTGATGTTTACTGCAAGGGATAAGTTGAGATACCTAAGTTATTTTTCTGTTTGTTATTCTATCTTACACTGATGGTTCCAGGAGGATTTTGGAGAGTGTCAGCAATGTTAATACATGAACAACATGTTGTTTTCTTTTTTCCCCTGAATCAGATGCCCTGGAATGAAATGTAAAGACTATGAATGCAAATATAAAAAATATAAGAAATAAAATGCTCACCCTACCTCTCTGTCTTTCCTCCACCTTCCCCCTTCTAATCCAGGCTGTTGGGGCGGTTCAGGGGGACTCTGTTCCAGTCCACTGATCTTGAAGCCCCTCTGACCACAGGCAGCCCCAGAGTTTCCACAGCTGCAGAATTCACAATGGTTCTTTTCCAGGTCCTTAGCTCAGCACTTCAGGGCACCTGTGCTCCCTGGGAACTTCTCTCACTCACGGTAATGCTGCACTTCCTCACAGCCCTGGGTACCCACCTCACCCCATCCTGCCTGCTGCAATCTTATTGATTCCTGAAGTTCTGCTCAATGCCTTCTGCTACATGCCTCCATGATGCCACATGATACGCCAACTCCTTCTCCATGGAATTCCCATTAAATGACTATTTTGTTGTGTTCTCACCCCTTCCAGATACATACATGCTTATATGTTATATAATGCCCAGTGCTTTAAGTTACTCATCTCAAAACACTAGACATTACATAAAGTGCCCATTTGCTATGGACTGACTTGTGTCCTCCCAAATTCATATTTTGAACGCTTTTGACTTTTGAACCTCCAAATTGACTATATTTGGATATATGTTTTTCAGGGTAATTAAAGTTAAATGAGGTCCTAAGGGTGGGGTCCCAAGCCACAGGGATTAGTGGCCTTATAAGCAGAGGAAGACAGAGAGATCTTTTGCACTCTCCCTGCACAGACTTGGAGGAAAGTTATGCAGGGGCGTAGAGAGAAGGTGGCTGTCTGCAAGCCAGTAAGAGGACCCTCCCCAGAACCTGACCACGCTGGCACCCTGACCTCAGACTTCCAGCCCCCAGAACTCGGAGGAAATGCATTTCTGTTGTTGAAGCTGTCCAGTCTATGGTATTCGTTATGGCAGCCTGAGCTGAGGAATACACCACACATTCAAAAAGTAAGGACTATGTGCATTTGGGAAGAAGTCCACTAGTCCCACAATGAGATTTTGGAGGCAACTCTAATGCAGAAACAGTTTCTGAATTTCTGAATTTCCTATTTCTTTGCTTCAGAATAGTTTGACCTTTAGACACACAGGCTCACAGATTGCTGAAAAATCACAAGGTCAGTGATGAAGCTGTAAAAATAATTGAAAGGATTTGTTTTTCTAACCCTGGCTCTATCCATCTGATTACATTGTAACCAATATTTGCGGCAAACCCTGTGGACAAAAATTATTCATAAACTGCGAAGAAATTGCACAGCCATGAAAGAAATCACTGTGTTAAATGGGTCATGTTTTCCCCTCTAAGCAACAGAGAACTTATAAGACACTTTGTAGTTAAAAAAAAAAAAAAAGAAGAAGAATGAAAAAGAAGAAAAAGAAGCAAAAAAGGAGGGACCCTGGATACTGAAGAAACACTATTGAAAACTGTGAGTTTTCAGATTGTTAATATGAAATCCTCTCCTGATGGTTATTTATTTTAAGAGGGTCACACGTCAGTGTGATGCTCTTTCTCCCACTTGGGACCCTTTTCAAGGGTGTATTAGTTAATACAAAAAGCACCGTCAGCAAAAGCACTCACATGTGAGACAACTGAAATCGATCCATTCTGGAGGCAGAAAACTTGGCAATCACTGGCTATCTATAAGCAGAGTGAGTGACAGTCTCAGGATTAGTTGTTTATCCAGAAGGTATGGGCCCTCTTTAGGGTTTTAGAAAATGCGTGCTTACTTAGGTTGTATTTCTGTGTGATGACATGTAGGAGGAATGCAATTTACACTGGATTTTTGTGAAGCAGAGCTGCCATGCAACTGCAGTTATCCAGCAAGGAGCAGACCACGTGGGGTCCCACCAAGAGTCACCTGGAGCCCCATGACTGGGGGCTCACTTTTGTCTTCTATATGATGGAGGAGCAGTGTATGCAAATCATCTAAGCATCTCTTCTATCAGCATCCCAGCTCCTTCTACTGCTCTTGCCAACCCTGATCAGTTATACCCTGGATCAATGCCACCATCTGTCACAGGTGGCCCCGTGGGTTCTGGGTAACTAAAGGAAGACACAGACTAGCTTTAGAATATTTTATTTTTGTCTCTTGGGACTCCAGGAGCTGAGAAAGTTTTTCATCTTTGGTTTGGCTCAAAAAAGAACATTCTAAGTCAAGAAAGAACACCACTTCCCTGTGCTACCAATGCCCTGATCCCTCCCTGCTTTCATTCCTTCCCAAGTCCACACCCTCCGACATCCGGTGATGTGGCCTGCAGGAAACACAGGGAGAGATGGGAAGACAGCTCATTCCTGGAACCTTAGCTTTAGACCAAGAGGTGTTTGCTTTGCGTGTGTCCAGCATCTTGCAGTTCTCTGCCAGTGTGCATTGAGTGTTGAAGGTGGAGCAGGCATTTCAGCATTAAGGTAATCGCTCGGGTTCCATCTCCTGTCTGACATCAACTGGCCAGAAAAGTATTGTTGTTTAGATAAGTAACATTTAGATGTGTCTTAGTCTTGGCTGCTATAATGATATACCATAGACTGGGTGGCATATACACAACAGAAATTTCTTTCTCACAGTTCTGCAGGCTGGAAAGTCCAAGATTAATGCGCTGGCAGACTTGGTGTCTGGTGAGGACCCACCACACACTTCTGCATGTGAGTCACAATAACCATAGATGGTTGTCTTCTCAAGGGCAGAAGCAGCGAAGGCCTCCCGAGGGCTTCTTTTATGGATATTAATCCCGTTTATAAGAGCTCCACTCTCATGACCTAACCACCTTCCAAAGTCCACATGTCTTAATACCATCACCTTGCAGCTTAGAATTCCAACATAGGCACATAAACATTCAGATCATAGCAAGGGGTAAGGCCGAGCTGAAATATTCTTGGAAAAAGGGAATGCAGGGTTTTTTTTTTTTTTTTTTTTTTTTTTTTTTTTTTTTTTTTTTTTTTTCTGAGATGGAGTCTCACTCTCTCACCCAGGCTGGAGTGCAGTGGCACCATCTCGGCTCACTGCAACTTTTGCCTCCTGGGTTCCAGTGATTTTCCTGCCTCAGTCTCCCGAGTAGCTGGCATTGCAGGCACGCAACACCACACCTGGCTAATTTTTTATATTTTTGGTAGAGACGGGGTTTCACCGTGTTGGCCAGACTGGTCTCAAACTTCTGACCTCAAATGATCCATCAGCCTTGGCCTCCCAAAGTGTTGGGATTATAGGCATGAGCCACTGTGCCCAGCCAGTTGTTTGTTAAATAGAAAAGGAAATACAGGAGTCTTAGAGGAAGACAAGAAATGGAGCAGCTTTGATCTAGACAAACACAGGGCCTCCCTTGAGTCTAGAACAGCCATGCAATTCCAAAGGAAGCATGTTTACCGAGGTCTGCCTCCCTATCCCTATGTCAGAGCCATTGTGTGCTAACTGTGCTGGGGGTGCCAAGGGTGAGAGAGGAGGTGTGGTGTGAGGGGCTCCACAGGCAGACCCCTTGCTCAGAGCATCTCCTTGGGCTGTGATGGAGAGTTCTAGGAGAAGCACTTTTCCCTATGTACCCACAGTTCTTTGATGGAACGACGTTCCCCCAGCATGCCTACAGTGCCTGGGCTCATTCCTTCCCACCTTCCCCGCTGCAGAGGCCAGTTATCAAATCTGGTGCTCAGTGCACTCCCAGGCTTGGCGAAGGGTGGAGTGTCTCAGGTTCTTGGTGAGCGTTTGGTCCCCTCTGCCAGGACTGCAGGATTCAGAACTGCTCGCAATCTCAGAAACTAACAAATCCAACTTTGAGAACTTTCTGGTAAAATACCAAATAATTAAAATGGATTTTGGATGTATCCAGGACTTTCCTCCAAAGTTATTTCTTATAGGCAGAAAATGATTTTGTTGCCATCTTGGGAGAAAGAACAGATGGAAGTGGCTGGATTAAACCCTTCCATGAGAGCAGAAGAATTTATAGCAATATTGAAACTGCTCTATTCTTTCTATGAATGCGGGAGGAATAAATCAAGAGGTTGTAAGTTTAGGACAATAATAGTATAGTGATGACTTCACCACTGCAAACACTGTTTCTCCTTGGGCTTATAGAGGCCAAGGAGATCCTGGGGTAGGTGAGAAGAATGCAGCTTTCAGCGGCTTTCCCAGGGCTAGACAGCTCTCTGGCTTGGGTCACAGGATGGATTCACCAAGCCCCCAATGCAAAGCCTCTAGATAAATGTGAAAGTGTCAGCCTTGCATTTCCCCAGCTTCACCACACACTTCTGCATGTGAGTCACAATAAGAAGGGGAGGATGGACAGAGAATTCAAAAGAGCCAGGCTTCAATGTTACTCTCCACAGTTGCTCTCCACATACCAGCACCTTTTAATCTAAGAAAGTGGCTGCCCAGGTCAGCAGAGGGCTGGGCAAGCCTGTAAATATGATTGCTGAGGGCTCCGCCATGCAGATGCTGCTGAGCCATTTTTCATACCATTTTCAAGCATAATCTACTGCATGTTGAGATAGCTTAGTCCTGACCAGTCAGAGAGCTCTAAGTGGTTTCATTATTTTAAACTGAGAGCTGTGTGCTCACCCTTGTCTCTTCCTCCTCCTCTTCCTCTACCTCATCCTGTTCCTCCTCCTCCTCCTTCTTCTAGCTACATAGCAGGTCAGTGTTTGGACTTCACGTGCCAGGGCATTGGGCAGTGGGAGGGGCCAGGGGATTGGGGAGTGGGAGTGGAGAGGACACTAATGAGCTGTCTATCAGAGGACACATTTCCTGGGGATCTGGGTTGAAAGCATGGGATACCAGGGTTTGGTTTACCAGTCTCCTCTCTCCGCTGCTGTAGCGGGTGGCAGATTTTTCCAGAAGAGGCAATTAGAGAAAAGTGCAGTCCCAGGGGTGGTGCCAAGGTGCCTACTGGGTCACGGTCCCTTTCTGGGTCGAAGAAGGCAGGGCAGCCAGTCTTCCTAACGGAGAGACTTGTATCTGACTATTTTGAGCTCCGAGAGGAGAGTGGTGTGCACCTTGCATTGTGCCTTACTGCAGCCCACAGACCTCAGTGCAAACATTTTCAAAACCAAAATGGCTCTTCACGGAGATGGGCAAACATGCGTAAGAAGGAGGAGAGGCATATCTCTATTCCAAGGCTTGCACGGCTGAGTCGCCAACCTTTTTAAGATAGATTAGCTCTCTTTTATTTAGGGAGATACTGTACTTGAGGTCAGGATCCCATATACTTAAAGGCATCAGAAGGGCCCTTTGGCCCAGGAGGCAGGAATTAGGGTTAGGACCTGGGGCCCTTTACAGAGTTAATGAAATTGGAACCCAAGGCCCTCCTGGGGGTCTCAAACGCTTCCCCAGAATGGAAGAAAAGGTGAAGCTTCCATTTGGCCTTTATTTCTCAGGAGGCTCCAGGCAAGGTACAGGACGCTTTGCCTATGTACATGCCCTTGGGGACAGGGACTCCAGGCCACTGAGGAGGTGGCAGCCACTCCCAATGCACAGTGGAGGAAAGTCACCACCGAAGATGTCCCCTCCTGCTCCCTAGCCCATCACCCAGGTTTTGGCACATCAATTAAACATGTCCTATGCAGGGGGACTGAGTTACAAACCGGAATGTCATAGAATACACTGACAAGAAACCCATTAATCCTGACCTGTCGGTTCGAGCTTGTCCAGGCACTGAGGCCAATATGGCCTCCTACACAGGAGAGATAAGGGGATGCCCTCTCCTAATCTCCAGAGGCCACATCACAGCAGCCTTGCTGCTGGCCCTGACTCCCTTCCCTGGGATGTGTCCTGGTTGTGGAAAAAACACTCCTGCTCACCCACCTGTTTCCATCCTGGGCTTTGACTCCCCCATCCCGAGCCCTGGCCTTTGCTCCCCGACCTCATACTCTGGCACAGTCCACGGCCACATGAGGGGCAGGACATTTGTGGGAAATCAAAGTGCACCATAGCTGGCCAGCACTGGCCACCCCAGGAGTGGAGTCGATGGTGGGATAGGTTGAGGTCCAGCTCAACAGGAGCAGGAGGAAGGTGGGGATGGGAGGTGAGGAGGGGTGTCCACTCCCAACAGGAGGAGAACACGCAATGGGCAGGGCCTGGGAGCTTAGGGCGTCCACCCATGGTTACATTTGTTTCCCCAGGAGAGGAAGCAATTAAGATGGACTGAGCACAAAAGGAGAGAGGTGTAGTTTTGAGTTTGGCAATTAAGAGGAATTAATTTTCTTTCTTTCTTTTTTTTTTTTTTTTTTTTTGAGACAGAGTCTCGCTCTGTCGCCCAGGCTGGAGTGCAGTGGCGCGATCTCGGCTCACTGCAAGCTCCGCCTCCCGGGTTCACGCCATTCTCCTGCCTCAGCCTCCCGAGTAGCTGGGACTACAGGCGCCGCCACCTCGCCCGGCTAATTTTTTGTAATTTTAGTAGAGACGGGGTTTCACTGTGTTAGCCTGGATGGTCTCGACCTCCTGACCTCGTGATCCGCCTGCCTCGGCCTCCCAAAGCGTGAGCCACCGCGCCGGGCCGAGGAATTAATTTTCTTTGTGTTCAATCTTTGGTATGCTCTTGCCATCTTTTAACACTTGGTCCTTTCCACCTCACTTTTCTTTCTTTTAAAACTCTCCCAGACCCTGAGTGTATTTCCAGCAGCACCCATCTATCTGTTTGTGGGGACCTCCTTTTCCACAGCTGGGGCAGCTTTTCTGCTACTATCTGGCTTTTCTTCATCATTTTTTCCAACTCCCTCTGTTGTTTTATGATATTTATCTTGAGCTCTTCTTTTATCTTAATTTTAAATATTTGCTCCGTAGAGGACATTTTCATTAAGCCCCTTCGTTCCTGAGGAATTTTCTGGCCATCTCTTCATTTCATGGCTTTTACTGAGCACCTACTCTGCATGAGGCTGTATTCCTGGGTCTGTGGACCCAGATACAAACAGGAAATAATCTCTATGAGAAGAAACCAGAAAGCAGGAGAACCAGAACAAAAGGGGTGTCCCTGCCTGTCTCCTGGTTCAGCTGACTTCCCTTTTGCACTTTAGGCCAGCACAAAGGGCTGGGGACTCTAGGAGCTCTGCAACCCATCCACGCTCCTGATCACCCCTTCCTCCAGGAGTGGTCCCTCTGACATGCTTGGCTTTGCTGACCACGTCGTAGGTCTGCAAGGGCTGGTGTCCCCTCCTTCAGGTTGGCTTGCTCAGCCTGGGCTGCTCCTCTTCACGAAACTGGGGTCATTCTATACGGAGGTTCCATTTCCATTCTTATTCATTTTGTCTTTTGCTACTTTCATAGAGAAGAGGGGTGAGATGTCCGAACATCAGAGGTCTGCTGAGGAGCATGGAAAAGGTGACCACCATATAATTATATTAGTTTCCTGGGCTGTCACAAAGAATTACAACAAACTTCATGCTGTAAACATCAGCAATTTATTCACTCACAATTCTGAGAGCCAGAAGTCTGAAGTCAAGGTGCCAGCAGGGTTGTGCCCCTCCAAAGTTTCCAGAGGAGGATCCTTCCTTGTCTCCTCCAGCTGCTGGTGGCTCCTGGCAACCCTGGTGGCCCTCAGCTTGTAGCTTCATCTCTCTCTGAGCGGGACCTCTGAGAGAGTTCCTCAGAAAGCAGGGGGAAATGACTGCCCAGCTTCCACATTGATGTAGGGCAACCCCTATTGGACAAGGTGGGTTTCAGCAGAGAGTAGGACACCATTCCCCACACCCCCATCCTGGCTCTCATTATCTCAGAATTGAGCACAGAGGAGCTCCTGAAAGTTCTCGAACAACATCAGCCCCACGAGAGACACAAGGGCTGATGGAGAATGGCTACTGAGAGCACCCACAAAGGAGCATTAGAAGATGTGGGAGCAACCGAGGATGTGGGAACATCCATGAGGGAGCACCAGAGGTCCGGAAGCATCCACAAAAGAGCACTAGAGGATGTGAGAGCAGCCACAGGGGAGGAACAAAGAATATGGGAGGGAGTATCAGAGGATGTGGAACCCCCAGGAGGGAGTATCAGAGGATGTGGAACCCCCAGGAGCGAGCATCAGAGGATGTGGGGCCCCCAGGAGGGAGAATCAGAGGATGTGGGACCCCCCAGGAGGGAGGACAAATGATTTGGGAGCCCCCAGGAGGGAACATCAGAGGATTTTGGAGCCCTCAGGCAAGAGCATCAGAGGTCCAGGGAGCACTTGTAGATGCTTCTGCCATTGGTGAAGAGGGAACAGGTAGAATCAGTTTCTCCTCCATGGATGTTGTCTAGGACCCAAAATATTCATACTAAATCATCCCTCTTCCATGACACCATGATGTAACTTTGTATTTTCCCTAAATGTGTCACTCATGTGGGAGGGAAGGACATGGGGCTGAATGAGATGCACGGAATCAGATAAATGAAGAGCTCTGAACAGAGTGTAAATTCCACTGAATTCCATTATAGAGTTAGAACCATCCATTTTTGAGTTTCCAAGTTTGTGAGCACAAATTTTAAATTTACTACATTACTAATTGACACAACTACCTTCTCTAACATTGGACAAGAATTTCAGTAAATCAGATAGTCTTCCGACTGGGTCTTGTAAGATAGTTCTCAATTTGTCCTGATTTATGATATATTTTCCAACCTGCGTACTTACTGTGAACATCAGTGGGCCTTGGCTTAAGGGAAAACGAGAAAACCTGCAGAGAAACATAATCCAAAATTGCTTTTCACCTTTCTTCATTGAATCCTCAGTGGGTGTCCACCACTAACTGAACTTCAAGTAAGAAACATGGCTATACCAAGTGACAGGGCCAGATATTCCAGTTACCAAAGGAGAAGAGCCTTTGGCGGTGAGGAATGGGGTGCCGCAGGGTCAGCCTTGAAGGTATATCACAGGGCTGGGCAGAGACCAATGTTGCCTTCTGGGCCAGCTACCCACTGGCCACATCTTTTTATTTTCATCTTTACTGAAGTATAATGAACAAATAGGGATTGTGTATATTCAGGGTGTACAACTTGATGTTTTGATATATGTGTACATTGCAAATTCATCACCACAATTAAGCTAATTGACATGTCCATTGCATCACATTACTTTTGTGTGTCTCTCTCTGTGTGTTCGTGTGTGTGTGTGTGGCAGGGGGGTGGTGAGAACACTCTAGATCTACCTCTTTGATTTAAAAAGGAAGGAGATCCTTCATCCAACAACATAGATGGCCCCGGAGGATGTTGTGCTAAGTGCAAGAAGAGACAAGAAGGACAAATGCTGCATGATGTCACTCCTATGGGCCCTGCAACAGCCACATCTTTCTTGACTGAAGGCATTGGCCTTGACTTCTATCAGGTTTCCCTTCTCCTGGGGTTCCTCTGCCTGCTCTCTCAAGACACACAGAACACGTGCAGGTGCCCAAGATGTGCCGGCCGCTCAGCCGAGCCTCCCAGTGCTGCCTGGCAGGCTGGTGAGACCTGTCTTCTGGGGACACTGCGTTCCCCTGCTCTTCTAAGCTGACCCAGTCTTGAACCCCCACTTTTTTTTTTCTGGCTTATGTGGTCCTGCCTGATTTCAGAGCCTGGCCTTCTCACATCCGCCTTGTCCCTGCACAGCCTGAACGCAGTCCCCGAGAATAGTCCTGGCTCAGGGCTGGAAAAAAAATCACCTAGTCAGAACATCAAATTACAACTCAGAAGGTTGCTTAGTGAGCATAAAGTTGGAGCAAAGAGAAGTGGATATTCTGAAGGGATGCTTCCGACGTGCTGTGGTAGCAAGATACATTGTTCTTTTCAACTCTGGGGCTATTTCCAGAAAAAGGCCTGGGAGGGGACCTCTAAATTGGGACATCCATCCTCCCAGACAGTGCTGAAGGGCATGAATGCACACCTCCCTCTCCTTCCTTTGTTTAAAATATTCTTATCATTCTCCAAAGGCCTCCGCAATTACAGCATTATGCATTACAGGTTTCAAGATTGCATTTAATCTTTTATTAGTTCCATCTGCATCACTTGCTTCCTGATGAGATTTTGAGGAGGTGCCTTAATCTCATCAGCCCTGTATTTACAGATCTTATCCTCATAGGACTGCCTCTGGGAAGATTTTTGCTGATGGGCAAATCTAACAGAGTCAAGGCCTGGATTTCATGCTGCTAACCGTGTCCACAGCCTGCATGGGGACAGATCACCTGCTCCCCTCAGGTTCCCAGGCCTCCCGCTCCCAAGCTCCTCTGCCTATTTGCCCACAGGCTTTGCTCCTCTCCCAATGCAAGTGTGACTTCCTCAGGGGCAGGTTTCTGAGTCTCCTGACCAGGAAAGACCCTCTGATGTGAATCCTGTAGCACTGCACACCTCCCTTCATAGTGCCCAGCAGTCGTTATTCTTCCCACCTTTAGGGTTTGAGTAGATGACTGTGTGTATTCATATCCTAGGGCTGCCATGACAAAATATAGATTAGGTGGGTTAGAACAACTGAAATTCATTCTCCTACAGCTCTGGAGGCCAGAAGTCCAAGATGAAGTTTCCCTCAGGGGAGAATCTGTCCCATCTCTCTCCCTAAGGCTCCCTGAAGCCTCTAGGGAGGATCTGTCCTGTGCCTCTCTCTGTTGCCCAGGCTGGAGTGCAATGGCGCAATCTCGACTCACTGCAACCTCCACCTCCTGGGTTCAAGTGATTCTCCTGCCTCAGCCTTCTGAGTAGCTGCAACTACAGGTGCCCGTCACCACGCCCAGCTATTTATTTTTATTTTTAGTAGAGGTGTGGTTTCACCAGGTTGACCAGGCTTGTCTCAAACTGCTGACCTCAAATGATCCACCTGCCTCGGCCTTCCAAAGTGCTAGGATTACAGGCATCAGCCACCATGCCTGGCCCTCTCCCAGTTTCTGTTGGCCACAGAGGTCCCTTGGCTTGTTTCCACATTGCATGCTCCAATCCTCCATCTTCACATGGCCATCTTCTCTCTACATTGTCACATCATCTTTTCTCCGTGTATGTTGGTGCCCACGTTTCCCCAAAGGACACCAGATATATTGGTTAGGGCCCAAACTCTGAGGCTGTTAGGCCTCATTTTACCTTGATGATCTCTGTTGGGATCTTCTTTCCAAATAAGACCACATTCCGAAGTCCTTGGGGTCAAGACTTCAACACTCCATGGCATCCTAACGAAGTCATTGACTTTCTTTGTTGTTACTTTCAGCATATCCCCTGTCTGGCACAAAGGGAGCACAGCTGACCTGTGAACAGTGCAGAGGTTAGGGGCTCAGACCTGTCTTGCAATAGAAAATTTGAGTATAACTTTTGATTCCCCCAAAACTTAAGTACCAATAGCCTCTGTTGACCAGGAGCCTTACTGATAATTTAAACAGAAAATAACCCATATTCTGTATGCTATATGTATTATATACTGTAATTTTACAATGAGGCAAGCTAAAGAAAAGAAATTGTTAATAAAAAATTGTAAGAAAGAAAAATATTTACCATTCATTAAGTGGAAATGTGTCATCAAAAGGTCATTGTCCTTATTGTCTTCATGTTGAGTGAGCTAAAGAGGAGGAAGAAAAGGAGGGCTTAGTATTGCTGTCCCAGGGATGGCAGAGTCAGAAGAAAATTCACATAGATGTGGATCCACAGGGTTCAAATCCATGTGGTTCAAGGGTCAACAGTACTTCATAGCCGTCTGTTGAATGAATGAGTGAATGAATGAATGACGGTTATCTAAGGTCGGGTCATCCCTCCTCCAAGCCCCATGCACAAGTGCTACCCTTCACCATAGAACTCCTCACAGGCAGCTAGAGGTGGTCTCATCACACAAGACCCAGTCTTTCTCCTCCAGTCCCTATGATTGAGAATCTGAGTTTGTGGGAGCATTCAATGAATTTACTTTTATCTTTCCTCCCTCAGATTAATGGACAGGAGAAGGAGGTGGGACAATAGAAGGAATACAGTCTTGGTAAGGGGCGGCATTGCCAGATTTAACAAATAAAAATATAGGATGCCCAATTACATTTGAATTTCTCCTAAAATTGTATGAGATGTGCTTATTAAAGTTATTTTTTGTTTATCTGGAATCCAGATGTAACTAGGCATCTTGTATTTGTCTGGCAACTCTGCTGTGGTTGGCACTTTATTGGTGGCCTAGATTATTGAAAGTTGTAGGCAGATCCCTCCAGAGATTGAAAAGTGGGAAGTAGGAGGATGAGGAGCAGACATGGGTAGGGCAGAGACTCAGGTAGATGTGCAGTGGCTTTTTTTGGTCTTTTATCCTGTTTCTCTTGTTTAGGAATAAACAGCTCCAGGGCACCTCTCCACTTGTCACCTCTCCCTCTCCATTTATGCCATTTTCTCTTTCTGCCTCTTCTTTGCTTCCTCTAAGGCAGTAGTCTGCCTTACACTGTGAATAATGTGTACTTACCCAGTTCTTACATGTAATTACTGACTTAATACTAGTAGAGTTTTCTGCTCTAATCTCTGTCTGCAAGCAATTGGTCTTGCATCAGATGCCCAGGATTGACTATTTGGCTTCCAAGGCCATGTTCCCACTGTGAACTGACCTTTCATTGTTTGTATATGACTTCCAATTCTACACACTCAGGGCCAATCTGGGTTTTAGCTTCTGTACAGAGAAGGTTTCTAGCTACTAGGTGACTAGGTCTATTGTTATTCTCACCTACAAAATGGCAATAGCAATAGGCTAACCTCACACATTGTAAGAATTCAATTCAATAACTCAATTAAGGCATCATGGATGTAGCATATAGTAAGTACTTAAAGATGTTAGCTATAATCATTATCATGTTCACCACCACCACCACCACCACCACCACCACCACCACCACCACCACCACTATTTCATTATCATTATCATCACCATCATCATCAGTATCATTGTCATCATCATCACCACCACCATCATCACCATCATCTCCATTATCTCCATTGTCATCATCACCATCACCATAATCTTCATTCTCACCATCATTACCATCATCATCACCGTCTCCATTATCACCATGATCATCATCTCCATTATCACCATCACCATCATCACCATAATCTCCATTATCACCATCATTATCATCATTATCACTATTACCATCATAGCCATCATCTTAAATCTCACCATCATCATCGCCATCATTACCATCACCGTCATTATCATCACTCTTGTTAAAAATCATGAGCATCATCGTCACAATCATCATCATCATTTCACCCATGTATCTGTTAGGATGACTTTTCCCCCTAAAAACCTGGATTGAATTTAAGTTCTTATTTCACCCCCATGGAATAACAGTGCTTTCACCAAAGTTTTAATAAATTCTCCAACTGCATACATCCTCAAGGTTGCCTTTGGGCCAATAGGATTCTTCTTCTACTGACTTAGTCTGCTGTAGCAATTATCTTTCCAATGAGCAAGTGTGATCCTCTGTCTGCAGGGCTTTGATCCTGACATGAAATTCATCACTCACCTAAGAGTTTAAACATGTAAGAAGACTTTGCAGAACTTCCAGAAACATGGTAGACTTAGTATTGTAGCTATGCAAACTTAGTTTTAGATAGTTCTGTTCACAACAGCCCCTCTCCATTTCTTCAATCTGTTTCTCATACTTCTGCCATGTTATCTCCTTCTTTCTTCCTCTTATTCTCTCAACCCAGCCCCCAATTTCTTTTTTTTTTTTTTTTTTTTTTTTTTTTTTTTTGAGACGGAGTCTCGCTGTGTCGCCCAGGCTGGAGTGCAGTGGCGCGATCTCGGCTCACTGCAAGCTCCGCCTCCCGGGTTCCCGCCATTCTCCTGCCTCAGCCTCCGAGTAGCTGGGACTACAGGCGCCCGCCACCGCGCCCGGCTAGTTTTTTGTATTTTTAGTAGAGATGGGGTTTCACCGTGTTAGCCAGGAGGGTCTCGATCTCCTGACCTCGTGATCCACCCGCCTCGGCCTCCCAAAGTGCTGGGATTACAGGCTTGAGCCACCGCGCCCGGCCCAATTTCTTTTCATATCTGCTGCATCTGCTGATAATTTATGTCCTCAAAGCCTTCGTTTTCTTCTAAGTAGCTCATTAACGTGTTTCCCTAAACATTCTTCCCTTTCTAAAACTGAGCCTGGCACAAGCTATTGAAATATTAAAAGTTCTACTGAACTACAACTGGTTTGAAAGCTGCAGTGAACAGACTGGACTGCCTTCTTTTAAAACACACTTTCCCTTTTAGCGATATAATTCTACTCAACTTTTGCTTTCAATGTGTGGCACCAAATCTCGTTCATCTCAAAAAGGCAGCAGCCTTTTCAAGAAGACTCTGGAAACACCTTTCCCTTAAATGTTTTATTTGATTATCAATACCGCATTATCACTAATTTCTAATGATTGTCATACGGTTTTGGTCACACTTAATGAATAAAAAGTAATGGTAAAAAAGAAGCCCATTTTAAAAAGCTTTCTCAAGATACAGTTGGGAAAGTCGAAAGATTTATGTGTGTGCTGGCTGAGAAGCCAGACTAAAGCCAGCCTCAGAGGATGGACTTCCCTGCATAGAAGCGATGGCTAGAAAGGCTGCCCGGAAGCGTTCCTGCAATTTAATACTGAGGCTCACGTGTCAGCATTATTTTTGGCGATTGGGTTTGCTTCTGAGGGAGCAGAGAGAATTCAGGATGTTGGCTCTGAGCCCCATTGATCTGTTTGGATGATTTCAACTTTCCTAAGCACAAACTCTGTGTGCCAAGGGATGCGCTTGAGGTGCAAGCATGAGAACCACTTCATCTTAACACATGGGAATCATGGCCTCCACTGGCAGAAGCACATCCCAGGAAAATCATTACACTTCTGACTGTGAAGGAGTCTGCTTTTGGGTCAACAGAGGTTTGCAAACCTCATTATTACTCTAATATTTTGACATTGATAAATAGGATTCTAACACTGTCTTCTGGGTTAATGCCAAAGGACTCTAGAAAAGATAAAAATAAGGACTTTATAGTGGGAATTTCTTTAATTAGGGAAGCTGAGTAATTCCCAATTCTGCAACACAGTAGATAGAGTTATAGTGAAATTGCACTCTGTGTGAAATCCACCATGGCCGTGCATTTACAGTAAATGCAGCTTGAAGATCCAAGCTGGCACGAGCTCAAAGTGAGAGCTAGTCAGCCCATGTTGCAGAAACGCAACGTTGCAATGAAGGAGCAGCAAGGAGTCTCCACTTAAAGCCAGCGATTTTTCCTCCCTATTCTGTCTTCTTAACTTGCTGGCTTCAACGCTCCTCCTCTCAGTCCCAGTTCATGGAGTCTGGGGAAAATTTAGGGCCTGAAACCTGCCTCTGCAGAAGCAATATGCAAGGGGGTACTAGAAGCCTAGGTTGAAAAAAGAGAATAAATTGTTGGAAGGTGTTCTTGGGACCCCCGAACCCAGAAGAAGGATGGAACTGAGGTTAGATCCAGGGCTAGTGGCTTCATGCTGCACTGGAGCTGTGACATGAGATGACCCAGGCCAGGCAAGAGAGGCCAGTAGTCAAGGTGGGGTGGTTAAGGAGGCACCACAGGCAGCAATGTCCAATATGGGAGAGCCTGGCCCCTGATGGGACACAACACAGTTTGGGGGAAGGAGGTTCTATAGTGTGAGAAACTGCCTGCCTAGCCTCCCCATCTCCTAATAAACCACGGAGTCTTGTGGAGGGGGAACTGTGCGATCCTCACCCTGTATCTTTGAGCTAAGGGGTATCTTTATGGGGATAGGACTGGTGGCTCACATGAGAAGGCATGTGTTTAACACATGGTCCTGGTAGCCTGTTCTGGGTGGGCCAAGGGAAGGGGGCTGTCAGGGGTTGGTGCAGGAACCCCTCTGGCTCCTGGCTCTGACTCTCTCTCTTCATGGCTCATCTCTCTCTCCGGAGTTCTGCACCAGCTCGTGACTGGCTGCTACTCAGTGGCCAGGGTCTTCGTCTCCAGAACTGCATGGAGTGTGCACACCCACCTCTCCCCAAAGCATTCTTTGTGAAGCAACGTGTATAATTGCTTGCTTCATTAATGTTACAGTGGATAAAATATCTAGAGGTTGATTAAATACTTGAACACTCAGCGATATCTGCTAATTAAGTCCAGATCCCTGTAATCTTATGAGCAAGTAATGTCTAGCCACACCGGGGACACACCCACACACACATGAGTCAGAAGACTGGCTGGAGATTAGAGTTTCCTGGGGTGAGAAGCACAGAGTGAACACCTGCCTTGGACACTGGGGCTCACGGGCACTCTCAGGTGAAGGTTGATGGGGGACTCTGCTCCTCTGTACCTTCTCCCCCGGGAACCTCCACCAGTCATGAGCATGCCAAACCCCTGGGGAGCTGGAGGCATAAGAAATGCCAGTAAATAAATTGTTGGAATTAATAATGAGTATAGTTCTGCTGCTAAATTAATGCATAAAATAAAAATTCTACATGTAAGCAACATACATTTTAGAAATAAAATTTAAAAAGTACTTAAAACAGCATAAAAACATCAAAATTGTAAGACAAATAACATAAAATATATGCAATACCTCATGAAGAATACTATTAATGAGAAAAATTTGAAAGCTCAACAAATGAAAGGGCCTATTATATTTATGGATGGAAAGATTCAATACTGTAACGATGTCAACTCTTTAAAATTGATCTACGGGTTACTGAAATCCCTATCAAAATCCAACAGGGTGTGTTTGGCTTGACAAACTGATTCTAAATTTCATATGGAAATGCTATGCCAATGAGGAAGATGATGTGAGTGTTTTTTCTTTGGAATGTTTAGTCTTATATAAGTTTTAGGGGGCCCTTTTGAGGTGCTGGCAATTTCTTGGTCCAGATGATGGTTGCATTGGTGTTTTGATGGTTGCATTGGTTACAGCTGTGGGTTTTTGTTTCATGCATTCTTTAGGTATCGTATATCACAAAAATAATTTTTAAAAGAATTGATATATGATACCAAGAGCAGCCACATTTCTCTTTGAAAGCCCTAAATACTCTTGGTTTTTAAAAATTAGTTTATTTTGTCACCTAAGTAAATGATGATTTGAAGAAACAAAAAGCTCAGATATTGACAATTTCTCTATTTCCTTTGAGACAAGACACATTGCCCATTAAGCAAAAGGTTTTCCAGGATTGGACTTTTGGAACCATGCTGGAAATAGGGGTAATGGAATGATGGCTTTTCCCCTCGTCGTCCTCTTCCTCCTCTATTCCCCTCCTCCTCTCCCTCTTCACCATCTCTCCTCCTGCTGTGATCTGACAGTTTACATCCCCTCCTTCCCTTCCAGAATTTATGTGTTGAAATCCTCACCCCCAAGTTGATGGTGTTGGGAGATGGGGCTTTGGGAGCAGATGAGGTCATGAAGGTGAGCCTCTCATGAATGGGATTAGCGCTCTTATAATAGACACCCCAGAGAACTTCCTCACCCCTTTTGTCCACCATGTGAGAAATCAGTGAGAAGACGGCTGTTTATTAGGGAACAGACCCTTGCCAGAAATAGAATCTTCCAGCTTCTGGATCTTGAACTCACATCCTCCAGAACTGCGAGAAACACATTTCTGTAGCTTGTGGCCCCACAGTCTATGATATTTTGCTACAGCAGCCCAAAGGGACTAAGACATCCCCTTCCTTTCCCCTCTCCTTTTTCTTTTCCTCCTTCCCCTCCTCTTCCTCTCTCTCTCCTTCTTCCATCTTTTTCCCTTCTCTTCCCTCCTCTGGACTTTGCCTTGAATATCAATGAGTAGGATCAGCTGCTCAGGGCTCTGGGTAGGGACCTGTGAGCTTCTGAGAGACCCCTGCCCAATAGCCTCCCCTCACCTGCCTGTTGATCTGAAAGTCACTACTGGGGTTAAGACTTGTTTGACAGGAAATGCAAATGTGTAACTGAAGGACCCTGACCCAGGACTGGTAAGCACTGGGAGCCCAGGGGGCACCCTGACACTCTGGTATGCTGTGAGCTCGCACCCTACTAACACCACAGTCTTCACCTGGGGCTCCTTTGCGGAGGAACCTTCCTGCGTGTCAATGAGACATAATGCCTACTTCCTTTTTACCACAGTGGGAATTGCAAAGATTAGTTTTAATTAAACTTATTTACTTTGAGTTCCTCTGAGAAGTGGTTTTAACTAACAACACAAGAGAGCTAGAACAGCACTTCTAATTGGGATAATATTAGTGAACAGTAATGAAATAAATCGAAGATTATGTGAATAGTCATTCAGTTAAAAGGGGTTTTCTATAAATACTGTGTGATATTGTATTGAAATTAGAACTTTCTTTTAATTTTCTTGACTTTTTAATCTTTGAATTACATTTAAACTTATTATTTTATTGGTGGTGACATGCTTTAACATAATAATTTTCTCTTCTAAAATAACCCATTATATCTTCCGGTTTTAGACAGGGAAAGTATTCTTCAGATAATAAGGCCTTTATATATTTTGAGCCCATAACTTGGTAATAAAATGTAAAGTACTTAATCTCCTAAGCTGCAGAATCTTTCTACAATACCCATGGGAAATTCATAGGTATTAAATTAGCTACAAGGGGACTTTGAAAACGTTCTCCAAATGCAGTAAAAAGATATAGAGAAATCAAGAAAGATACTGAGAATTACAAGATAAAAATCACTAATACCACAGTCTACTAAGATTCCAGTATAATTTGTTTATATTAAGTTTTCTAGTTATTTGGAGTTTTCTGAGCTGAAGTGATGTTTCATTGTGAGAATCAAAATGTAGTTGTTCACCTCTGAGCTCGCTTACACACTGTTGGTGGGAATACAAAGTAGTTCGGCCTCTGTGGAAAGCAGTTTGGAGATTTCTCAAGGAAGTAAAACTAGAATTATCATTCAACCCAGCCATTCCATTACTGGGTGTATACTCCAAGAAAAATAAATTGTTCCATCAAAAAGACACCTGTAGTTGTATGTTTATCACCGTACTATTCAAAATAGCAAAGACACGGAATCAACACAAATACCAAACAACGGTGGACTGGATAAAGAAAATGTGGTACATATACACCATGGAATACTACACAGCCATAAAAATAATAAAATCATATCTTTTGCAGCAACATGTATGCAGCTGGGCCATTATCACAAGCAAATTAATGCAGAAACAGAAAATGTTTCTGCATGTTTTCACTAATACAGAGGAGCTAAACATTGGGCACACATAGACACAAAGATGAAAACAAAAAACAATGGGGATTCCAAAAAGGGGAAATGGGGGGACAGGATTGGAAAACTACCTATTGTGTATTATGTTTGCTACTTGGTTAATGGGATCATGAGAAGCCCAAACCTCAACATCGTACAATATACCTATGTAACAAACCTGCATGGGTACCCCATGAATCTAAAAAAGAAAAGTTGGGTTATTTCTCTTTTCATTGTTGAGTTTTAAGTTTCTTTGTGTATTTTGAATACAAGTCTTTTAACAGATATGTATTTTGCACATGGTTTCTCCCATTCTGCGGTTTGTAATTTTATTTTCATAAGTATCGTTTACACAGCAGTTTTAAATTTTAGTAAGTTCCAAGTTATCAGTTCAATTCACTTTCATGGATTATTATTTTATGTCGTATCTAAAACCTCCTCAAAAAAGCCAGCTGTTATAGTTTTTTTCTCTCATCATTTCTTCTAAAAGTTTTATAGCTTTGTGTTTTACATTTAGGTACATGGTCAATTTTGAGTTAATTTTTGTGACATGTGTAAGGGCTAGGGTTTTATTTTCATATTGACATCCAAGTTTTCTAGCACAATTGTTAAAAAAAACTGTCTATTCTATATGGAATTGCCTTTGCTCCTTTATCAAAGATTGGTTAACTATATCTGTGTGGCTCTATTTATAGGCTGTCTATTTGGTTACGTTGACCTATTTACTATTTATTTTTGCCAACACTATATTGTCTTGATTACTGTAGCTTAATAGTAAGTCTTGAAATAGAGCAGTGTAAGTCCTTCAGCTTTGTTGTTCTTCCTCCTCCTTCTTCTCCTACTCCTTCTTCAGTGTTGTGCTGTCTGTTCTAAGTATTTTGCGATTTGATACACACTTTAAAATTAGTTTATTGATGCATACAAAATAGTCTAGTAAAGTCTGGATTGTCTTGAATCTGTGGATCAAGTTGGAAAGAACTGACATCTTGACAATATTGTCTTCCTATCCATGAACATGGAATATCTGTCCATTTATTTAGTTTTTGATTTCATCAGCATTTCAGTTTTCTGAATTCATATCCTATACATATTTTTGTTATAGTTATACCCAATCATTTCATTTTTTGTGCTATTGTAAATGGTATTTGTATTAGGGTTCTCCAGAGAAACAGAAAAACAGAAACATCATCTCTGTGTGTGAGTGTGTGTGGGAGAGAACGAGTGTGTGTGTGGGGGGGGGGGGGGGGGGGGAGAGAGGAAGATCTAAAGGAATTGGCTCATATAATTGGGAAGCCTTGGCAACTGTAAATATGCAGGTTAGGCAGCAGGCTGGAGACCCAGGGAAGAGTAGAAGTTGGACTCCAAAGGCCATCTGCTGGCAGAATTTTTTCTTGCTTAAGAAGGGTCAGTCTTTGTTCTGTGAAATGCTTCATCTGATTGGATGAAGCCAATCCACATTATAGAGGGTAATTGTCTTTGCTCCAATCTATCCATTTAAATGTTAATCTAAAAAAAATACTTTCACAAGAACATCTAGAATGCTTGACCAGATATCTGGGCACTGTGGCTCAGTCAAGCTGACATATAAAATTAAGCATCTCAGTATTTTCTAATTTCAAATGTTAATTTTTAAATTTCTGGTATAAAAGAAAGCAATTGACTTTTGAGACCTTGTTCTAAACGTTTATTAGTTCCAGAAGTGTATTTCATTAGACTTTTCTAAATAAAAGATTGTGACTAAAGACAGTTTTACTTCTTTCTTTCTAATCCATATACATTTCTTTCTTTTCTTTTTTTTTTTTAATTGCATCAGTTAAAACTTCTAGCACAATGTTGAATAGGAATGGTGAGAGAGGACATTGTTGCCTTGTTCCTGATTTTGAGGGAGAAGAGTCCAGTCTGTTTTCTTTAAATATGATGTTAGTTTTCAGCTTTGAATAATTTTTTTTTTTTATCAAGTTGAGGCTGTCCTCTGTTTCTCGTTTGCTAACAGTTTTATGATAAAGGGTGTTGGACTTTGTTAAATGCCTTTCTCTGCGTTGATTGATTTGATCAAATTATCTCTTTCCTTTAGCTTGTTGATATGGAGAGTTACATTGATTTATTGTTTTATTTTTGAGTCTTGCACCAGCCTTGAATGTTTGAAATAAATCCCACTTGGTTGGGATGTATAATTCTTTTTGTACTTCGATGGATTTGATTTCCTTATATTTTGTTGAAGTTTTTCATCTATATTTATGAGATACATCAGTCTATAGTTTTTCCCTTTCATTTCACGTCTTTATCTGGTTTAGGTGTTAAGGTAATCTGGCCTCATATCTGAGTTAGGAAATGTTCCCTCTTCTTTTATTTTTTATTTTTGGAAGACATTGTAGAGAATTAGTACTATTCCTTGAAAAGTTTGTTAGAATTTACCGGTGAAACCATCTGGTACAGTATACAGTACTTTCTCTTTAGGAAGGTTATGTTATTTTTTCAATTTCTTTACTAAATAGATGGCTATTCAAGTTGCCTCTCTCTCCTTGTGTTAGTTTTGGTAGTTTGTGTCTCTCAAGAAATTCATTCATCTCATCTAAGTTACCAAATTTGGAAACATAGTTGTTCATAGTATACCTTTATGATCCTTATGCCAAAGGGATTCATTATTGAATGAATATTCTTTCATTTTTTTTATATCCATGATTTATATTCTCTCTCACATTTTTGGTAATCCTGGCTGTAGATTTATCAATTTTGTGATCTTTTAAAATAACGAACTCTTTGGTTCTTTGATACTTTTGCTGACTTCCACAAATTTGGCTACATTGTATTTTCTTTTTCATTTCGTTTTCAAAGTCTTTTTAAATTTACTTGAGATTTATATTTGACCTATGGGGTATTTAAGAGCACGTTATTTAATTTACAAATATTTGGGAATTTCCAGCTATCCTTCTGTTATTAATTTCTAATTTAGTTCCATTGTAGTCTGAGAACACGCTTTGAATGGGCTTCCACTTTTTCAAACTTCAGGTGTTTTTCAAGGCCCAGAATGTAGCCTCTCTTGGCAAATGCTCCCTGTGAGCTTGAGAAGAATGTGTATTCTGTTACTGCTGGCTGAAATACTTTTAAAAATGTCAATTGGATCAAGTTGATTGATAGCGCTGTTCAGGTTATCCATATCTTTACTGATTTTCTGCCTGCTTAAACTGTCAATTCTGGCAGTGGCATGGTGAAGTCTAACTGTAACAGTGGAGCTGTTTATTTCTCCTTTCGGTTCAGTCAGTTGCTTCCTCATGTATTTTGATGCTCTGTTGTGTGATATATTCATGCTTATAATTATATCTTCCCGGAAAATTGACTCTTTGATTGTTAACGTCCCTCTTCATCACTGATCTTCCTTGTTCTGAAGAATGCTATGTTTGAATTTATTATAGCTGTTCCTGCTTTTTTATTCGTGAGTGTCAGCATGTTACAACTTTCTCCTTCCCTTCAATTTTGATTTGTCTGAGTCTTTATATATAATATGTGCTTTTTGTAAACAGCATGTAGTTGGATATTTAAAAACAAACTCATCTGACAATTTTTGAAAAATAATTTATTAGCCCGTCCACTTTAAAGTGCTTATAGATAAAACGGATGAATATCTACTGGTTTTAACAGTTCTCTGTTTACTCCATGTATTCTTATTTTTTAAAACGTTTTCCTCTTTTTCTGCTATCTTTTGCTTTATTGAGCGTTTAATATAATTCTATTTTATCTCTGAGCATGTCAATTTTACTTCTTTTAGCTTTTTTTTCATGTTTGCCTTATAATTTACAATATTTATTTTTACATAATCTAAAGCAACCTCCTAATGCCACTGTACCTTGTCACATGTGGTACAGAAATCTTCTACTGGAGCAATCCCAATGCCTCTCTCCTATCCCTTGTGACACTGCTGTCATTTATTCAGCTTCACTGTGTGCTGTAATCTCCCAAAGGATTGTCAGTGTTATTACTTTAAAAGGTCAATTATCTTTCAGATAAATTAAGCATAAGATCAACAAAAACATGTTCCCTTCATTTATTTCTTCTCTGATACTCTTAATTTTAAAAAATGTAGATCCTGGTTTCCGAGCTCTGTCGTTTTCCTTCTTTCTGGACACAGAACTTCTCTGAATATTCTTGCAGAGCTGATTTGCTGGCAACAAATTATCTCACTTTTTGCTTGTCTGAGAAAGTCTTTATTTTTCCTTCATTTTTGAAGGATAATTTCATGGGATATAAAAATTCTAGATTGGTTGTTTTACTTCCTTCCAACACTTGAGATATTTCACTGCATTCTCTTGGTATTTGCATAGTTTATGAGGAGAAACACTGTAATGTTTATCCTCGATTTTCTATAGATAAGATTCTCCCCCACCCCTGATTTCTTTCAAGGTTTTTTTCCTTGCCTGATTTCTCACACTTTGAATGTGCTATGCCTGTGAACGAGTGTGTGGTCTTTTGGCATTAATCCTGCTTGGTGTTCTCTGAGCTTCCTAGATGCGGGGCTTAGTATTATCCTTAAGTTTGGAAAGATCTAGGCCATTATTACTTTAAATATTTCTTCTGATGAATTCTCTCTTTCTTTTCCTTCTGATATTCCAATTACACTTACGTTACAACTTTTGAAATTGTCCCCAAATTTTTGGGTGTTCAGTTTTGTTGTTGTTATTTTTGTTGCTTGTCTCTGTTTTGTTTTTACTCTTCTCTTTCTGGAAGTTTCTATGGACATAACTTCAAGCACACTGATTCTTTCCTGGGCTGCGTCTAGTCTCTTACAAGCCCATCCAAAGCATTTTAAAATTTCGGCTACAGCACTCCTGATTTCTAGCATTTCCTTTTAATTCTTTCTTAGAATTTTCATCCCTCTGCGTACTTTACCCATCTGTTTTTGCATGTTGTCTACTTTTTCCACTAGTGTTCTTAACATACTAATCATGGTTACTTTAAATTCAGTGTCTGCTAATTCCAACATCTGTGTTTTCTCTGAGTCTGATTCTGATGCTTACTTTGCCTCTTCAGACTATTTTTTTCTTGCCTCTTTGCATGTCTTGTAACTTTTTTTTTTGAAAGTTGGATAATAAGAACGAAGGTTCATAGGCCTTTATGTGAGGATTTATGTGAATCTGGCTGTGAGCCAGGCTGCTGTTTTAATGTTTGCTGTGGCTCTAGGTGTTAGAGGCTTCAAATTCCCCTAGTATCGTTGTTTTTTATCTTCCTTCTTGTCTTTGAGCTTCTTTTAGAACTCTCCTTTGATAGCCTGTGACTTGCAGCAATTTTAGCTGTGCTCCCCTGCTATATGGGAGCCCTGCTGGGCGTGGGAGGTAAGGGGCAGGGGAGGAGGCATGTCTGTAAGGTTCTGATTGAATGTCGGTGACTTGGTGGGCCTGTGTCTGTGGGCTGTGACCTTCACCAGTCTTTCTTCATGGGATAGGTTTCCCCTGCTCCCCCTTGATTCCCTGGCTATAGCATTGCCAGTTTATTTCCTTAAAGCCTGGCCCCTGGTGACTAGTTTTTCCCTTAAGTGAACAAGGGCTGGAGATGTATTAATGCCGTTAACCCGTATTTTTCCCTGGAGAGTGAGCCTTTGCTACAGAGAAGGTCTGGGCACTTCTCCCCCACTCCCCACCTCCTTCTTTTTGTACAAATGTAATAGGTACACATGCAGTTTTGTTATGTGGATATACTGTGTAGTGGTGTAGTGTAACCATCACCCAGATAATGTACGTTGTAGCCACTAAGTGATTTCTCATCTCTCACTCCCTGCTCACCTCCCACCCTTTGGAATCTCCAGTGTCTATTATTCCATACTCCACATCCACCTGTACACATGATTCAGCTCCTACTTATACATGAGAACATGCAGCATTTGACTCTCTGTTTCTGAGTTATTTCACTTAAGATTTTGATAATATTTCTTCCCTTCCCCATGCCATAGCCATAAGAGATCTTTCTTAGATCCTCACCATGGAAACCTGGTGTGTGTCCAGGTAGCGACACCCATGAACGTGTGGGCGCCCTCACGCCTCCTGCCATGCTGTGGTTTCCAGAAATTTCTCAGTCGCTTGCTGGTCCACACTAAGCCTCCAGCAACTCAAACAACCGTGTATGTGCTTCTTCCAGTCCGTGAATCCAACAGCTCCTGCTCTAGGTACACAGACCTTGGTGGGTACATCATTCTTGTTATGCCTGTTTATCTAGATTTTGGGGTGGTGATTTGCCTTCAGTCTCATTTTTCTGATGAATCTAATTTTTAAAAATTTATTTTCAGTTTGTTGAGCTTCTCAGAATGGATGGGAGTGTTGACTTCCAAGTTCTTTATTTGTCAGAGCAGAATCAGGAAGTCTTATGGGTTATGTTTGAGATTTTCTTTTTGCCTTTGGTTTTCAACAGTTTGACTTTGAAATTTTCTGGCATGCTTGCCTTTTCTTCCTTTCTTCTTTCTTTCCTTCCTATTTCTTTCCTTTCTTCTTTATTTCCTTTCTTCCTTCCTTCCTTATTTCCTTACTTCTTTGCTTCCTTCACTCCCTCCCTCTCTCCCTTTCGCCTTCTTCTCCATCCTACTCACAGGTAACTGAGAGCAGTTTGTAACTGTGAACTGATTTACTTTAATTTATTTATTTTCTCAGTTTAGAAAATTATGACCCATTCTTTCTTCACTTTTCTTTTCCTGTCCCATTATATCTTCTTTTTGTTTCAGGGACTTAATTGGTTTATCCTATAAATTCTTTTCTGCTTATTCCAAAGGCTGGACCATCTGTGTGTGTCTGTCTATTAATTGCACTTTTTCTCTTCATTATTGTTCCAACTTTTTTATGCTTCTCTTCATGTCTAGTAGTTTCTAACTTTATAGTGAGTTAGTTGGATGTTGCATTGTAGAAATCCTGGATTTTGATTTCTTCCTCTATAGGATGTCATATTTGTTCTGGAAGGCAATGTAATCACTAGATAAATGCTTCCATTCAGTTCATTCCTGTCTAGGGACAGATTATTTAGCTTTTACTCTCAGCCTGAGGATGAACCTATTAGTCCTAGGATGTGATGTGTATTCCCACTGTGTGGCTATTTCCGGGTTTCAGTGGGAAGTTTGAAGCATTCAGCCAGCTTGTCTAACTTGGTGCGACTTTCATGCCAAAGCCCAAGGGAATGAAAAATGGGAAAGAAGTGGAAAACTGGGAAACTGCAATGGAAAGAAATAAAGCAGTTAATAGAGTAGACACACCAGATGGTCTAGGCTTTGGATTCTGTAGAAAATGTCCTTCATCAATATCATAAAGTTCTGAGCCATTATCTTTTCAAATATTGTTGCTGTTTTCTCTATCTTCTTCCTCCTCTTTTCCTGGTAGTCCAAAAACATCTGTGCTAGACCAATTTATTCTCTCTGTTCTCTGGGTCTCTTATCCTCCCTAGTTATCTTTTTTCTACCTCTTTGTCTCTACATCTTTATGGCAGGTATTTATTTTCTTTCTAATTTATTTTCCAATTTACTGATTTTCTCATCAGTAATGTCTAACGTGTTGGTAAAACAATCCATTGAATTTATCTCCTTTATTGTATTATTTTATTTGTCAGTTCTAAAACGTTTTTAATCAAAATTTTACTTAGTTTTTCAGTGTATATGCACAAAAACACGCAAGTGTCTGTTGTGTATGTGCATGTGTGTGTTTGTGTCTCTGCGTGTGTAGGTATCTACCTATTCAAACAGATAGATTATTGTTCTTTCATGGGCAAAGCATATATATTTGGCCAAATATTTGCAAAATTCAAATTCAGCATCTTTGCTATAAATTGTTTACAAGTTTAGAAAAAGGTTACTATGGTAATGAAAAAATTCTTATATAACACTTTTTTCTAAATTATACTTTAAGTTCAGGGGCACATATGCAGAACGAGCAAAGACTTGGAACCAACCCAAATGTCTATCAATAATAGACTGGATAAAGAAAATGTGGCACATATACACCATGGAATACTATGCAGCAATAAAAAAGGATGCATTCATGTCCTTTGCAGGGACATGGATGAAGCTGGAAACCACCATTCTTAGCAAACTATCACAAGAACAGAAAACCAAACACCGCATGTTCTCACTCATAAGTGGGGGTTGAAAAATTCTTATATAACACTTTTATACCTTTCATTCATGTAAGTTGATTTGACCCTCACAAACTTATTATGTGAGCTAGTCAGTTATTCTTAATCCTATTTAAGAAATCTAGCAACTGAAATTCATAAAGGTTAAGTGATTTTCTGATTGTTTCCTTAAAACCATTTTGATACAAAATTTCAACCTTGTCTTCTGTTTTAATATTAAGTTATAGTTGTTTAAAATCTGTGTCAAATAACTGTGCCTCCTTGAGCTTCTTCCTGTTGTATGTTTCTGTTGGTCTTCTTTTGTGAGCTTTTATTTCTTTAAGTGCTTTTCTGTTTTAAATTGTATCTGGATATGGTATTGCCAATTTGTATGAAAGAATATTATTGCTTTCCTCCAGTGTAGAGTTACACTTATTTTGCAAGATGCCTGGCTACGCAAACAATGTTAGATTACTTCTGTCTAATTTCAGGGCTTCACATCATTTTAAATGGAACTGAAATACTATGAGATTCTATGTTATATTGACCTTTATTCTTAGGGTGCAGCCTTTGGGATTCAAATCTAAGAGAAAGACTTCACCAGGATACTTCCTACAGAGACCCTGGCACGTCCTGATGCTAATCTCCATCTCTTTAGCTTTAAGAAACTTTTAGATGTGCCAACATGCCCCTTGGCCTCTCAACTTCCCTTCAGAATTTGGCAAATGCCCCTAAAGAAAAGAAGTAGCTGAGAATGTCTGGTTCATCTGCCATATTACCCACATCTGAGCCTGATCATTACTTACTATTTTGTTGACTTTCTTCTGTTTTTGTATTTTGCACAGGTTTTCAGTTAGAGAGTATTCTTAATTATGTAGCCCACTGTTATTGGAGGCAGAAATCTCCTAATTTTTCTCTTATAATATAGTCTTAGTCCTTCTTTTAACACTAATAATTGTAAACATTCTTCTTCCATAGTCTTTCACAAATAGTTTTATCATGTAAATTATGGATCCTGTTCAGCGTGTTTGCCGCTGACTCACAGAACATTTTCTCTCCTGTGTGTGTTTTATTGTTTTCTTATGAGCTAATTTTCTTCCTTTCTCCCGATTTTCCCCGTGGAAGTCAACGTTTTCCAGGTCCTGAAAATTTTACTATGGCATATTTACATTTTCTTTGCTTGAAAGTCCAGGACTTCTGCCAATTTGGAAATTAAAAGTCACCATGTTGACTTAGTATTCCCTTTACACATGAAAAGATTAAATTTAAACTCCTAACCACTGCCTGGTACTGGTGCTGCTTAATTTCTCATGGTGGATATATTTTTCCATTGTATAGTCCTAGTGACATACAAACTTCCTCATTGCTATCACAGGCTTATGAACATTATTCTTCTAGGTCTGCTACTGAGGAAGAACCCCTTCACGGTGCTGGATTTTTGCAGGATTCTAGATTCCAGCTTTCATGGTTAAGAGGACATGGCTACCTCTTCTATTTCTCATCCAGCTTCTAGCCATTTAGTCTCATATCCAGTTGCTACATCTTCGTGTTTTCCTGGGGCACAGCAAGCTCTCACATTTTATTGACCTGACTTTGAGTTCTCTTTATGTGTCTAGTACCTGAAGGCACTCTTTCATTGTGAGTTTGACTACCTTAGTTATTATTTATTTATTTTGTTGCATCTAATTTAGCTTCCATTTGTCTTTGTAGTGGAAGAAGGATCCAAATTAGCTCACCCATATCCATATTGGAGGACTTAATTTGTAAATGATATATTTGAATTCATTGAGAAAGTTAAAAGTGACACAAAGTGCTAAAGGAATGAAAGTTTCATAGCTGTTGGAATCCAGTGTAATGGCTGGATAATGGGGTTCTCACAGGGCACAGGGTGGGTTGTACTATGGGACTTGCCAAGCCAAGTAGAACCTGCACCGTAGTAGTCTCTACTATATTCCTGTTGGAAACACCAATGTAGTTTTAGTAAAATGGCACAATTCATAGTATTAAATTCAATAAAAGTAAATAACTAATAAGTTAAGGCTAAAATGACAATTTAATTTGTCAGCTTATTTTAGTTTTATAGTTGCATAAAAGCTACAGGCATAAAGATTTCCTACTTAGATTTATTAATATGTTTGTAAATTTTCAAGTATCATTATACTAAAAATTATATTAACACTAGGAGTCCATAAAATGCTTTAATTTAAAGTAGTATATATATGAACAGGTTTGCATAAATTGTCTATAATGTAAGAACCTTGGAACATACAATTGAAAATGTTTTCTGCCATATGTTTTAAATTGTGAGCTGTGTGTGTGTGTGTGTGTGTGTGTGTTTTTACCTCTGTGCCAACCTGAGTTAAATAGCACAAAAAAAAAAAAAAAAAAAAAACCAAACCAAACCAAACCAAACAAAAAATCTCAGCTAACTACTAAATGAAACAAAGGAGCTGAAATTGATAGTTGAATTTGAGTCATAATCCTAAGTAGAGTCAGGTTACAATTGTCATGGGGGGAACTAAGTGCTTGGAGATTCCGGGTACTTGTGTCTCATTCACAGTGTTGGACCATGAGCACAACTACGCGTTTAAGCTGGTTGGGTAGAACTTGGGAGGGACAGGGATGAGAAGGGCTATCAATCACTTCTTAGTACTCCCTGGAGTTGGTCGTGTCCTGTTGGGGACCTTGGCCCCTGACTGGAGAGGAAGCAGCAGAGAGCCTATTTTTGGGGACGTGGAATGCTACAGTAGTGACAATATTTGGCAAATCTGATGGCAGAGGCCTGAGTCTGCAAAATGCTCCTTTATTCTCATACTCTTCACTTCTTCTGAAGCCACTTCCCATTTGTAAGTTTTTCTTCTCCCCAGTACAGTGTTGGGAAAGGTCTGGTTGTAACGTTTCCTTCTGAACACCCAACCCCCCGCCCCCACTTCTCCCTTTACTCCGTGCTCTCTGGCCCCGTTCCAACACAAGCACATCAACACAAAATCTTTGGAGATGTTCTAAGGACCAACTACTTTTCAGTACAAAGAGAAAGAATAATTCCATAGCCAGTAATAGAAACATTGCACATTTTCACCTAAACTCGGGTCCTCTTTGCTCTGGGTCTTCGATGAAATGGAAATGAAATCATCCTCTTCCTGCTTCCATTTCTCAAGAGTTTCACACTTGCTTGCTGTTGCTTCTGGGGCTGGAGCCCATCTGTTTCCTCTCCCTACTTCTTTCTCCCTTGCAGCCTTCTGGAAAAGGACCTAAAGGCAATTCTGAACTGTAGCTCCATGGTGCAAACATCAGAACTGATCTTTCATAAGTATATTGGAGATGAAAATAGGGGCTCTGTTACAGAGATCTTTCAGAGGGGGCCACAGGACTTGGTGACCTGTTGGGTGGGAGAAGGATGGGAGGGTTTAATAGGAGGAGAAAGGATTTCACATTTTTAATTTACCTGACTGGGTGGATTGGAGTATGCTCTGGATGTATCTGAAAAATAGATAGATCCTTCAGTGATGATGGGAAGGTCGAGAGGACAGCTGCAGCTAAAATAGAAGCATTGCTGTGATCACATCTGTGCTTTTACAGTGGGGAGCTCAGGAGAGTAGGAAAAGGATCAATCATAGCAGGTCACTGTAGATATTTTGGGGGCAGGTAGATGTCAGGTTTTTCTCATCCCAGCTTCTTGATGGAGAACCTGAGGGGATGGCTTGGGTGTTGTTGACACTGCAGCCTGTTCCTGAGTCAGAGGAGGAGATGCAAGCAAACACTGCAAAGGTTGCTCATAGCTCTCTGCTCACTGCTTTGTTGTCACAATGAATTCAATAAAACCACCATTTTCAAAAAGCTTCTCTTCTGAGATATGAATGCTGTTCTTTTTCCTGCCATTTTTTTTGCATTAACAGGAAAAAGAATTGCATTTGAGTCTAGCTCCAAAATTCCAGCTATCATTTTGGCTGCTCTCCCTGTGATCAAATATTGAAGGCGAATGTAGGAAAATCAATTGCAGGGTGAAAGTGCAGAGTTACGTAAGAGCTGCATGAATGAAACATTAAATGCCAGATAGAGCAGGCTTTGAAATCCTGGACCGAGTGTTGTGCTGCTATTTGGACTCTATTTTGGAATCTTGAGAAATCAATATGAAAAAGCATATACCAGGAGCAACTTAAAGAAAAGCCTCCACTGACCTAGAAGCAAGACCCGAAGTGCTTGCATCAGTTAGCTTGTGGCCTGGGAGAACTGCCGATATCAAATGAAAGGAGCGACGAACTCGCCAACATCACAGGAAAAACGTTTTCCTTTCAGAGCCTCGGAGTGCAGCATGGCAGGGGCAGCAGCACCCAGCATCTGCAGGCAATTGGGTTCATGGGAGCATGCAAAACAGGTCTAGCAAAATATTGAAAAATGCGGAGTGTAGACTTTTACCAAAAAATGCAGGCATATTACTTTTAAATACACAAGTTGACTCAAGCTAGCCATGGTGAGTGCTTCCTACGAAGGGGTCTTGATTTCATGAGATTATTCTAGCTCATATTCAGTAACCTGTTGACATTCATCATTTTTCAGATATATCTAAAAGCAATTCAGTTTCTTGAGGAGTAAACTTGTCTTTGTTATCGTTACACATTTTAGGCTAGACATGGGTGTTTCGAAGAGCCCAGGGAAGTGACTTTCGAATGGGTCCTTTGGGATGGCTGCTGGCAGGCCCCATGCTCTGGGCGGCTGTGAGGACAGTGGTGAACAGGGCCGCTTTTGAGGATGCACCTAGCCAGCCTCCCCTGCAGGCTCTGTCTGCCGATGTTGATTCACCCGACAGGCTCTCGGGAGAATCAGGGGGACCCTCCTTCCCAATGACTCCTATACACAGTTAGCATTGACTGAGAACTGTGAAGATAAATGGACACTGTTCCTGCTCGAAGGCACCTAGAGTCTAGTTGGGGGTGACTTCTGCAGACAAATCAGCAAGACCATGTGACGGGGACCACAGTAGATGTGAGCACAGGGCACACAGGAGTGGGGGACACAGGGAGGGAGGAGTTTGCTGTGCTGCGGTGGAAGTAGGGGCTCAGGAGCATCAGGCAGAGGTGAATTTATCAGGTTTGAATTTTGAGAGAGGAATTGGCTGAGGAACAGAATCCAAGATGAAGGGACAATGAAAGGCTAGGCTCTTGGGTGCGAAGCAGCGTCCCGCTTTTAGGAGCCTGTGTGGATAGGGTGGGGTTGAATAGTGATGACGTGTGAGTGTCTGTGTGTGGGGAGCGTATGTTGAAGGGGAGGACCTTTCATCTGGGATCACGACAGATGGAATCAGACAGATAGCAACAACAGGAGCTATGTGGTGGGAGTTTTCATGACACTGGAAATACTTAGATTTTATCCTACTGACCATCAGAGTTTCAAAGTTAGCAGAGTTTCCATGTATCTTTCATCCAACTCCTCTACTACCAAATCTTATCTTATTTTGGTATATTTGTCAAAGCTAAGAAATTTATGCTGGCATTACCATCAACTAAGCTATAGACTTTATTAAGGTTTCATCAACCTTTCCTTTAAGGACTTTTTCCTTGCCAGGACCCAACCAGGATCTCATGTTCATTTAGTCCTCATGCCTCCTTAGTCTCCACCAACCTGTGACGGTTCCTCAGTATTTCCTCAATCTCTCATGACCCTGACATGTTGGAAGACTATTGGCCGGACACTTTGCAAAACATCTCCAATCTGCATGTGCGTGCTTTTTTCTCATGAGCAGAGAGAGGCTAGACACTTTCAGAAAGAGTTCCACGGAGGCGAGGTGCCTTCCTCAGCATCCAGTCGGGGGTGGGGGACGGGTCCAGATGCCCACAGGACTCACCACTGGAGATTTTAGCCTGGATCACTGTTGAAGGTTTTGTGTGTGTGTGTGTGTGTGTGTGTGTGTGTGTGTGTGTGTGTGTGTGATTTCTTGACTGTAAAGTTACTACAGTTCCCTTTTTAATTTTGGAGGAGATACTTTGAGGTAATGTAAAGTCATTTTCCTCCTTAAAATTTTGCCCACTGGTTTTAGCATTCACTGGTGGCTGTAGCCTGCAACTATATATATATTATATATATATATTTTTTGTTGTTGAGATGAAGTCTTGCTCTGTCACCCAGGCTGGGTGATGGTCTGCTGTGGAGTTTTCATGTATGATTTTTATCATTCTGATGTAGTATCTTCTGGGTTTGTCTAATTTTTTGTGATTTGCTGTGGAGTTTTCATGTATGCTTTTTATTATGCTGATGTAGTTTATCTTCTAATCCTAGTTTGTAGAGTGTTTTTATCATGAAAGACTGGTGCATTTTGCTGAATGCTTTTTCTCTTTAATTGAGATGTTATGGGGGGTTTCCCCCTTTAATTCTATTAATGTCATATGTTACTTTGGTTTCTGTATGTTGAACCATGCTTACATTTCATAAATAAATCCCACTGGGTCATGGTGAAATTTTTTTATTTTTATTTTTATTTTTTTGAGACAGAGTTTCACTCTGTCACCCAGGCTGGAGTGCAGTGGTGCAATCTTGGCTCACCACAATCTCCTCCTCCTGGGTTCAAGCAATTCTCCTGGCTCAGCCTCCCAAGTAGCTGGGATTACAGGTACACACCACCACACGCGGCTAATTTTTGTATTTTCAGTAGAGACATGGTTTCACCATGTTGGCCACCATGTTGAACTCCTGACCTCAAGTGATCTGCCTGCCTTGGCCACCCAAAGTGCTGGGATTACAGGAGTGAGACACTGAGCCCGGCCAACGATCTTTACTGTGGTGTTTCTATGGTGATTTTCTGGTTCCTTCATCTCTTCTACATTTATTAATTGGAATTTTTTTTTGTAGGGAAGATTTGCCAAATATTTACTTATTCATTCATTTGTTTATATCAGTGTTCACTCATGGATATTTATTTGAGACTTTGGGTGATAATCCAATATCTTCATTATTACGGATTTGGTGGCTCAAATGGTTTCAGCTTTGGACATTGGCTGCTCTTTCTGTTTGGCTTCTATGTGTTTTTGATGTGCCCCTGCCCATCCGCCTATCTGTCCATCCATCCATCTATTTACTTACTTATTTTTGAGCACTTCCCTACTTTACAGAACCACAAAATACTGCAGGCTTTTTGTCTTATTTTTTCCCTGCCCCTAGCTAGAATTTTGTTTTCTTAAACAGAGAGTGGTATGATAAGAGACATACTCAGGCCACTTTGTGGAGGACGAATGGGAATATAGAGGGGGCAAGAGTTGCCATGCTCAAGCTGGAGCCAAGGGTGGGTGGCGGGCTGGAGGAAGAGGCAAGTGTGGCTAGGTGGTGAGAGCTGAGCACTCAGCACTTCCCTGCTGCCTGGAGAAAGCTGGGGAGGGTGCTTTGTCTGTGGGAATCCTGAGGATGGATGGATCCTGCACCTTCACAGTGGGACTGGGGTTAGTGCTTCAGTTTCCAGCAGTCATTCTCCCCTTCAGATTCTCAGTTCTCCTCTCTTTCTTCTCTGTGGGGGCAGGGTGGGGGGCTTTTTAAAGGAAGAAAGCAAGTCTTCTTTCTGTATTGTCTCTCTGCTTCCCGGCTCCTCTCCTTTCTTATCAGGGCATAAATGAACAGCCTGGCCTCTTGCTAGGCAGCCCTGTGTTGTCTGAGTGGTGCGAGGCTGACATTTCTTCTTGCCCTGCCAGCTCTGTGATAGGAGCTGGGAGATGAATATCGCAGTGAAGGTGACTGCTCTCAGGAAGCTGACGATTCCAGCACACAAAAATAAGCAAGTGAATAAGCAATCCAGCTGATTCCAAAGAGTGGGCTAACGTGGGGTCATGTGATGAAAAGGGGCTGAGAATGGGAGAGGGTTCATTTTGATTAAGTAGTCACTGGACATTCCGTTAAAGGGACATTCAAGAGAAGATCTTCATGAGAGAGCTATGCAAAGATCGGAAAAGCCACAGAAAGCTACCAGCCTTGTTGCTGATCCAAGCCCTGTAAAGTGAGAGGGTTTATGTTTAAATTTGTGGCATCTTTAGACTGCAAGCAATTTATTACATTGCTTCTGTTTTATAATGTGAGCTCACGGCACCATCTGGCCTCAGCCTAATCTAAATTTAGTCCGCTTCCCACTGAGGCACACACGTGCACACAGGACCACACATGAACATGTGCGGGTTTCTTGCTTGTCACACTGGCTTTGAGTGAACATGCCTACTTCATGCCTTTGTGCACACTGTCCCCTGTCTATTGAATGTCTTTCTCCCTGCTGTGTCTGCAAGCTCACCTCAAGTGTCACTTCTCTCCTGTGACTCACTCACTGACAGCAGCTGCACAGAGACAGCGGCATGACTTTCAGCTGTGCATTCTTATGTTGCTGGGGCTCAGGCCTCTTCCCTGCCCTTGCCCAAGGTTGTCCAAGCTCAAAAAGAATTGCAACTATGACTGGCCCAGTCAGTTTCCTTATTGACGATCTCTCCTTCTAGAAGCCAGAAGTCTCACGAGCTCTGACTGCTCCAATTTACGGCAGTTTTTGGAATCAGCATCTCGTTGGTGCTGAAGATTTTTATTTGCCTTTCCACCTCCCCTCTCCACCCTCCTCTACCTGCTGTGTGCTGGAGAAGACTGAATCGCGTGGCCCAGTTCTCCTGGGTTCTCTGGCCATCTGCCTTCCTATTGGGTTTGACCAGAGGCGCTGGAAGATGGCCTGTCAGTTCCCACAAATGAGGTTCCAGTGCCATGGTGAATTTCTGCACTGAAGTCCGCAGCTTCTTTCTGTGCAGCTGCTCTCTCTGGGTCCTGGGAAGCACATCTCCCCTTCTCTTTTGGGTCTAGCATTGTCAGGGTCTCCCTGGAGCTGCATCCTCCTTTGTCAGTTTCTCTTAACTCCGCCCACACCTCTGTAAGTACTACCTTTCCTCAGTTGACTTGTTGCTCATACTTAAAAAAAGAGGATCCAGATTCGGATATTTGAGAAGCCAAATAATAATAAAAATAATTGATAAGAAGTTATTGTAATAAAAATAATTCCAGCAAAAGGAGTTCAATTGTCTTAAGGAACATTCATCAAGACCTTTATTTTAGTTTTCTATTGCGGCACAGCAAATCATCAAAGACTTGGCAGTTTGAAACAGCACCCACCTATTGTCGCATAGTTCTGTAGGTCAGAAGTCCAAGCAAGGCTTAATCGATCTTTCACCTTGGGATCTCATGAGAGTGAAATCAAGCTGTTGGCTTGGCTGCTTTATTATCTGGAAGTTCTGGGCGGCAGTCTGTTTCCCAGCTCATTGAAGTTGATGGCAGAATTCAATTCTTTGTGGTTGTGGGATGACGGTCTCCTTTCTGTCTCAGGCTGTCATGTGGGGGCTATTCTCAGTGGCTAGAAGCCACCCCTTTTTCTTGCTTCATGACCTCTCCGTCTTCAAAGGCAGCAGTGGGGAATTTCCCTTGCATCAAATTCCCCTCAACTCTGAACGTCTTTCTCCAGGGAGAGCCACACCCTTTTAGGGGCTCCCCTAATGAGGTAAAACCTGCAAGGACCATCCCCCTTACTTGAAGCCAACTGTGGCACAAAACATGACCTCAACACTTGAGTGATGTCCCGGCGTCTTTGCAGGTCCTGCCCACACTAAGGAGGTGGGGGGGTTCCACAGGGAGGCGTTTGGGTCATTGCTGGTCATTTTAGAATTCTGCCCACACAATTCCAAAGAGTCCTGATGGACCATCAATTGTTCTCTTCTATAGTGACAAGAAAAAGTGTGTCCTTTACATTCTGGGCCTTTCTTTTGGACAACAATGTACAAAGTTGGCTGCCTTCTGGATCACTGCCTTCGCTTTTGTATGTGCCTAGGATTCCCCTGAAAATGTATTGCTCTCCTAGGAGGTATCCAGAAAGATGGGGGGTGGTTTTTGTTTTCATCACTACTGAGGCAGCTTCTGGGATTTGGTGGCTTGGGCCAAGGGTGCAGACCACTCCCACAATGCAAGGGAGCGTCCTGACCACAACTTCTTCTGCCTGTGTGGTTTTGCAGCAGAGAACACTATATGGTCAATTACGGCTTTGCTTACTGAATTATGATCCCATTCCAGTTGCTTCCAGGACAATACCCCCAACTCATGCTTTCAGCAAAACTTTTGTCTGTCTTTGTACAATGGGTACATTTTGAGATAATGAGTGGGCTCTGGGAAACTTGATTTAAAAAAAACCCTTAAGTTTCATCAGTGACAGAGAACTGAGGCTCAGGCTGTGAAGGAGAAAATGATGCTAGAACAATCTTTGCATGGCTGCTGGGGGAAGGCTGGACCCGCCGCTGTCAATGCTGAGTCCTGGAAGGCAGATGTGGTGCTTGGATAGGCTGGCCTCTTGCCATTCAAAATAGCTTCCCTCGTTTTTTGGGGGACCCCCAAATCCAGTGCATGGGTGAACCTTGTAGCTTCTGCTTTCTCAGCCTCTCTCAAATCTGTCTCCCTCTTTCCATGGCTGTTTCACAACCTACTTGACCCACAACTCCTTTGTGACCTCACACCGCACGTCAGGCACTATCCTAATCACACCTGCTTATGACTTGTCCTTATAGTTCATGTTGTTTCTCTGTCCCAGGCTAGGCTCACTCCAATTAATTCTCCATTCTGACAGTTCAAGTCATCATGTCAGGTTATTGATCACAATGCTTCAGTACCTCTCTTGTGCCCTCAAAATCCTTAGCAGGCAAGAGCCAGGCCTCTCCCATGTGATTCCAGACCAGCTGTTCAGTTCTGTCCCCACACCTGCCCATCACCCTGCCATTCAGGCCAGCTTTCCTGGGCTTGCTTTCTCCTTTGCTGTGCTTAATCTGGGTGTTTTCCTTAAAACGTCGCCTCTTGTCTCTGCTCATTGAAATGGAACTTATTCTATAAGCACCTTGCTAAAGACTTTGTTATTCACTAAGCTATAAAGATTTTCCTGAAAAGATGTCATTTGTCCCCGGTTGAGGTGGGGAGGTGCCCCCTTCCCTGCTTTGGGTTTTCCTGTGTACTCACTTCCATTAGGGCAGCACACCTGGCATTTTCTGCACAGTTTCTCAATCAGCATTTGCAGGATTGGATTTCTCGTGTGGTTGCCACAGGGCTCATAATGTTGGGTGTTGCTAAGTATATAGGAGGTTCTTTCCTTCTCTGGGGACTTTGAAAATAAATAGGATGTGGGACATATGTGGCATCAACAGAATAATATATGCAAATGGCAGGGCTACCCTAGCTTTGCCATATTATGACTGTGCTGTGCTTTCAAGGCATAGGGATTCTCCCCACTCCTAAGCACCCTCAGACAGAACTCACGTTTGTTGTCTGTTTTTCAGTTCCTAAGACACTTCAGCATATGCTGTCTATTTCATGCTCTTTATAGCTACTCTATGGGAGTTGTATAATATAAATGATATGTAGGAATAGTATCCATTGTGCTGTATTTCCTACATACTCAACACTGATTGGCATACAATACTTTTCTCATCATGGAAAACTAATTACACAAAAAATTCAATATCATGGTGTTTATCACGTGTTTCTTCCCAAGTGTGGCTGAAGCTATAACAGTCTATACAAATATGTGTCACATAAGGATACATCACTTTTACTCGCTGTATATTCCCAAAATGGACGTGTCTCTAATCTCAGCTCTTTGCAATTGAGATGAAAGAAACTGCTGGCTTCTGTTTACTGATGTCATTCTTGAGGAACAGCACAGTCTGGCAGCCAGGGCCTCTATACGCTGTAATCTTTCACATGCGTTTCTTCCCTTATGTGGCTGGCTAATATGGGAATTAAAGATTTAATTTTTTTTCCCTACATGTCTCCATTTGTGTAATAAAGAATGAAACAAATTTCCGAAGCCTCTGCCTAAGTTGTCATGTTGGGACATCTGTGGGGAGTGTGTCAGGAGCAGAGGAGTGCCCATTTTCAGCCACCATGGCACATGCCAATATTCCAGGCTATGGGTGATGAGAGCGATCTCTCCCATCTGGCACCATTATTTGAAGCAACTGGGCTGTGGTGCAAAGTTATTTTCATCTTAAACAAGTGCCTTTGTTTGCTGGGCTTGCGCTAGATAGAGTGCTGCATCGGGCCACATTTGTGAGATTGCTGCTGGGGTTAAACAAGTTGAGGCTGCAAGAAACTCACCTGGATCTTCTTCAGACAGCCCCTGGGGCTCTAAGGCTGTCAGACTTCCTTTCTTCTGCTGAGTGCATTAAGTTACATTGATAAAGACTGAGGTGAAATCAGGAAGTCTTTTCATATTCCAGATAAAACTTAGCAGTAAGATTCCAAGGGAGGTCAAATTCAAGTGACTCCAAAATTGTTGAAACACAGAGCTGACGCTATACATAAACATAGTTTGAGACAATCATTAGCTTCGTCAGATGTCAAGTTCCTGTTGCTTCCATCGGAATGAGTGACATTTATCACCTTTAAACATGGGGATGAAGGAGGAACTGTACGTGCCTCCCAGGGTGATGCCAGGCACCATGAAATTGCCAATCAGAATTATTATTGCTCCCATCCTCTGAATTTTCTTACTCTAGTGTAACCTTCCGTTTTCATTAAAAACTATTCTCTAAGATTAGCATCAGACTGATAACTTTTAGGTAGCTTCTACGCCGAGGTAAATTTTTAACCGCTCGTCACAAAGAATTCTTCCATGCGTTGCAATGAAATTGAATTAATCCTTGTTCAAATCAAATAAATATTTGTTATTTTTTGACAGATTTAAACAAAAGAAACATGCATGACCACAACCATTTATATATAACCATTGAACTAATTGTGAATAGCTAGAATTGCAAAATACCTTTGAGATTATGTCATTTGAGATTATTTTAGGGACTTGAGAGGCTAAACAATTGCCTGCATCCTTACAGCTATATTCTAACAGTTTCGTAAAGGATTTCACAAGTGACGATCCCTTCCCAGGGATGAAGATGCCATTTTGTGTTGTGCATGAAGGAAATGATGGTGCAGGGAACAGGAAATGAACCAGTTTAGGGTCTTGGGCTTCCCTGGCATCAGTTAATGTGGCCTAAGGATACACTTGGCTACTCCATTCCATACAAAATTTTGTTTTCTTTGCATTGTGGTGCCTTTCACTTCCAGATTCCCCCAATCAGAATGTTGAAAACCTGTGCTAACCCTCCATGGCTCTGCAGAAACACCCTGTCATCCCTGCCCTGCATGGTGGTTTTTGCTTGGGTGGTGAGCACACCTGTACCTGAAATAGCTTTAAGCTGTAGTGGCTGGAGGCAGAGGTGGAGAGGTGGTATTTCATTCATTAATTAGAGATAAGGCTTGGATTCTAGTCTTTTTTTTTCCTTGAAAATTGTCCATTGTCTTTTGTATGTGCTACTGGATAACTTTCAGAAATAGTGAAACAGTGACTCATATAAATATACAGAACATATATCAAAGATTTATTTAACTTTTTAATTAATGATTGAGCCAGTATGATGGTATAACTAGTTCAAAGGGAAGTGAAAACAAACAAACAAATACACACATGTGTAGACCCTCAGGGATATGGAAACCTATTTACAAATAGATGCAAAGTTGGTCACTATCCACAGGGCTGTAATCAAAGACATCTCCAAAAAACACAATTTTCTTTTGTATAAGCTTCACTGCATTAGTTAGTATTCTACACCTTACACACTGGTGTAATTGCTCGAAGACAACCAAAGGTAGAGACCACTTAGAAGCATGCCCTAGTCATTATTTTTGCTCATTTCCAAGTCTTCTGTACTTTTCCTGACACCATGTTTTGAATGCTGCTCTTGGACTCAACTTTAATATTTCATATAAAGTTTGCCAATAAAGTTAAAACGCTTACATATTTCTACATCGAATTCACATGTAGTTAAGTAAGCTTAGCAGCGGAATAATTCTGTTTTACAAATTAATTTTATTGGCTAAAATAATAATTTTTACTTCATCTATTGGATGTATCCAGAATTAATAAAAAATGCATCTAGGCTGTAAGTTCCAGTGTAAGATTTTCTACTCCGACTTGCACAGGAAACCCCAATGAAGTCATTAATAGTGTTTAGTGGGGAAGCCTTGGGTCAGGGTCAGAGATTTGAATTTCCTTTCTGACTGATTGCATGACCTTGAACAATATTCCCCTTCCCTCACCCACTGGATTTTGGCAGCTTCATCTGTAAAGCGGAGTGTTTAGTAACGCGTGATTCTCTCAGCACAAAATTCCGTGATCGTCTTTCACATCTCTACAGCAGGTTCTGAATCCTGAGCATGTTCCTTAGCAAATGCTGTGTGTTGTCTCCCAAGGACTCTCAGAGGAGACTCCCAAGCCTGGTCCAGGGACCATTCGCACCCATGGCTCTGCGGGAGATTTCTCTCTCTCATCAAATTCTCACCTTCACCTTTAGGTATAATTTTTAGAAACCTGCAAACTTACTTATCAATATATTCTTCTTCGAAAATACTGAGCCTAAAACAATGATCAGTGGACAGTAGTTCTTTCATTTAAGCAAAATGTGAAATGCCAACTAGCTCAGAAATAAGAGATGAACATAAACAGCCCCATCAACCCAGCCACTCACTCCTAGCAAATCACCATTCCGATACGCTTTCTAATGAGCGGAACCGTGTCTTCTAACACGAACCCTTTCCAGGCTTTCTGTGAAGCACTTTATGTTAAGCCCCCACACTCAGTTGTTCCATTTTATAGAAGAGGAAACTGGCTTTCTGAGGGTTTTATAGACACAGGACTACAGATCATGCTGAGCTGAGAACCGCAAGACGTGGGCAGCAGTTGTGTGAGTTGTTTCTGTCCACGTAATGCTTGTTTTGCATCATCCTCAAAAGTCTGATTGCTAAAGTCAAGAATAAAACCAAAATTCAAGCTGCATTAAAGCTGGGGCTTTCTGAGGGAGGCGTCCCTCTCTCTCTTACCATCACGTGCCTGTGAGCTGCGCTCTAGCCAGGGCAGGCAAGAGCCAGTGGAAGGGCTCAGGAGCCCTGGGCACGGTGAATTACAGGTCACTGCTGATAGCTGGATTTTCAAATAATTTGATTTAAATTAAAAACATGTTAAATGTTTAACTTGAACTCTTTAATTAAAATTTGAGCTCTTTAACAACTTGAACTCTTTAATTAAAATTTGTGATAGGGAGAGTTTGTTGATGACCATGTCTATTTCAGCTTCATGACCTTCCTTGAATTACACAGAGTGTTCACTTCATTAAACTTTGCAAATGCCGCCTGTTGCTGCTAAGAAAGTTAACCTTGACTTCTCCCTGACCCCAAGTTTGGCATTGATTTTGCCATCACTCAGGACAATAAAGACGTTTTCCCATTTGGATATGGAAGAGGGATTTGAACAGGACAGATACTAAACATGTTTCTATAAGCAGGCTGTCTACTTATAGAAAAAATTCTCTTTATCAGAGGAAGAGAACATTGTTATGAAGGCACTGACTTGCTCAAAAGGGCGTGTGTTGGCAGCTCTTGTTTTTCCATGATGATATCATCTAGATTTGAATTTTACACAAAGTCTTGTTATTTCCGTCATGAAATTAAATTTTTAAAACATCTTTATTTTAAGCTGTTGGCCTTTAAATATAGAGTTGGAATGCAGAGGAGTTGTTAAGAGCAGGTACCTGTGGTTTGTGTGTTCAGTTTCACACCTGTCTTGGCCATTTTTGCTGTGTAACCTTGGAAAAGTTACTTAATATCTCTGAGTCAAATGATAATGATAATAGCTCCCACCTCATTGGGTTGTTGTGAGAATTAAACAAGATAACATGAGCCCATAACAAGTGATCAATAAATGTTTTTGATGGTCATTGTTATTTCTTACGCAAGGTAGATAAGGAGAACAATCTTAGATTCAAAAAAGAATACCTGACAAAGGACAATGGTGTGGAGGCTCACAGAGCAAACTTGCTTAGAGTTGTCCTCTCTTTGCACAGTGTACAGTGGTGAACTGGGCCAATATGAAGTCAGAACCACACCAATAGGATTGCCCGACTGCAAGGGGCTGCAGCAGCCGTTGGTTCTTTCCTGCAGAGTTCCTAGGCAATGAGGTGGAATTCCTGCTCTCGGGAGACATCATCTAGTCTGGATGGATCCAGCTGTTAGGTTTTTCAATTGTTTGCAGCATAGAAAGTGCCCACATAGAAGGGGTTAACACTAAATCCTAGGAACCCACAGATGCTAACATTGCAAAGATGACAAAGTTTAGCTCCCGTATAATGCCACTGAGAGCACAAGTCAATGGAGATTTGGCTTACTCCTTCTCAGTATTGATACCTCAAGCTGCTGTTGTCCTGATGGATCCTAGTGCCCGCAGCATGGCTTAATCAATGAGGCAAGAATTAAGTTATCAACTATTTCTTTAATTTGGTAGCTCCATCTAGTGATTTTTGTATTGATTGCTTACCATTCACGAATAAAGAAATGTTGATCAGAGAATTAAAGTAATTGCAAACAACGTACTGACCATACAAAATACTTTAGACTAAAGAGGTATTTTAGTTATAGATATCAGAGAATAGTTTACATTTTCATTGTAGAGAACTGATTAATATTCATTGAAAATTATTATTATTACTCAAGAAGTCATTTATTCATTTAAAAGTAAGCATTTTTCTTCTATGATCTTTTTGTTCTTTGCTGGGGCTGAAAATACAGTGTGCTGCCTTTGGTCTTCTGAGATGCAGACACTAACGTAGGTTTAGACATGCAAGAGACTGTCAGGGAAACACCTGTGAAGGGTAAGGGAACAGCCACAGGAGGAGGCAGGGAGAGCCTCCAGACTGAGATGTGGGTCTGACATTTGTGAACAAAGAGAAGGAAGAAAGGGCTGAGTAGAACATCTCATGTCACAGTGCAGATCTGAGAAGGATTTGGCCAGGCTGATGATGTCTCCTTATGCCAAACCTGCTTGTTAGAGGAGTCCTGGCCCAGTAGGAATGGGCAGGTACCGGCACTTGCCATGCTCAGGCATTGGCCGGAGCATCCCAGGGAAAGCATGGCTGTGGCATGAATGCAGTGCTGGGTCCAGAGGGCCAGCACTGACCCTGCCAGTCAGCATTGCCCCCTGCAGCAGGAAAGCAGAGTGTGCATCTTCATGCCAGCCACAGCAACCTACAAGACTCAGTGTCTGATTTCAAGAAACACACACCATGGTTGGGATGCAGAGTGTGGTGATCCTCCATGGGGACATGTCCAGGGCTCCTGTGTAGATGCATGAGTCATATGCACATGCACAGCTTTTGGAACTAATACTGGACCAATCCTGGGACTGACTTGTACAACGGCATGTAATTATTACTGACAGAATCAAGTGCTTCTGTTTAATTCAGTGTATGCTTGCTGAGACACCTGATGTTCCAGTCCTGAGGGAGTGCAGGGGATGAGTGAATTGTGAACAAGACAGACACAGGGCCATGATTGCCATGCCTTCCACGTACAACTCCAGGTCCTTTGAATCTGTCCTCTTTTGCCTCCTTCACTAGACTGTGAGCTCTTAGAAAATAAAAACTGTAATTCAGTTTCTCTGCATTCCTCATGGGTAGCACCTCATAGATACTGAACAGATATTTGTTGATTTGTGCTGTTATTGTTGCAGATGAGCAGAGTGTTGAGAAATTATAATGCATCAGTATTATCATTGCCATTACAGTTGATTGCAAACTCAGTTTTCATTCCATACCATTTCTCCCTGCATACTCTTTCAAAGGAAAAAAGAATCATCCTCTAGTATATCTCTCATATGTGAGTGCCACTCACAGCCCAGGGTAATTCTTAAGATGACAGCAGACAGTAGGTAATAAAATAAAAGACTAATCTTTTTCCCTCCCCTGCACTTCTTCCCTTGCAGACATGAGCTTTTTCCTTCGTTCCTGCCACTCTGGCTCAAACCTTCTTCAGGTGGGAAGGGTGCTGACACCTGCTCCTTTCTCCCACAGTCAAATCCGTGCTTAGGGAAACATTGAATGTCAGATTTGTGCTACTTTCTGAAATTGCAGTCTCACGCCTTCCTCTTCCAGGCTGTTTGTTGTCCTGCAGGAAATCTCCATGGACAAGGTCAGGAAAAGGCGAACTACAGTTGAAATGCACTCATCCGAATTGTTGTGGAGGTGCCTTCTTTGTACTTTCAGTATTTTCATTATGAAAATACTTAAAACAGACAGAATAATACGGAGAATAATATGAGGCCATCAGGAACTATCACTCAGTTTTATCGAATTTTTGTATTTTACCATATCTGCTTTATTCCTTTAAAGGCATAAACTATTTCAGATGAGTCTCACAAACCTCCCTTGTTAGGTTCTTCTCGCACTGCTATAAGGAAATACCCAAGACTGGGTAGCTTAAGAGAAAAGAGGTTTAATTGGTTCATGGTTCTGTAGGCTGTTGTATTAGTCCATTCTCACTCTGTTAATAAAGACATACCTGAAACTGGGTAATTTATAAAGGAAAGAGGTTTAATTGACTGACAGTTCAGCATGGCTGGGGAGGCCTCAGGCAACTTACAATCATGGTGGAAGGGGAAGTAGCATGTCCTTCTTCACATAGTGGCAGCAAGGAGAAGCACTGGGGGCAAAGTGGAAAAAGCCCGTTATAAAACCGTCAGATCTCATGAGAACTAACTCACCATCATGAGAACAGGATGGGGGAAACTTCCCCTATGTTTCAGTCATCTCCACCTGGTCTCCCACGATGCGCAGGGATTATGGAAACTACAATTCAGGATGAGATTTGGGTGGGAACACAGCCAAACCATAACAACTGTATGGGGAGCATAGTGGCATCTGCCTCTGCGGAGGCCTTAGGAAGCTTCCAATCATGGCAGAAGGGGAAGGAGAAGCAGATGCATCACATGGAGAGAGCAGGAGCAGGGGTGTGAGAGGTGCTACACTTTTTTTTTCTTCTTTTGAGAAAGAGTCAAGACTGTCACCCAGGCTGGAGTGCAATGGCGTGATCTTGGTTCACTGCAACCTCTGCCTCCTTGGTTCAAGCAATTCTCCCGCCTCAGTCTCCTGAGTAGCTGGAGCTACAGTTGCATGCTGCCATGCCTGGCTAATTTCTTTTGTATTTTAGTAGAGATGGGGTTTCACCATGTTGCCCAGGCTGGTCTTGAACTCCTGAGCTCAGGCAATCCACCTGCCTCAGTCTCCCAAAGTGCTAGGATTACAGGCGTGAGCCACTGCGCCTGGCCACGCCACACACTTCTAAATGATCAGATCTTGCAAGAACTCAGTCACTATTGCTAGGACAGCACCAAGGGGATGGTGCTAAACTATTCATGACAAATCTGGCCTCATGATCCAATACCTCCCACCTGGCCCCACCTCTACCATGGGCATTACAAACTATGTCACCTCCTTAACCCCATTCACTTGCTTATCATTCCTGGGCATGTTTTATATTTTCACATCATATACATGTCTCCATAAACAATGAATCATCTTGTTTTGCATGTTTTCAAACTTAAATTATAATTTTTTTTTATATCTATGAGTGGGGTCCCGGACACTGCCCTTAGATTCAGTGATCGGTCCAGGAGGACTCACAGGACTTGGCACATAGTCATTGACTTCATGCTATGATTGATTACAGGGAGAGGACACAGAGCAAAACCAGCAAAGGGAAAAGGCACATGGGGAGATGTCTGGGGGAAAACCAGATGCGAGCTTCTGAGGGTCTCTCCTAGTGGTGTCACACAGGATGCATTCAATTGCTCTAGCAATGAGTTAAGACAACACGTGCAAAGGTTGTCAACCGAAGAAACTCATTGGAGACTCAGTGCCCAAGGTTTTTATTGGGGTTGATCATATCAGCACCCTTTGCCTGACACAAATTCCAAATTCTCAGAAAGAAAGCAGGTGTCCAGCAAAACCATGTAGTCGGTACAGTTTGGCTCAGTGAGGCACTCTCATCAGCCTGGGAATAGCGGGAACCCTCTTAGCATCCAAGGTCTCAGACACTAGCCAAGGGCGCACCTTACACACAGGCCTTTCCAGGGAGAGTGGCCACAGGCCTGTGATATTAACTCTTTCCTGTACGAAATCCATATGGCAACTTACCCTTTTGATGAAGATTATGATTTGAAAATTCATGTATTTGATACATTTAGATATTTTAACTTTTTATGTTACTCTTTCAATAAACATTTAAGCTGTTTCTCATTTTTCACCATTGCAAACAATAATGCAATAACCATTCTTGGATTATCTTCTTGGACATGTGTACAAGTTTCTCCAAACTATAGTGTGTGCACATCTTCCTCTCTGCTAAGCATGACCAGTATGCTTTCCAAATTGTGCCAACTTTATCATCTCAACAGAAGTGTGAATGCTCACCTCTTTACCTCCTTACCAATGACATTGTCAGAGTTTAAGTTTTACTGATTTGAGAAGAATAAGGAGAGGCTTCTTTAATTTTATAGTTCTTTAGGTGTACACTCACCTGGATGGAAGCTGTTTCATAAGGTAGGGACTTGGAGTTTCTGGACACAATCCAATCAGACCTCAAGGCCAGATGGAGGAGAGAGGACAGGGCTGCTTCTTCCTAACCGTTTCCTTCTCTAGTAAGGGTGGTCTTGAGTCAACCCTGAAATAGCATCAAAGGAAATTGCATTTCGTAAGCTATTACATTTTTCCATGATCAAATGCTGCCAATTTCTGGGTAAAAAAATAACCAAGGTTCTTTTCTGTGATTCATACAGTACTCAGAAATCCCTGGCTTCCTAGAACCCCGATAAAAACATTGAATTTCTAAGCAATAATTCTTAACAATACTTTTTTTTTGGCTGAAGAATGTTAGGAACAAGGCCAGGCACAAACATAGAAAGTTTGCAAATCTCTGCAAAGCTTTCTTCAGGGGCTGACTTCTCTGAATTTCCTGAGACAGGAGGATGGACACGTGGTGCCCACTTTTGTATTACACAGATGGGTGGGAGCATGGGCTGGTGCTGTGCCTCTTCTGTGGAGACATGTCCAGTGCAACACAGTCTGTGACATAAAGGCACTCCCAGTCCAGTGGGAGCAGCCAGTCCAAATCAGCAGCTCCCAAGCTCTCCTGCCCGGACCTGCCCAGCAATGTAGAGAAGCTGTGTTTTGTAGCACAAATTCCTTCTAATTCAAAGGGGCTTCAACCCAAAAGAGGTATTTGTTACAACAATGCTAGAGTGTGCTGTGGGTGAATTGTGTCCCTCCAACATTCATAAGCTGAAATCCTAAACTCCAGTACTCCAGACTGTGACTGTATTTGGAGGTTGGGTCCTGAAAGAGGTCATTAAGGTACAATGAGCTCATCTGGGTGAGCCCTAATCCAGTTTGAGATGTGTCCTTCTAAGAGGAGGATGCTAGGACGCAGACATACCCAGAGGGAAGACCATATGAGGACACGAGGAAAATATGCCATCTATAAGCCAAGGAGAGGGAAACCAATCCTGCCAACACCTTGATTGTGGACTGCCAGCCCCCAGAGTTGCAAGACAGTTTTCATTGTTTAAGCTGCTGCATCTTTGTATTTTGTTATGGCAGCCCTAGCTGACTCATACAGGAAGCATCATGGAGGAAAGACTTGCAGGGAGAGGAGGAATAGGGATCCAAGGAGGAATAAGAGCCCACTGCACGCACCTCCTTTAATTCTCTCCCCATCCCCTGCTCCCTCTTTGATATTCCCATGGTGGAAGGTGTGTGTTGTGTTGTGTTATGTTCTGTGTATTGTGCTGCGTTGTTTTGTGTGTGTTGTAGAGCTTTCGTCACCTAGAGAGGAACTCATATCCTTTACCCAGCTTAAGTTTCAGAATTCCCTGCGGTGGGACTTGGGTTGGCTCAGCTTGGATCTGGGTTGCCCTAGACATGCCACAGAGGGGTGGGGGGTGATAAGAAAGGGCCATGCTTGGGGTGACCATGTATGGTTTGGGTTGGGCACTTGGGCAGAAGAAGGTCCAGGAAGTAAGGTGAGCTGCTGAACAGACAAAGACCTGGTACCATAAGATGTGGACTGCTTTCCTGGGGTTAGAGGTGTCTCAGCTATGGGCTAAACTTTAGGACCAGAGAGAGCTAAGGGTATGTTGTTGAGGAGATGGGGCCTGTGCTGGAGCAGGGCCAGAGAACCCAGGGTCTGGCCTAGGCATTTCATCTTGGCCTTCACAGGATGCTTGAAGGGCATTGAGGAAGAGAGCGGCGTGTGCAGCCTCACATCCTTGGGCCAACAGCTTCCTAGTCAAGTAGGGTGCTGGCTAGAAAAACAGACTTATAGCCACATACGAGACCTAATAAATCAGACTTTCTGGGGTGGGAACCAGGAATCTAAGTTTTTAACAAGCTCTCCAAGCAATCCAGAGGCACATTGGAGACTCAGAATCATGGATCTGGCATCTGTGGGAAGTCACTTGGAAGCTGCAGGCAAAGGCTTCCCCCTCCCTGGCTCTCCTCTGCTCTTTGTTTGTTGCTTTTGACCTTTTCCTAAGTGGAGCATGTCTTGGTTACTTTGCGAGGCAGGATTACATTTGGATTATTACACCAGTAGCTATAGGAAGCGTGTGTGTGTGTGTGTGTGTTGTGTTTGTATATGTGTGTTGTATGTGTGTTGTGTGCACGTCTCTGTGTTATTTTATGTGTGTGCATGTGTGTGTTGCGTTGAGTGTATATCTCTATGTTATTTGTATGTGTATGTGTGTGTAGCATGCATCTCTCCATGTTACTGTTATGTGAGGGTGTATGTGTATGTTGTGTGCACATCTCTGTGTTACTTGTACTTGTGTGTGCATACATGTGTGCTCGTGCCAATCTCAGATTATGATTATTTCCTATGGAATCCTTGAGCGTGTGCTACACGTACCTAACACCTCCTCACTGGGGGAGCAAAATGCAACAAAAGGAGACAGCTCAGATAAAACAATGAGAACAGCAAAAGCAGTTTAGAACAACAAGACTTTCCTGCAAAGCCGATGTGAAGTGCTGTTACTTTGAAATCAGGCGAATAGCCAAGATACATTTCAGACTCCTTTTCTATTTTCTGTTTTCTTTAAAAGAGCAAGCTAGGAAGCTCTCTGGTGGGGAGGGCCCCACTTGCAGGAGGAGTGCGACACTGCGTCTGACTCTGCTGGGACGTAGTCCACTGTCAGCCCCACTCTCTTCAGCTGACGGTGTTTTGTGAGGGCTGTTTAGGATGCAGAGAGAGTCGCTCATGGTTCGCGATATGCATCGCTTGGCAATAAATGATCTTTACTGGTGCTTTTTCCTCCCACATGTGCGATGCACATGCAATCCAGGATGAGTTCTCCCCAGAGGCTGTTTACAAAGGGGGAAGTGATCATGGCTTGAACAACTAGAAAGAAAGTCCTGATGGTGACATCTGGGATGACATAGGATGCAACAGCCTCAAAAGGCAGGTGAGAACGTGTGAGGAAGGTATTGCCATGCTCTGGACAGTTTTAATCCATCTTTTGAAGCAGTGTCATCTTTCACTGAGCCGTAAAACTCTTCCATGTCACTCTGTGCTTCTCTGAGCCTGTATCAGTGCAGTGCACTCTTTGGGCCATTTCCACCGCTTGTCCAATCAATGTTGCCAATAGATTATGGAGCAGGGCTGCGTCCTCTCTGATGTCTTTGAGTTCCCTTAGACGTCATTGCAGTATTCAGTAATGCACGTGAAATACTTCGGGAATTCTAACACTCTGGACAAATACTAGTACCAATTATTGTTACCACTATTTTAATTGATTCTGTCCCAGCAGCATTTTGTCAGATGCTGTAAGTGTCAAAGTTAGTAGCTCCTCCTCATAAAGAGAAGGCTTACCTTCACCAGCATACCTAGATCCCTGTTCTGCCAAGGTACTCTAGTCCTCCAGGTATAGCAGCAGTTCTTGTATTCAGACTTTGGATTCTATATGAAAATATGTTGCCAACCAGGAGACAGTAGTTCAAAACTTGGACATGGATGCAGATACTGCACTGTGCCCTTGGGATGCAGACAAGCGAACCAGAGGCAGCCCCCTTCCCTGCCCACTTGGAGCCCACGCTTTGGCAAGAAGGCAGTTATTGAACAGATAATTGCACTGAAGGATGTATTAGACACATTTTTTCATGCAGTAGAAGACACTGCACTGAGAGCATACATCCCAGAGCTGGGATTCCCTGGGGAGAGGGGAGGGTCCTCTTGTGGAGGTGTCCTCCCTTTGGAAGTAGGTGGGCCTGGGAAGCTGCAGTGGACTCAGGGAAACTAACCAGGTGAGAGGATGCTTGTGTGCTCCAGCAGCTGATGTGGTGATGGTGACGCATAGGCTCATTCAAGAGATATTTAGGAAGGGAGATTGGCCAGCATTGTTGCTGAGTAGGTACTGGGAGAGGAGAAGGAGAAGGAAGGACCATGCCCAGGCTGTGACTTGTGCAGCTGGGTTGTGGGAGTGCCATTCACTAAGGAGGGAACATTGGGGATTGTGTTTGTGGTGGAAGGGGTGTGTGTGAGGGTGATTTCAGCCACTGGCACGCTGAGCTAGGTTGCTTTGAGACACTGAAGGAAAGGTAACGAGTATGCACTTAGAAGTGAGTACCCAGAGCTCAGGAGCAAAGTCTGCACCTGAGAAATGCACCTGGGGGTTTTGGGGAGGCATGTGGCATTCAAGAGCTGCTTACAGTCTGCATTGCTGTATCATCACCATATTAATTTTTTTAGCTACTAGCTCCACTGGACTCAGAGTTTCTGTGGACGAGGGCCTGAGGTGGAGAGTGATACAATCTCATGTGTGCATCTTCAAGATCCCTCTGACTGTTATGTGGCTAATGGACAGGAGCTGGAGCGGGTGTCAGTGGCAGCAGGGAGACTGAGTATGTCTATTTTGATCATCCAGGTAAGAGATGCTGTTGCTCCAGACTTGGCTTTGGGCTATTTTGCAGGTGGAATTAATAGAATTTGCTGAAGTGTTGTATGTAGGATGTGAGAGAAACTTAGAAATCAAGAATAATTATTTGATGTTTTATCTGAGCAACTAGGATCATGGTGTGCCAGTACTCAGAGCTGGGAGGCCAGAGGGGGTCAGAATTCTTGAGGAGGGTTGTGCTGTTTGAGATGCCCGTTTGTAACCATCCATTTTCATATTGCTATGAAGAAATACCCGAGACTGGGAAATTTAAAAAGATAAAGAGGTTTAATGAACTCACAGTTCCACAAGGCCAGGGAGGCCTCACAATCATGGTGGAAGGTAGAGGAAGAGCAAAGGCAGGTCTTACATGGCAGCAGGCAAGAGAGCATGTGCAGGGGAACTGCCCTTTATAAAACCATCAAGTCTCCTGAGACTTATTCTCTATCATGAGAACAGTAGGAGAAAGTCCCACCCCCATGATTCAGTTACCTTTCACTGGATCCCTTCCACAACATGTGGGGATTATGGGAGCTACCATTCCTGATGAGATTTGGGTGGGGACAAAGCCAAACCATATCACCTTTCAACACCCAAGTGGAGGCATCAGGAAGAGGGATGGCGATTGGGGTAGAGTTTGTGAGCAGCCCAGGACCACAGAGGGACGCTGGAAGGAGGGGAAGATTCCAAGAATTGGGATTCCTGTTGCTGAAGCCACCTTCATGCACTCTGAAATGTTGCCTTAGGATGGCAGGAGGAAGAGACAGGTCTCAAGATGTAGCTCCCTCTCTCCACTCCTTCCTAGCTCCATATACACATGATTATCCAGATAAATTAAGGTTGGAATGATCACCAAAGGAAACTCAAATATATCTGTAGATTCTTTTAGTTTTCCATCTTCTTCATACTTCTAAGGCATTTGACAGGGAAGGGTGCGTAGGGTGAGGAGAGAACTGGCCTTGTCATAAACTAGCATGAAAGAAGAGTGAAAACTTCCTATTAGCTCTCTGGGCCATGGCCTGGCCTCCTAAGTGTCCACACTTGACTACTAAAGAGGCTGTTTGATCTCTGGAAAATTTTGGAGCTGGTTAAGGCTCAGTCCACACTATCTTCTTCTCATGCTTTTAATATTCTGCCTGTTACCTGCCGCAGCCACCTGCTTTGCCATTATCTCAATGAATATTCCATCCTCTCATAGGCCCTCAAACTCACCTGCTCATGCTGTTCTCAAAATAACCTGTTTGATTCTCCCAGAGACAGCTGGATTTTACCCCAGGACCCATGAGAAGGAGGGAAGCTCTTGGGGAAATGCAGGGACAGCAAGTGTGCATCTTAAGTTGATTCCTCTTCTATCTTCACACCTTAATACAGGTATTCTGCTCCTTTCTGGATTAACTGGTTTTCTGCGCTGGGTACAATTACATGTACTTGTTAAACTGTGATCCATACTTACTCTGAAATGCCTCTTGGGTCTTAACACAATTGCAGTGCAGAGATGTGAGCAACAGCCAGCAAGGCCTGTGAGCTGCACCATCAGAGGTTGAGTTCCTGGATGTCCTGATGCATCATCCCTGGAGGGCCAGCTGCACTGACCCCTCCAGCAGGGGAGCCAAGCTGAGCTTATTCTATGTTATACAAACATCTGGGAGCATCCTACCTGGCCAGGTTTCTGACTGGACATTGTCAACCATTTTCTGGCATCAATGTCTCCTTTTAAAAAGATGGAACAGCAGGACATGCAGCAAAACCTACAGTCTTTGAACATCTTCCTTGTGTGGTCCTGTGGAGGAGGCCTCAACTCCTCAGGAGCTAGCAGGTACAGGGCTTTTGGGTGGCCTTGGAGCCTGGGAGTCCATGGTCTGAGGAACCTATAGCTGTGAGGCTCTGGGCTGATGGTCTGCCATTGCCTTTCTGTGGAGCCCCCTCTCCCGATCTCTGGGTCTCCTGTGTGGACATATGGTAGCCCAGGGCTTCTGTGAGTGGGGAGACTGGGCCACTGGCTCCCCTCCTGGAACCAGGTGGCCAGGGCTCTACCGGCTTCTGGGCTGAGGTTTGTGATGTACAAATCGGCATGAGATGGGGTCTTTCCAGTTCTGATGTAAATCCAGTTTCCAAGTTACTGGTACTATTTTTTCAAACTATTTTGAGGGGAATAAATTCAGGTATTTCACTCTGTTTGTATCTAAAAACCTCCTCCTCCTTCTTCTAATCCCCCTCATTCTCCTCCTCCTCCTCTTCATCCTTCTCTCTTCCTCACCTTCCTCCACCTTCTGTAGAATCATTTGCTCCTTTTCTCTGGCTGCTGATTCTTCTATAGAATCTTTGGAATGAGAACTTATGGTACTTATGTCTCTGAGAGCTGGATGACATAAATCAAATCAAATCAGGCTTGATTTCCCACTTTATATCTTGGGAACTTTGTTGCTTTAATCTTTCCACTTATTGATTTAAGACAAATGGTGCTATCTTTAATTTGCAAGTTCCCGACTTCAACGTTGCTTTGCTGATTGAATACCTGTGTTGCAATACTTCTCCTGAGAAGAATTTCCCTAGGTCGTTAATGCAACGCTATCAAAAATCGTTTTTAGAAATCAAATTTATTTCCATTCCTATAAATCTCCATTTTGATCCTCATAAGAATTTCCTGGAAATCTTTTATGGTCTGTTTCAAATTTGATTCGATAAGATTTGACATATTTTTCAAAGGGCCTTAGAATGACAAAGAAAAATCTCCACTGGATATTGTTGGCATTAAAGGACCGGAATGCCCCAACAGAATTATTTTCTACATTATTATGCTCATTTACTTTATGGATTAATTTTATGGTAGAAGAAACTGCCTGCTGATTTCTTCTGGGAAACACGCAAGGAGTCCAGATTTTAATATATTCTTTCACTCTGCCAAGAAAACTTGAGAAAATTATAGCTTTGTGAATAGATATGACCAGGATTTTGGAATTCATTTGTGGGGTAGTCTAAATTTAATCCATTAGACCAAATCCTAAAGCTCCTCTGTATGCAAAAGCCTCACTTAAGTTTAAATTAATTGATAAATAGTTTCATCTTCATGCTCCAAATTATTTCAGAAAGTGCACGGTTTGGCTTTCATTTCTAAGGCAGTTAGTAAAGAATGGCTAAGTTTAACAAAGGTTTACATCCATCTTGAAGTCCTTGTCTGTTTAACTCTTAGTGATAAGTAAAAATAGAGTCTAATAAAGCAGCCAGGCAGATGGATGAACCAAACCTTGTAGCAGCTACAGAAATGGAAATTTGGCTCTCAGAGGCCATAGGGAGCATTAAAGCGGTTGCTGGAGGCTTAATTCTCCAACAGAGAGCCTGAAGTCCAGAGCAGCTATGGCCACTTAGCTGGGAGCATCGTCGGCAGGTTCCTCTGGGGAGATTCCGTCCAGCTGCTGGGTAAAAGGACAAGGACCCTGGCAGCCCATGAGTCCTGGCTGCATGTGGAAGGCTGTGCTGGGCGTTTCATAGAGGCTGCTTCCTGGTTGCTCAAGAGGTGCCTTGAGGATTTGAAGAGGAGGAGGATCAGGGCGAAGTGTAACTGCTCACAGGAGATTGAGGCATCGCCTGGCTGGAGCTGGACATGAGACAGGGCTCTGGTCTGCAGAAGGTGATGTGCTCCATGGAAGCCAGGGTACAGTCAGAGGCCTGCACAAGTCCCCAAACAGGGCCTGACCAGAGGATATGAACCCCAGAGCAGGTCAAGGCCAGGGACCAGCAGGTGCACAAGGTAACAGAAAGTGGCAGCACTTAGCACTGGGAGTCTGACTGGAGGCTACCTTGGAGGTGAAGGTCAGGAGTTCTCATCCACACCTCCGCTCCTGGCTTTTGTGAGTTCATGCAGTCCTGTGGGGACAGGGCGTAGGAGCTTGGAATGCACCCTGCTCACAGCTTTCTCACCCGCCAGGCACAGTGATCCCAGGAACTCTGCTCAGGGTCCCCAGGGAGGGATGGGGAAGGACTGTTCCATACACCGTCAACTTCCAGACCCTGCCCCGGGGACGTGCAGCTGTGGTCATGGGGAGCTACCTCCCCTGTGTACTTCGGTACCCACGGAGCTCCAAAACAGTGAGCCTCAGTGTGTCTGGGGACCACAGGGAGCATCCTCAAGTGGGCCTGGATGGACATCTGTCACACCTTTGTCTTTCACACAGTACGTGTCTGTGCTCTTGGTTTTGATATGAACTAATCTCTGCATTGTTTTCTCATGAAACGTGGCATTGGGTGATAAATATCAATGCGGAGACTGCTGGGGACTACGTTTGCCACCACCGTGGAACCAGATGTGGTCATGTGACCAAGTCTGGGCTGACAGGACATGGGTGGAAGTGATTTCTGCACCCCCAGGTTGTGTCCTGAGCTGTGATGCCCCGACATCACTAGTCTCAGACTTTGTTCCTTCCCTTTCCTTCCCATGGGGTAGAATGCAGGTGGTGGAGCAACAAGACAGAAAGAACCTGGGCCTCCTGAATGGCTCTTGGGGGAGTGCTGTCCCACCTGCCCAGGGCCAGCACACAATACAACTGGTTAGTGAGAGATACTTCTTTTTTAAGCAACTGCATTTTGAAGGCTCTGAGGTTAGAGTTTGTTGCCATGCACCTAAAGGTACACACCAAGGCTTACTAAGGACTTGCTATGCTCCAGGCACCCTTCTAAGCATTATACAGATTATCTTATTTAATTCCCTTCATGACTTCAGGAAGGATAACTATTGTCATCAGTTTAAGCTGATGAAACAGAGGCAAAGGAAAATTGGGTAACTTGTCTCACACAGAGACAATGGATGAAGCTGGGATGTAAATGTTCTGACCCCAGAACCCGTAGCACTAAGTAGTTTGAATCCCTTAGCAAGGACCTCTGGCCACTGGGAAAAGGAACGACTGAATGAGGCTGTCTTTCCAGATCTTGAGTGTCAACAAATACTCCCCAGGCGGCTTTAGATGTGGGGCTGCATCATCTCAGGAGGCTGCTGCAGATACAACACCAGGACAGCGGCAGAGCTGAGCTGCTACAGAGTTCCCTGCTTTAGTCTGTTGGGAAACCCACGTAGGTTGCTGCAAAGTTTTTGGTCTCAGCTGTCTGGCTGCTTCCCCAGGGCTGTCAGATTTCTTTTGTAAGTGTTTTATCCTGTATAACATTCTGGCCTCTCCTTGAGGCTGCATTCCTGTCTCCAGGACTTCACTTTCTGTTCCTGCATTGCTTCCACTGATTTCTAAAGGGTCAGACCTCAGCATGATGAGAGAAATTCAGGCCCTTCTGTGTTTTTGGTGAAGCTATTTATTTGGAGGTGAGGATATAGCATGGGCAACAGTGTGAGCTATGCCTGCAGGGATAGGCTGGAGGTGATGGGGGTGGGAATGCCAGTGGCCAGCCAGGGCTTTGTTGAGCAAGGTCCTGACTCCATGTTCTAGAGGCCACTTGGCTGATTGGAGATGCTTGGAGTCAATCTGTCCCAAGAACCCACAGTAGGGAAGACAACCACCAAAGCTCTGGCTTCCAGTCTTGCTTAGACCTGGTAGTAACCTACCATCTTCCAAGACTCCAAGAGCTAGCCTTCAAGAACCCGCAGAAGCTTCTGAACGCAATTTCAATTTCAAATGACATCAGACCTAAATCAGGATCTGAGGAAAGCAGCCTGCTTTTAATCAATCACTCGGGTTTGCCGCGTTATGCTCCTACTGGCAAAAAGTAGATTTAGTCCATTTAATAAAACGGCCCAGCCAAAGCGTGACCAGGGCCCTGTGGGGTCCTCACCCCGGGAATGGCAGAGCAGATTCTCGGAAGAGCTAGTACCTGCCTGGGTGGTTGGGTGTCCGGGGGCCCCTGGGGGGAGCCGCTTATGCCCAAGGGTTTCTGATTGACACTCCTCATTTAGAAGGTGACCCTGAGCAGAGAACCTTTTAATTAGCTCGCAGATCCAGCCCGCTTTGTGTGGGTAACTGTCAGTTTCTTTGCCTTTTGTGGCCCTCTGTTGCTATGGCAGCGCTCTCCTAACAATGGATTTTTGGGGCAGAGGGGAGAATTTACAGAGGAGGCTGCCCTGCGCGGCTCCCAGCCAGAGCATCAATAGCCTGACCAGACCTCAAGGTTACAGACAGGGCTGTCTGTGAGTTTCACTATTCACTGTCAGCACGGCACCCTGGAGGGGCGGGAGTGGTGAAGGGAAGTTTGCTTATCTTTTTTAAAAATGAAGTAATTAATTTAAAAATTTGAAGTATGAAACTGTATGTATTTATCATGTGCAACATGATGTTTTGAAGTATATATACATAATTGCATTACCCATATAGTTTTCATCTTTGGGGTGAGAACACTTACCAGTCAGTCTCTAGTATTTTTCGAGAATACAATATATTGTCATTCACTGTAGTCACCACGCTGTACAGCAGAACAGTTGAGCTTATTCCTCCTATCTCATTGTAAATATGTGTTCTTTGACCACCATCTCCCCAACCCTTTCTCTGTCCTAACCATCCCAGCCTCTGGGTGGTTCTACTCTCTACTTCTATGAGGTCAACTTTTTACTGGGTATATAGCCAAAGGAAATAAAATCAGTATGTAAAAAAGATACTTGGACTTTCATGTTTATTACAGCGCTAGTCACATAGCCAAGTTATGGAATCAACTTAGGTGTCCATCAAAAGATGAGTGGATAAGACAATGCGATACATCTACACAGTGGAATACTATTCAGCCTTAAAAAGGAAGGAAGTCCTGTCATTATCCACAACATGGGTGAAGCTGGAAGATATTATATTAAGTGAAATAAGCCGGACACAGGAAGTTTGCTCATTTCAAGGCTAAAACAAAAATACCAAACTTTCTAAAGAAAAACACCTAGGAAGGGCCAACACTCATTAGCTATGGCATTTTGACTTCCCTAACATCAACTATTCCAATGGAGATGGGAAGAACACAGGAAAATCTTTATTAACAGGAAATACATGCCTAGCCCAATCCATTTGTTTAGTAATGTCAAGTCACAAGGGAAGGCGATTAAAACCCTGAGATCCAGTCCACACATAATCCAGTCTCCCGAGTCATATCAACATCTCTGGTCGTATAAACACGTTTATTCTACCCCATGAGGATGTGTCAGGATGAGATGATCCCAAGGCAGAAGCGGCGTCTTTGCCAAAGGCCCTGCCCTTTGGAGGTGCCGTTGAAATCCTGCTATTGATCCTTCAGACTGTCTGAAAGGAAAGAAACAGGCCTGGCCACAGTCAAATTCAGGCAAAACCTAAAACATGGCCTTGAGCACTTGTCCTAGGAGTCTGATCTTAGAGGCCCGAGTCTGGGATGGTGCACACTGGAGCCTGAGGGACGGTTGTGAAGGACACGGCCTCTTTCTGGCTGTCATCTTCATTTCTGTCTGTTTTTCATCAGCTCCACCAAGCCTGCACTGTGCATCCTCATCAGGGGCCCTGTGTCCACTGCTGGTGTGGCATCTCTACTGAGCTTCCCCATCCCTGTTTTGGTGTGGTAGGCCCTGGGATGCTGGTTGGGCTGACTGCTGGTGGTCAGTATTGGCATGGTGCTGGCATACAGGGCAACCTGGGCCACAGGCTGATGAAATTGGGCTAGATTTCACCTAGTGATGTGGTCCCACGGGGGACCATGAATTACCCATTGAATCCTTAGGTCCTCAGGGGAGTGAGGCTCATTCCGTGGACACGGGGTTACTTCAAGACAGAGGGAGGACTTGCCATGTCCATACTCATAAGAATGTTTCGTTAAGTGCTAAATAACTACTGTAATTGCATTACCTGCAGCATACTTGATTATTTAATTCAGGCTGTTGAGGAATTAATTACTATTGAATCAGCACAGTCGTTTAGAGGATAGGCACGATCACAGAGTTTCGGTGCCGGTAATGACACACCACTGCTCTTTCTCTCATTTGGATGTGTTCGGACAGTTGGAGGCTGCCTTCTCTTAGCACCCTGGATCCTCTAAATCCAGACAAACATGGGCTGGGTATTGGCAGAGCACCCACAGTGGGGCTGTATTTCAGGACACTAAGGACATTGCCAGTCTTGCGCCATCACTACTGGGGGCTCTGGACAAAAGGCAGGAGTGTTTCCAACAGTGAACGCTACAGCTGAATCCCCCAGGAGTCAATGGGGTGTTTGTGAGGTGGAAAACCAAAATTGTATTCAAACATTTCCAATGGGCCAGCATTGCTCAGAGGAGAGGGGTGATTAAAACAAATGAACAAACAAACTTCTACTCTGCCAAAAACACTGTCAAGAGAATGAGAAGACAAGCCACAGACTAGAATATTTGCAAAAGACACATCTGATTAAAAAAAAAAAAATCCTGCTATACAAAATATACAAAGAACTCTTAAAACTCAATAATAAGAAAGTGAACAATCTCGTTTCAAATTGAGCAAAAGACCGCAACAGACAACTCACCAAGAAGACACACAAAGGACAAATAATGGCAGGGCATGGTGGCTCATGCCTGTAATCCCAGCACCTTGGGAGGCCGAGATGGGTGGATCACCTGAGGCCAGGAGTTTCACCTGGGCAACATGGTGAAATCCTGTCTCTACTAAAAATACAAAAATTAGCCAGGCATGGTGGCATGTACCTGTAATCCCAGCTACTTGGGAGGCTGAGGCAGGAGAATTGCTTGAATCTGGGAGGCAGAGGTTGCAGTGAGCTGAGATCATGCTGTTGCACTCCAGCCTGGTGATAGAGTGAGACTCTGTCTCAAAACAAACAAACAAACAGCAAATATTTATATGAAATGATGCTTGACATCATATGGCATTAGGGAGCTGCAGATTAAAACAAAAATAAGATCCCGCTACACACACATTAGAATGGCCAGATTTCAGAACACTGACACCATCACATGCTGGCGAGAATGTGAAGCAATAGGAACCCCCATTTGGTGCTGACGGGAATGCAAAATGCTACAGCCAATTAGTCAGTGTGGTGGTTTCTTACAAAACTAAACCAAAGGATCCAGTGATTGTGCTTTCTTGTATTTACCCAAAAGAGTTGAAAACTTTTGTTCACATGGACACAGGCATATAGATGCTTATAGTAGCTTTACTGGTATATCAAAACCGGAGGCAATCAAGATGTCTTCAGAGGGTAATGGATAAATAAACTGTGGTATATCCAGACAATATAGTATTATTCCATGCTAAAAATAAACGAGTCATCAAACCATGAAAAGACATGGGGGAACCTGAAATGCATATTGCTGAGTGAAAGAAGTCAGTCCGAAGAGGCTGCCTACTGTACATTTCCAACTATATGACATTCTGGGAACAGCAAAACTATGAAGACAGTAAAAAGGTCAGTGGTTGCCAGGTAGTGGGGTGACGGATGGCATGAATGGGTGGAGCATAGGGGATTTTTAGGGCAGTGAAATTACTCTGTATGACATCATAATGGTGGATGAGTGTCATTGACCATTTCTTCAAGCCAACAGAGTGAATCCTAATGTAAACCGTGGACTCTGGATGATACTAATGTGTCAAGGTAGGGTCATCAGTTGTAACAAATTGTAGTAAGCTCTAGTGGGACTTTTGATGATGTAAAAACCTGTGTGTGCCCCGGCCCAGGGGCTATGCCAGAACTCTATGTACTTTATAAACAATTTTGCTGTGATTCTAAAACTGCTCTAAAAAATAAAGCGTATGAATTTAAAAAAATACACAGGACTTTGAACAATATTACATCTCAAGATTGAGATCTCAAGATTACTGGAGAATCATCACTTTTAATCATGTGTAGCTGTGTACCTGCAGTTTTTGCATAGAGCTGACCAACTTCTTGACTAATTACTTGAGATGGGAGCACACACGGATGAAGCCTGAAAGGGCAGCCAGCATTTTCCATCTTTTTGTGATGCTGTTGGAAAAATTAGACTGCTGGCTGAATGCTCCGGCTAGATCTTGACAAGGTTTTTAAGTATTTTGGGGTTCTTCATGGTCAGCAGGATTTTGCAGAAAGATTACTGTGAAAACCTCAAACCTCAGACAAGAAACCTTGTCTTCTCGTTCTCTTCACAGTGTTTCCGGCAGAGTAGAAGTTTGTTTATTTGTTTTAATTATCCCTCTCCTCTGGGCAATGCTGGCCCATTGGACATTTTAGAGTACATGAGAAGGGTGTGCACCTTCCTATGTCATCTCTGGGGATCTTCTCTCTGTGGATTGTGGATAGTTTCCCCTGTGATTGGTTTGAGCATTTGAAGTTAAACCAAGAGACAGCTAGAAAATGCTGAGGAAGTCTTTTCTGTGCAAAGATGTCAATTGCAGTCAATCTGTAGCATTCTCAATTAACTTTATTATAATGGCTAACATTTATTGGGTGCCTCATAAGTGCTAGGGATATTTAAAATTTATAACAACGCTGTGAGAAAGTATTGCTCTTATTATCTTATAAATGAGGAAGTAAAACTTAGAGAGGTTAAGTGGCTTATGAAGTGGGGATTCCGACCCACCTCTGGCGGACTCCAAAGCCAACCTTCCTTTCCCTGGGCTTCCTGCAGAGTTCTCATCCTGTTCTGGTTCAGCAAGGGGAAATTTCAGCTCAGCCACCCACAAACCTTTAAACCACCCAGGAGATTTCACTGACCATTGTCAAAAATAAAGTCAGATAAACTTTAAAAATTTGAAAGTTTATTGCGTATGCAAAAGAACAATTTGAGAACCAGGAGACTTCAAACGTAAGGTGGTAAGAGGAAGCTCAGGCTGGGTTAGAATGCAAAAATGAGGCAGTCATTTGCCCTTTGCAGTGACTGCTGACACAATGAGGTTTTCCGAGATCAGAGGTTGGTTAGAAGGGATCATCTTACTCCATTTTTGGAAGGTAACTGAAGTCTTTTAATGACCAGAGGCATTTACAAGAAACAAACTAAATTTCCTTCTGTGGCCTAGCCAGTTTTGTCTGTTCAAGAGACTGTCAAGCCTGACCTTCATTTTATTTTATTGTAGCACCATGTTCCAGAAGAGCCTGCTTTAGCTAAGAAAGTCTGTGTGTGAGATGCAAACGGGACTGGATCCACCTATCAAATCTCACTTTCCTTCACCTAAGAGATGCCACCTATTGGCCATGGATATTCCAGCTCCATTTCTTGGTACATTCAAGTTTGTAAACCAAAGTCCAGTTCAGGACACCCTGGGGCTCCCACAATGTTGTCAACACACAGACAATCCCCACAGAAGGCCAGAATCTCAGAATCCATCCCCAACATGCAGACCCCCCCACAGGTCTGGGTCTGCCCCCACTTCCGGACTTCCCCGCAGGCCTGCTCCCCACTTCCGGACTTCCCCGCAGGCCTGCTCCCCACTTCTGGAACCAGAGGGCACAAGCCCTCCCTCACAACAGCCCACCGTAGTCTCAGCACCTCTGAGTGTAAGGGGGCTCTTTCTTCATGGTCAGCTGAAACTTGCCTGCCTCTAGCTTCCTCTTCTTACGGTGGTCCTGCTTATAATTACACAGAATAATGCTCCCCATCATGGGCCAGTTGGCAGAGGAGAGTTCCAGACCACTCCTCAGGCTTCTCCAGCTGTTTTTTCTTTTTTCTTTTCTTTTTTCTTTTTTCCCTTTCTTTTCTTTCTTTTTTCTAAATGCTGTAGTGGGAAGACCCCCATTCTAACTCACCTTTGAATTAAGATTTCAGTTTTGGTATACAACAAGGAGAAAATTAGGTACCCTTTGCGCAATGTTGCTTGGAGTCCTATCATTTTAACTTACAATATGCGCAAGGGGGAAGGCGGTGGTGGATGCATCAGAGTCCTTGCGTTTTGTTTTACAATAGACATAAAGGAGAAGGAGATGGTGGGTGCCATCGATGGGAGGGGAGCAGCTCAGTCTGGCAAAGCCAGACTCAAGGGCACTCTTGAACCAGCAGGCAGACAAAACTTGTCTTGGCCTTGCCCAGCCAGCCTGTCCCCTTAGGCCAGCCCCAAATTCCCATGCATGTTTCGCTTCTTACTTTATGTTCCCACTGGAGGCTATTCACAAATTCAAACTCAGTGGAAGGAAGTGTACCAATTGGTTTAACCCACGTGGCTGTCAGGCACAAGTATGCAAACCCTACACTGCTCAATTTCACAGTTTCAAAGAGACTTAAATCAAGTGATATTTCCATTATGATATTAAAGTACAGAAATATCACATGCATATTTGCTGGGGAATTAAATAAACTGAACTTCCCCCTTTTTGTTTCTCCATACCCACTTTCATCTCAAAACTGTTAAGAAAAATAACATAACTACTTTAGAGGGAATTTATTTTGTTTTCCTCTCTCTCTCTCTCTATGCACACACACACACACACACACACACACACACACACACACTCTCTCTGTTTCTCAAAGTATGCTCTGGAAGTTAGGGAAGAAAATCCTGAGCCATTATTAATATAGTATTTGCGACTTGATCTGGGAATTTCTTTGCACACACAATAATACACTTAAAAGTTTAATTCAGTTATTTTTTTTCCCTTTGATGACAGTCTTGTATCTGAATAGCACTTCTTCCTGGATGTAGAGAAAAAAAAGCTTTCTGTAACCAGCAAAATAAACAGCAGACTCATTTCTCGCTTCCAATTCTAATTCATTGAAATTCTGATGTTTCTCTCACCTGACATCTTTTTATTACTGCTCCCACGATAAGGTGAATAATACTTCTGCCTTTGTGCCGTTGACCCCTTATGTCTTATTAGGTCTAAATTACAGAATAGAAGCCAATCAGGGCAGAGGATCATAAAAGCAAGTCATAATAGCACTGGATGAAAAGATCTTAACAGGTGAAGAATTCATAGTGCTGCTTAAATGCAATGTGATTTCAAGACTCAAATACTGCTATTTTCTGAAAAGTTCAGGAGAAGATGAGAGATTTGCTGCTTTGGGAGCTGCAGAATGTATAAATTAGCAGGGGAAGTACATAGGCAGGATCATTCTGAATGCATGATAATCTGCATTTTAGCATTTGTAGTTGCCTTGTATAAATAAGGGGCAATTTTAATTCTGCCATTCCTGCAAGAAAGGCTGACATGTTTTGGTCTCTTCATTTAAAATGGTGCATGCTGCATTCAGCAGGACATTTTAACACTATATTTATTAATCTATCATAATGAGAATCTATAATGCAAAGGATGTCTCGGGTTTTGTAGCTGGGCACAGGGTGCAATGCAATTGAGAACACATTCTCTTGGCACAGAGCATGAATTATGGTTTCCATAATGGGCTGCAGTTCTCTGTAAAATGCTTCCTATTTATTGAAAGTAAATGTTAAATTGTTAATAGTGTATTTCTCTGCATTTCTCAAATTATTATTTTATGGCAAGAATTGAAATATGGATTGCAGTCATAAAAGCCTTTATACTAAGCATCAATTCAAAACCGTTTGCTGCAGCAAAGCGTGGATATGAATCAATGAATGGCAATGGTCTGGACCCCACCTTCCCAAAGTGGCAGACAAGCTATTAGTGGCTGTAGCCCTTAGCCAGGCCACTAGCCCATGTCGTGCTTGCTGAACCCGGCTGAGGGGTGCTGTGCATCCAAAAGATGGACACGTCCTAGGAATATGCAGTTGAACTCTGCGTGACAGTTAGTGGAGGTGGGCACGTGTGTGTGTGTGTGCGCATGTGTGTACTGGTGCTGTGGATGAAAAGCCATGATTCATGTTTAATTTGACTCGGTGGTTTCCATGGCACCCTCTTGATGTTCCTGCTCTTTCTCTGTGGGGATGAGCTGCATCTGCTACTGTACCCTAGGATGTATATCCAAGCTGCACAGATGTACACCAGTGAATGTGAAGGGGCATTTTGGTGAACTGCATGGAGCCCCGGGGGAAGGAGAGGGGGTGGATTGCAGAACAGTTCCAGGAGCACAACAGAGAGTTAGTGCTGGAGGCAACCTGGTGAAGTTCATCTGGGCTTGTGGCCCATCTAAGGCATTGAAGCTGGGTGGGGCCATGAATTGGTTGCCTGTGGCTGCTATAACAAAGTAGCATAAATTTAGTGACTTAAAACAACAGAAATTTGCCTCTCTGTTGAGGTCAGAAGCCCAAAATCGAGGTGTTGGCAGACAACGCTTCCTCTGAAGCCTCCAGAAAAGCATCTTCTGTGCCTCTTCTAACTGTTGGTGGTTGCTGGCATTCTTGTGGCTGCATCTCTCCCATCTCTGCCTGAATCTTCACATCGTGTTCTCCCTGTGTGTGTGTCCAAATCTTCCTCTTTCTTCTAAGGAGAAAACTCATTGCATGGGCCTACCCTAGTTCAGCATGGTCTCATTTTAACTTGATCACAATGACCCTGTCTCTGTCCACACATCCACCATCACCCTATGCTGCAACCCATGTTGTAAATGGAAATTGTAGGATTCTAAGCAAAATTCAACAAAGGATCCCTTAATCTTATACATTTTTACTGGAACTGTGAATAGACCAAGACCCTCTTTCCAAATAAGGTCAAATCCACAGGTTCCAGGAGGACATACGTCTTGGGAGGATACTATTTAACCAAGCATAAGCCCTGCATCTAGTTCTTCCCAGTGGCCTGTGGTGGAATTAACGTGGACCGCTTCTGAACTGAAGCCCTTAAGAGTTGGTGCAAGACCCTCTGGTACCCACTTCTCCTGTTGGGCCTTGTGGAGCCACATGTAATGGGTAGGAGGCAATTACATACCGGTGGAGCCTCCCTGGGCTTCTGTGCAGGAGAGAGTTAGTCTAGATAGTCTCCTGGTCTAGTAGTGAACATTGCGAGAATGAGTAAAAAGCAACCCTGTGCTGTGTTAAGCCACCTTGGGGGCAGAAGCAGTCTTCTAGGTTGATGAATTTGAGAAGTTTATGGGGTAGAGGTGTCTCCTCATCCTTGTTTCAGGCCTGCTCCTCTGAGGACCTATGTCCTCTCCTCTTTCCTGGGCTGAGCTTAGGGTGCAGATTCTGTCTTAGCCAGGGGAGCACTGTGTGGTCCAGCACTGCCAGTGATGACAACTAAGTGAATCCCACTAATTCTGAGGCCGGGGATTGGTGAGTCTACTTGGCAGGCTGATAGAAACCATGGTCTTCAATGTCAACTTAACCAAAATAAAGGGATTAACTTTCTTTTAACTTTTATTTTAAGTTCAGGGTACTTGTGCAAGTTTGTTATAAAAATAAACTTGTGTCATAGGGGTTTGTTGTACAGATTGTTTCATCACCCAGGTATTAAGCTTAGTACCCATTAGTTATTTTTTCCTGATACTCTTCCTCCTCCCACCCTCTACCTCTGATATGCCTCAGTATCTGTTGTTCCCCTCTATGTGTCCATGATTCTTACCATTTAGCTCCATAAGTGAGAACATGTGGTATTTGGTTTTCTGTTCCTGCATTAGTTTGCTAAGGATAATGGCTTCCAGCACCATCCCTGTTCTTGCAAAAGACATGATCTCATTCTTTTTTATAGCTGCATAATGTTCCACAGTGTATATGTACCACATTTTCTTTATTTAGTCTACCATTGATGGGCATCAGGGTTGATTCCATGTCCTTGCTATTGTGAATAGTGCTGCAATGAATGTGCATGTACCTGTATCCTTATAATAGAATGATTTATATGCCTTTGAATATATACCCAGTAATGGATTTTCTGGGTCAAGTGGTATTTCTGAGTTTAGGTCTTTGAGGAATCGCCACACTGCTTTCCACAATGGTTGAAGTAATTTACACTCCCACCAATAGTGTATAAATGTTCCTTTTTCTCCTCAACCTTACCAGCATCTCTTATTTTTTGACTTTTCAGTAATAGTGATTCTGGTTGATGAGATGCTATCTCATTGTGGTTTTAATTTACATTTCTCTAATGATCAGTAATGTTGAGTTTTTTCATATGCTTGTTGGTTGCATTTATGTCTTCTTTTGAAAAGCTTGTTGTCTTGCTCTTTGCCCACTTTTTAATGGAGTTGTTTGTTTTTTCTTGTAAATCTGTTTAAGTTCCTTATAGATGCTGGATATGAAACCTTTGTCGGATGCATGGTTTGCAAAAATTTTCTCCCATTCTCTAGGTTGTCTGTTTACTCTGTTGAGAGTTTCTTTTGTTATGAAGGAGCTCTTTAGTTTAATTAGATCCCATTTGTCAATTTTTGCTTTTGTTGTGATTGCTTTTGGTGTCTTTGTTATGAAACATTTGCTTCTTCCTATGTCCGGAATGGTATTGCCTAGGTTATCTTCCAGGGTTGTTATAGTTTTGGGTTTCCCATTTCAGTCTAATGGTCATTTCTCCTAAGTTTTTCTCCCAGATGATTTAGAACATGAATGTGGAAAAAAGGATGGCATTCATTTGTTCCTAATAGAGATATTATATCTATAAAACAAAACATTTGACATAGGAAAACCCAAAAGGATACCTAGCTTTTAGAATATAAAATAATATATACTAGTAAATAATAATAATAGTAATCATAACAATAACTCAAATTTACATAGTGCTATTATGTTCCAGGCATTGTTTCAAGTGCATTATGTTTATCTATCTATCTATCTATCTATCTATCTATCTATCTATCTATCTATCTATCTATCTATCTATCTCATCTGTCTCTGTGTGTGTGTGTGTGTTTGCCTGTCTGCCTATCTGCCTGTTTATCTACCCTCATTTAATCCACATGTCAATCTTCTGAAGTAGATACTGTTTCACCTCTCATTTTTTAAAGTTGAAACTGAGCCACAGAGACATAAAGTAACCTGTCCATAGTGTCTTCAGAGTGTTTACACTTAATTAGATTATCTGCTAAAATATGACTGCTAAAATAAAAATTCCAGTAGAATGACTGAATGAAATAAAGGAAATTATCCACAACGTAGAGAAAGGGACAAACAGACAATAAGAAAGCTCTAAATAGCCTTTCTCATACCTAAATCAAAAAGTCTTCCCTCTATTCTTTGTTTTAACTCCATTTTATCTACTACACTTAATTCTTTATTCCATGTATGATGTGAGGTAGGGATTCAGTTTTATTTTTTTCTTACATACTGAGCCAGGTTTCCCAATGATGTCTATGAAGCAATCTTTCTCCATAATCTGTGGAGCCACAACTATCAGATATTAAGTTCCTATATATGTAAGAGTCTGAATCTGTTCTCTTCCATTGGTCTTTTTGCCTGTGCTTACACTATCAACTTTTGGTTTTTATTGGCAGGTCTTTGTTGAATGCTTTCATAATTGATTCTTGTTTCCTACTAGATTATTTTATTTGATACATTTCAGCACCTAGTTATAATTATTTTCTGCATAAATTGGGCTACTCAGTACTCAGATGATATTTTCTTCTTTAGTATATTGATGTTGTAAATTAATAGGTTTTAAAATAGTGAACCATCCTTGCATTCCTAGGATAAATTTTCCTTGCTCGTGGTGTTCTATTTTCATTAATATACTGTTAGATTTGATTAGCCACTATTTTATTTTGAGAACTTTATACCAACATTTGTAAGTGAATGAGGCTATAGATTTTATTTTTTATATTGGTCTCCTCAGTTTCAAAATGAATAATAGTAATCACGTAAAATAAGTTGTGTATTTCAAATTGTATTTTCTGAAAGAACTTGTATAAGAAAGAAATGAACTTCCTTAAACTTTGGTAGAATGCGCCTGGACAGCAAGTTAGTCCTATTTTGTTTTGTTGTGTTGTGCTTTTTTAAAATTTTAATAAGAAAAGACCAATTTATTTAATATTTACAGATTTTATATATATTGTCTGTTCTTCTAGTGCTAATTTGGTATTTTATATATTTTTAGAATTGCATCAATTTCAACTAAGGTTTCAAGTTTATTACTGTTTTGCAGGTTTTTAAGTTTATTAGTGTATAATTACTAATAATATTCTTATGTTATTTTCATTTTAATCTCTAGCTGCAATTATGCTTTCTTTTTTGTTCCATCTTTTGCTTTTTGCATCTTTTAATTTTTTATCTTAATTAGTTTCTGACATGGTCTGTGTAAACAATGTTTTATTATGTCAGTTTTTGATTTTGTTAATCTTTTGTATGATTTGGTTCTCTGTGATACTTCTGTTTCTATCTTGTTTTTCTCAGCCTTCTTGTTTGTTTATATGTCCTTGTTTTTCTTTTTCCATCTTCTTGTTTTTTTGAAATTAAATTTTTTATTTGTATGGATTTAGGGGTACAAGCATAGTTATGTTACATGAATATATTGCATAGTAATAAAGTTTGGGCTTTTAGTGTACCCATCACCTGAATAGTGTATATGGTAGCCAATAGGTAGTATTAACATTTCATCTTTCACCCTCTTCCCACCTTCTCACTATCTGAAATCACCAGTGTCCATTATTCAACTCTGTATGTCCATGTGTGCCCATTGTTTATCTCCTACTTATTAAAGAGAACATGTGGCTTTTGATTTTCTGTTTCTGTATCATCTCACTAAGGATTATGGCCTACAGTTTCATCCATTTTTTTCTGCAAAAGAAATGATTTCATTCTTTTTTATGACTATTATTTCATGATATATATATATATCTCCATATCTGTATCTATATATAATTATATATACATATATATATGATTTTTTTTCATCTTCTTAAGTTAACATAGCTGCTGTTCCTGATGATAGCCAATGAACTGGAAATTGAATTATATGTATATTATTGAGAGTTTCAGAGGTGAAAAATTGTATCCATATCTATCTAGCTATTTTAAGACAGATATAGATATCATGGCTTTTTTTTTTCCATCTTCTTAAGTTAACATAGGTGCTGCTTCCTGATGACAGCTTATGAACAGGAAATTGAGTTATATTATTGAGAGTTTCAGAGATGAGCTATGGAAGAACCAAAAATGTCTCTGGGATGACACTGTACAAGCTCTGTCTGGCCTCATCCTCCAGCTTCATTGCTTCCTGGCTATGTGATTCCCAGAAAATATCTCAGTTCCTCTGTATCTAAGTTTCCTCATTTGGAAACTGAAATTAAGATGGCATCTACCTCATAGGACTACTGTGAGGTTTAAATTGATTAATAGTTCTTTAATGCTTAGAACAGTGCCTTCCCAGGCTGGGCACCGTGGCTCATGCCTTTAATCTGAGCACTTTGGGAGACTGAGGAAGGTGGATCACCTGAGGTCAGGAGTTCAAGACCAGCCTGACCAACGTGATGAAACCTCGTCTGTACTAAAAATACAAAAATTAGCTGGGCATGGTGGTGCATGCCTGTAATCCCAACTACTCAGGAGGCTGAGGCAGGAGAATCGCTTGAACCTAGGATGGGGAGGTTGCAGTGAGCTGAGATTGCACCATTGCACTCCAGCCTGGGCAACAGAGCAAAACTCTGTCAAAAAAAGAAAGAAAGAAAAAGAAAGAAAGAAGAAAGAAAGAAAGAAAGAAAGAAAGAAAGAAAGAAAGAAAGAAAGAAAGAAAGAAAGAAGGAAGAAAGGGAGAGAACAGTGAACAGTGCCTTGCCATAGTGATGATCAGTTAATGTTGATGATGATGATGATGATGATGATGATGATGATGATGATGCCAGTGACAGTGATGTGGGTTAGTATGAACATAAATCTCAAACATTAAAGGAGGCAGTCCTCACAGGTTTTTCTGTGCCCTGACCTGTATCCATGATTTCTTCTTTCTAGGTGTACAACTAGGACTATATTTTTCAGCTCTTGCATCTAAATGGCACCATATGACTGGTTCTCACTAATGTGGTATAAGACAAAGTGATGTGTGAAATACTGAGTTCAAGCTACTAAAAGAGAGTGTGCCCATGTCCACCCTCTGTCTTCCACATTCACCAGGTGAATGCAGAGGAGAAAAAGGCTCTAGCATTTGGTGGAAGCTTGGAGTATTTTCTCTTGTTCGAATTTTAGTAGTGTGTAGTTTTTAGAAATTATTATTTTAGGAATTATTATTTAGGAATTATTTTAGGAATTATTAATTATGAATTAGTTTAATACAGTCGCTGCCTCAAACACCATTTTTAGGCCTGACATAAGTAGTTTGAAAGCAAGTTGTACCCTGAAACCTTTGCCTGGTTAAAGTCTTCCCTCTCTATGTGGTTGTTTGTGATGTAGCTTACGTGTTCCTCATCCCACTGACTCCCAAACCCCGCAGCTGCTGACTGTGGTTAAAGCTGATGGTCAACCCCAAAGTCATGCAAATAAGTTCTCTCTTCGCATGTGCTTTCTTTAAAGAAGCCACTCACAACCTCCTCAGGAAAGCCTAAGGAGTGACATCCATAGACTTCAATAAAGGCCTGGTCCCATGGTTCCTCTCTTTCTCTCTTGCTTCCACCCACTGATTAAGCTTCTGGCTCCCTGTGAACTTTCCATCAGCCTCGCTTTGGCACCGCTAACCTCTCTGGGACTTGTGAGTAAAAATCTTCTTCTGTGTTACACATTTTGGTTTCACTTCCTCATACGTCTCACCTGAAGCACACACTAAAATCTAATTTTCCCTGTTCAGATTTCTTCTGGAGTGTGGTTCTCTGGACTATGGCTACTCTGAACAGGGGGACCTTAAGATCAAATTAGCAAGAAATTGTAACCATAGAAATCATAACAGTCTGTTCCATCTAACTTGTTGAATCTATGGTATAAAATTGTTCATAGTATTCCTTCTTACGTTTTTAATGACTGGAGGATCTATGGTGATCTTTCCTGTTTTATTTCTAATGGTATTAATTGATTTTTTAAAAGATGAAGGTTTTCACAACAAAATCCTGCTTAAAATCCTGCAATGTATTTCCATTGTTTGTCTTATAAAAGTTCAACTTCATGGATGTGCCCTGACCTCACCCCTGTCTTTCCTGCTAGCTCACCTTTCTCTGCTCCTCAAGCCGCTTTTGCAACTACTCTGGAAAGACTTGAAGTTTGGAAGCCACTGTGCACCCTCCTACTCTGGCCTTTAACACACCACTTCCTCTGCCTGCTGACTTCTGCCTCCCATTTTCCCTTCTTTGTTTTAGTTACCTGGGGATTCACCTTGCTGTTCCTTTACAAAGTTGAGCAGCAGAAAAAGCAGAAAAGAACCTGAGATGTGGTCAGGCTGTAGCTTACATGAATCATATGCTCCCTTGCTCCACCCAGCTTTCTTCAAATCTGTTCTACATCATACAAATGATACTGTTTTCTTTCTGAAGTAAGTGGATGGCAACAGCATTGGCAGCAGCTGCCTATTGATGAAGTTGTACCTGCCAGTGTCTGTGTTTCAGTGTCTTTTCTGCAATCTAACTTTATTACCGTAGCAGGGGCATTGGCACCTCCTTGCCTCACAGCTGAGGAGCAGAGAGGCTCAGCATAAGTAATGTTGCAGGGGATGTGGGGTCTCTTCTGGTAGCCCCTCTGCAGCCTCCTGCACTCTGCACTGCTCTCTGTTCTGGAAGGTCCTCCCTGATCTCTGGCTTCCATGCAGGTTTACCCAGGAGGAAGTTCTAGTCAGGAGATAAAGACATTTATTCTCCAGGCTTCTTCTCTGGCAGGAGATAAAGGCACATATTCTCCTGGCTTCCTTTCTGGCACTCCCTTGGGCAGGTTTCTCTCTAGGTGACCAGATCCACACAGTTCTCCTTCTATCATCCGGTACCTGCACCTTCATTTCATCTTTTCAGGCCTATCGCCTGGTAACAGCTCTTCTGCTATAAGTCCTGGGCTACTGAGCTCTCCCTTGTGGTTCTCCTATACCCACGCCTTTGAAATAGTCCCTTAATGACAAAATTCTGCTCTAGTGCCTCTATTTATTTTCTTTTTCTTTTTTTTTTCTTTTCTTTCTTTCTTTCTTTTTATTTTTGATAGAGTCTTGCTCTGTTGCCCAGGCTGGAGTGCAGTAGTGCAATCTCCGCTCACAGCAACCTCTGCCTCCCAGGTTCAAGTTATTCTCCTTCCTCAGCCTCCCAAGCAGCTGGGACTACAGGTGTGGGCCAGTGCACCCGGCTAATTGTTGTATTTTTAGTAGAGAGAGGGTTTCGCCATGTTAACCAGGCTGGTCCCAAACTCTTGACCTCAGGTGATCCACCTGCCTCGGCCTCCCAAAGTCCTGAGATTACAGGTGTGAGCCACCGTGCCTGACCCCAGTGCCCCTATTTCTAATGTTTCGTCTATTTCATATTGAAACATGACAGATCAAGCAGGTAAATGGAAGAACTGGGGCTTCAGTTTCATGTTTAGGGTTTCTAGGATCCAAGTTCATGACGGCCACTCTCTGCAACACTCTCTTTACCTTTCCCGGTTTTCAGTCACAGAAACAGGCTTGTATACTGCCAGTGTTAGTTACTGAGTTATCCCATGGGCTTAGAATTCCTTCTGGCTGAAGAGGCAAATGTCACCAAAACAAAACAGATAGCACTGTCCAAAATTCACATTGCCCTTGGTATATTTTTATTGGGACTTAAAGACCTAAAGGTTGAAAGCAAATAAGGTGTGTCATTGAAAACCTAAAGCAAAGACAGTCAAGTTTCTGAGGAACCTAATGAAAACGCTGGAACCCCCAAAATCCCCACTTCTCTCTGTTTTTGTTTTCTCTTTTCTTTATATTTTGACCTTGTTAAATAATTTCAAGCATCTTCTAGCCCAGATGACTACAATCAAGAGAGATGATGGGGTTTTCACTGAGGTTTTTTTTTTTTTTATTTGGGCTGCTTTTATTTTAAGGATTGATCTCCATTGGTAGAGAAAACCTCTGTCTCAACTCAAGTCTGTCTCTCAGTGACAAATAAATATGGTCTTGTGTGTATACACTGAAGCCTTTATTGACAGTATTTAAATTATGTACACATGGAACCAATAAATGAGTGAGCCGGTGAATGAATGAAAGGCCATTGGTTTGAACAAAGGGATAAGGTGGAACCTAACAGCAGGTGAGGAGAGGGCCAACTTCCCAACAGTTCCATAGCCATGTCCATGACCATGTCAAAGAAAAATGACTGCTGGGGGTAGAGGATCATCCGGGTGTGGACCCATTAATATCTGGACCCAGGTGCCGAGCGTGAGTGATCACCGTAGAAACAGCTGGCTAAATGAATTCCTGAGCAAAACCCAGTTCTGCTAGGAAAAAATGGGAGAGAATGGGAATTGGAGGTTGAGTTAAAAGACAAATGTGTCTGTCACAAGCTGTTTGTTCTATTTGTCATATGTGGTATCTTTATAAGAGAGAAACTTAATTGCTCTTAAACATAACTCTCTTGTTTTCCTTTACCGTTTCCAGCACTAGTGCAAGGGCTTGAGAGCCTTCACAGTGTCTCAGAGCCCCTACTGGTTACCTAAGCTTCATTTTAGCGCTTAGATGGTCTAAATTGTTGTATTTACGTCTTGAGTTCATTTAGATATAAGGGGAGAGAAGGGAGTCAGTATCCAGGAGTATCCCTTAGTAAACAGATTATAGGGGTGTGGTCAGGATTGAGAGAACCAGCAACTGCTGCCGAGGCCTGAGGGAGGAGCAGGCACAGCAGCCATTCCTAGCAGTCACTCGATTCCAGTGATGGCTGGAGCTGCGGGAGGGACTGTGGTGGCAGAGGGTGGCGGGTACAGTGATCTTGGCTGGACACACTGACTGGCGGAACAACGGTGCTGAAGCCGGCAGAAAGTGGAGAAGAAAGGCTTTTCCCCTCCTGCTTCCTAGCCCCAAATTGTCAGTGACTCCCGTGACTGACACCAGTTTCAAGCCAGAGGGCAAAGCCTCCTTGATAAGTCAGTTGCAGGGATTCACTTCTCTGGGCACAGAGCTGGGCAAAGCTGGGCAGAGGAGGGGTGTGCAGTGGCGGGAGAGGATGCGGAGTTAGTACCACCGTGACTGAGTTCCCCTAAACACTTGTGTGTTGTTGTAATTGTCTATGTAATCATCTGTTCTTACCTCACCTTTGTCTGCTATTAATACATTGTGAGGCCTGCTTGGTGTCTCTGCTATTTCACGAAAATGGCAAGAGTGAGACAGAATGTCTGATTAAAATTTGGGAAGTGTAGAACTTGGGTCCTTAAAGGAGTTTCTAGAAAATCATTATAAGGGTTGAGAGAATTCCATTGTTTTCATGACAGAATACGTGTGTCCATTCATTAATTTCTCCATTCATCAACATGCCCCGATGACAGCTGTGCTCTTGCTGGCCACAAAATAGGCAGGGGGTTTGGTGAGGAGGCTGGCACTGTTACTGCTGGAAGCTGGTGGTCCAGGAATGAGGCTCTGGCGGTCCTGCAAGGAGGGAGCTAGGGAGGCACGTGGGGGTGTGTGAGCTTCGAGCGGGCTCATAGTTAGCCTAGGCAGCAGCTCACAGGGATGTCACCCTTTTGGAGTACTGGAAACTGTCATGGAACATCATGACAGGTGATGATGGGATGCAGGCACCACTGGTGCTTTGGGAATGTCCGGGTCACTCATCCTCTGAGATCAGACTCCATTTGCAGATGTTGCTACTGTTGCATCTGAGTCATGGCTGTTCTTGTAGTCAGGAAACTTTTTAAGATGAACAAGCACAGGGTTCTGGAGGAGGCTGCAGAGGCCACAGTCGTGCCTAATAAGACACCTTGAGACTGGCATGGGAAAGCATCCTCAGGAAACCATATAGAAAGAAGCCCAGTGCTCACAACAAATGACTGAGTGACGGCAGCCACTGGCTAGGTTCCTGTGATGTTTAATTTTATGTGTCAGCTTGGCTAGGCTGGGGCACCCAGACATTGGGTCAAATACCAGTTTACATGTTGCCATAAAGGTATTTTCTATATGAGATCTACATTTAAATTACTAGACTTTGAAGAAAGTAGATTAGTCTCCATTATGTGGGTGGGCCTCATCCAGTGACAGGTTTTATTGGAAAAGGCTGATCTGCCCAGGAAGAAGAGGCAATCTGCCAGTAGATGGCCTTTGGACTTCACTGCCATTCTTCCCTGAGCCTTCAGCCTGAATGCCCACCTTGCAGAATTTGGACTTATCAGCCCCCATAAATACATGAGCCAATTGCTTAACATCAATTAATCTCTCTCTCTCATACATACACACACGAGCACACACACACACCATACAGAGCCAGGATATGTATGTGTATCTGTATATCCATCTGGATAGATAGAAAAATATATATCTACATCTAGATATGCATCCTGGTTCTGTTTCTTTGGAGAATCGTGACTAATGCAGTTACTCATAAGAAAAATAATAACCTGGCCGGGCGTGGTGGCTTAAGCCTGTAATCCCAGCACTTTGGGAGGCCGAGACGGGCAGATCCCAAGGTCAGGAGATTGAGACCATCCTGGCTAACACGGTGAAACCCCATCTCTACTAAAAAAAAATACAAAAAACTAGCTGGGCGAGGTGGTGGGCGCCTGTAGTTCCAGCTACTCGGGAGGCTGAGGCAGGAGAATGGCGTGAACCCCGGAGGCAGAGCTTGCAGTGAGCTGAGATCTGGCCACTGCACTCCAGCCCGGGCGACAGAGCGAGACTCTGTCTCAAAAAAAAAAAAAAAAAAAGAAAGAAAAATAATAACCTGAGATTCAATTGCCAAGAACAGATATTAATGACTCTTCATTTATTTTCATATAATGTAGTGTCCTCTCATTTTACTAAATAAAAAATTGTAAATGCAAAATGAGTGTGCAGAAATATTTAGTTTAGAAATATGCATCTGCACAGGAGTGCAGGTAGCTTCAAGGGTCTAATGAATAAACAAAGGGACTGAATGAGTACTGGTTCTATTAAGCACAGACAAAAAGTTAGCAGTCATACTTCTTTTCTCCATTTTTGCCTTTCAAAACCATAATCCAATTATTGCCTATTCAAAATACTTAACTTTCAGTGTAGGCATTAATTGTATTAATCTAAGAAATTGTGTTTGCAATGGAAAAGATGATTTAGAAATATTTTGAAATTTAATCCTCAGGAGGGCAAGCTCAGAAAATAATTTCAAAAGCTGACATCTCTGTCTCATTTGGAGTTATTATGCAACTTTTACTGTGTGGGTTAGAATTATAAAAAAGTGGATAATGTATATATTTAATCATCTCCATCCCTCTTTCCTAAGGATACTGATTTAGTAGAATGTTACTGCACTGTACCTAACTCCGACTGAGAATAGCTTGTGCTGGGCCCTTAATAGCTACTCGTAGAGAAAGATTCCACAAACAAAATTTTTGCAGACTTCTGTAGTCGTTGCTCCTGAGGAGGGGTGCTGGAAGGAATGCATGACCAAAACCCAGGATAGGAGTCTTGGATGACAGCGGTAAGCATAAACACCAGTAAAGCAGGCACCAATAAAAGCAGCTGGGAGAAAGAGAAAGTGGGAGTGTTCTCTTAGTGTAGTTCTCTTAGTGTCAGATGTTAGCAGAGACCTTTATAAACTGAATAAACATACTTATTGGATTACTCAGTCAATTTCAGGACAAAAACTAGTGGATTTTACCAAAAATATTGTGGGGGCAAGTGGTACAATGTGATTCAGCCCGGATGAGAACAAACCATTGCTTAATGTAAAATGCGCCAGTTAAAGGAACGTGTAAATGTTTGTTCAATGACAACAGCAAATGACTATCTTATGTATGACAATCAATATAATGCAAAGGCCAGGCTTAGACTTGATTGATCTCATTAAAATTTTGCTAGTTAAGAGTAAGAAATGATAAACAGCCACCCAGCAGCACCACCATTAGGAATCTAAATTGGCATAAAGGGAGGTAAACACAGTCAAATATTTTGCAAAGCAAAAGCACTCTTGGCTCTTTTGTCACAGAAAGGCTTCTGAAAAGGACATGCTTCCATGGAATGAGGCTGGGAGCCGTGTGGAGGATGCTAAGATAAACAAAACTGGGGCGAAGGTGCTGAGCCACCTCCCGAGAGAAGTCCCAGTGGCAGCAGATCCCAGCAGGTCCTCTGGGCTCTTGCCTGTGTCCAAAGCCCAGGAGACTCTCTGCAGTGTCTTTAATTACAGTCAACACAGAGCAAAGTGCCAGGCTGCTTTCTAAAATAAGGAACGGCTGGAGCCAAAACAGATGTGATTGGAGCAGGTCTAGGGGCAGGGAGCAGTGGAGGGCAAGAAAGAGCTGTGTGGCGATAAGACACATGACCAAGCAGATGCTCAAAAGCAGTTTATTGAGTGTGGAAAAGCTCCCATGGTCCAGTAATTGCTTGTTCTACATTTTCCTGAAGAACTGATTGTGGCCCCAGGATTGGTCTGGGGTGTTCACATGAAAGTCTTTTTTTTTTTTTTGAGAAGGAATTGCCCTCTCCTGCCCAGACTGGAGTGCAGTGGCATGATCTCGGCTCACTGCAACCTCCCCATCCTGGGTTCAAGTGATTCTCGTGCCTTGGGCTCCTGAGTAGCTGGGATTACAGGCGCCTACCACCATACCCAGCTAATTTTTGTATTTTTAGTACAGATGGGGTTTCACCATGTTGCCAAGGCTAGTCTTGAACTCCCGACTTCAGGTGATCTACCTGCCTTGGCCTCCCTAAGTGCCAGAGTGCTGGGATTATAGATGTGAGCCACTGCACCCATCCCACACGTAAGTCTTGGCTCCAGGCATAGAGTAGAAATTTCTTATCTGCTTGGGGAGAACAAGTGAGGGCTACCCTCTCTTCCGCCAGCATGCAGAGCTGAACAGTGTGAACAGCAAAGGCACAGACTTGGCCAGAACCATGTGAGCAGCAGACACGATGTTTTCATTTTCATAATTATGTTCTAAAATTTTTAATGTATTTCAGAGTCTCAGCCAAAGCTATGCACATATAACCTACCAGAAATCCTATCTTCTCTTTTAAATGTCCAGGAAAAAAGTTCCACAGGATTCCTAGAAAGGATATTTATATGGAACTCATGTTTCTAAGTTTCTTCCTAGAAAAGGAGTTGAAATAGAAATATTTCAATTAACTTCTAATCAGTTATCATCATGGAGCATTTGTTAATTTCTCATATATATATTTATATGCACAATAAATTCATTTTTCCCTGTTAATCTCCTTTTCTTTGACAAGCAAGCTATGAACTGAACTGTGTTTTCCCAAAATCATATGTTGAAGTTCTAATCCTCATTGTGATTGTATTTGGAAATATAACCTGAAGGAAGTGAGGAAGGTTTAATGAGGTCATAAGGATGAGTGTGGGGCTCAAATTCAAGAGCATTGGTGGCCTGTGAGGAAGAGATCTCTCTTTCTCTCTTCTCTACCTAAGAAGAGGCTATGTGAGCACACAGCGAGAAGACGGCCATCTACAAACAAGGAAGAGAGCCCTCCTTGGAAACCCACCATGCTGACACCCTGTCATGCACTTCCAGCCTCAAGAACTGTGAGAACAAAAATTTCTGTTATTTGAGGTTCTCAGTCTGCAGTATTTTGTTTTGGCAGCCCAAGCCGACTAATTCAAAGCATGGGCTCTGTCGGTTCTGGGCATGCTCCTCTGTTCTTGTTCTGGAGGCCCCAGGGGCACCTGGAACTGTTCTTGCTGTTGGGAATGCCCGTGGGTGCAGGTCTCAATGTGAGCTCTCCTGAATGTGGCTTCAGTCCCACCCACCACATTCGTTTTGCCTGTTGTGCCTGGTTCTTCCAGCCCCTCCCTGACTCAGCCTCCCTTTCCTTAATCTGTTTTTTTTTTTTAAATTTTTTGCCTATCGCTCAAGGGCAATTTCTCAGCCTTCCACTATTTGCATTTTTTTTTTGGATGTAGTTCTTTTCTATGCAGTATAATTTACATTTCTAAGTGGGTCCCAGGAAGCCCTTTCCAGGAATGCGGCGCAGCCTGTGTTTGGCAGCAGTGTAGATGCACTTAAAGTAGCTGAAAAAGCAAATTTCTTCAAAATGTTTTGAACAAAGACTTCATCCATTTACCCCATGAGCATGGTCAAACAAAAAATGAGATCAAGGGTTATAACTCTAACTCCACAACAGATTGAACTAGAGTGAGTTAAATTGAAGAGATTAAAAGAAACTTAGTCCCACTACATTTCTTGACACTCCATGCAAAAAGAAAGTTGCAAAACTCAGAACAAAGTAATACATTCTCATGGCATTCTCATGGGAAGCTCTGCATTTGTGGATCAGCATTAAGGAAAAACAACCCCCGTGAAAAGATGGAGGAGAAGTGAGCATTTGAATGGATTGGAAGTGACACTGGCTCTCTGGTCCAAGAGTCAAGCAGACCTGCCTTTTCTGGGCTGGCTCTTCAGATGAACAGGTCATCAGTGGGGCAACATCAAAGACATGGTCAAGTTCTGAGAGCCTAGAGCCAAGTTCTCGGCTTTGCTCAGTTCACACTTCACAGGAGGCACATTCTCACAACTGCACTGCTATGTCACTGTGGGTTGCCCTGCATGGATTCTCTTTTCAAAAGAGTTTGAATGTGGGCTCTAGAGTAGCTGACAATGAAGAATGTTTAAAAAACTCATTTTAAATTATTTGAGTTCCAAAGTACAGTGTTAAAAGATAAGCTTGGGCTGGGTGCAGTGGCTCAAGCCTATATGGGAGGCCAAGATGGGTGGATCATTTGAGGTCAGGAGTTCAAGATCAGCTTGGCCAACATGGTGAGCCTCCATCTCTACTAAAAATACCAAAATTAGCTGGGTGTGGTGGTGGGCACCTGTAATCCCAGCTACTTGGGAGGCTGAGGTAGGAGAATTGCTTGAATCCAGGAGGTGGAGTTTGCAGTGAGCCAAAATCACACCACTGTACTCCAGCCTGGGTGACAGGGCAAGAATCCATCTCAAAAAAAAAAAAAAAGCTTGGGCACATTACCATTTTCCTAAGTTGATTTGAGCATTCAGTGATTCATGCACTGGGCAACAACCAGACCACAAGAGGTTCAGGGCTCCACTGAGGGAGCGTGAGGTTCAGGAGGCTTGCGGAAGCAAGATCAAGAAAATATTGGTTTAAGTGGAAAGTCCCTAGTTAGAGGTTTAGTTGGTAGTTTTAGCTTGGCAAAGTCTCTGGTTAGAGGTTAGGTGGTGATTTCTGATTGGTTAAGTCTCTGGTTAGAGGTTAGTTGGCAGTTTCTGATCGGCTAAGCTTAATTTCGTGTTCCCAGGCTGTGACCATTTACTCTGAGTAGGGTTACAATTACTTGTGTAGGAATTCAAGTCACTGGAACTGTTTCAGCCTAATGGCCTCCCAACAGATTATCTTTAACAACTGTAATGATCATGGCTAAGAGCTACTGAGCATTTGAACATGCCAAGTACTGTTCTAAGTCACTTGTATGCACCACCTCATTTGAACCTCACAACAAACCAGGAAGGCAGGAGCCATTATTAGCCAAATTTTGTGGATAAAGAAGCACAGACAAGTGAAGGAGTGTGAACAGGACCATGTAGTGAGTAACAGGCAGAGCTGGGGTTGGGAGGGCACTTGGCTGCAGCTTTCCTGCTCTTGACCACATCAGTGTCAACATCAGTGCAGCAGAGATGCCTATGTGTGTCCATGGTGGTCGAAGTCAAGATACTCAGCAGGCTCTAAGTCAAATGCTCCAAACAATCTTGCTTCTCGTGTCTGTTCCAATCATCCCACTCATTCCCTCTATAGTTAATCAAGGGGAAAACTCAGCTGGAATATTCCCATTGCTTTATGCTGTCTGTCTTCTTTCTTCTCTTTGCTATGCAGATTACAAAATGTTGCCATAAAGACATTTTTTTGGCTGCCTGGTCTCCTCTTAGGTACCTAGGGCCACTTCCTCCATTTACCACACAAGAGCCCCAGGTACATTCTGATGACCCATCACTGACCTCAGCCTGGCCTGTTCTTACATCTTTCCAGGGCAGCAGGGGCCAGCTAGAGACCAAATGGCCAACGGTCTGGTGTCAGAGTGACCTCTGTGTGACCACTGGCCCAGCCAGTCAGGTGGGCACCAGGGATTGCTCAAGAGACTGCAGGGTTTCCAGGGAGAGCATGAGGTGGGGCAGGAGAGATTTGGCCACTTACCAGCTCCCAAGAGGGGCACCCCAGTCCCTTGGGGCACAAGGGGCTCTGAGTGTAGCAGTGTTTGGTCACCCCAGCAAGTTCCAGGCTGGTTCCTCACAGATTGGGTCCAAAGCGGATAGAGGTGTGTGTGAGACCTCACTTCTTTCATTAAACAAGCAGCAGGGCTGGGGTGTGGGAGAGGTGAGTGAGGGGCTTAGGGCACAAAACGTAGGGAGGCAGCTTTGGTCTCATGGCCAATGCTCTGCTTGTACCACCTGGAGAGTGGGGCCTCCTTCCACCATGCCCTGGGGGCTTCACTGAACTCGCCCTAGTATCAGCTTTCAGTGGTTGAACTGTATTTCTCTCCACAAAAAAAATGTTGGCATCCTAATTCCAGAACCTCAGAATGTGACCTTATTTGGACATGGGTCTTTGCAGAGGTAATGCGTTAAAATGAGGCTGTTAGGGTGAGCCCTAATCCATGTGACTGGTGTTCTTATGAGGAAGGGAGGGTTTGGACACTGGGGCTTGCACACAGTGAGAAGGCCACGTGAAGGTGAAGCAGAGGTCGGGGAGATGCATCTCCAAGCCAGAGGACACCAAAGAGTGCTTGCTGCCACTGGAAGTTGGAGAGGGGCCAGGGCCAGAGGCTCCCTCAGATCCTCCAGAGGAAACAGCCCTGACCACAGCGCGATCTCAGACTCCAGGCTCTCAGATCTCAGACTTCCCAATCATGAGACAATAAATATGTGTTGTTGAAGCTGGCCAGCATGAGGCAGCATTAGAGGGCCCACCAGCCCCTGGCCCTGACAAGTATGGTTGCTTTGGTGCTCAGAGTGCAAAATGCGGCACCCACTGAGTGAGGAGGGAGGAGGAGGTGTGATGTCAGCTCTCCCCTGACTCCAGAGGCCCTGACACCACTCAGCATTCGTGGGGAACTCGATGTGGCAAGGCCTGGGCCCAGCTGAGGTGGGAAGAGGCAGGAGTGGCTGGGTTGGGCTCCTGGACACAGCCTCGGGGTGATAGCCTTACAGCAGAGCCCTCAGCAAAGGAGCGGGGAGAGGTCATGGTGGGCACTGTCCTCAGAGTGCCTCTTGCAAACACACAAACCATGCCCATGGGGACCCCCAGACCTAATGGGAGCCAGGGCAATGGGGGCAGCCTTTTATGGGGCTAGAGGTTTTCCAAAACCAAGAGCACACGGACTGAAGTGGCTTGCAAAAATAGAAATTACAAACTGCTATTTCTCTGCACAGTTGTACACAGAGGGTTTTGAGTTCATAAGGGTGGTTACCGCCTCTATTTAATGGGCTTTGTTAAGTGCTGGGCACCATCACACACAAAGGGGGAGCTGTACAGTATGGAGTCATGAGGCTTTTAGAAATAGGAACCTTCACCAGTTGCAGAACAAGCACCAGATTGAAAACTCAGAGACCTAAACCTTAGCCCATGAGCGTCCGGTAACTTTGATTACATGACACAGCCTTCCCAGGACTTAGTTTACTTAACAATATAATGAGATCACTTAATGTCCTGTCTTAATAATTCAAAGTTTTATAGTATGCTTGTTTTTCTCTGAGATTGGGATTTAGGCACCACATAGAGACACATCTTTGTGTTCTCAAATGCATTAGTAATGAACAAGACTAAGAGTCCTGCCCTAGGGAGGAGACATGAACAAACATGGTGGGCATGGTGGCTCCATGTCATCCATCAAGTGAGCAGAGTGGTGGAGAGGACTCTCCTGGCCACCCAGGTGACTGGTGGTGCTCAACTGCCCCAAAACTCTAAATACAGCAGCCCAGGTGCTAATGGCTAGAACGTTGACAGGTGCTGAGTAGAGAAAGGCTGGAATCCATCAGTGGGGTGGGTGGGATCGCCCAGCATGTTCAAGGACTTCTCCAGTTCCCACAGTTTGCAGGATTTCTCTTTGGATTCTGTGTGTAGTGGGAATAAAATCTGCAGAGGCAGATATCACGTTTTAAGCTTACAGTGATTCAGCTTCCTGGGGAGCAGGTTGTGCTGTACTAAATGGCACATCAACAAGCACCAGGAACAGTGATAAACAGTTTATGAGCCACCGTAAATGTAGAGGAATACCACTTGGATAAAATAAGCCTGTTCAATCGTGTCCCAAGCATAGGTTACCAAATGAATATCTCACACCGGATTTTTATCTAAACTCTTGGTTAAGGTTTCTATTTCCCTATCAAGTAACCAAAAACCTTTCCATTGTATGATGTGCTGGAAATTTGATGAATGATCCCTCCTACCTGATTTTGCACTGCCATTAGATGTTCATCATTTCAATTTCTCATCCATCTCCTTGGTGTCAGAGCTGACTTGTTCTTTGCCTCAGCATTATTTCCCTCTGTGCTACCAGGAATGGCTTTCAGGCATCAGACAGCCGAGGCTGGCTCAACCACAGTGGCAGTGGGAGGTGTGGAGGTTGCCTGCTCCCTGCCCTGCACATGGCGAGCTAGTTGGGCTCACAGGACTTCAGAGATAGCTTCCTGCCACTGATCACCAAATTCTTGGTGGTAGAAAAGTGTCATCATACAAGGGCCTGCATTGAGACTTATCCAATGTCCTCTTGTTTCCCATTGTTGAAGGCTTGATGAACCTAGCCTCCTCCACTCCAGCACAGCAGCACTTTAAGAAATTAGCAGGGTGTATGGACTACGGTGACAGACAGCAAGTGGGTATGCAAAGGCCAGCAGAGGCAGATAGTAGTCCCAGTTGGGGTTGCAAAGCCAGGATTCCAGGGCCAGAGCTGCCAGGCTAGGAGGCTCACATGGGGGCATGTAGGCTTGAGGAAGGCTTCAGCAGGTGGCTCTGCCCCTCCGCCTGTGGAAAGGTGTTCACAGCCCCCATGCATCGAGAGGCTGGGAGGTGAATGTGGGCCACTAAGTTAAGAGCCAGACAAAACCCCACGGACAGGGTGGGGCCTTGGTCAGTTTCTGTGCCTCTTCAGGACAGCTGCTGACCTCTCCCAGGTGCTGAGAGGCTCCTTGCCAGTGTTACTTGTTTGATTCTCTTTGAATCAGGCAGCTTCTTCCCGGGCATCCCCTTCTCAGTCCTGTCTTCCTCGCCTTCCGGCCTGCAGGTATGGGTGGATGCTAACATTCACCTGTAAAAGCCATCGAGCATGGCTCTGCGCAAGGCTGTGCCACAGCTCCCCGTGGACCTGCTCCTGTGGCTCAGCTCACCAGCAGCACAGCATCTTCCAGGCTCTTCTGCACGGGGACCAGACCAATGGAACATCCTCTGCTATAAGAGGCCTTTGTAGGGCCACCATATGTGCAGTTCTAGAGGGCAGGGTGGGGTTGCATTGGGTCAAAGTCAGCAACACTATTGGGAAAGGCAACCTCAGGGACACAGGTTTTCCACCCCTGCTCAGACACATAAAAATGGGCTATGGGCCTGAGACACGTCCTTATCAAAAGGCAGTGTCCTCACAACCTCTGCTGGACCCATTGCCTTGTGTGGGAACATCTCTCCCTGTTTCTGAGTCAGTGTGTCCTCTGTTCTGCCTCAGGGTGTGCGTCACATGGCACCTGGCCAGTTCCACTGCTATGTCTGTCCCCTGTGGGGAGAGGGCAGGTCCCTCTGCTGCAGAACAAGAGGGAAGAAGGGTGTGTGCCTGCTGGTGACCTTGCGTTGGCTGCTGGGAGGGACCCACTCGTCGAGGGGAACCAATGCCCAACATGGAAATGGATCTTTCCCTGCGTCTTTTCCACGTGAATACAGCCTTGTTTCATCTAGTGCTTAACTGCTTGTGTTCCTTGGTGACTGTGATGCCAGGATGCAGTGGGCAGAAGTGCTTCTTATAATAGGTGACAGCGGCCACTTGTATTCCCCAGAGGTACATGGTATGCAGTGCATACAGCAGGTGCATAGGGACCCGGTTTCAAACCACAAGGATGCATGGAACTTTGGTGCTCTGCCTCCCACCTGGCACCAAGCCTCCCTCCTTCCTGGAGGCACTTTCTGCAGAGTCTGCTCCCCTAACTGACTCACAGCATCAGACCAGCACCCTTTTCCTGTTCCTCCTTGGGCCATTACTCTCCCTACAGGGGAGCGGCAGGTGTCAGGGGCAAAACCCACACAACTGGGAAACAGCACCAAAGTGTCCCACTCCATAAATGCTTTTTTCTGCTTCACATAAAAATATGTTTCTCTTGCTTTTCAGATTAAGAATTGATTCACACTTAGTGTGGAAAAAAGGGCAAGCAATATTTTTAATACATATTGTTTAAAAAGGAAGGACGATTGGAAATATTGCCACCCAAAACATCATCATTATCGGAATGGCAGTCATCCTTTCGTGTGTCTCTGTATCAATCCCCGCTTTCCAAGTTGATCTTGGAACTGGGGAGCAGCATGCTCAGCTCAAGAGGATCCAGTGTAGAAAGATGGGTGTGAAGGGGCTGGTCCCTGGGCTTGAACCCAGGCCAGCTGCCCTCTCCTGGTCCCTCCTGCATGCTTCTGGCCACCTTGTCCCCTTTCTCCAAGACTGGCCAGCTCCCAGCATGTGCACCCAAGGAACAATGACTCCGTGTTCCTCTGCGAATGTGAGTGCGTGCAGAAAAACAAGGGGCTCTGAGAGTCCTTCCATTGAGTGTGGGTGCAGCCAGGATGGAAGAAGCCCATTCTGGGGCTCCAAGGAGGCTCCTCCCTTTCCACTGCCTTTCAAGGGTCAGGTTATGTGCCATCTGCACCCTGCTAAGAGGTTAAAGCAAGAGCAAGCATCCCTCTCTAACAGAATCTCAGCTGATGGGAAACCATCCATCTCACCACAGCGGGTGCCTCCCTCCCTATTAGCAGCCAGCGATATTGGTCTTTCATTTCCCAGCTTCTTGAACTGCTAATTCATGGCTGTCCTCAGGCCACCAGTCACCGGCCAAACCCTTCAGGGTTCAGACATCAAAGGGTTTCTTGGCATCCTGGAGGTTCACCCTCTGTAGCTTCAGACCCAGTGTTTAGTTTTGCTCCAAGACAGTTGTGTGTTTCTGTGTTTCTGTGTCTGCTTTGGGGAGTGAGCCTCTAAGGAAGTGAGGGTGGCAGGGCCAGGTGGAGGGAGACGTGGGCTGGTAAGTTGGGTGCTGCCTAGTCCCCGGGGAGCTCCAGCCTGAGGATGGTTGCTGAGGGTTGTCACGGACTGAAAGGGAGGGGGCCTTGCGTGCATGCATCCTTGGCAACCTTGCAGCATCCTTGCTGCAGCCAGTCGCTGCCATAGCCCACCCCCTGCGGGCCACTCTTGCACAAGGCAGCTGTTTTCTGTGGCTGGGGCAATGCCCAGTGTATTAGTCAACTAGGGTTGCCGTAAGGAAGTGCCACAAACCAGGGGATGGACACAACAAATGTAGGGAGTTGCAGCTCTGGCGATCAAGGTGTTAGCAGGGCCAGCTCCTTCTGAGAGCTGTGTAGGGAGGAAATCTGTGCCAGGCCTCTCTCCTAGGCTTAGAAGTGGCAGACCTCTCCCTGTGTCTCTCCACATTCTCTTCCCTCTATGCATGTCTGTCTCTGTGTCCAAATCTGTCCACTTTAAAGGACACCAGTCCTGGGTGGGCGTGGTGGCTCATGCCTGTAATCCCAGCACTTTGGGAAGTCAATGTGGGCAGATCACCTCAGGTCAGGAGTTCCAGACCAGCCTGACCAACACGGTGAAACCCTGTCTCTACTAAAAATACAAAAATTAGCCCGGCATGGTGGTGCATGCCTGTAATCCCAGCAACTCAGAAGGCTGAGGCAGGAGAGTCTCTTGAACCAGGGAAGTGGATGTTGCAGTAAGCCAAGATCGCACCACTGCACTCCAGCCTAGGCCACAGAGCGAGACTCTGTGTCAAAAACAAACAAACAACAACAAAACAAAACAAAAAACAAAAACCATAAAAATACTTAAAAAAAAAAAAAAGAAGTAAAAAACACCAGTCCTATTGGACTGGGACCCACCCCTAAGGACTTCATCTTCACACATTACATCTGCCACAATCCTATTTCCAAGGAAGGTCATTCTGAGGTTCTGAGGATTAGGAATTCAACTTATTTTTCTAAGAACAAAATTCAACCCGTAACACCAAAGAAGATCCCAGCTGAAAGTCAACAGTAGGTGATGCCCCAGTAACTGGGTGATGGGATATGCTGGCCTCAAAGACGGCATTGCAGTGTCCACCTCCACAGCTTTGCTGAAAACCTAGAAAATTTTTGAGTAATCTAAATTTAGTTTTCATTTTGTCACTGAAAGCCGTAAGCTTTGTCAAATTAAATAAACTGTCTAGTCAATGTTTCTATAATGTTGACATTTATCTTGCCATCTAAAATAGATGTACCATAAAAGTGCACGTTAACTTTGTCAATTCCATATTTATTTGAATTCCAAATTTTTCTTCTCTTCATCCCTGATTTGGGCTTTTGGAATGACTGTTTGTTCTCAAGCTTGTAATATACAGTTTCATGCCATTTATTTCATAGTTTTCTCGAACACATAAGAAAATGTTTTTCCCTTACCTTATACGTATTTTTTTACCATAAGGTGATTTTTTACTCTAATAAAAACTCAGGTTATTAGTGATACACTATTCTCAAATCACTATTATGTAAAATTTTCCGAGGAAACCCACTTATGCCGAAATTGTTCTAAGACCTTGTTAATTGGAATCTTTGGATGAGGATGAAAAAGATTCCCTATTGTCAGTTGCGCTTGATCCTATGCAGCAGTAAGTCATGACCAAATGAAGCGGTGAGCGTACTGGATGGGGAGTTAGGAGGGCTGGGTTCATACCCCTGGCCTGCCACTCACTTGCTGTGGACCTCGTGCAAATACGCACAGCTCTCCTATGTATTCCCACATCTGGTGGGAGCGGCAGCCCAGGCAGCGGCTACTGTTGAGAGGGTGAGTGGAGGATTGTACTTATTCTAGGGAACTTTCACACGTGGTCACCACAGCAGCCCATGGGAAAAGCCAGTCCGGACAGCCAGTGCTGTTTCTCCCAATGTGTTATTCAAAGTACTTCAGCAAGGCTGGTTAAATCTATTGCAGACAGAGCTCTCTTTGTTCCAGCTCATCATGAACTGCAGGTTGGTTGGACACAAGAGCAGTAGCCTATGCAGAGTAACTGGAGGGACTCTCATGGGTCTCCAAGGCTCCCCATGATCAACTTTGTTTTCGTGTCAAATATCTGATTTCTCTCACCTGGTCAGAGTTTGACTTTTCAGAACATTGCATTGACTTAGCAAATATCTAAGTCAAATGAGTTCATGGGGACCGCAAAGCCAAGAAGTCCACATTAAAGTACAGATGTTACTGGGAGGGGTCACTCTTAGCTGACTTGACTTGTTAACATCAAAGATGTCAAAGCTTGAATCATGTTACTGTGATTATGGGACAGAGAAGACTTAGGTTTTGCTTGAGGTCATGGAGAGGGGACACAAGAAGGGGCATCCCTACAAGAGGGGAGTTTGGGGAAGACGGCGCCAGCCTGGAAGCAGCAGGTGCCTGTGTATGAAGCAGAGTTTGGTGGGAGCATGAGTAGAGGCAACCAAAAGGGTAATCATGACTTTGCTCTGGACTCTCATTTTGGGAAAGAAAACAGGGAATGTGGTAAATGTACACAGTTTTCTCAAAAGCGTGACTTTATTAATATATGTAGAATAATAATGCAACTTATTGATATATTAACATTTACATCTGTATATTACAATTTAAAAAACTAGAGATAATAACCAACATCTATCATGACTTTGGCTACCTTAAAAATTCTAAATAAAAATGCTTGCCACTAACATTAGTGCATCACTTATGCAGTGAAAATCGTGGTCTAATATGAAGCATTTGGCCCAAGGCCAGGTCTGTAACAGGTACTCAATGCACATTTATTATTGATATTATTATTATTTAAGAAGCTTGGGCTCTAATTTATAGCTCTAGTTCTTAACCACCCTATAAAATAAGGTTTCTGAACCTTACTTGAATGCCAGTTAAATTACACTCAACATTGTATTTAGCAAATTACATAGACATTGTATCCATTTCCTGTCTGCTTACTAGTTAAAACTTCAATTAATTTGGGGCAGACTTCTTCCTGGTATTGAGTCTAGCTGTGCTTGTAGAAACTGGAAGAGGAATAGTTGTCATGAGCCATCACATCCTGTCTTGGGCACATGGCAGCATTGAGATATCCTAACAATTTCTACAAATGCATAATAGTGTTTACTGTTATGTTTGTGTCAACTGTGGTTAAATAAGGGGAGTTCTCTACTCTTGGTAATAAAATTATCTTTTCACTCTTTATTGTCACCAAAGCATCATTCACCTGTTATCTCATTTGAAACTCATGAAAGTGCTGTGGAGTAGGAAGACCACAGGTCTGGACCCCAGTTTATTGAAAAGGAAACTGAAACCAGAGGGACACTTGGCTTTTGGGAGTTTCATGGCCTATAAGCAGTGTGAGAGCCTAAGTGACAAGCAAGATTAACTTGGTGTGATTTCTTCTTTTGAACCCTATTTTTTTAATGACCAATAAAGCTATCTTATGAATAATATAAAAGAAAACAAACACTCTTACAATAATTTAGTGTGAGATTGTAATCACAGATTGTCTTAGCTCTTTCAGGCTGCTGTGAGAGAATGCCATAAATGATGTGGCTTATAAACAACAGAAACTTATTTCTCACAGCTCTGGAGTCTGGGAAGTCCAATATCAAGGCCCTGGCTGATTCAGTGTCTGGTGAAGGCCATTTCCTGGTTCATAGACAATGGTGTCTCACTGCATTCTCTCTTGTAGAAAACAGAGAGAGGGAGAGAGAAGCAAGCTGTCTCTCATTTCTCTTCTTATAAGGGCACTAATCCCATTCATAGGGCTCCACCCTTATAACCTAATCGTCTCCCAAAGGTCCCACCTGCAAATATCACCACACTGGGGATTAGGTTTCAACATATACAAATGTGGATGAATGCAAACATTCAATCTACGACATCCCACACTGGCCCCCCAAATCCTCAAAGTACATTCATTCCATCCAAATAGACCCCCAAATCCCAATTCACTCCAGGACCAACTCAAAAATTCAAAGTCCAACATCTCATCCAAATAAGATCTAAATAACAAATGAATTTAATTCAAGGTATGATTCATTCTGTGGCAAATTGTTCTCCAGCTGCGAACATGTGAAATCAAACCAGTTATGTGCTTCCAAAATACAACGGTAAGGCAGGCATGGAACAGATATTCCCATTCCAAAAGTGAGAAACAGAAAAGAAAAAACGAAGTTACAGGCTCTAGGTAAGTGCAAAATCTAGCAGGGCCAATGATATTGAGCCTAAAGCTTGAGAATAAACCTTTGAGACCGCCCCCCGGAGCTGCAACCCTGCCTCTGAGACACACTGGGCTTTTCCAGGCAGAAGTCAAGCCCCCATGACTCCAGGTGGTCCTGCCTCCATGGCTTCCCTGGGCATCAGCCTAGTATGGGGCTGTCTGTGGTGGCCCTGCCTGTTGAAATCCACGTGGAGGTAGGAATGCTTCCTAGGCATGTGAGCCCTGGATGCCAGCAGAGATGGCGTCATGCAATGCCAGCAAAATTTGCTGCCTGTGATATAGGCGTTAAGAAGAAATGATTTAGGCAGATGGTGAGGGTATGGAAGTCCTCAGTAAGGTTTTCCTTTTAATATAAAGCAACCCTCAAATCATTTTTTTTTCCTAACAAAGAGCAGCCTGTAAAATTGAGCTGCAGACATAGAAAAGGAAGCTGGAAGCTGGCACAGGTGAATGCCGGTAGCTGTGCCAATAGGAAAAAGCTACCTGGGGCCTAGGCATGTCTCACACCGTTGCTCCACCTTCCCCTTTCTTTGTCAACCACGTGCACAGTAAGGAGCAGGCAACACGGTGCCGCACAAGTGGAGACCCCATTTGCATAATATAGGATTAGGATGGGTGTCCAGCTTCCTCGTGTGCTATGTAAATGTCACACCTGGTCCAACCAATCTTTGGGCCCAATGTAAATCCAACATTACCTCCTCAGGCCGGTCTATAAAGCCCTGTCCACTCCACCAGGGGTCAGAAGTCCCACTCAGGAGCCCCTTTCTCTTGCAGGAGAGAGAGCTGTTCTCCTTCTTTTGCCTATTAAACCTCCGCTTTTAACCTCACTCCACATGTGTCCATGTCCTTGATTTCCTTGGCATGAGGTAAGGATCCTTGGGTATTACCCAAGACAATGACACTGCTTCACCTACACCCACTGAAGCCTGTGTTGCTCCTGCCAGAGCCACACTGAGGCTTCCTATGCTCTGAGGGAGCAGAGCCCACCCTGAGAGATGACGGTGGGCCAGCCAGTACATGTGGTGCTTCCATGGATACCAGTGACCTCCATTTTGAAACTGCTGTAACCCCACCCCGAGCCTTTGCACTCAGCCTGTGATAGGAGGGGCAGCCCTGATGATCTCCAAGTTGCCTTCAGGGTCATTCTTCCACCCTCTTGGAGAATAAATCCTGGCTTCTGTTGGGATGGATAATCCTACTAATCTCTGTATCAAATGGTTGCTTAGCCACATCCTTTGCATTCTCTTCTAAACATGTTTTCTCATTCTCCTCAATATGGATAGGCTGAGAATTTCCCAAATCCTTAAGTTCTGCTTCCTTTCCAATGAATGATTCTGTCTTTAAGTTGTTTCTCTCTTCTGTTTGCTGTAGGCAGTCAGGAGAAGCCAAGCCTCACCTTCATCCCCTTGCTTGGAAGTAGCTTCAGCTCAATACCCAATTCATCGCTTGCAAGCCCTACCTTGCACAAAACACTAAAATTTAAATTCAGTTCGGACTAGTTCTTTGCTGTTTCATAGCAAGAGTTGTGGTTGCTTGTTCTCCATTTTCCAATGGCATGTTTCTCATTTTGTTCTGAGACTGCATCAGGATGGCCTTTACCATCCATGTCTCCACCAACCTTCAGGATGACTTACATATTTTCTAAAAATAAGGCTTGCTCTGCAGTGTTCCTCTCTGCCCGCTTTCTAGTCACCTGCTGTTGTAGATTACATATTTGTGTCTACCCACTAAAGCTCCTGTGTCAAAATCCTCACCCCCATGGTGATGGTATTAGGAGGTGGAGCCTTTGGGAGGTGATTGGTTCATGAATGTGGAGCCACATGGGTGGGATTAGTGCCCTTATAAAAGAGGACCCCAGTAAACAGTAAACTCTCTCAGCCCTTCTACCATGTGAGGATACAGGGAGCCAACTTAGAACTAGAAAGCAGGCCCTCATCAGATATCAAATCTTCTGGCAATTTTTGTTTTTTGTTCTTTCTTCTAACTTTTAGTTTCAGGGACATGTGTGCAGATTGGTCCTATAAATAAATTACATATCATAGGGGTTTGGTGTGCAGATTATTTAATCATCTAGGTAATAAGCATAGTGCCCAATAAGTAGTTTTTCAATCCTCACCTTCCTCCCACCCTTCACCCTCTTTTTTTTTTTTTTTTTTTTTTTTTTTTTTTTTTTTTTTTTGAGACAGAGTCTGGCTCTGTCGCCCAGGCTGGAGTGCGGTGGCCGGATCTCAGCTCACTGCAAGCTCCGCCTCCCGGGTTTACGCCATTCTCCTGCCTCAGCCTCCCAAGTAGCTGGGACTACAGGCGCCCACCTCGTCGCCTGGCTAGCTTTTTGTATTCTTTAGTAGAGACGGGGTTTCACCGTATTAGCCAGGGTGGTCTCGATCTCCTGACCTCGTGATCCGCCCGTCTCGGCCTCCCAAAGTGCTGGGATTACAGGCTTGAGCCACCGCGCCCGGCCCGCTTCACCCTCAAGTAGGCCCCGGTGTCTCTTGTTCCCCTCTTTGTGTTCGTTTGTACTTAATATTGAGCTCTCACTTCTAAGTAAGAACATGTGGCATTTGGTTTTCTGTTCCTGTATTAATTCACTTAGGATAATGTCCTCCAGCTCCTTCCATGTTCCTGCAATGGACATGATCTCACACTTTTTGATAGCTGCGTAGTATTCCATGGTCTATATGTACCGCATTTTCTTTACTCAGTCTACCCTTGATGGGTCTTTAGGTTGATTTTGTGTCTTTGCTATTGTGAATAGTATTGCAATGAACATATGGTTGCATGTGTCTTTGTGGAAGAATGATATCTATTCCTTTGGGTATATATCCAGTAATGGGATTGCTGCGTTGAATGACAGTTCAGTTTTTAGCTCTTTGAGGAATCACCACATTGTCTTCCACATGGCTGACCTAATTTAGACTCCCACCAGCAGTGTGTAAGCACTACCTTTTATTCACAGCCTCTCTTGTGGAACTTTGACTTCAGACTTCTCAGCCTCCAGAAACGCGAGAAATAAGTTTGTGCTATTTATAAACCATTTGGTGTTTTGTATTTGATACTTTGTTATTGCAGCCTGAAGGGCATCAGATGCCTCTCAAAGGCCCTGCCTCTGAAGACCATCATGTTGGGGGTTATGTCTCAACACAGTCATTTTGGGAGAATATAAGTATCCAGGTTCTAGGAAAAAATATGTTAGATCTTGAGCTTTTGCTGAGTTCTTCTGCCTCTGAGCTTTATTTGTCCATCATGTGATTCTACCTGCCTCTCTGGCATGCACCTGCAATGGCTGAGTCTCCAAAGTCATCGTGTGTCTGCAAAGTCCAGATAGTCTGAACTGTAAGATGTTCGTGTTTGAAGGCACAGATCTGGGAGCTCCCCCTTTGTGTGTGCCTGCACTGCTTCTTGCCTCCCCTAGAGCAGTACCATGTGCTCCCAGGACATGTCAGTCAGCAGCAGCAAGACTTGCTGTGCAGAGGAGCATTGTGTCCCTGTCCTCCCATGTCCCCTCTGCACATCCTCTGCACGATCATCTTACTGGTCTCTGTAGAGGTCTCTTGAGGCCTTAGTATTTCCAAAAATGTTCTAGGTTTCAAAAATGTCTGAATGTTCTGACAATTCAGAAAATGTCTTGAAAAGCCTGCTGTGAGCTAGGCACAGTGCAATGTGAGGCTAGAAGAAGGTGAGCAGGCTCTGTCGTTGTGCTCATGGTACTTGAGCCTGAGACGGCAGGATGGTGTGAGTCTCCAAGTCACTTGAGAGTGGTGTGGGTGTGAATCCATATTATCCCACTCTGGGATGCTGTCCAAGCCAGCCTGCAAGCTGATGAGGACCACTGACACTATTGGAAAGCAACGCATGTCTTAAAAGCACTCGGGACCCATGGGAGAAGGGAACATGAATATGAGGTGGGATGAAACCAAAGAGAACTTCTGCTAGCTACCATAAGGTTAGTGGGTCTGCATTAGCAGGCAATAGGAACCAAAACACAAATGGTCTACTTCACAAGGTATTTCTTCAGGAATGGTATGAGGATTTAGAAAAATGATACTCAAAATAGTATACACTCAAGACATCTGGGAGTAAGAGGTTTCATTTGTACTTTAGGGAGGGCAAAGAGGTGTTAGGCTTATAAATACTATCATGCTTCAGGCAGACATGTAAACCCTTCTGAAGATTCATGATTGCAGTAATAGAATAGCTGTGTCAGGTAGCCATGGTAGTCTTTGAGGCAGTTAATTTTCTCTACAGAGGAAGAATTCAAAGGCCCAGGTGCAAACAGGTGCAGGTCCAGGGAGTATCCTTCCTAGATGCAGTGTGTGTTAGAAGGACTGCAGAGCTTTGTGACTCAGGAACCCTCTCCTGGTGAGGGGAAGTCAGGGCTCCTGCTATTCAATTCTTTTGGATCACAGTAATATGGTGGAATAGGAAGATTCCAGGGATCCATATCCCTTCACTGCCAGCAGAGGTGGAATTCTCTCAGAGTCTTGGTACAAAGGGCGTGTGTGGTGGCCTGGAACATTCAGAAAATGAAGTAATAGTCATCACAGAGTGAAATGGCTGCACGTTTCTCCAGCTTGCAGCTGCTGGCCCAAACACTGATGAGACCTTACAGAAATACGTTAAATCGTTCTAAGATCAATTCCCATGAGAAATGACAAAATTATTATTTTAAATTATTCTGTGACTACATTTCCCCTGCTATTTAACTTGAAAGCTGAAAGAAGGGTCTTATGAAGATGCTAGTTTATTTATTTATTTGTTTTTATTTTAAGTTCTGGGATACATGTGCAGGATGTGCAGGTTTTCTACATAAATAAAAGTGTGCCATGGTGGTTTGCTGCACCATCAATGTATCACCAAGATGTTAAGCCCCGCAAGTATTAGCTATTTATCCTGATGCTCTCCCTCTCCCTCACCCCTGACAGGCCCCAGTGTGTGTTATTCCCCTTCCTGTGTCCATGTGTTCCATTATTCAGCTCCCTCTTATAAGTGAGAGTCTTCAGTGTTTGGTTTTCTGTTCCTGTATTAGTTTGCTGAGGATAATGGCTTCCAGCTCCATCAATGTCCCTGCAAAGGACATGATCTCTTTCCTTTTCATGGCTACATAGTATTCCATGGTGTATATGTACCACATTTTCTTTATCCAGTCTATCATTGATGGGCATTTGGGTTGATTCCATAAGAAGACACTATTTTATTAAATAGTGAAGAATGGAGCAGAGAGAGCTGATGCTTTAAAACTCCTGATGGCAAGTGGATGCCGGGTGGTGTAGGGAACAAGCAGCCTGCTGCAGGAACAGTGCTGTTAAGATTCCTGTGGCACTACTGATGAATGAAAGCAGCTCTGTCTTACCAAGGGACTTTGTCACATGTAGCATGTTACTGTGCTGCTGGAAAAGGGGCCTGCAGCCATCCAGTGTTTCAATTCAGGAGCCTTCTACCATCTCTCAATCATTGTGTGTCCACCCCCTGCCAACATCTTTCTCCTCAACTTCTGCTGGTGAGCTGTCCTCCTTGTATTCAGAACACTAACCATTCTTTACTTTTTGTCTTGGGGCAGTTTGATTCTAGAACATGTCAACAGAAAATGAGCTCGATGGAAAATGAGAACAGATGGTGTGTTTGCAGGCAGAGGAAGTGTAGGCCCAGGTTCTGCTCCCTTCTTGCTGTGAGAAAGTTGCTTGAGCTACCTAAGATGCAGCTTCCTTTTCTGTAAAAGAGGAGTAATTTTAATCACACCTATATTTAGGGTTGCCTAGAGAATCAAAAAGAACTTTTTTTTTTTCTGAGACAGGGTCTTGCTGTCATGCAGGATGGAAAGCAGTGTCAATCACTGCTCACTGCAGCCTCAACCTTGCAGGCTCAAACCATCTTCCCACCTCAGCCTCCCTAGTAGCTGGGACTATGGGTGTGCACCACCACACCTAGCTAATTTCTGTATTTATTTTATGTTTTTTATACAGATGGGTTTTTGTCATATTGCTCACACTGGTCTTGAACTTTTGCTCAAGCAATCCACACTTTTTGGCCTCCCAAAGCGCTGGGATTACAGGCATGAGCCATGGCACCCTACCAAACAGAACTTTTTTGAGAACGTGTTTTCTGAACTGTTCAGAGTTTGGTGGATGTTTAATTTTACTATCCCAGTCAAAGCTCCAGTGTGGAGCCTCTGGCAAGACTGTATTTCCAACGTGCTTGTACTTCTCTGGACTCCATCCAATGTCATAACATCCTTCCCCATCCCTGTGTGCTGGAGCCATTTCAGATGATTTCAGCTTAGAAGAGACCCAGTGGGGGTCACAGTTGGCAGGGACACCCCAGCACAAGCAAGCTGTCCTACTCTGGAGACTCCCAGCATTGTAGCTCCATGAGGGTCTTGCCTATAGGAGAATGGGGAAATCCTGGAGAGCAGAGAGGGGTCCAGGTTCTCAGCACACCACAGACACTGCACGTGTGATCTTGGAACAAGAGCTCTTGGGTTCTGGTGGTCCCAAAAACCCTCTTTGTGGAGAAATCCACTAATTTCTAGCTTTAATTTACTAAGGTGAAAATTTCTCCTTTTGCTGAAATAATAACTAAAGTATATTTTCTGTAAGACAGGAGGTCACTACTTTATTGCCCATCTGAAGCTAGCATTGTCCCCACATAATTTGGGAAATCACTTTGGCAGTGGAAATATAAATAATGTGATCTTATCAGGACTGAAATAATTCACAAACCAAAATATCATTCATAGACAGAGAGAGAGTTGGAGATAGATAGATAGAGAAAGAGAGAGAGAGACAGAAAGATGGAGATTTGAAGAAAAATATTCAAAAGAGGGTTCCCTAGCCAGCATCTTTATTTGAAATTCCAGGAACTAAGATGGCTCAGAAACATAACTGTCTTTGGAATCTAGTACAAGCTCTAGTTCCCCTTCTAGTTGTCAGAATCAAGGTCCAGGTTTCTAAAACATGGAGTGCCTGGACAGACCTTAGGCTGTGGAATCAGGGTAGCTTGAGTTCAAATACCTGCTCATGTTGCCTGCTACGTGGGGACCTCAGTCAGCTCACCTGGCCTCTCATGGCAGTTCCTCTGGTCTGGGCAGGGCTTGGCTGATCTTGACTGGGATCATCCATGTGGATTGGCTGGGAACTGCCCAGTCTGGGATGGCCTCGCCTGACATGCTCTGTTCTGCATGACCTCATACTCTACCAGGTAACTGCAGGCTTGTGTCTGGGCAGGGACCCAAGGGAATATGGTACTAGGCTTGGACTGGCACCCATCACTTCTGCCACACTGCATCGGCCAAAGCAAGTCACATAAGGGCAGTCCAGATTCAAAGTGTGGGAAATAAATTCTACGTCTTGAGGAAAGAAGTTGAAAAATCATATTGCAAAAGGGGGATACATACATAGAAGGAAATAATGGTTGCTATTTTTGAAAGCAATTTAACACAAAAGGTTAAAGACAAAAAGCCAAACCAAAACAAAAATTCAGGTCACCATTCAGACTTGGGAAGGAAAAAAATCCTAGTTATACTTTTGAGTTGGTGGCTTCTGGCGTATCTTACCTTCTGGCATATCTTACCTCTGCTCTCATTTCTGAGCTGAGATGAGACCCAGTCCCATCTTTAGCAAGGGAAGGGGATGATTGCCTCATCTCCACCATCCTCACACTTGAGGTGATCCTGGCAGACACACGTGCTGCTCTGGAGCTGTGATAATTGGGATAAAGTCTGTACTCATCCATTTTCACTTTACCCCTTTCCTGAGTTGAGATGTTGGTAGAGCTCCCTGGATATAAGGGTTTGTTCTTTTATCTGTTTCCAGCAATGGCCTCTTGATAGACCATTGTAGATAACAGGAGAGACATACGGGGAGAAACTTTGTGAACCTCCTCTGAAGTGTAAATGAAGTACAATCAAACTTTACCTGAATTTAATTTCCTTATTGTTTTGCCAATTTGGAATCACTCTATACAAAATGCCCTTTCTCCTGCTTTCAATGAACTTGGAGTTTACTATGGCCCAAACTCAACCCAAATAGCACAAATGGGTTCTGACACAACCTCTGCTTCTCCTGAAAGATGTGAAGACTCAAGGATCTCCCTGGAGCTCCTGTTCACTGCACTAAACACTGCTGGCCTCTCCCCAGGAGCAGGCTACAAATCCACCGTGGGGTCTCCCCAGTCTCTTAGATGTGCTGACCTGGAACCAGCCTACCTGCTAACAGTACATTGGATACCTCCTTTGGCACAAAGCAAACTGCTTGCAGGATGTACAGAGGGACTCTGTCCACGTTTGCATGTCTCAGGCTCCTAGAATCTTGGGAGGAGCAGAAGCCAATACTGCCCCTTGTGCCTGCAGGGATTGTGATCACGTAAGCCACGGTGGGATCTGAGAAGATTCAGTGTTTAAAAAAGCTCAGATCTGGGCTGTGGAATTTAAGTTGGTAACCCCAATTGCTTACAGTTGAGTCATGCATTTACATAAATGTTTTCATGCAAAGGAGATGAAATAGAAGAAAAAAATCCTTTCTTTGTCAATATTAATACTGAAGCAAACTCTGCTTTTGTGTAAAACAATGAGAACATGATGAGTGGCTATTGATAGCAACAGTGAAAAATGCGCACTTGGCTGGTGACTGTTTAACAAAATCAGGGAGGTTTGTTTGTTAAAAAATATAGTTAATAAGAGATGTCTTTGCAATGTCTGTCACAAAATTGTAATGGAATGAAAACCCCTGCAAAACCAGGAGACATTTTTTTAAAAATCTGTGATTTTTTTCAAGACCAGAAAACATGAGTCGGATGGAATCTCTCCCTGTATAGAGACCTCAGCAGGTTTTTCTAACAAAAGAAAGCTTTTGCACCCAGAGTCTGGGAGCAGTGTGTTACACGGGCATTCCTGTGAGCTGGACAAGTAGCTCATTAACCTGCTCACCATGCCTGCCAGCAAGTAGGTAGGAGGCATCGTTATCTGCTTGTCACAGGTGGATAAGGCAGAACCCAGAAACATTACACAGGTGACTCCACAAGTGGCCCTGGTGCTCTGCTGTCCAAGGTCAAAATGCTTTCTAGATCCTCTGAGCAGGCAAGTAGGTTAAGCAGAAAGAGGGAACTGAGAGATAGCTTGACTGAAACCAGAGTCTCGAAGTCCCTGAGAGCTGGGGCCTTGTTGGAGCCCACCACAGCCCCAAAATGCCACAGTGGGAACTGCCCCTTGGAAATAATTATCTGGTCCTCCTAATTAGATTTTATCTCTTAAAAATGCAAAACTTTAGAAGTGGAAGTTTGGATGAAATGTAAAGTATGAATGATTTTATTTTACTTTTTAAGTACTTAAACAAAGGCTGCCTGCTTCTTGGTTTTGCAAATGTTACCTCTTAACCTTGGTACCAAACAGATGTCCAGTCCCCAAAGCCCCGATGTGGTCAGCCTCTTTAGTGCACCTGGGTGTTGGGTCTTGTTTGCTTTCTGCCTGTCATCCCAGTGACCGCAGCACGCCCATGCTTGTGTGCTAATGGCCACCCCAAAGCAGACCTAATGAGGTGCACCAAATGGGGCTGCAGTGTGCGCAGGGGGGAGGTGCACACCTCATTAATCACCCAGGCTGCCTTCTGGGCCTGAATGGTCTGACATGGGGCATTGTGAGGGCGCCTGCATCTGCCAGGCCCACCAGATGCCTGGCACAATCTCCTGGCCCAGGGAAAGCCATTCATCTATGTCCATTATTGGCCACGGTGGACTCAGTTCCTAATTAGGGCCTGGTGAAAGGAAAGAGAGAAGGTGCATGCACCCTTTCAGGCTGTGCTGGAATGGGCCCCTCTCACCTCACACAAAGGGCCAGTGGCATGGCTTCCAGGGACAAGCCAGGAGTGAGTGCCAGAGAGGCTGGCTTTGTCAGAAACACTCCCAGTGCCGGTGCCTCTGGGCGTCAGGGAGCCAGGCTCTGCATTTGTGGGCGTTTATCTCACAGGCTGGTCCCTGGAACTGAGAGGGCTGGGATAAGTGGGCTGCCTTGAAGACACCAGGGCCATTGCGTTGTCCGGGAGGTGGGAGGTGGGTCCACACCCCTCTGCCTTTCTGCCCCCTTGGACAGTGTTTCTCAGTTCTGCACCCTCTGTCTTTTCACCATCAGATGTCAGAGACTGGCCCGGCATCATCTCTGCAGTGGCAAGACAGCAGGACTTGGATGGCTCCGTGAGCATGGCTGCAATCATCTCTCTCTCTCTTTTGCTCCCTCTAGCTCTATGTTACATGATCTCCCCATGATCCTTGACAAACTGTACCCATTGAAAGATCTGACAAACAAACTTACAGGCCAGACTACTGTTGCGGTTTTCAGTTGGTTTTGTTTTCTTTTCCTGAAATGAAAAATAAATTGATCTGCTGCCAAATTACCACCGCAGGAATTTACTGGGGGCTTGTTTGAGAATGCTGCCTCCTCTCTTGGAGCTGCAGGGTTGCCACCAGCCCAAAGATGCTAAGGAAAGAGACTGGACCTTCCTCTCAGGCCAAGACAGAGGCGGGAGCACCCCTCCTTTGGAAGGAGGTTGGATGTAGTTCACAGAGCGGAAGTCCAACAGCTTGTACATGCCAGAGCCAGCCAGGGTCAGCTGGGTCTTCCCAGTGAGGGTGACAGAGTGCTGTCAGTCTTTACTGGATAAAGGAGTTGCCACCACAAGATGCAAACAGAAGCTCATTCATTTATTGTGCACACCTTTCCATTTAAGAGAGACTGTATCCTGGATCCTGGAATATAATCAAGGATGGCTCCTGGGAGTTTTGAGGGCCCTGTGGAGCCATCCCTTGGGGGTCTGTTTCTGGTCTCCAGCCTCCAGTGTGGGGCCTCGCTGCTATAAGGACATATGGGGAGGCTGCTTAAGATAAGCCTAGAACGGGCCTGTAGTTAAGCCCCTTCACCAGGCCCCCAGCAAGGCCCTTCCTTGGAGTTGTGTCTTCCTTTTGTTTTCCTGCCCTTGAATCTCCCCTTCAGCCACATCGATTTCCATGAGAGCTGATTTTCACCCAGGAGAAGGATGCCTGCTCCTTCCAACAGAAGCAGACACAGTTGGCCACCAGAAGGAGGCCAGAGTCATCTGCCCTGGGAGCCATCCAGAGGAACCTCTGCCCTGGCTTCTGAGCTGAGATGAGACCCAGTCCCATCTTTGGCAAGGGAAGGGGATGGGTGCCTCTTCTCTGCCGTCTTCACACCTGAGGTGATCCTGGCACACGGGCTGCTCCCAGAGCTGTTATAATTGGGATAAAGTCTGTATTAGTCCATTTTCATGCTGCAGATAAAGACATACCCAAGACTGGGCAATTTGCAAAAGGAAGAGGTTTAATGGACTTACAGCTCCACATGGCTGGGAAGGCCTCACAATCATGGTGAAAGGCAAGGTGGAGCAAGTCACATCTTACATGGATGGCAGCAGGCAAAGAGGGAGCTTGTGCAGGGAAACTCCCCCTTATAAAACCATCAGATCTCATGAGACTTATTCACTGCCATGAGAACAGCATGAGAAAGACCTGCCCCCATGATTCAGTTACCTCCTACTAGCTTCCTCCTATGACACGTGGAAATTGTGGGAGTTACAATTCAAGATGAGATGGTGGGCGGGGGGAGCCCGTCAAACTATCAAGGTCTGAGGAAGAGCCCCATGGAAGAGCTTGCCAAAGAGTGAAAGGATTCCTAGGTCCTGTTATCTTGAGGGAAGAATGAACAGATTGGAGGTGCCTGCAGCTTGGTTTGCAGGGAGAGATGTTTTCCCGGTCTCACTTATAAAATAGAGTAATTGTGTTCTTCCAAGCTCCCCACACCCCCAGTAAGAGCTGTCAGTCTTCACCGGGGAAAGAGGCCACATGAAGACAAGGTCTGTTATTATTATTAAACTGCTCAGGACTTGTTAGCATATTCATGAGGGTATTCAATTTAAAATATATCTCATTTCCTTAGAGCGGCAAATGATTCCCCTTTTTATGATGGTTGTGGAATTTAATATTGAAGGGATTTTACTTGGCAGTTCGCATCTGTAAAAATTCTTTTCAGAGTTGTGGCTCCGAAGAGGGAGAAAGAGACCAGGTTGTTCAACTCAGCAAATGAAAAAAGAAATTTTGCTGAATCTCAGGAGTTTATATGTAGCACAGACAGCATGAATCACAACACCCCACACTCCTACATGCTCGGGATGGCTCCTCTCGCAGTAAGCAAGAGCAAGAGTGTACTTCTCTGGTTTTTAAAGGGAGGATGCATTTGGCAAAAGAACGGGTTGGTTTCTTTGTGTGCAGTAGCAGCTGAGGATATTCAATGATGTTGTATCTGCCATCTTTCAGTGAGAAATGGTGATGCGGTGGCACTGGGGTGGGCTAGGGTGGATAGGGGCTGGTGAGTGGGTTCTATTCTCTGAGGGAAAGGCAGGGGCCATTGCTGTTCCTGGTGCAACAGGAACAGTTGCACAAATGTGCTCCTCACTGCCGCACAGCCACCCATGGTGCTGAAGACGTGCTAATGTTTCCAACCCAGTGGAGAAGTAGTGTTAGCACTCCAAATTGATTGATCCTCATTCTGGACTCCAGGATAAGCCTAGAATGGGCCTGAAGTTGAGCCCCTCACCAGGCCCCCAGCAAGTCCCTTCCTTGGAGCTGAGTCCTCCTTTTGCTTTCCTGCCCTTGAGTCTCCCCCTCAGTCACATCGATTTCCATGACAGCTGATTTTCACCCAGGAAAAGAATGCCTGCTCCTTCCAACAGAAGCAGAAACAGCATCTAACATATGTAGGGAGATTAATTCCAGTTCAACAGATCAAGAGAAAAAAACGTATTTCCCTTAAACACTTCAAATGTTGGAAGGTTTTAGGAGGTGTAAAATAAAAAGGAACAATGGCAACACAAAGGAAAGAGGGCTGGGGATTATAAAATGCATCCTGTCTACTTATAGGAAGCCTCGAGGATAAAGTCGGGACCGGAATTTTGGATTTCAAGAGGCAGCCGGGACCCGTGTGACTCACAGTGGGTGGAATCATTACTATTATTCATTCCATCCCAGCATATCAGAACTTCTGCCTTACTTCTCTACTGCACAAAGTTTCTGTTATAACTCAAAATACTGAATGCATTACATTTGTTAAGCTTTCTTCCTTCTGATAATGTTTATAAAAATGGAAATATATTCTGAGAGATTTTAGAATTTTGAAAAATTACACCTTTTTCTAATGAAGGGCATATTCCCTAGCCCCCATATTCTGCATCCAGAAAGAAATCATTGCTTATTCTGTCCTTGAACTATTTCAGTTAATTAAAAGAATGCGGAGGAAGCCTGTCTCTCTGGCTCGGTATTGTTAATTACAAAGGTATTCAATATGCCACTGCAAATGGCATTCTGCTAGTGCTTAATTAAAATAAATACAAAAATTTAAATGAACTAAACAGATTTTGGCACTGGTCTGTGGTTACCGGGCCAAATTTTATGTGTGGCTATAACACGTGCATAGGAATTAATCCTTGCTCTTTGCTCTCAGTGGCCCGGCATCTGGCCAGAGGCAGGAGTGGTAGCCCACTGTTCCATCCACTGCATCGGTGGAGATTGCTCCAATCCGCCTTCCTCACATCCTTGTTCCTACAGTCTCCCCACCCATGGGTGGCTTTAGTGAAACTGTTCAAAATCTTAGGGGAGGGATGAAAGCTTGTTTCCTGAATCCATCTTTCCTCTAAACAATTCATAACGTGAAGAACAACATATATTTATTTACTGCGTTTCATCACTGGGCTCCGAGCCACTTTTCAGATGTGAACCCATTAACCTTACCCACTCTTTACAACGTGGGGAGTTGGAAAGGAAGCCTCTTCCAGATTGACTGACAAGGAAATGTGTTCTTGTGGACACTACTCCTTCCACTGGGAGTTCCGAGCCTCAGCGACTGAAAAATGACCTTTGGATCATCCATAACGGTGTGTTGTGAAACAATTTGGTGCCACAAATCAAATGAATGTCTTTACAAAAATCAAATGGAATGTTTATCCGCAGGTTTCCAAGCATTTAAGGCCGCCATTTGTATATAAACGACTGATGCGTCGGACCTTCCTTGGTCTCCCATCTGTGGACACTATGCTGGGACATCTGGTGAGCAGAAGTGTGTCTGGAAAGGTAATGAAATTGTTGTCATTATTGTGAAATTCACTCCATTTCTTCAAACACAACTGAAGTTAAATCCAATTTAGAGAATATATTAAGTGCCTTGATATAGGAAAGGAGTTGTTGGGTTAAAAGTGAACGAAACGGCTGGCTCCCTATAGGAAGGGAATCACTGGAGGGCCCTGGGAGGGGTGGGGGGCTGTCTGAGAAGCAGAAATGAGGTATGAGCTCTGGAAATGGTGCTGCCAGCACTGGATCCCTCTCTGGACTCTCTTCCAGCCCTCCCCTCGGCTTTTGTCTCTCTCTGGCTATTTTTGCTCCCTGTCCTCCCCAAACCCATCTCCACTTTCTCCTTTGCCTTTCTCGGGACTGCTGCCTCTGCCTATTATGGTGAATGCGGGCACCAGCCTGGGCTGCACATCTTACTATTTTAGGCACTGAGAGAATTCAGCCTGGTGCCACCCTAGTCCTGAGTCAGGAAGCCCAGAGTGGTAGCTTATTGGTGCTGGGAGCAGGGGTGCAGGCCCCCATGAACTAGACTAAGGCCACTCCTATGAAAGCCTATAGTGTGGGAGGAGGAGGAGCTCCTAAGGGGGAAGCTGCTCTTGATTAGAAGGGGGCCTGGACAATCAGAATGACGGCTGTCCCCTACAGGCATGCTGGCAGGGGCAGAGCACAGTGCCCGAGGCTGCAGGGCACTGTAGAAAGGAGTGTGAGATAAGGATCTCTGTAGAATAGAGTAGGGGCATAAACCAAGTGAAATGGTGACTGTCATCCAAGACGCGGAACAGAGCCTGAGGTTCTGGCTCCATGAAAGCCAGTTATGTGAACGAATGAATAAAATACATTTGTTCCAGGGCTGCATCCATGGGAGGTTCTCCCAGGTCATGTGGGCAGTCTGCAGGGGAGTGAGTGTACCCCACAATGTTATCAGAGAACATGAAGACACGGCGGGCTTGGGGACTCTAGGGCTCTCCCAGGCAGCGTTACTAGGGCAGTGGAAAGGAGGGCACTCCAAAAGTAAAGGAAAGAGTAAGAAAAGCAGGGAAGCCTGAGCGTCTCCCAGAAATGATGGGCAGCCTGGTTTGCTGGTGTGTGGGTGAAATAATGTGTGTTGGTTTCTAGGGCTGCTATAACAAAATACCACCATCTGGTGACTTAGACAACAGAAACGTATTAACTCAAACAGCGTTGGAGGCTGGAGTCCGAGATCTAGGGGTCAGCAGGGTTGGCTTCCTGCAGGGCTTCTTGTTGGCTTGTAGACCACCATCCTCTTGCTGCCTCTACCTGCGGGCTTTCCCCTGCTGGGCAGCCCTGGTGCACTTTCTGTGTGTCTTAATGTCCTCGTATTACAGCGCCAGTCCCATTGGACTAGGGCCCACCCTAAGAGCCTCGTGTTAATGTAATTACCTCTTTGAAGATCCTATCTCCAAACACAGTTACATTTTGAGGTGCTATGTGTTGGGGGTTCAAAATCAACATTGGCGAAGGGGCTCTAATTCAGTTCATAACATGATGTAACCAGTCTTTTACAAGTGTCCCATTTTAAGGGATATTGAAATTCCCAGTGAGGAGTTTGTCTTCTGTCCTCAGTAAGCACGCAGTCAGACTCAGTCCCTTGAATAATTAATCAACCGGCCAATGGCCAATAAGATCAACTGGGGCATGAGATTGAAATGGGAAGTAGGTTGGAAGATGCCTCTGCTGGTCCCATTTTTGGTGATGTGGAACGATAACTTGCAAGGTTCCAAGTTGAGTTAGCAGCCCTGCCTCCCATTTGGTGTTCCTGGTGCTGCGTCTACAGAATAGCGCTAGGTGGAGCCTCATTATTCTATTGGCCCCTAGGATGCCTCCAGGGAGGGAAAGGCGGAGCCAAGAGATTCCAAGAGCATGGTGTAGGGTGATGTAGGGCATCTGTGAAGCAAAGTCAGCAGGTGTTTGGGCCACTGACATAAGAATCAGGAAGTAAGTATCTGGGACATGAGGTGAAGGGGTAAAAAAAGGTAAAACAGTATCTGGAGCTGAGATGTCAAAGGCATTTGAACCACAGGGACCCCCATCTTGAATAAGGGCTGGGTAAAATGAGGCTGAGACCTCCTGGGCTGCATTCCTAGGAGGTTAGACATTCCTAGTCACAGGATGTTTATGGTTAAAGAAACAGAATAATAATGTTTACTGAACAGACCCAGGACTTCACAGACTCAGGAAATGGCCTGATGTCCTGATATCTTAGGGGTAAAGTCATTCTTAATTTAAGAATAAGTTCTGCTTTAAAAATAATGATAGAGATTCTTGTGGAAGACACTAGTTACAAAAAGATTAACAATCGTTTGTTATGAGCCCTTGCCATACAGCACACCTCCCCGTGCTGTTTTGTTTTGTTATTGCATCAGTCCATTCTCACACTGCTATAAATAACTATCTGAGACTGGGTCATTTGTGAAGAAGAGTGGTTTAATTGACTCACAGTTTCTCAGGCTGTACAGGAGTCATGGCTGGGAGGCCTTGGGAAACTTACAATCATGGCGGAAGGTGAAGGGGAAGCAGGCATATCTTACTACAGCAGAGCAGGAAAGAGAGTGAAAGGGGAAGTGCCCACACTTTTAAACAACCAGATTTCATGAGAACTCACTTTATCACCAGAATCACATTATCACATTATCAAATTTATCACATTATCAAATGTGATTTGAACACCAAATCATATTATCACCAGAACAGTAAAGGGGAAATCAACCCCTGTTGTCCAATCACCTCCCACCAGGTCCCTCCCCAAACATTGGAGATTACAGTGCAACATGAGATTTGGGTGGGTACAGAGAGCCAAACCATATCAGTTATGTTACATCTAAACAAACATTGTACCTACGTTGGACTCATTCCTCCTCTTGCTTTTGAGAATGACCTGCTCTATCTATGAAGTAGCCATTCTTTTGTTTCTTTACTTCTCTTGCTGATAATGTTGCTTTCACTTTACCCTGTGGACTTGCTCTGGATTCTTTCTTGCATGAGATGCAAGAACCCTCTTTTAGGGTCTCGATCTGGACCCCTTTCCAGTAACAGAGGGTCAAGGCGAGATGGAACCAGCAGAGACAGTGACAGAAGCTGCATCAGCAGGAAGACGCTCCCATAGGGGTGCTGGCTCTCTCATGTACTGGATTCGGTTCTGGTGTCTGGGGAGAAGCTGGACCTATTTGGAGAAGGGCCGAGGGAGACAGGAGTGAGGGGTTGTGAGAACAGCCCCGTGATGCAGCATTGCAGTTGGCGGTTTACCCCTTTGCTTCTCACAGTTGGCTGCAGCCCTCCCTGCATCAACTGCCTCCTGTGTTGGATCCGTCATGACTCCAGCTTTGCTTGACCGTGAAGACAGACAGGTGTTCTCTCTGAGCAGGAGGAGGCAACACTTCCTTATAGCTGCACTGGTTCAGGCCTGCATTAAACCAAATACCTGTTTCTTCAGGATGTGTAATTAGTGCCAATTTTGCAGGAAGCTTCTTAGCACTGATTAAAAGCACTGGAGGCAATGGTGTGTCAACTGTTGGGACCATGCCTCACCCTCTCAGAGCTGTGCATGAGACACCCTCAGAGGGACTGATAGTTGTCAACATTCTTGCTGTCAGCAGTACAACTGGAGGCTGGGTGCAGTGGCTTACGCCAGTAATCCAACCATTTTGGGGGGCTGAGGAGGGTGGATCACTTAAGGTCGGGTGTTTGAGACCAGCCTGGCCAACATGGTGAAACCTTTTCTCTACTAAAAATACAAAAATTAGCTAGATGTGGTGGCATGCACCTGTAGTCCCAGCTACTCGGGAGGCTGAGGCATGAGAATCACTTGAACCCAGGAGGCGGAGGCTGCAGTGAGCCAAGATTGTGCCACCGCACCCCAGCCTGGGTGACAGAGTGAGATCTGTCTCAAAAAAAAAAAAAAAAAGAAGAAGAAGAAGTACTGGGGACCCCTCAGAGTCCTTCAGCTTCCACAAATGGGGAAAATTACGAGGCTGACATCTGGCATCTTCAGAGTCACTATGCAACCTTTTTTGCACAACACTTGTCTGCTTCCAATACAGTATCCAAACCAAGCCACGTTCTCCACATTGGCTTGCCTCTCTTTTCCCTTCCATTTCTTCTCCTCTTAGATACCGCTTGCTTTCTTAGCTCGCCATCTAAAAATACTTAAAGAAATTGTAGGAACTTTAGTTTATTTAATGACATCTAAATAACATCAAAGTATGGCTGTAAAAATCACAGAAATCAGGGGTGAAACCAGTAAGTAAAACAGAAACTACACATTTACTTAATAAATTAACATAGGAGTAAGCTTAAACATAAATATGGCATAAAAGACACCCTTGACTAACATAAAAATGAAAGATGTAATCTTTTCTAATGTGTTTGCTCAACTAGTTAAGTCTTCATTGACTAGCTACAGTAGGTGAAACTCATCTTCACTGAACAGGGAGCGAGAGGCCTCTCAGGCACCTGAGGTTTGAGGAATCACCTGCTCCAGCACCTGTGTGGGCCCCAGGTGTTCAGGGACCTGGAAAGGGGAAGGACGGGAGTGAGGACGTTTCCTCCTAGGGGCACTGAAGGAAGTGGCAATGTGCATGCTATGTTCAGGGAATCCTAGAAAACTGGCCCAACCTGAAAGATGACTGTGTGGGAAGCCAGGGTTGGGTGTGGAGGAAAGGGGATCTGGGAGAGGAAGGCGCTGAGAGGCTGAAACAGGAGAGCCTGGAGTCTGTTTAATTAAAAAAAAAAAAAAAAAAGATAGTTGAGAACCAACAGTAGTATATAGCGATTTAAAAAGTAATATAAAACAATTCAAAATTGAGCTGAGTAAAGGGGAATGAGGGAACCAAAAGTTCATTTTTTGTGGAAGGGAGTCGGTAAGTTGTTTCTGAAGTTACTAAGTCAAACAATAGCTACGTTAAGACTTTCATTTAGAGCGATGGTGGTAGCTTAGGAGAACGAAGGTGAGTGCTCCAGGAACCAGAATTGCCTGTCAGAAGGGTCCACGGGAGGCTGGTTTTTCATTAGAAATCTTATTGTGTGATTTGACCTGTGACCTGTACATGAGTTACTTAGGGAATACATCCAAATTCTTTTCAAAATGCTGGTCAAAATATGACATTTCTCAAAGTCCACATTGATAATTAAAAGACATTATTTTTAGAGCAATTTTAGGCACAGAAAAACTGAGCAGAAAGTGCTGAATTCCTATGTACTCCCTTCCCATGCCCCCTGTTTTCCCTGTGATGAACATCTTGCGTTGGTACATTTGTTACAATCAGTAAGCCAATACTGATATATTATTATCAATTAAAGTCTAAATTTGCCTTATAGTTCACTCTTTGAGTTATATATTCTACGTCTTTTTTCAAATGCATAATAGCATGTTGCACCATTATAGTATTACACAGAATAGTTTCAGTGTCCTAAAAAATTTTTTAAACCCGAATTTATTAACTTTTAAAAGCATCTCTTGATGTCCAATTTCTATAATATTGTGCCTAATCTTCTCTCTTCTCCCAGTTTTTATTGGTTCTTTGTTTTCACGTTGTCAAGGCTGATAAGATTTACAGTCTACTTTGAAATTACTTTTTATTTTTATCAGTTAGTAAAAGAAGTAGAAAATCTTCACAGAGCGTACACTGTTATGACTTTGAAAGCACATACCCTGTGGAATCAGGTATTATGTTAATCTTATATTTCCTTCTTTACAGGTCCTGGGTCATGACCCTGGCATGACCCTGGTTACTAGACAGAGAATGTTTCTAGCATCAATGGAAACAATTTTATTTTTTCTCTTATTCAGTTCCTCATAATTGTGTTGCATTTTTATTTGCTTCCTATTATGAGTTTGATTTTCTTACACAGGTTCTTTATTTTTATATATTTCCTAGTTATCTTTTTTATTATTGTCTAAAGAGAATGTCACTTTTACACTGTGTCTCTGATATCATTCACTCTGCTTTTTCTTGAAGACCTAATGTGAGTACAATCACTGCACTTCTAGTTTAGATGGGCAGCTTTCTAGATTCACTGTAGCACTTTTCTTCTGCAGTTTCCTTATGAGATTAAAGTCGTTGTTCTTGAATTTGCTATCTTTCTCTTTCCTGATATTATCCTTCTTCAACTGGAGTAAATCCTCAAATAACTTTCTAAGAAAAAGCATGGACACTTTTTGAGTTTTTGCATTTCTGAATCTATATTTATTTTCCTTGAAGCTGAGTTGGTAAGTTGATTGGATTTAGACTTCTAGACTCAATGGAAAATATCAGGAGTTGTTGCTGAGAAGTCTGATGCTGGTCTCATTAGTATGCTTTATAGGAAATCTGCTCCCTTTCTCTAGCAGCTGTTAGACTCTCTGGATTCTTGGCGTGCTAAAATTGTACAAGACATCTTAAATGAACTATTTTTTATTCATTCGTTTTTATGCTGCTTAGTAGATTCCTTTAGGCTTTTGATTTATCAGTTATGGTCTCAGCAGAAAACAGATGTCTACTCAACATAGGATAACTTGTAAAGAATTTATTTATGTTAACATTTGTATGGCATATTGTTATATGCATATTCTTAACACCGCCACACTGATGGTAATCATTTGGATCAACTCCACAGTTGCGGTATGATAAGAAATCTTTGATGATTATCCTTGAGTATTGACTTTTTTAACATTCGTATGATTCACATTTTTAACATAACTTTTATTGTGTATATTTAAATCTTTTTAAAAATCTGTATGTATCTCAAAACTTCATGTTGAAAGATATTTTTAAATTTGCAAAGTGTGGGCGGAAGTGGGAGACCAGAGAGGACAGTGCAAGACCTTGGGGTACTTAGATAACCCAGCTCCATTAACATCCTCAGACCATAGAGAAGCCACTCTGAGGAAGCTTGGAGAGGGGCTCAGCCTGCCAGCTGCAAGCCTGCAGGGAGCGGCTGTGGGAAGAACCCTGATCTCCGTCCCCTCCCGTTCTGTAGCTGCTGCTGCCCATTGGCTAAGCCCAGCTGGAAGCCAGAGGGCAAAGAGTCAGGTCCATGTGAGCCTGCCTCCCAGGGCATTGAGTGGAGTGGAGAAGGGTAGAGAATGGATCTGAAGGGGCAAGCAGGAGCCATCCAGCCCGGAAGATGAGTTCTTAGTTGTGCAACAGAGCTGGCCATTTTTCTTTGAATTTTTGCCTCTTGGTTTTGTATGTTTTTCTTTTTCTGGAATCAGTTGAATGTTGATGCCCTTGATGTCTCTTGTACTTTCTTCTGTTTATCTTTTTGCTCCTTTTTCTGGGAAATTTCCCAATCTTCTATTAAATTCTTTTTTTTTTTTTTCCCTCACGAGATGGAACTTCGCTCTTTCACCGAGGCTGGAGTGAAATGGTGCGATCTCGGCTCACTGCAACCTCTGTCTCCCAGGTTTGAGAGATTCTCTTGCCTCAGCCTCTGGAGTAGCTGGGATTACAGGCACACACCACCATGCTTGGCTAATTTTTGTATTTTTAGTAGAGACAGGGTTTCACCATCTTGGCTAGGCTGGTCTTGAACTCCTCACCTCAGGCGATCCGCCCACCTCGGCCTCCCAAAGTGCTGGGATTACAGGCATGAGGCACTGTGCCTGGCCTATGAAATGATTTAATTTAGGAAAACATATATTTTTCTTCCAAGAGTTCTTAGTCTGTGTTCTCTTTTCATTGGAAACTATTCTTTTTTTAAAAAAGAAATCATTAGTTTTGCACTTACTGACTTATAACCTACTATATGTCAGACACTGTTTTAAGCTCTAGAGCTCTAATAGGGAGCAAATCCACTGTTCTCGTGGAGCTGAGATGTCTTCTGTAGGCTGACCCATAGCAAATGAACAAGTAAGTCAATGCTTGGTATGTCACCATGTAGTGCTGACTTCTATGGGGACAAGATGCAGGTGAGGTGGTTCGGGAACGGCAGGACTGACAGGGGAGATTGGGGAAGGGTTGTTATTTTATAAAGTGCAGACAGGAAAGACCTTGCTGATATGGTGACTTTGGAATGTGGATCTGAAGGAAGGGAAGGAGCCAGCCATGATGATATGTTTGATGGATGCAGTAATTTGTTAAATCTCATCAAGGGTCTTTTGTCTTGGTTTGATATTTCCCGAGATATCACATCCCCCACACCTCTCTGAAAGGTCTGTTGAATTATCAGTTTCTGTTATCGGTCCCATTTCCTTCATTCGGATGGTTTTCTTCACATGCTGCCTGATCCTGCAGTCTAATCATTTTAAGAATGGCTGGGTGGGTTAATGTATCTAGAAACTGGGTGTAGGTTTCCTCTGCTGTTGTGCCTGGAGAGCTAACTCCTGAATATGGAACCCCTGGAGAGTCTTGGGTATGTAGGGGAGGACTGTTGCTGGACAGAACTTACTTAAGTGTCAATGAGTAGGTGGCTGGCTTTTGGGAAAAGGTTTACTACATTTGTCTATCCATCCACTTGTCCATCTAACCATTTTCCTGTCCGTCCATCCATCCTTCCTTCCTTCCACCCACATAATTGATTTATTTTTCCTGGAGAAAAGTCTGAGATGTTGGAGCTCTGTGTTCACCAAAATAGACTTTCAGTACGTTCATCCTCCCACCCTGTTTTTGGCTCCTCTTCCACCTCCACCCACTATCTGCCATCTATGAGTCTAGAGCTTCTCTTAGGTTCTGTGCACCACAATTTATCTTCCCTTTCCAGGGAATGGTGTGAAATTTGAAGCCAGGTCTCCTGGGTACCCATCCTGACTTCCACACTTACCAGCCTTAGGATCTTGGACAAGTCATGTAGCTTCTCGGTGCCTCTGCCTCCTCAGCTACAAATGGAAATGATGATGGCACTGATCTCAGGGTGTTGTGAGCCTCGATATGAGAATGTGAGTCGAGGGTTGATCACTGGGCTAGACACCTGATCCTCACTAGGTGCATGTCACCTGATATCACCGTCCTCCAATCATTATTATTATTGCGATGATTCTTCTTATCCTCGGCTCCACCCCTTTTCAGTGCAATTTTGGCTATAATGTTTTATTCTGTTTTTATCACTTTTTAAGCTTCCTGGGATTTGTTGAAATCTCTCATTTGTCAATGAACTCTTCTTTTTCTCTTTGCCATTATGAGTTTATTCCTCTGTTCTTCTCTTTTGTTCTTTTCTTAGTCTCTTTCTCTGTCTTGTAATCATTTTGCTTTCATTTATTGGTGTCTCATTAGTGGGGGAGACACAAAAGTGAGTGCTTGATCTTTTCCTCTTTTTGTTTTTTGACAGTTCAAAACCACCTAAGATGACTGGGTCCATTCTATTCAAAAGACAGAATAGCAGCTTCTTTGTGGTGGACACTGAGCTCTTTCACTTCCGGCTCAGCTGTTTCATGAGTGCTCTCGCTCTGCCGGTCGGGGCTTTGTGAAGGTGTCTCCTTGCATCTACTGTCTCTTCCGGGCCTGCAGATCATAGAAGTTTATTTTCATATCTCTCTCAGGGACCCCAGAGCATGTCACACAGCATGACCTTTTCACTACTAAGTGGAAGGGTAAATTACAATATTAACTGACCCTCCACAAGCCTTGTGTCTGTACTAAGGAATAGTAGGTAACAGACAATTGTTTGCTGGGTTCCCTGTGATCTCAGGTGCACGTCAAGGACTTGCTTTTCCAGTGGTGGAGAATTGTGTTGTGGCAAATCAGGGGCACTGAGTCACTCCCTATTCAACAACTTTTAGCTAAAAAATGGGGACAACCACTCTTGCTACTGGTTTGCAAAATATGTATGAGGTTTAATGAAGGAGAAGCAAGTTTTCTTTTCAAGGGTGCTCAGTGTTGTGCCACAGCCACGCTGGATGTAAAAATACATGAATAAAACTCAGGCTATTTCTGACCACGACTGAGACTTCCTCCTCCACAACCCTTCATAGTGACTGTCCGTAACAGGCAAACCAACCTCATGTTTTCTCATTAATCTTTGAAATGTTTTCTCTGCTAAGCATCAACAAGGAGCTGAATGAGAGGACAAGAAGGAAAACAAAAAGAAATTAATAAACTACATAATTTAAAACTAAAGAAGACACACCAGTGGCTTCTGAACAACCAGGGTAGCATGTGAGGACAGTGCTGCCTCCCCAGCCACCTCTGTGCCTCATCCTCCCCTGGAGACCTTGCCTTCACGTGGGCTCCCAGGGGATGTGGTTCTTTGCCCTCTCCCCATGGTGAGGGTGAGTTTGCCCTGGACAGTGGCCCTCCCTTGTGTGCCAGCAGTGGGTTGTCCAGGTGCATGGTTGTCCTTGGATCCCCATGCAGGGTATTTATGTTGCTTAAGCTTTTGTTGTCCAGTCATGCACTTATTTTGTGGAGATGATCTTCTTCCACGAATCTGATAGTTGCTGGGAAAAGATGGCACTTGCAAGATGGAAGTCTTGGCCAGGTGCGGTGGCTCACGCCTGTAATCCCAGCACTTTGGGAGGCTGAGGAGGGCGGATCACGAGGTCAGGAGATTGAGACCATCCTGGCGAACATGGTGAAACCTGGGCTCTACTAAAAATACAAAAAACTAGCCGGGCATGGTGGCGGGCGACTGTAGTCCCAGCTACTCAGGAGGCTGAGGCAGAAGAATGGCGTGAACCTGGGAGGCGGAGTTTGCAGTGAGCTGAGATCACAACACTGCACTCCAGCCTGGGCTACAGAGCGAGACTCCGTCTCAAAAACAAAAGAAAGAAAGATGGAAGTCTTCATAGAGTTTCCCTGAATGGTAAGAAAAAACAAAACAACTGGCTGTTTCCTCCTACTATATTCTTAGCACAGATCACTTCTCATGGGGTGGGTTTTTTTCCTCCACACCAAGTAATTCTCCAGTGGACACCCACTGGGCATCCTACAATTCAATTTAACTATGACACTAACCAGAGTTTCCTCAAACCCCGCAGGTTAAGGGCTCAGTCCTAAAAATCTGCTTCCCCTTCAGACACCAATAACAAGTACCAGATTGTGTTCTATAATTCTGACCAACCAGCTACAAATTGGGATCTCCATGACCCCTTCCTTGGAAAATTTGATAGGACAGCTCACAGAACTTGGGAAATGCTAACATTAACCAGTTTACTAGACAAAAAAAAAAAAAAAAAAAGGATAAGATGAACAGTCAGATGGAAGAAAGGCACAGGGCAGGGTTTGTGGGAAGGGGTGCAGAGCTCCCATGCCCCTCTGAGTGTGCTGCCTTCCAGGTACCCCTGTGTCTTCATCAACCTATAATCTCTCCAAACTCCATAGTTTTGAGATTTTAGTGGAGGCTGCATCACAAGGACATGATGGGTTACTAACTCAATTTCCAGCTCCTTTCCCTCACTGGAGAATGGGAGATGGGGCTGAAAGTCCTAAGCTTCTAATCATGGACTGGTATTTCTGGTGACCAGCCCCTATCCAGAAGCCCACCAAGAGTTGCCTCACTAGAAAAAAAGATGCTCATATCACCCAGGAAATTGCAAAGGTCTTAGGAACTCTGTGTCAGGAACCAGAGTCAAAGACCAAATATTACAGCAAAAGATGTTCCTAACTCCCCTATTGCATAAGAAAATTTCAAGGGTTTTAAAAGCTCAGTGCCAGGAACCAGAGTTGGAAACCCATGTATAAATATAAATATATTTTTTATTGTTTCATATCCCCAGTCAGACAAATCATAAAGCAGAGAGGAGTGTGTGCGTCTGCTTTGTATTTGTTACCCATTCTTGGGTGACAAAGTGCCCCAAAACTTTGTAGCTTAAAATAACAATGACCACTTATTGTCTCTCCCTGCTTCTGTGGTCAGAAATTCAAGAGTAGTTTGGTTGTGACATTATGGCTCAGAGTCTTCCATGAAATTAGAGCCAGACAATTACTATGAGGAAGTCATCTCAAAAGCTGCTTTGCTTGCATGGGTGGTGCCTGGGTGAGGGACATCCCCAAGCTGGGCTCTTTGGCCATCAATAGTCTCTCCATGTGGTCTCTGCAGTACAGCGGGGCTGGATTCCCTAGGAGGTAGCTCAGGGCTTCAAAGGCATCTTCCCTGACAGACAGAGAGCCAGAGAGACAGGAAGAGACAGGAGCACCCAGTAAAATACACTGCCTTTCATGATATGGCCTCAGAGTCACACAGTGCCACTTCTGCCACAGTTTATTTTCAGAGGCATCTGCATAAACACCCAGGTACAAGGAGGGTGAAGAGAAGACTCTAGCTCTTGGTGAAGAAGGAGGTTTTGAAGGAGCACATAGGGCAGGAACCATCACCATGGCTATTGTCAGAAAGTAGAATCCACCACATGCCTTCTCTTCCGGTAGAAACCACCTCATGCCTTCTCTTCAGGTATAATCCACCTCATGCCTTCTCTTCAGGTAGAAACTACCTCATGCCTTCTCTTCAGGTAGATTCCACCTCATGCCTTTTCTTCAGCTAAAATCCACCACACCCCTGCTCTTCAGGTAGACTCGACCTCATGCCTTCTCTTCAGGTAGAACCCACCTCACGCCTTCTCTTCTAGTAGAATCCACCTCATGCCTTCTCTTCAGCTAAAATCCACCACACCCCTGCTCTTCAGGTAGAATCCACCTCATGCCTTCTCTTCAGGTCTTTTTACTTTTTTCTTTTATGACAATGGTAACCTTTCTTTAAAATGGATGGCCACTCTCCACTGCTTACTGTAATCACATGTGCCTTGTCATCTGTCCATCGCACTGAGGTACTAACCTCGGCACATGACTTGAGACCTGGTACTGTTCATCTCACTGTTACTACTAGATGACTTTAGGCAGCTCACTTAAAGAGTGGAGCCAGCTTTTCCCTCTCTAAAATTACAATGAAAATGCCAATTCTGGGCCAGACACTGTGGCTCATGCTTGTAATCCTAGTGTTTTGGGAGGCTGAGGCAGTAGAATCACTTGAGCCCAGGAATTCAAGACCAGCCTGGGCAACATGGTGATACCCCATCTCTAAAAAAATATCAAAGTTAGCCAGGCGTGGTGGCTTGTACCTGTAGTACCAGCTATTGGGGAGGCTAAGGTGGGAGGATCACTTGAGTCCAGAGGTTGCAGTGAGCTATGAGCACACCACTGCACTCCAGCCTGGGTGAAAGAGGGAGATGCTGTCAAAAAAATAAAAATTAAAAAAAAAAAAGAACAAAAATGTCCATTCTGGGCATCTGGCCAGAAAGACCTGTGACATCTTAGGACTTGGGGAGAAGAGAAACTCCACGTGTGAACAAACACTCTTAACATATCTCCAAGTTTCAGGGTAATGTGGGTCCTGAATGGTCTGAATCCCTAAGTCCTTCCTTAGGAGAGGTACACAGGCTGTCACCTGGATGTCTGTCTCAGCCAGGGACCCACAATGGACAAAGCATTGGTTGCAGGTGCTATCTGGAAGTCAGCTATTTGGAAAGTATGGAATCAGGGAATCCACCTGAAGCCTACCTTCCTCTGGATTGGCTGCAATACCTGGGCCTACCCTTCTTGGGACTGGCCCCAATACCTGGGCCTTGAGCATTTTGCAGCCACACTCTCCAATGCGTTGCAGCTCTGGAGGCCCCTCCCAGGCTCTTTGTGCTGATCTGACTTGGGCCAGAGCCAAAGGTTTCAGGATGAGGACTGAGGATGGGAGGGAAAGGGATTGGAGAAGGAAGAAGAAGGGATGAAATCCCAGTTGTGAGAGGAGAGATGAGAGGTGGCAACATCAGGACATCCTTTGTGGCCAGGCATGAGATGAGTGCCACTTTGCTAGCTGGTCACAGGGAGGAGGTTGTCCGTAGAGGCACGCCCAGAATTGCTTTTGATTGGCCCCACTGAAGAGGACGAACATGTGCTGCCAGGGTCACCTCCCATGGGAGTAGCTTCTGACTGTGAGGAGGACGCTCAGGAGCCTGGGCGGCAGGGACATCAGCCCCTGGCCTTGAGCTGGGCCCATTGACTACTGGAGACCCTTGAGTGAGAGGTGACAGGGGAAGCAGATGAGAGGCCACTCTGCCTGCTCAGACACCTGCCAGGTGGGGTCCTGAGGGGTATGCAGGGACAAGGCTGGCTGCCTCCTCTCCTGTTTCCTATCTGGCTGCAGGAGGGCCCCATGCCATCAGTCACCAGCTAGGGGTCATGTCCTTGTCGGCACATTCTGGAAAGAGCAGGATTTCATGGCTCTGTCTGGTCAGAAGCTTCAGTTTCCAGTTACTGGGGCTTGATTAGCTCTCCAGGTAAGAGGGGACCCTTGTCGCATCAGTGTCCCTCCTTGGGGCCCTCTGTGATTGTTGGCATCCCAGGGGGTGGTCACTTTACAAAAGGGATCTCCACATCTCAGGGCAATTCCCCAAGTTGTAAACACAAAGAGTGCTGCCCTGGGAGGAACCCACGTGAAAAGGGTCTGGGAACTGGTTTCCGGCGACCGTGTCTGGGTGTTTTTTCCTTTCACAGCAATCTTCTATGCCACATTTTGAGATTTACCATACGTAAAGGTGGTAATCTGATGCAGTCACACTCCTTCCCCTCGTGTGTCCTGTGCACGACACCAATGTGACAGCCTTGCTTCTGCAGTGGTTCCTCACAGTGCGACTCAGAAATCCTGGCCAGTAGGGTTTACCTCCCGGGCAGCAATGCCGCCCTCCCACAGCTGTAGAGGACACCAGCAGGATGTGACATTGACTCTAAGAGGTTTCAACCCAAACTAGACACTGGGGAGGAAAAGACATAGTGCTGAATATTTGTTTCTGTCATATTTTAGAAATTAAAAAAAAAAAAACGCACATTATGCATACACACGTGCTTTTACCTTATTTATAGAGTAATTGGTAAGGAGGACTCATGATAGTTCTTGTTTCTATTTACTTTTCCATGCAATTGCCATAGAGTATAGTGATTCACATTTATTTGTCTTTATTTATTTATTTTTGAGACAGAGTCTCGCTGTGTTGCCCAGGCTGGAGTATAATGGTGAGATCTCTACTCACTGCAACCTCCACCTCCCAGGATCAAGCAGTTCTCCTGCCTCAGCATCCCAAGGAGCTGGGATTACAGGCATCCGCCAACATGCCTGGCTAATTTTTGTATTTTCAGTAGAGATGGGGTTTCACCATGTTGGCCAGGCTGGTCTTAAACTCCTGACCTCAGGTGATCCACCCACCTCGGCCTCCCAAAGTGCTGGGATTACAGGTGTGAACTGCCATGCCTGGCCTATTTATCTTTATTTTTAAGTCTTCAAGGATGAGCTCTCTTGGAGATGCAGAAAGGTAACCAGGAGAGTACCAGACCTGCAGCCAGGGGCTTCATCACCTCTTCTCACTCCTGTCAGAGTGGGAGGACAGGGTGTGCAGGCTGACCTGGGGACAAGGTCCCCTCAGGGCAGTGGGTTACCATCCCATTGATTCGGACCTCACCCGAGCCCATTCGTTGAAGCCAGAGACTTGCAATTTTTCAAAATACAAAAACAAACCAAGGCCCCAGGCTCAGCAGCACTTTCTGCATCTTGGGAATGTGGGCGTCCTTACTTGCTCTGCCACCCGAGCCTGGCGTGGGCTGCAGGTAGTGAGCTGTTTCTCCAGATGCCATGGGGAAGCCTGGCGAGCTGGTTGCTTAAGGTCACCAGGGCTGGTGCCCATCCACTGTGACTACTCGTGATGGTGCGGGACTCCCAGAGGGGTGGGGGTCTTGGGGACCCTGAGGGAATGGCGGCATGGTCAGAGGCTGGGACAGGCGCCTCCAGGTGTTGATGATATGGGAGGCAGCTTTGAGAGCGCGGGCTGTGGTGTTCAGGTCAGCTTTTATAGCTCATGTTGGGCAAGCCTCCCGGGCATCCAGGGCGATTTCGTGCTGAGTCTCCCTCACATCAGAAGAGGCCACGCAGCCAGTGATCAGTCCCCACCATCCGCAGCCTCAGGAGGTCAGAGGGTGACCGCTGAGGAGAATGCCTGGTGAAGGGCAGCAGAGGCGTTTTGTTTGGAGAGTAGGTTATGCCTCGCTGAGGGTCTCTGCCAGCTCTGGACTCCATCTCCATCCAGGCCGGGTGTCTTCAGAGGACAGCATCTGCGCTTCTCAAAACAAGTTGGTCACCCTCACACCCGAGCGAGTCCGGCTTCCGTCACCCTCTGGACTTTTCCGAGCCTCACTCTGACTCTCTACGGAGAGCAGTGAGGCGGTTCTGCACCTGAATTCACTGCAATTGCTCTGTCTTAAGGTGCAATCTCACCGCAGCTGGAGCTTCAAGGGATGTAAAATGCTTCCAGCAGACAGAGGAGCACCCCAAACATCAGTGCCAGATTTCAGTTTTCTAATGGGCTGTGGAAACAGCAAAATGACATACTCCTGTCTTGCATATTGATTACTTAGACACTAAAAGCTTCTCTCCTTTGTTAAACAAAGGAACCCAGACAAGAAAAACAATAACAACCACAAAGAGTAAAACTCCTGTTGGGGGGCTGTTCGTTCTCAAGCAGGAGAGCAGCACCCACGCAGATGGAGGCGTTTTTGTTGGACTCCGCCCTGTCGGATCAGCCTTGGGATGCAGTGCAGGCATCAGCTCCTGTCCCAAGACGATGCTGGGTGCAGGCCAGAGGACAACAGCCTCTCAGCCCGTTATTAGCCCTGAGGTGGAGGGAGGAGTGGCTGAAAGAAGTGAAAAAAGGAGGCATCCCCAGCTGATCAGAAACCTGAGACCTCAGCACCTCCAGACACTGCTCATAGGAGGAGCCAGTAATGAAGGCAGTCTGATGGCAATGACCTGGTCTCTGCAGAAGCAGCAGAACCATGTGCCCTGCGGCCTCCTGAGAGTAGGGCTGCCTGCACCTCCTTCAGGAAGGAGAGGAGCCAGGGGAACCACCAGGGAGTCGGAGAGAGGAAATGGCACACCTCTCTCAGGATGGAGGGGAGGAAGGAAAGCACCATAGGAGAAAAGGAGAGGAGGGTCACACCTCCCTCAGGATGGAGAGGAGGAGGGGGAGCACCACAGGAGAGGAGGAGAGGGAGTCACACCTCTCTCAGGATGGAAGGGATGAGGGGGGAGCATCACAGGAGGGGAGAAGAGGAGGGTCACACCTCCGTCAGAATGGAGAGGAGGAGGGGGAAGCATTGAAGAAGAGGAGAGGGGGTCACACCGTCACTACTCCCTCAGGATGGAGGGAAAGAGGAGCAGGCATTGCATAGGGAAGACAGTGCTGGGGAGGGTCCCATTGGAAGGGATAGGGTGGCTCAGGCGGAGGGCAATCAAGTACAGGTGCCTGGAGCTGTCTTCCAGGTAAGTGGGAGTACCCACCTCCTGCTTGTCTTGCTGGGTGAGACACAATGGTGCCGTGGTCTCTGTCCAGGTCTGGCTGGGAGCCCTGCCCTGCTTTGTGACCATGGTCAGTGTCAGAATTGCCCTCTGCCTCTGTTTTCTCATCTGTAAATTGGGGATTTGTAGTAACGACCCTACTGGAATGTGTCTGCTGGCATTCTTTATGCGAAGGTCTGAGAGGACGCCTGGCGGGTGGGAGGCATTCCATCAGCAGGGTCCTTGTGTCACTCCTGCAGCTGATACTCCTGCACTTTCATTGCTATCACTGCAGCTTCTGCAGGTATGTTCATGTGCCATCCTACTATCCACACCCTACATGTTAAACAAAACTTGTCTACAGCAATGGCTCCCAAACTTGTGGGTACATTAGAATCTCCTGGGAATCTTGTGAAACTTCCAAGGCTTAGCCATGCCTCCCATGAGTAAAATTCTAATCTCAGGTTGAGACTCAGACCTCAGTGTGTTCTGAAGCTACCATGGTGATTCCAATGCACAGACAGGTTTGGGAACAACTGGCCAGACAGTGTATTAGAGCAGAGGAGAGAGCCAGCCACTGGTACATACTCAGGTGTTTATAAAAACTGTCTTTTTCTGGTAACCTGTTAACTCCGTTTCTCAATATTCTTTATGACATAGGAGACCACCAACCCAATGGCCAGACTCCATTGCGTGGACACAGCTAAAGATCAGGTGCTGATTAAACCTGAGCAGGGTCCATGGCCATATTACATCATCTTCCCTTAGAAGGAGCGATGTTGTTCTCGTCCTTCCCAATGTCTTCTCCCCTGATCAAGCCGTTCTCTAGGGATTTTTGTTCTAGCTGGATCCAAGGATCATATAATCTCCCATGACTGTGCCTTTCTTACTGATGTTTCAAGCTCCCTTTGAAAATAGGAAATTCAAAGGGGAACAAAAGATTTCAAAATGGATTTGCCAAGACCCAATAAGGGGCTATTTTTGCCCATTAATTCTAAATGCCTTTCTTCCTGCTGCGGGAGAGAATTCATCATCTTTGGCAGCATAGCTGTACTGTTCTCCCACACAATTCATTACCCTTCTTACCTATCCAGGCATTTCTGTTTTTTCTTCCAAATGGCTGTACCTCTTTCGCTATCGAGGCCGATTGTTTCCCTCTGGCTATTTTGCCACATGTTTATCCACGTCAAATCTTCTCTTCTTTGCACCTGTCCATTTCAGAAATTTAGATTTATCTGTTCTGTGACTGAGTGAGAAATTTCCTGTGTCAGAGTTGTTTGAAATTGTTTGTGGTGGGAGTTTAGAAATGATAGAATGCTGCAGTATCCTGCCTACCTTCAGTGGTGAGGCTGTGAATGTCCCCGAGGGAGGGTCCTGAGCTGTGCTAGATGTCACTGCAGGCAGCTACAGACTTGCCCAGCATGCCCTTGCCATGAAATAAACACAGATTGGATTTTATGTTCCAGCATTTACATCTGTAAACATTTTGGGATCAGGCTTATTCTAATGTTTTCTTCTGCTCCCATCCAAGTTTTTTCCCTTTTTTATTTTCTTTTGAGACAGAGTCTTACTCTGTCACCCAGGCTGGAGTGCAATGACGTGATCTCAGCCCGCTGCAATTTCTGCCTCCCGGTTCAAGGGATTCTCGTGCATCAGCCTCCGGAGTAGCTGGGACTACAGGCATGCACCACCACACCTGGCTCAGTTTTTGTATTTTCAGTAGACAAGGTTTCGCCATGTTGGCCAGACTGGTCTCGAACTCCTGGCCTCAAGTGATCCACCTGCCTCAGCCTCCCAAAGTGCTGGGATTACAGGTGTGTGCCACAGCACCAAGCCTAGTTTTTAATTTTTTATCTTAAGTGACACACATGGATATCACTTTACACTTGTAAAACAATATGCCCATAGTTTCCTCCCAGGGATGCTGTATCTGTCTTGATTCTTGCCTAAGCTCAAGCCTTTGTAGATGGGCCCTCGAGGAGCACTGGTCTTTCCTGTGCCTTTCTACCTTGTAGCGAATGTTCATGTTGTGTGGACACCACTGTTTCTTTTTGCCCTTTCCGTGCCATTTCTCTTCTCTTACCTTTCAGGCAAGTGAAGCTATGACTGGTTGTGTTTATGTCTGTCTCATCAGCATCATGGGCTGAAAGGCTTGCATATCTTCTCTCCTCAGCTTCAGATGCTGAGAAGCGATTGCCTTGCACTCTAGGTAGTTGGAATGGGTGTTTCCTTCCCTTCTCTGTTTGTACCTTAATCACATGCTGTGTCTCACCCGCTGCTTGGAGCTTGTGTGTGTTTGTGTGCGTGCGTGTTCCAGTAAAACTTTATTTACACAATTAGGAAGTGGTTCAAATTTGGCCCACAAACCATAGTGTGCCAGCTCCTGCAGTAGACCTATGACATGCTCACTGCTGTGTTCCAGATACACCTAGAAGCGAGCATGCTCAACATGATGTTTGTTGAGACACAAGATGCTCAACAAATACATGTTGAAAAAACAAGTACATAAATGAATAAAAAGAGAACAACCCACAAAGACAGAAATTAAACTCACCAGTAAACACATACTATTGTTCAAGCTCACATAATGAGACGCAAGTTAAAATCATGACATAATTTGCTTACTCTCAGATTTGTGAGGTTGATTGTGTTTTCTTGTTATTCGTTAACTTTTAAGTTCTGGGCTACATGTGCAGGTTTGTTATGTAGGTAAAGTTGCATCGTTGGGGTTTGCTGTACAGATTATTTTATCACCCGGGTATTAAGCGTAGTATCCATTAGTTGTTTTTCCTGATCCTCTCCCTCCTCCCACCTTCCACCCTCCAGTGGGCCCTGGTGTGTGCTGTTCCCCTCTATGTGTCCCTGTGTTTTCATCATTTAGCTCTCATTTATAAGTGAGAAAATACGGCGTTTAGTTTTCTGTTCATGCATTAGTTTGCTAAGGATGATGACCTCCAGATCCATCTATGTTTCTGCAAAGGACATGATCTCATTCTTTTTTATGGCTGCATAGTATTCCATGATATATATGTGCTACATTTTCTTTATCCAGTCAACCATTCATGGGTATTTCTGTTGATTCCCTGTCTTTGCTATTGAGAACTGTGCTGCAGTGAATATATGCATGCATGGGTCTTTATGATAGAATGATTTATATTTCTTTGGATATATACCCAGTAATGGGATTGATGGGTCAAATGGTATTTATGCTTTTAGGTCTTTGAGGAATCACCACACTGTCTTCCACAATGGTTGAACTAATTTACACTCCCACCAACACTGTATAAGCATTCCTTTTTCTCCACAACCTTACCAGCATCTGTTATTTTTTGACTTTTTAGTAATTGCCATTCGGACTGGTGTGAGATGGCTTGTCATTGTGGTTTTGATTTGCATTTCTCTAATGATCAGTGATGTTGAGCTTTTTAAAATATGATTGTTGGCTCTGTGTACCTTTATCTATCTCTGCCCATGGACTTAAGAGACCACGTGCTTCATCACACTCCAGGAAAGCAATAGCCGTTACTATAAAATACAATCTTTGTTCCAAAAAAGAGAAAACTTAAAAACGGGGTTCTTAAAGGTTGAGGGAGGGGTGGGGCAGGAGCAGGGGGGAGCAATGTCTCTGTTGCACAATAAAAAGAGACCCCAATAAACATAATCATGCCCTCTCAGAGAGGGGAAAGTGACGCCAAGAATGCCAACCATGGTGTTTCAAGAATTCCCCTCTAGTTCTCTCCATGTCAGAGGAACCACAAGCAACCCCCTGTTGCTCCCCAAAGCTGTGCAGCCCTAAATCCCAACCTAGATGGTCTGTCTCTCCCTGCAGGAAATGGAGGGTGGAGTTGCTGAATGAGACCACATGAAGCTTTGGCCAGCCCCAGCTCTCTGAGATCCAGCTCTCTCTGATGCTTCTCAGTGCAGCTACTGGGTTTGAACAATGAGAACTTCCTGTTTCCACACTCTGCCAGCTCACTAGCTGACACTTGTCATGTCAGAGCCCTCACCTCCCTCTGTCTGGCTTTCACAGGCTCCCTGTGCTACAAGACATGGATCCCTGTCTCTGCTCTGCTTCTCTTAATGGCGCCGGCTGTTGCTACCAGGTGACACAGCAATATTTCACTGCAGCAGTGGTAGGAAGCCATATACTGCTCCCTGTGGCTCTCACTCTCAGGTGGCCTGGTTATGTCTTATCCTTTTATTTACTGGGTGCATCATAAACATGAGGTATATTTATAAAATTAAAATCATCAATATAACCATGCTAATAAATCTATACCATATTATTTTATTCTTACTATTTACCTACTGATTCTTTACTATATATTGACCATATATCTATCATTAATATGTTAGATTTACTAACACAAGAAGACTTTGAAGCTGAAGAAAAATGATACTATTAATAAGTCCCTTAGAATTTGTTAGTTTCAATCAGGCAGGGATGACCATCGTCAAAATGTTTGCATGAGAACTGACCTTAAATACAGCAATGGAATAATTCAAAACTAGAGCACATCTCGACTAATGATGTAAATAAAGGGATGCGGAGGCATGGATAATCCAAAGCAATGAATAATAAAAAAAGGTTTTATGCTTTGGATTAAAGTATTTATTTTACATTTTGCAACTCATGTGTGTCTTTCATGCTGTTCTATTTAAAGTGGTTTATTGATTCCACAGTGACCAAAGATACCGGAGGCAGAAATGGGCCAGACTAGGATTTGTTCTATGACTCACCTGCAGAATGAATGGTGCATGTGAAGCAGATGGCAGCCAGGCTTAACAGCACACATGGACACAGTGCTGGTCTCATGTTAGAATGCTTTCATGTTCAGAACCACATGTACTCCATCCCACTCTATGCTGTACATCCCTGGAATATTCTGTTGGTCCTGGAACATTGCAGACATGATGGAGACAGGGGCTTGAAACGTACTTGTGTCGTGGGGCTGGCAATTCTGTCATCACCATGAGAAGATCATGCTTGGTTGGCCCATGACCCATGAAAAAGAAGAGAAATGTAAAGAGCAGAGACCTTCAGCTAAGCCCAGCTGGGTACGAAAGCCTCTGGGTTAAATGACCAGGGTGATACTCTTCCTGCCGTGGGGACGTGCGGTCTTCCTGGGTGGGGTTCTGGGGGCAGGATGACTTTAGCAAGCAAGAGAGGCAGTGCCGCTGGGCACACAGGGAGCATGCTGGCATCATCTCTGCTCCACCTATGGGCAGTGGAGACTTGAGTCCATTATTTGAAATCTCTAAGCCCCAATTTTCTCATCTGTAAAATAGCAATAATTATACTAATCTTGCAGGGATTTCCTGAGAATTAAATGAGCCAAAGTATATGCATATAAAACACTCAGCACAATTCCTGGCTCTTAGAAAATGCTCAGTACGGAGACTGGTAAAAAAATTACAGCAGAACATGGGAAGCACTGCTAGTGGAAAATGCTGGGGTCTGAGTGTGCCCGCTGCACACTTTCTGGAAATGATGGAGACTGTGGTACCTGGACTAGCTAAGGTCTGAGGAGTTATAGGTATTTATGTCAAAATACTTGCTTGTTTTCTGTGAATCGTGAATCCTCAAAGGTGTTTTTGCATGATATAATTCTATCTAGAGCGTGTGTCATTGAGCCCACAAATAGATGTCAATGTAGGTGAATTCCATAATTAGTTTTGAATCCTACACATGTAATATTTGGTAACAGGAGTCTGAACCCAGCAAGTGTTTTCTAGCACGGTTATGTGATGTGTGGTTAGCTCTGGGATAATACTATGATCCAGCCCAGCCTTGCCTCTCAGAAAGAAATAAAAATTAATGTTCATAGAATGACTATAGTTTGTATAAAATTATAGATTGATAGTTTGTCAGACATAAAATGGGGAAAGGAGATAAACAGAATGTAGTCAATTCATGGGCTATATCTCATTTTAAGATTTATTTTTAATTGACAAATAATAATAATGTATATTTATAGGGTACACTGTGATGTTGTGATCTATCTACACATCATAGAAAGAATTAATGCAGCTAATTAACATCCATCACTTGACCAATATATCTTTTTTTGTGGTGAGAACATTAGAAATCTATTCTTTCAGCAATTTTAAAATGCACAATACATTATTATTAACTGTGGTCAAGACGTAGTGCAATAGATCAGGAAAAGGTATTCTTCCAGTCTGATTGAAACCTTGTACCTTTTGAACAACATCTCTTCTTTCCCATCCCTTCCCTCCAGACTCTGGTAACCACCATTCTACTCTCTTTTTATGGGACCAACTTTTAAAGATTCTTCAAAGTGAGATCATACAGTATTTTTCTTTCTGTTCCTGGCTTATCAGACTTAGCATAATGTCCTTCAATTCCATCTGTGCTGTTGCATATGACAAATTTTCTTCTTTTGAAGGCTGTATAGTATTTCAGTGTGTATACATGCTGCATTTTCTTTATTCATTCGTTGATGGACACTTAGGTTGATTCCATTTACTATCGTGAAGAGTGCTGAAATGAATGTGGGACCGTAGCCTGATATCTCTTTGACATACTGATATCAGTTCCTTTGGCCATATATGCAGAAGTGGCTTTGCTGGATACTATGGTAATTTTACTTTCAGTTTTTTGAGGAAACTCCATACTGTTTTTCAAAAAGGCTACACTAATTTACGTGCTCACCAACAAGGGTCCCCTTTTCTCCCCATCACCAACAATACTTGTTATCATTAGTCTTTTTGATAATAGCCATTCTAACAGTTGCGAGGTGCTATCTCATTGAGGTGTTAATTTGCATTTCTCTAATAATTAGTGATGTAGAACATCTTTCATATACTTCTTGGCCACTTGAATCTCTTCATTTAAGAAATGGCTGTTCAGATCCTTTGTTCATTTTTTAATCAGGTTATTTGTTTTGAGTAATTTGAGTTCCTTGCATGTTTTGGATATTAACCCCTTATCAGATGCATGGTTTGCCAATATTTTCTCCCAGCCTGTGGGTTGTCTCTTCACTCTGTTAATTGTTTCCTCCGCTGTGCAGAAGGTTTTCAGCTGGGCACAATCCCATTTATCTATTTTTGCTTTTGTTGACTGATGCTTTTAGAGTCCTATCCAGAAGATCACTGCCCAGAACAATGTTATGGAGCATTTCACTGTATTTTCTCATAGCAGCTGTACAGTTTCAGGCCTTACATTTAAGGTTTTTATCCACTTTGAGTCGATTTTGTGTATGTTGTGAGATAAAGATCAAATTTCATCCTCCTGCATGTGGATATCCAGTTTTCCCACCACCATTTATTGAAGAGACTGTCTTTCCTCCATTGTGTGTTCTTGGCAACTTTGTTGAAAATCAATTGACTGTAAATACTTGGGTTTATTTCTGGGCTATCTATCCTGTTGCATTTGCAAATGTGTCTGTTTTTATGCTAGTATCATGCTGTTTTTACTGCAATAGCTTTATAGTAGTTTTTGAACTCGGGGGTTGTGATACCTCTAGTTTTGTTTTTTGTTTCTGTTTGGTTGCTTTTGCTCAAGATTGCCTTGGATCTTTAGGGTCTTTTCTGATTCCACACAAATTTTAGAATTGCCTTTTCTATTTCCGTAAAGGACAACATTGGAATTTTGATGATAGGATTGCATTGAATCTGTAGATTGCTTTGGGTAGTATGAACATTTTAACAATATTAATTTTTCCAATCTATGAACGTGAGCCATTTTTCCATTTATTTGTGTGTTCTTCAATTTTTTCACTAATATTTTACAGTTCTCAGTATACAGATGTCTCACCTCCTTGTTTAACTTACGCCCAAGTATTTTATTTTTCTTATGCTAGTGTAAATGGGATTTTTAAAAGTTTCTTTTTTGGATAGTTCATTGTTAGTGTATAAATAAGTTGATTTTTGTATGTTGATTTTGTAAGCTGCAACTCTACTGAATTTATCAGTATTAACAATTTTTGGTGGAGTGTTCAGGATTTTCTGTACTATAATTTAGATTACCATAATTACTGTAATTTATATTGTATATTATATATGATACTTTATATTTAATATAACATTTTTAATTAATTAATTTATTTTTTCAGTGGTGACAGGTCTAGCTTTATTTCAAGAGCTGCACAAAAGTGACTTAACCCAGCAACAAAAAGTTAATGTGTTGGTTCCCTTTGGTGTATTATATTCAGTCTCTAGTTTTGATCATGATGTTTTCTTTTTTTTTTTTTTTGGTATATTTATTTATTTATTTATTTTTTATTATACTTTAAGTTCTAGGGTACATGTGCATAACATGCAGGTTTGTTACATATGTATACTTGTGCCATGTTGGTGTGCTGCACCCATCAACTCGTCAGCACCCATCAATTCATCATTTATATCATGTATAACTCCCAATGCAATCCCTCCTCCCTCCCCCCTCCCCATGATAGGCCCCAGTGTGTGATGTTCCCCTTCCCGAGTCCAAGTGATCTCATTGTTCAGTTCCCACCTATGAGTGAGAACATGCGGTGTTTGGTTTTCTCTTCTTGTGATAGTTTGCTAAGAATGATGGTTTCCAGCTGCATCCATGTCCCTACAAAGGACGCAAACTCATCCTTTTTTATGGCTGCATAGTATTCCATGGTGTATATGTGCCACATTTTCTTAATCCAGTCTGTCACAGATGGACATTTGGGTTGATTCCAAGTCTTTGCTATTGTGAATAGTGCCGCAATAAACATACGTGTGCATGTGTCTTTGTAGTAGACTAATTTATAATCCTTTGGGTATATACCCAGTAGTGGGATGGCTGGGTCATATGGTACATCTAGTTCTAGATCCTTGAGGAATTGCCATACTGTTTTCCATAATGGTTCTAGTTTACAATCCCACCGACAGTGTAAAAGTGTTCCTATTTCTCCACATCCTCTCCAACACCTGTTGTTTCCTGACTTTTTAATTATTGCCGTTCTAACTGGTGTGAGATGGTATCTCATTGTGGTTTTGATTTGCATTTCTCTGATGGCCAGTGATGATGAGCATTTTTTCATGTGTCTGTTGGCTGTATGAATGTCTTCTTTTGAGAAATGTCTGTTCATATCCTTTGCCCACTTTTTGATGGGGTTGTTTGTTTTTTTCTTGTATATTTGTTTGAGTTCTTTGTAGATTCTGGATATTAGCCCTTTGTCAGATGAGTAGATTGCAAAAATGTTCTCCCATTCTGTAGGTTGCCTGTTCACTCTGATGGTAGTATCTTTTGCTGTTCAGAAGCTCTTTAGTTTAATCATATCCCATTTGTCAATTTTGGCTTTTGCTGCCATTGCTTTTGGTGTTTTAGACATGAAGTCCTTGCCCATGCCTATGTCCTGAATGGTACTACCTAGATTTTCTTCTAGGATTTTTATGGTATTAGGTCTAACATTTAAGTCTCTAATCCATCTTGAATTAATCTTCATATAAGGAGTAAGGAAAGGATCCAGTTTCAGCTTTCTACTTATGGCTAGCCAATTTTCCCAGCACCATTTATTAAATAGGGAATCCTTTCCCCATTTCTTGTTTCTCTCAGGTTTGTCAAAGATCAGATGGCTGTAGATGTGTGGTATTATTTCTGAGGACTCTGTTCTGTTCCATTGGTCTATATCTCTGTTTTGGTACCAGTACCATGCTGTTTTGGTTACTGTAGCCTTGTAGTATAGTTTGAAGTCAGGTAGCGTGACGCCTCCAGCTTTGTCCTTTTGACTTAGGATTGTCTTGGCAATGTGGGCTCGTTTTTGGTTCCATATGAACTTTAAAGCAGTTTTTTCCAATTCTGTGAAGAAACTCATTGGTAGCTTGATGGGGATGGCATTGAATCTATAAATAACCTTGGGCACTATGGCCATTTTCATGATATTGATTCTTCCTATCCATGAGCATGGTATGTTCTTCCATTTGTTTGTGTCCTCTTTGATTTCACTGAGCAGTGGTTTGTAGTTCTCCTTGAAGAGGTCCTTTACATCCCTTGTAAGTTGGATTCCTAGGTATTTTATTCTCTTTGAAGCAATTGTGAATGGAAGTTCATTCATGATTTGGCTCTCTGTTTGTCTGTTACTGGTGTATAAGAATGCTTGTGATTTTTGCACATTAATTTTGTATCCTGAGACTTTGCTGAAGTTGCTTATCAGCTTAAGGAGATTTTGGGCTGAGACAATGGGGTTTTCTAAATATACAATCATATCATCTGCAAACAGGGACAATTTGACTTCTTCTTTTCCTAACTGAATACCCTTGATTTCTTTCTCTTGCCTGATTGCCCTAGCCAGAACTTCCAACACTATGTTGAATAGGAGTGGTGAGAGAGGGCATCCCTGTCTTGTGCCAGTTTTCAAAGGGAATTTTTCCAGTTTTTGCCCATTCGGTATGATATTCGCTGTGGGTTTGTCATAAATAGCTCTTATTATTTTGAGGTACGTTCCATCAATACCGAATTTATTGAGAGTTTTTAGCATGAAGGGCTGTTGAATTTTGTCAAAAGCCTTTTCTGCATCTATTGAGATAATCATGTGGTTCTTGTCTTTGGTTCTATTTATATGCTGGATTACGTTTATTGATTTGCAAATGTTGAACCAGCCTTGCATCCCAGGGATGAAGCCCACTTGATCATGGTGGATAAGCTTTTTGATGTGCTGCTGAATCCGGTTTGCCAGTATTTTATTGAGGATTTTTGCATCAATGTTCATCAGTGATATTGGTCTAAAATTCTCTTTTTCTGTGTGTCTCTGCCAGGCTTTGGTATCAGGATGATGTTGGCCTCATAAAATGAGTTAGGGAGGATTCCCTCTTTTTCAATTGATTGGAATAGTTTCAGAAGGAATGGTACCAGCTCCTCCTTGTACCTCTGGTGGAATTCAGCTGTGAATCCATCTGGTCCTGGACTTTTTTTGGTGGGTAGGCTATTAATTATTGCCTCAATTTCAGAGCCTGCTATTGGTCTATTCAGGGATTCAACTTCTTCCTGGTTTAGTCTTGGGAGAATGTAAGTGTCCAGGAAATTATCCATTTCTTCTAGATTTTCTAGTTGATTTGCATAGAGGTGTTCACAGTATTCTCTGATGGTAGTTTGTATTTCTGTGGGGTCGGTGGTGATATCCCCTTTATCATTTTTTATTGCGTCTATAAGATTCCTCTCTCTTTTCTTCTTTATTAGTCTTGCTAGTGGTCTGTCAATTTTGTTGATCTTTTCAAAAACCAACTCCTGGATTCATTGATTTTTTGGAGGGTTTTTTGTGTCTCTATCTCCTTCAGTTTGGCTCTGATCTTAGTTATTTCTTGCCTTCTGCTAGCTTTTGAATGTGTTTGCACTTGCCTCTCTAGTTCTTTTAATTGTGATGTTAGAGTGTCAATTTTAGATCTTTCCTGCTTTCTCTTGTGGGCATTTAGTGCTATAAATTTCCCTCTACACACTGCTTTAAATGTGTCCCAGAGATTCTGGTATGTTGTATCTTTGTTCTCATTGGTTTCAAAGAACATCTTTATTTCTGCTTTCATTTCGTTATGCACCCAGTAGTCATTCAGGAGCAGGTTGTTCAGTTTCCATGTAGTTGAGCGGTTTTGATTGAGTTTCTTAGTCCTGAGTTCTAGTTTGATTGCACTGTGGTCTGAGAGACAGTTTGTTATAATTTCTGTTCTTTTACATTTGCTGAGGAGTGCTTTACTTCCAATTATGTGGTCAATTTTGGAATAAGTGCGATGTGGTGCTGAGAAGAATGTATATTCTGTTGATTTGGGGTGGAGAGTTCTATAGATGTCTATTAGGTCCGCTTGGTGCAGAGATGAGTTCAATTCCTGGATATCCTTGTTAACTTTCTGTCTCGTTGATCTGTCTAATGTTGACAGCGGAGTGTTGAAGTCTCCCATTATTATTGTATGGGAGTCTAAGTCTCTTTGTAAGTCTCTAAGGACTTGCTTTATGAATCTGGGTGCTCCTGTATTGGGTGCATATATATTTAGGATAGTTAGCTCTTCCTGTTGAATTGATCCCTTTACCATTATGTAATGGCCTTCTTTGTCTCTTTTGATCTTTGATGGTTTAAAGTCTGTTTTATCAGAGACTAGGATTGCAACCCCTGCTTGTTTTTGTTCTCCATTTGCTTGATAGATCTTCCTCCATCCCTTTATTTTGAGCCTATGTATGTCTCTGCCTGTGAGATGGGTCTCCTGAATACAGCAGACTGATGGGTCTTGACTCTTTATCCAGTTTGCCAGTCTGTGTCTTTTAATTGGAGCATTTAGTCCATTTACATTTAAGGTTAATATTGTTATGTGTGAACTTGATCCTGCCATTATGATATTAACTGGTTATTTTGCTCGTTAGTTGATGCAGTTTCTTCCTAGCCTCGATGGTCTTTACATTTTGGCATGTTTTTGCAATGGCTGGTACCAGTTGTTCCTTTCCATGTGTAGGGCTTCCTTCAGGGTCTCTTGTAAGGCAGGCCTGGTAGTGACAAAATCTCTAAGCATTTGCTTATCTGTAAAGGATTTTATTTCTCCTTCACTTATGAAACTTAGTTTGGCTGGATATGAAATTCTGGGTTGAAAATTCTTTTCTTTAAGAACGTTGAATATTGGCCCCCACTCTCTTCTGGCTTGTAGAGTTTCTGCCGAGAGATCTGCTGTTAGTCTGATGGGCTTCCCTTTGTGGGTAACCCGACCTTTCTCTCTGGCTGCCCTTAAGATTTTTTCCTTCATTTCAACTTTGGTGAATCTGGCAATTATGTGTCTTGGAGTTGCTCTTCTCGAGGAGTATCTTTGTGGTGTTCTCTGTATTTCCTGAATTTGAATGTTGGCCTGCCCTACTAGGTTGGGGAAGTTCTCCTGGATGATATCCTGAAGAGTGTTTTCCAACTTGGTTCCATTTTCCCCCTCACTTTCAGGCACCCCAATCAGACGTAGATTTGGTCTTTTTACATAATCCCATACTTCTTGCAGGCTTTGTTCATTTCTTTTTCTTCTTTTTTCTTTTGGTTTCTCTTCTCGCTTCATTTCATTCATTTGATCTTCAATCGCTGATACTCTTTCTTCCAGTTGATCGAGTTGGTTACTGAAGCTTGTGCATTTGTCACGTATTTCTCGTGTCATGGTTTTCATCTCTGTCATTTTGTTTATGACCTTCTCTGCATTAATTAGTCTAGCTGTCAATTCTTCCACTCTTTTTTCAAGATTTTTAGTTTCTTTGCGCTGGGTACGTAATTCCTCCTTTAGCTCTGAGAAGTTTGATGGACTGAAGCCTTCTTCTCTCATCTCGTCAAAGTCATTCTCTGACCAGCTTTGATTCGTTGCTGGCGATGGGCCGTGCTCCTAGCAGGGGGAGATGCGCTCTTATTTTTTGAATTTCCAACTTTTCTGCCCTGTTTTTTCCCCATCTTTGTGGGTTTATCTGCCTCTGGTCCTTGATGATAGTGACATACTGATGGGGTTTTGGTATAGGTGTCCTTCCTGTTTGATAGTTTTCCTTCTAACAGTCAGGACCCTCAGCTGTAGGTCTGTTGGAGATTGCTTGAGGTCCACTCCAGACCCTTTTTGCCTGGGTATCAGCAGCAGAGGTTGCAGAAGATAGAATATTGCTGAACAGCGAGTGTACCTGTCTGATTCTTACTTTGGAAGCTTCCTCTCAGGGGTGTACTCCACCCTGTGAGGTGTGGGGTGTCAGACTGCCCCTAGTGGGGGATGTCTCCTAGTTAGGCTACTCAGGGGTCAGGGACCCACTTGAGCAGGCAGTCTGTCCGTTCTCAGATCTCAACCTCCGTATTGGGAGATCCACTGCTCTCTTCAAAGCTGTCAGACAGAGTTGTTTGCGTCTGCAGAGGTTCTGCTGCTTTTTTGTTGTTGTTTTTTTAGCTGTGCCCTGTTCCCAGAGGTGGAGTCTACAGAGACAGGTAGGTTTCCTAGAGTTGCTGTGAGCTCCACCCAGTTCGAGCTTCCCAGTGGGTTTGTTTACCTACTTAAGCCTCAGCAATGGCGGGCGCCCCTCCCCCAACCTTGCTGCTGCCTTGTGGTTAGATCGCAGACTGCTGTGTTAGCAATGAGGGAGGCTCCATGGGCGTGGGACCCTCCTGGCCAGGTGTGGGATATATTCTCCTGGTGTGCCCGTTTGCTTAAAGCGCAGTATTGGGGTGGGAGTTACCCAATTTTCCAGGTGTTGTGTGTCTCAGATCCCCTGGCTAGGAAAAGGGATTCCCTTCCCCCTTGCGCTTCCCAGGTGAGGCGATGCCTCGCCCTGCTTCAGCTCTCACTGGTTGGGCTGCGCAGCTGACCAGCACTGATTGTCCGGCACTCCCTAGTGAGATGACCCCAGTACCTCAGTTGAAAATGCAGAAATCACCGATCTTCTGTGTCGCTCGCGCTGGGAGTTGGAGACTGGAGCTGTTCCTATTCGGCCATCTTGCTCCACCCCTCTTGATCAACATTTTTAATTTAATAAAATAATATAAATATATATTATATATTTTATTTATTAAATGGGAAATTTAATATATTATAAAATATATTATATATTATATATTTAATTTATTAAATATGAAATTATATATTTTATATATAATAAAATTATAATACAATGTATATTATAAATTTTATATGCAATATATAATTTTTATATTATATATTATATATTATAAATAATGTAAGCTATAAATAAGTTGTTATTTATGGGTTATATATAACTTGTATAATTATACATACATTATATATAATCTATATTGTATAGAAAATGACCATGTTATCAGCAAACATGATAACAATAGTCTTTAGGGTTTTCTATATTATATATAATGTATATGTAAATGTATTCTAAATATTTTCTATAGTATAGAAAATAATATCGTGTTATCAGCAAACATAAACAATTTCCCTTTTTTCTTTCATGTAAGATGGCTTTGTTTTTTTTTCTTGTCTAACTACTCTTGCTAAGACTTCCAGAACTATGTTGAATAGAATTGGCAAGAGTGGGCCTCCCTGCTTTGTTCCTAATCTTAGAGGCAAAACTTTAAACTTGTTACCATTGGGTATAGTGTTAGCTGTGGGCTTGCTCTACATTGCCTGTATTAATGTTTAGATATATTCCTTATATAACTATTTTGTTGAGAGTTTTTTTTTTTATCATGAACCGATGTTAAATTTTGTCAAATGGTTTTTCTGCATATATTGAAATGTGGTTTTTTTCCTTCATTTTGTTGATGCAGTATATTGTATTTATTAATTTACGTATGTTGAACCACTCTTGCATCCCTGGGCTAAATCTCACTGGATCGTGGTGAATGAACTTTTTAACATGCTGTTGTATTTGCTTTGCTAGTACTTGTTAGAGAATTTTCGTATCTATGTTCATAATAGATATTGGTTGGTAGTTTTCTTTTTGTATAGTGTCCTTGCCTGGCTTTGGAGTCAGCACAATGCTGGCTTCAAGAAAGGAGTTTGAAAGCATTTCCTCCTCCTCAATTATTTGAAGATTTTCAGAAGGGTTGGCATTAGGTCTTTTAAAAACGTTTGGTAGAATTCAGCAGTGTAGGAATCAGGTCTTGAGCTTTTCTTTGATAGGAGACTTTATTAGTAATTCAATCTCCTTACTCACTATTGCTCTTTTCAGATTTTCTGTTTCTGCTTGATTCAGTCTTGATAGGTTGCATGTTTCTAGAAATTTACACATTTTTTCTAGGTTATATAATTTGTGGGTGCATAGTTGTTCATAAGAGTCTCTTATGATCATTTATATTTCTGTGGTATTGATTGTAAAGTCTCCTCTTTCATTTCTGATTTTATTTATTTGAGTCCTTTCTCTTTTTTCTTTGTTAGTATAACTGCCAATGTTGTTTATCTTTAAAAAAGCCCAACATTAGTTATGTTGTTGGTTTCTATTCTTTTTCTAGTTTCTATTTTGTGTATTTATTATCTAATCTTTATTTCCTTTATTTTGCTAAATCTGAACTTATTTTTTTCTCTTTTTCTAGTTCTTTGAGGTGGAACATTAGGTTTTTTGAGATTTCTCTTCTCTTTTGACTTAGATAATTATGGTTATAAGGCTTCCTCTCAGGACTGCTTTACAGCATCCCATAAATTTTGATATACTCCTTTTTCATTTGTCTCAATATGTTTTTAATTTCTCCTTTAATTTCTTTCTTGATGCATTGGTTATTCAGAAACAATTTATTTAGTTTCCACATATTTGTAAGTTTTCCAACATTCTTTCTGGTTTTGAGTTCTAGTTTTATGTAATTGTGCTCAATATGATTTCAGTCTTCTTAAATTTATTAAGTCTTGTTTTGTGGCTTAACATATGATCTATCCTGGATAATATTTCATGTGTACTTGAGAAGGATGTGTAATTCTGTTGCTGTTGGATGGAATGTGCTGTATATTTCAGTCAGGTCCATTTGGTCTAAAGTGTAGTCAAGTCTAATGGTTTCTTATTGATTTTCTGTCTAGATGATTTGTTCAATGTTGCAGTTGGGTTATTGACGTCTTCTATTATTATTGTATTGTGGTTTCTCTCTTCAGATCTATTAATATTTGTTTTACATATTTAGGTGCTCTGATTTTAGGTGCATATATATTTAGAATTGTTACAACTTCTTAAAAAATTGACTTGTTATTATATAATGACCTTCTTTGCTTCTTTTTATGGTTTTTGACTTAAAATATTTTTTACTCTGATATAAGCATAGCTATTCCTGCTCTCCTTTGGTTTCCATTTGTGTGCAATCTCTTTTTCATCTCTTCACATTTAGTCTATTTTGTCCTTAGATGTGAAATGAGTCTCGTGTAAGAAGAATACAGTTAGGTTATTAAAAAATTATTCAGCCACTCTATGTCTTTTAACTAGAGAATTTAATCTATTTAAATTCAAAGTAATATTGAATGGTAAGTACTTACTATTGCCATTTTTTCAATTGTTTTCTAATTAATTTGTAGATCCTTTGTTTCTTTATCTTTTGCTGTCTTTCTCTGGGGTTTGGTGAATTTCTATAGTAGTATGCTTTGAATCCTTTCTTGATATCTTTTGTGGTTTTGCTTTGTGGTTACTGTGAGCCTTACATAAAAACATTTTATACTAATACAGGTCAGTTTGAGCTTGGTTATAAGTTAACTTTGATCACCTATGCAAACTATGCTTTTACTCCTTGTCTAATTTGTTTTTAATGGTATGTTTTGTATCTTTTATAGCTTTTTTTCCCTTAACAAATTATTGTAGCTATTTTGCTAATTTTGTTTTTTTGCCTTCATACTAGTTACATGATTGACTTCCACACCACCATTATGATATAATAGTGTTCTGAGCTGAATATATACTTACTTCTGCAAGGAATTTTATATTTTTAAATATTTTCATGTTGTTCTGCTTTCCCTACTCATTTCTCTGTGGATATTTTTTTAGTTGTCCAGTGTATGAGAGTCTTTTTTTTTTGACAGAATCTCGCTGTGTCACGCAGGCTGGAGTGCAGTGGCCTGATCTAATCACTTTACCATGCAATTTCCATGGAACATAGGATTCAAATTTATTTGTCTTTATTTATTTATTTTGAGATGGATTCTCACTCTGTCACCAGGCTGGAGTGCCATGGTGCCATCTCAACTCACTGCAACCTCCGCCTCCCAGGATCAAGCAATTCTCCTGCCTCAGTCTCCCAAGTAGCTGGGATTACAGGTGCACAACACCATGCCTGGCTAATTGTTGTGTTTCTAGTAAAGACAGGGTTTCACTCTGTTGGCCAGGTTGGCCTTGAACTCATGACCTCAAATGGTCTGCCTGCCTCAGCCTCCCAGAGTGTTGGGACTACAGGCATGAGCTACCGTGCTTGGCCAATGTGTGAGAGTCTTCCAACTGAATTATACATTTCTCTTAGAGGGAATTGGTCCACGTGTGGGTTCACTCAGTGTGTCTCTTTGTGGAGTGATAGTTAGGAGTCTCCCCCTCTGCCATGCTGCCAAAGTCAACCCCTCATTGGCTATATCCTTAGTGAATTCTTCTCACCTACTTGCATATTTTGGAGATGCAGCCTTGCTTTATAATGACATTGTAATAATAATGAAAACTCTGAGCTTTGGCATATGGGAAGTGGTAAAACATGTTTTAGGACTGCTTGACCTTTCTACCACTTTCCCAACTCTTCTAGGCTTATCAATGTGAGGAGGCACCACAGTTTGCAATTACTTCATCAAATTGTTCATCTTTATTTATTATACAACCAAGCAACTTAATTTGACATACGTCAACATAGTCTTCCAATATTTAATGCAGCACATTGCTCTATAGGATGCAGAATCGACCAGGAGATGATCCCTGACCTCAAGGGGTTCCCCAGATAATTTTGTGTCATATGTTGGGCTTCTTAGGAAGCAACTCTGAGATGGAGATTCATGTGCAAAAAGTTAATTTGGAAGTTGTTTGGGTATCCACATCAATAGGGGAGGGAAGGCAGCAGGACTGGGTAGAAGAGGGAACTGAGATGTTAAACAGCCGCATCAGAGGCTTCAGCTGGTCCTGGATCTTAGGGGAAGTCTGGAGCTGAGAAGTCTTTTGTAGTTGCCATCTACTGGGGCAATGGGGCTGGGCCTTTATATTGCCTTCCCGAGCTGTTATTTATCATTGGCTCCCCCTGGAAATGGGACCTGACCTTGCATGTGGCAGTTTTCTTTAGCCAAAACCCAAAGCAGGCCTGCCCTGCCATCTGTCAGCATCATGGCACTGAGGTCTGAGCAGTTCACGTGCATGAAGAGTATGGGATCTATCAGAGAAGTTCTAGGGGACCTCAAAACCAGGAAATGATTTCCTAGGAAATGCTTTAGGAGGGATAGCTTCCAAGGTGGGTTTAAAAGCATGGAAAATATTTTGCATACCACATGCCCTGGGGGTGTAGTGTTTAACTGGAGATGTCAAAGCCTTGGAAGTCTGTGAGACAAGCTTGGACAAGTCAGGAGCAGTTCTGTCTGGTTAGAAAGTGGAGATGGGATAGTGAAAGAGTAAAACATAGGGAGAGACAGGCTAAGACCTATTATGGGGAGGCATAAGAAGTAGGCTCAGCTTCTGGGCTTTCTTCTCAAAATTACCAATGCTTCTCACTAAGAGTGAAGTGATCTGAGCAGGACTGAGCCTTTGGGCAGCCACTTAAGTGAGTCTGGAGAGTGAGAGGTAGGAAGGCCAATGAACTAGTGGTTCTGGAAACCCAGGTGAAGATACACTTAGTATAATTGAGCTAGACTGGGTTGAAAAGAGGGATGAGGGTTTCAAATGCCAGACTTAGTGCATAGAAGCTGTTTGTTGTCCCAAGGATTGCTAAGGGTTTTGTATCTGCCTACTACAGAAGGCATGAACCAAAATGGCATTGAAGTGTCAACCCTTGTGAAGGTAAGATGCTCAGAGAGCATTAGCTGTATCCCAGTTTGGTGTAAACACCTTTTAAGCCTCTGCTGAGTGTCACGAGGGTATTAAAGAATGTATCACAGACCCTGGCCTTGTCAACAAATGCCAATTTTAGTGTTTTCACTGTATCTTCTTTAGTCATGAGGAGTTATATACAAAAGAGATGTGGATTGCAGGTACTTGTTTTTTGTCTAAAACAATTGGCTGTGCAGCACTGGTAGAAAGAATAACTAGTAGCGTTTCCTTTGAAGACTTTTTTTCCCATTGTGAGTCCAAAAGAGAATATGATGAAACCAAATAGGATGGAAAGATGGGCTTTCCATTCATCTGTAAACTGCTGCAGTCAATATTAATTACCATCATTAACTATAATTAATCAATTAAATCATTAATTGAATCTCTTGATTCATTGGCAACAAAATGCATAATAATGTATATTTGCCAAAATGATTTGCAATCTCAGTTAAAACAGTAATTAAGCAATTAAATATAAAGGAATTCTATTCTTTTGCATTGGTTTTTCTTACCAAAGCAGTTAATTACAAAGTAGAATAATTAGTTAGAGATGGATACTAATGAAAGCATGAGGGGCAGTGAAAAAGATGGCCAAGGAAGAGTATGACAAAGTCATTGCCAAAAGGCAAGGAGTTGATACTAATGTTTAGGTAATCTTTTTCACTACAAAACAAGGGTTCTTATAGTGCTTATTTCATAGGAAAAATAGAAAGACTAGCTAACAACCATCATTGAAAAGTACTGTGCAAATGCAATTTTCTATTAAATATTTGAAAACATCACAAAAACCACTTATTTTATTTAAAAATCAACACTTTGAGCCAAGGAAAGCTATTGGTAGTTGTATTCGTTCGTTTTCTTGCTTCTATGAAGAAATACCTGAGACTGGGTGATGTATAAATTACAGAGGTTTAATTGACGCACAGTTCTGCATGGCTGGGAGGCTTCAGGAAACTTACAATCATGGCAGAAGGGGAGGCAAACTCGTCCTTCTTTACATGGTAGCAGGAGAGACAAGTCCCAAGCCAAGGGGGGGAAGTTCCTTGTAAAACCATCAGATCTCAGGAGAACTCACTCACTATCGTGAGAACAGCATGGAGGAACTGCCCCGTGATCTGATCACCTCCCACGAAGTCCCTTCCCCAACACATGAGGATTACAATTCGGATTACAATTCAAGATGAGGTTTGGGTGGGGACATAGAGCCAGACCATATCAGTAGTATTGGAGAAATAAAAAGTATCATTTAAATGACTTTTGCCTGCTCCCACTTTATTATTGTAAGCTGTAGCCTAGAAGGGAAGTCATTGCCCCGCATGTGAAGGCTGCCTTATGGCGGTTTTTTCTTTCCCAGGACCTTTGCTGCACAGGGCTCCCGGAACTCATCACAGAAATCCATAATAAACTTGATAAATGCGGCCGGGCACGGTGGCTCACGCCTGTAATCCCAGCACTTTGGGAGGCCGAGGTGGGTGGATCACAAGGTCAGGAGATCGAGACCATCCTGGCTAACACGGTGAAACCCCGTCTGTACTAAAAAATACAAAAAACTAGCCGGGCGACGTGGTAGGCGCCTGTAGTCCCAGTTACTCGGGAGGCTGAGGCCGGAGAATGGCCTGAACCTGGGAGGCAGAGCTTGCAGTGAGCTGAGATCGCACCACGGCACTCCAGCCTGGGCGACAGAGCGAGACTCCATCTCAAACAAACAAACAAAAAAACTTGATAAACTCTGGAAAAAATATGGAAACTCATTCTGGGGAGGGATTGAAGCCAGCAGGAACTGGAGGAGAGGTGTGCCTTACAAGGAAATCTCACTTCTGGGTAAGAAATCCATGACCCTGCTGGGACAGGCAGGTGTGTCGCAGGTGGAGAGGAGATGGACGCTTTCCAGACACTTTTCTCACTAGGTTAGAAAAAAAGAAAACTTTGAAAAAAAACATTTTTTTGTAACATAAACATTACAAACTTTTATATATCAAAAGACATCATAAGCCAAATAAATAGAAACAATGGCTTAAATTAACTGACTCTGTGTGGTAAATATTTTTAGCTCCCTAACGTGTCTTTCAGCATGCCTGTGAGGTGTGGACAGTAACCGTCTTCAACCTAAACATGAGGAACTGAGGTCCAGAGAAGTAGGGGCCCTGACTGCAGAACCCCCCCTCTTCCCGAGTTGGGTTTCTGAACCCAGAAGCTTTAACCAGGACACGATTTAAAGTATATACAGAGCTTTCTAAATCGACTAACAAAGATAAACAACACCAAAAACAAATTGGCAAAGATTTGAATAGCAAATCCAGAGAAGGGCAAATCTAAATGATCCCTAAGCATATGAAAAGATCAAGTTCACCAGCCTCAGGGGAATGCAAATAACATAAAAAGTAACTATCATTTCACACACATCCCACTGACAAAAGCTAAAATAGAGTAAAGAACCCACTGCTAGGGATGCTGCAGAAAGTGTGAGCAGGAACATTTCTGGTGACATAAAGTGCTACCTCCTTCAGCAACAGCGATTATAGTTAACAATACCCATGTCGGTGTCTTCAACAGTCTCCCTCCTGGGAACCCATTGCACAGACAGGAACACTGAGTCTTGCAGGCACATATGGGCAAAGATATTATTATGAGGTGGCAAAACCTGCTAAGTATTTAGTTGTCCATTGGTAGGGGCATTGCTGAATGACTGAATTATTCCAGCTGCATCCACCACATGGATTAGTATGCAGTTATTGAAAAGAATGCATTAGAAGCTATATCAAATGGATTAGGAAGATTTCATACAAAGTATTGTTAAAATAGGAAGAGAAGCATACATAATATATTTTTATTTCTGTAAAACCAATAGTGTGTAAGTTGTATGTGTGTGTGTGAGACTATGTAAGAATGACTGGAAAGTGGCAACTTGGGTTTCTTAGGATGGGGCAGGGAAAGGGCTTCCATGAAATGGAAGGAATAGAGCAGGAAACAAACAAACAAACAAACACAAAACAGAAAGAGGCAAGAAAAAAGAAAATGAAAAAGACTGCACTTCAAATTAGCATAGTGATATAACCCATTTTATGTAAATTAAACCTGTGAGTCCACAAAGAAAAGAAAAATAGAGATACGGATAGATCTGTATCTACCCTCTTCTCTATTCACTGACCAAAAGGGATGCCCATAGTAATTGAAGAAAGCAAAGTATGGGTTAATGTCCACATTACAGTCACATTTTGATAGAAACAAAAAACACTCCTCCCCATATACGTGCAGATCAACTGGTGTGGAGGATGGGCTCCGGGCTGTGGGTTTGGTGATTCCTGGAGGAGGCTAGGACAGGCGGGCAAGGGAGAAAAACAACCTTTTTGTGTGTGTGTGTGTGTGCAAATAATTGTTTTATTCCAATTGGAATATCCATCCAGATACGTCATTTTTTTTTTTAAATTTCAAAAATGATAAATAAAGACATATTTTAAAACAAAAAAGAAAGGTCAATACCCACAGTTCACACTAATAACCGTTGTGTCTCCCATGAATAAGCTAACCTTTCTTCCTTAATCAAACATTTCTGGGTGGTCTTGGATAATTCTGGATGGACCCCCAGGGCTCCTGTGACCCCACCCCCCCATCGTTTCGGCACATTCAAAGGACGCCTTGTGCACTAAGGTGTCCGTAGAGCCCATGAGCCCTGCCCTGCTGGATGTGGCTGGCTGTCCAGATGCTGGAGCAAGACCCAGGAGCTCCAGTGGACTGCGCAGAAAGACTTGCCAGAGGAAAGAGCCAGACAAGAAGAGCTGGCTCGAGAAGATGCTGAGGGCTGAAGTGAAGGTGTGAACAGGCTGGAGTTGGCTTCCCCATGTATTTGTAACCTTCAGCCTCTAAGAACAATTGCACATATAATCTTTCAATGTCAGAATTAAATCCATATTGAAGAAGAAATTGTGCCTAACTAACAAGGTGCCTTTTCCTTCCTGCATGTTCACGGAGGTAATGAAAGTACCACAGCCCTCTTCTTTTCTGCTTCCTGTGGTGCCCAAGACAACTCAACTGAATTCCTCAGTGACCCCAAGTTGTCCACATGGGGGACCAGAAAGAAGGGCGCCTAAGGCAGGGGATACTGAATATAACCTGTTTATTCACATTCATATACATATAGGTGGGTTATTTTCTTTCATATTAAAAAGCCCAGATTTTTTAATACAATATTTTCTTTTCTCTTGCCATAAATAGCTCAGTACATTGCTTAATACACAGAGTACTTTGACCACAAGTGCTGACATGCACACACACACACAGACACACACACACTCCTTATCTTTAATGCCAGTTGTGTCCCTAAGCTGTGAAAATGAATGTTGAACTAAGGACACCCCACAGCCCTAGCCTAATCCTCTCTAAGAAGTGTACAGACTAACTTGGCCAACTGTTAACCTTTGTCCCCAGTAGTCCTGGTTTTATTTGAAAACCTCCCAGCACTGCCTGTGTCTCCTGTATTAACAGGCAGTTGATGAGGGAACTGCATCTGCCATGTTAATCAAGTACAGCTGGAAGATGCAGAGGTTCAGAATTACCATTGGGGAGGATAAAGGGGCCTGTGTACGCATAATTGAGTGTTTTATACTTTGTGTATGGGGCTGCCTATGGAAATATCTTTGGGTTTTGTTTTTTTTTCCCACTCTAAAGGCCAGTGGGACCTCTGCTTTTGAGATAAAGGAGGAAGCTAGCTTCCTTCAACTTTCCTTTGCTCTCCATTGGGGAACTCTGTGATTTGCATTTTAGATGTAAATTCATGTAAATCAGCACTTATTTTCAGATGAAATCCTACCATTGAGAACAATCTGGAGTCATTCTCAAATGCCAGTATGCATTTGATCCCCATATAATTTCTCAGCATATGGATTAAACCTGCAATAAGGGTGGTACAATCATGATTGGGAACGCAAGACAATTGACCCTTATTTTGCCACAAGGACAGGAAAATCTAATTATAACGCCCTTGCCAGCATCTGAGACAAAGCAAGACTGCATGCCAGCTCAGTCAATTAGCTGGCATGTGTACCATCCAGTACCATCCCTTTGTTGGTCAGTTACACTCCCTTTAGCCTTTAGTCCAAAGAAAGCACTCCATCCCTGGCCTGGTTATGGCCAGTCAATGCCTTTGGTTTCAGTGAAATAAGGGAATGCATGAAAATCAACCCAAATTAACCATTCCTCACTGGCAGACCTTACCACCGAGCTGCGTTCCTGTGAATGATGGATGTGTCATGCTAATGATCACATCTATGGCCTAAGCAGAAGACATAAGGGAAGACGCTGTGATACTCAGGTCATTGAAATAAACAGAATGGTGACAGGACACAGCAGGTGCAGCCCTCATTGGGCATGAAGAAAACAAAGGGAAGGTAGAGAAGTTCCTGAAGGCTGAAGAGTTCAGGAGGTATCTAAAGGCACCCACTTTCTGTATGTGAAATATCATTACATGGATTTAGATAAGCTTCAGAAAAAAAAGCCCCTGAGCCTGAAATGAAAGAGCACCCCACTGGAAAAAGCACTGGTCTGTACAGTAAGACATTATCTCAGACTGATCATGAAGTGGCTCCTGACATGCTTTTGTAAAAAAAAAAAAAAAATTTGTGAGGAAAAGCATCCTGGATAAGAGGCAGGTGGAAAAAGGAGATATCCAGGCGAGAATGTCTGCCAGAGGAAGACCACGGACGGAATGGTTCTCGGGGTCTTCAGTGCATCCTGGATGAAATGAACTCAGCAACCTCTCAGACGGTTCTGCTGGGGGCAAAGGAAGTTAGAGTAGATGGCGTAGTCTCTCTATAATACCAGGAGACAGATTTCCAACAATAGTGAAAAGAAACGAGACTTTTAATTACCCCTTATGATTCTTGTAAACCTGTTTCAAATGAAACCAAACTACTTTTGATATGTGAATGCCTAGTCTTTGCTGATATTTTCCATTTTCCTTCTGTTTTAAAAGATTTGTGGCTTGAAGTTTGTCATCACCACTACCTATTGTTCTGTCTCAGGATTTTGGCTGATTCCCCTGAGTCGTCAACAACCGTGGCTTATTCTTTGGGACCTGACAACCTCCCCAGGCCCAGAGTCAGATGGGAGGGATGAGCAGGTGGAGGTTAAATTAGCAGGAAGAGCCAGCTCATTAGTAGGGAGGGATGGGGGTCTGCTGGGTCTGCCAGGAAGCAAAGGAGGTAGCATCTCTTTAAATGGAAGGGCAAGGGGAATTAGTGAGAAATTGGTATTATAATGCAGACAGAAAGGCTGTCGTTAGATCTTAATGCTCATTCCCATAATGAGTGGGCAGTAAATAGAAGCGTCCCACTGGAGAGCCCACAAATGGAGTGAAAAGGGCCATTTAAGGAGGAGTTGTCTGTAGAAAACGGTGACTGTGCTTTAGGGCTTGAAAACGGAATTTGAGGAAGAGGCAGAATAGGATGAATTATTCTAGTGACAGAAGAGCCATTTTCAAGAATAAAAGGGGTTGCTAGGCTGAGGAGGGTAACCAGCTGTCCCTTCTTTCCAGTGACACTGGAACAAAAGGAAGTGAAGTCAAGGAACAGCAGAAGGGAAGGGGTGTGGAGTGGAGGGTGCAGGGACAAGGTTGGGGGATGAACAGCCCAGCCACGAAACCTGTGAGAGAGGTCTCAGCTGAATCTGCCTTAAGAAGCTCCCTGATAAGAGAGGGCGCTGCTTCCATGGGGCTCTCTGGGGACAGGCTGTGGGGACAGGAGGGCAGTCATGGCCCGGAGGTCAAGCTTGCTGGGCTCTGAGTGTACACTGCCTCAGAAACAGTTGTCCCAGACTGAAGGCAATGGTGACTCCACAGGGTTGAAACTGCTTGCAGGGGTCCCCCTTTCCATTTACATGATCACAGATGAATCCCACAGCACAGCTGAGGTTTTCACCAGTATGCCTATCTCCTGCCTTCTCCACTTCTTGGACAAGCTCCAGTTCAATTCTCCCTCCTTGTTTCTATCAGTCAAACGCCACAGGCACACACTTCCGAAGTAATTACGTAATAGCAGCCTACAGCAAAACAAAGCAATGACCTTAATGATACTGGCAAAGGATGGAGCCACAGACTCTTCTTCAGAACCTTTTGAAGTCACAAATAGACAGTTCTCTATTTTAGAGGCGACGGTTACTGATTATATTAAGAATAATCTCTTTAATCTTTGGAGAATGGAAGCTGTAAATTCAGTTCGTGTGATGCTGCAACATTTTCTGCTTCAAACGGGTTGTTAGTAGCGAACGATTCATCCTGGCTCTCCGTGCCTGTCACTTTCTGAAGGCACTTCTCTTATTTTAGTATTTCCTGTTTGGGAGCAAGGTAATGGAAGATGAAACGTCACTTATGGAAACTTTGCTGAGGATGAGCAGAGAGTAAATACAGCCACAGAATGCCTTTCTCCTTAATCCTCATAAAAAGCTGCGTCCATCTCTTCTCTAATTTGATACACACTCCTGTCTAATATCACCAGCCCCGCTCAGTGATTCATCTTCTCAGCAGTTATCAGGCATGGTCATGCTTGCTTAACAGAGGAGATGGGAAGGATCAATAGATTAATCACTAAGCCTTGTGCAATCAGATGATAGAAGCAACATCCTAGCAGGCCAAATGCTTCTTTCAGTTGAAATTATTTTGTTTGTTTTAGCAGAAACATTGCAAGGTCTAGGTTAGTGCGGTGTCTGGGGAGGGTGGCTGACTTCTCTTCACTAGTGCAAGAGCAGAAGGCACAATAACCTCTTCCCTCTGCTCAGCATCTTAGGAATGCTGGGAGCCCTTATCAAGTTTTGTCCAGGAAAAATAATCTAACCAATTTTTTAAAAAGACTTCATTCACATATCATAAATCCCACCACTTGAAAGGATATATTTTAGTGCTGTTTAGTATATTCAGAGGGTGTGTGACCGTAACCACTGTTTAATTCCACAACAGTTTTGTCACTTCATCCCCTCTTCCCCAGACCCTGACAACTCCCAATTTACTTTCCTTTTCTATGACTTTACCAATTCTGGACATTTCATGTAAATAGAATCATGGAATCACACAATCCATAATGCTTTTTGACTGACTTCTCTCATGTAGCATGTGTCGAAGGCTCATCCATATTGTAAACTGTACCTGAGCTTCCTTCCTTCTTATTACCAAATACAGTAAATCCTCACTTACTATCATCAATGGGTTCTTGGAAATTGTGGCTTTAAGTGAAACAACTTATAATGAAACCAATTTCTTTTCTCCCATCAATATAATGAAATGATGTTGAACCAAATTATGTTATTCAAGGACCTGCTGTAAGTCGTTTGGCTTAAAGTCACAGTTTCCAAGAACTCATTTAAGTCAGAACTCACTGTAATATTCCATTGTACGGACAGTCTGCATTTTGTTTATTCATTTCATTAATTGATGGACATTTGTGTTATGTGCAACTGAATAATGTTGTTATGAACATGTATGTACCAGCTTTTGCATGAACCCGTTTCAGTTCTCTTAGACATATACTCAGGGATTGATTTGCTGGGTTCTGTGGTGATTCTGTGTCCACCTTTAGAGGAACTGCCTTGCCCTCCACAGTGGGCGTGCACCGCATAACACTCCTGCCAGCAACTGTTAGGGTTCCAATGCTCCATATCCTTGCTAATGCTTGCTATTTTTTCCTTTTCTGATGATAGTCATTCTCGGTGGGTTTGAAGTGGTAGCTCACTGTGGTTTTGATGTTCAGTTTCTTCATTACTGAAGATGTTGAGCATCGTTTTGTGTACTTGTTGGCCATTTGTGTATCTTCTTGGAGAAATATCTGTCTGAGTCCCTTTGATCTTATTTTAATTGGGCTATTTGTCTTTTTCATTGTTGAATTTTAATTGTTCTTTGTATTTTCTGGATAAACGTCCCATACAGCTATATGACTTGTAAATATTTTCTCTTACTTTTTAGACTGTCTTTGTAGTTCCTTGATAGTATCCTTTGATGTTCAAAAGTTTGTAATTTTGATGAAAGCTTGGCCAACATTTATTAAAAAGGCTTAAGTCAGTATTTCTCAGTTTGTTTTTATTATCATCCCCCTAAAGAGAATATTTCAATTTAACTAAATAAGATAAATTAAATATTAAGAAGTAGATTTTTTGGGGGTAGCATTGAGTTTTGAAGGACCACAAACTATTGCAAAATGTAAGACTTTATTTTCCTCCAGGTGTCAATTTTTGCCTCCTTACTTCCATTGAGAATGCTTGGATTGGATCAAAAGAGTTGCCTTTTACTTAAGCAAGGGGTGAGAGTGTGGACATGATCTGAGCCACTCTTTGTGTGAGTTTAATCTGCTCGTGCACCCAAGAACTTTGTCCAAGCCCTGAGTCATCATCATGTCCTTTCAACCTTTACATATTGGAGGGAAAGGAGCTGATGGTTTTGTTCTTCTCATCCAATATAGACTTAGACCCCTATCTGCTACCAATGCCTCTGATTATTTCTAGCACATTGTTTCATTTGCACAATTTACTGCATAATTATATAGTATGGGCATATGTAGCCATGTTTCTATCTGCCTGTCCTCTTTTGCTGATGTTTTCATATAATGCACGTCACCAGCACCAAATATATCTTGGAATGTTGATATAATTCTTACTCCTTCCAATCAGATTTTAAGGTTCTATGCTATACAATGTCTTGAAGACCTTTTTTATATCTTTGCAAGTATGAACTTGGTGTTGTGAACAAGTATGGATTTAATACTTACTGGCAGTCTAAAATTTGTGTTTTTCTTTGCAAAAAGAAATGATGCAGTTGCTTTGTTGGAATAACAGCCCAGTGGTTCTATTTTGGTGAGCATCACTGGTCGTGTGGGTGGCATTCATGCAGTTGGGGTTATCTGTTCTGTTGCATAGCCATCCTGGTCCAGGCAGAGGGGAGTTGATACAGTAGCAGCAAAGGTCCTGGATACCTGGGATGGAGTCCTGGGGACCTAGGCAAGAAACAAGGTGGAGAATGTTCTCCCAAAGCTATTGGAAACCATGCTAGTCTAGAGGCTGGGTAGCTTAGGAAGTGGAAGCAGAGGTCAGGACCAATCAGTTGTATTCAACATCAGACAGGTGGGTCCCTAGGAGGCTGATGAGGGATGAGGAGCCACAAGGATATGAGGAAATGGCATAACGCAGGTTGAGATCAAATAACTCTATAGGAAGCTGCAGACAACCCAATCCAGTAACTCCTTCTATTGGGAGATGGCCCAGAAGGATTTGAAGGTATAGCCTCTTCCAGATGACAGCCTGGTACAGCATGATGAGAACTCAGGGGACAGTGAACAGCCCTGGGAGTGCACTCTATTCCTATCCTGAAGACAATGAAGCCAAGCTGGCCTTCAAATCCTGGAGACTAGGGCGCTATGTGCTAGCTGGGTCCTTTTGGTGTTCTTACTTAGAAAACTTTTTAAGAGATGTTTAAATGGATACTTATTTAAACAATGGATACTTATTAACTCTAGACTCTATACTGCCTCATAATATGGGATTTTAAAGTACCCTGTACCTATAATGAAAAATCTTCGCTTTTCCTCTGAACTCTCCTGAAATGCCTATGGACAGCTCTGTGCACCTTCACCTCTGGCACCTGTCCTCATGTCACTTGGTCCAAGGGGCGGTGGTGGGACTGGGACTTATTTAAGGGGAGGGTTTTCGGGAAGTGACACTTAGGCTGGCTCCTTTTAAGGCCCTCAGAGGTGAAATGCTTTCTCTCTCTCTCTCCCCCTCTTCTTCCATCCTCATTTTCTCCTCTCTCTCTCCAGTAACTCCCATTGTCTTCATTATGGAATGTCTCCCTTGCTTTTTTCTGTTCTTCTTATGTAGGAGGAGAGTGGGTTGGTAGGAGGGAGATGATGGAGTTGGTCTTTCATGTACTTTGCAGTCCGAGAACACCAGGAGACTGTGATTTTTCATATTGCTATGAACAAGCCTAGTTAGTGGCCCTTGTAACATGCTGATAAAAAAAGGAATCTGGAATAAGAGATGGCCACATGGCTCTATGAGGGGTCCACCAAAGACAGACATGGGTGGTTTGCCTTCAGTGGAGATGAGGTCTGGTGCATCCATTCTGCTCAGCCAGTGCCAGATGGTGACGGTCCCTGCCAGCTGCATTCCAAGGCCAGGCCAGCGAGGCTGGGGCTGTTCTGATCAATCCAGAACATCCAAACATGCTGGTTTCTTCCCTTGAGACTCTAAAGCAGCTGGCAGGTGATACTAGATTACCAGGAAAGGGCTAGACTTACGCAGCCTGCAATGTAGTTGTCTGTTGCCCAGACTGGAGTGCGATGGTGCCATCTCAGCTCATTGCAACCTCTGCCTTCCAGGTTCAAGTGATCCTTCTGCCTCAGCCTCCTGAGTAGCTGGAATTATAGGTGCCCACCACCATGCCCAGTGAATTTTTGTATTTTTAGTAGAGACGGTTTCACCATGTTGGCCAGGCTGGTCCTGAACTCCTGGCTTCAAGTGGTTCATCCACCTCGACCTTCCAAAGTGTTGGAATTACAAGGGTGAACCGCTGTGCCTAGCCTGAGCGTCCTGACTTCTATACTTGGCTGTGTTCGCTGGGTAAGAAACAAGTTCAGGTGAACTGATTCACGGCTCCCATAGCACTGAAATGGGGTCTTGCTGGGTGTTGCTAGGTGATCAACTGGGATGCAGCCATATCAGAACTAATGGCCACAATGAGTGTTCCAGATTGTCTGTGACCTTCTGCTTGTTTATTGTTTCCCAGTCCTGATTGCCCAGATAACGAGGCATGACCAGCTCGGGTGGCTGCTGTTGCAAAGCCTTCTCTACTGCAGAAGTGTTACCTTTCAAGAGAGGACAAAATTAGTAGATTGGTGCAAAAGATATTGCGGATTTTGCTCTTATGTTAAACAGCAAAAACTGCAATTACATTTGCATCAACCTAATAGATGTAAGGCGTGGTTAGAGCTTACATTTCACAGCTTCTTCCCTTTCTTCTTCTCTTATTCTCTGTTGTACCAAATGTTTTATTTTCTTACTTTAAAAGCAGATATTATCCTCAAGCATAGAAGGTTGAAAGATTAATGATCGCAAGATCCACTGTAATTCATACTTTCTTGGTCTTTGTAGTAATTTCTTTAGCAACGAGAATCTCATTATGGTATTCTCTGTCTACATTGGGACACCATTGAGTTTTCTTGACTTATTTCTTGAAACCTGCCACTACCTAGGGGAAGATGTGTGTTCATCAATGACGTGTTTATGACAAGATTTAGTAATCCAGAATAAGGGTGCTTTTAAAATGAGACACCTTTAATTTTCTCTATGTATGACAAATGTGATGCTCAGAGGAGTTGATAACAGGTTTACTCTTCATTAAATAATTATTTATCATTTATTATGTGGAAAATACTTTAAGTACCATGAGAGCTTTATGGTAGCATGACCCAGTGTCTCTGACTGGAGACAGTTCATCATATAGTGACCAAGATCAAAACCCACACGGGGATACTGGAAACCAATAACTGTGAAACCAGACAGTTCTGACAGCAAATGATCACGTAGTCTAGCATTTCAGATGAGGGCAATTTAAGCTTGAGAGACTTGATGCAGACATTGAATTAATTAAGATTATGAAAAAATAAACAATATTTAAGAAATCAGATATGAGAGAGAACATTCTTGGTGGGGCATGGTGCATGAGAAGAGATGGGGGATAGGAAAAGGCAGGAACAGCAGCCTACTATGACTTGGGTCATCACAGAACACACAGAAGGAATTAGATGCATGCGAGGGTGCTGTCGGACCACCGCCTCCCAACAAGAGTTTTAGCTCAAGTCTGACTTACAGTGGGTCCAGAGGGTCCCTGGACTCATCCTGTGGTCATTTCCTTAGTGTCAGAATGCATAATTGGCATCAACATACTTAGCAGCTGGCAGAACCCCCACATTGGCTCCCTGAGTTGGAGGGTGAGGGCTACTATGATAGGAAAGGCCAAATGGAAGTCATTAGAGCTGACTCTACCTAGAAAAATAGTTAAGTCACAAACAATATCACATCCCTGGAGGGACTGCAGAGATTAGTGCCACCATCAGGGACTTGAAAGACACAGGGGTGGAGATTCCCACCACATCCCTGTTCAACTCTCCCATTTGGCCTGTGCAGAAGACAGATGGATCTTGAAGAATGACAGTGGATTACCGTGAGCTTAACCAAGTGGTGACTCCACTTGGAGCTGCTGTACCAGATGCGGTTTCATTGCTTGAGCAAATTAACTCATCTCCTGGGACCTGGTATGCAGCCATTGACTTGGCAATGCCTTTTTCTCCATTCCTGTCCATGAGGCCCACCAGAAGCAATTTGCCTTTAGCTGGCAAGGCCAGCAATATACCTGTACTATCCTTTACAGGGTCATATCAACTCTCGGGCTTTGTGTCATAATCTTATTTGGAGAGACCTTGATCACTTTTTGCTTCCACAAGATATCACACTGTTCCATTACGTTGACGACATTATGCTGATTGGATCCAGTGAGCAAGAAGTAGCAAACACATTAGACTTATTGGTGAGGTAGTCACATGTCAGAGGATGGGAAATAAATTGGACTGAAATTCAGGAACTTTCTACCTCAGTAAAATTTCTAGGAGTCCAGTGGTGTGGGGACTGTTGAAAGACAATTTGCTGTATTTGGCCCGTCCTACAACCAAGAAAGAGGCACAATGCCTGGTGGGCCTATTTGAATTTTGGAGGCAACACTTTCCTCATTTGGGTGTGTTAATCCGGCCCATTTATCGAGTGACCCAAAAGGCTGCCAGTTTTGAGTGGGGTCCAGAACACTAGAAGGCCCTGCGACATGTCCAGACTGCTGTGCAAGCTGTTCTGCCACTTGGGCCATATGACCCAGGAGACCCAATGGTACTTGAGGTGTCAGTGGCAGACAGGGGTGCTGTTTGGAGCCTTTGGCAGGCTCCCATAGTTGAATCACAGTAAGTAAGTTACATGAGGAAGTGGCTCAAATGCTCATGGTCTCCACTCCTGCCACCCTGCCTTCTCTCCACCAGCCTGTACCAGTGGCCTCATGGGGAGTTCCCTATGATGAGTTGACATGAAGAGAAGACTAGGGCCTGGTTCACAGACGGTTCTGCACAATACGCAGGCACCACTCGCAAGTGGACAGCTGCAGCCCTACAGCCCCTTTCTAGGACATTTTTGAAGGACAGCGGTGAAGGGACATCTTCCAAATGAACAGAACTTGGAGCAGTGCACCTGATTGTGCACTTTGCATGGAAGGAGACATGGCCAGATGTGCGATTATATACTGATTAATAGGTTGTAGCCAATGGTTCAGCTGGATGGTCAGGGAACTGGAAGAAGCATGATTGGAAAATTGGTGACAAAGAAATTTGGGGAAGAGGTGTGTCGATGGACCTATCTGAGTGGTCAAAATCTATGAAGATATTTGTATCCCATGTGAGTGTTCACCCATGGGTGACTTCAGCAGAGGAGGATTTTAATAATGAAGTGGATAGGATGGCCTATTCTGTGACACCACTCAGCTCTTTCCCCAGTCACCCCTGCCATCGCCCAATGTGCTCATGAACAAAGTGGCCATGGTGACAGGTTTCAGGTTATGCATGGGCTCAGCAACGTGGACTTCCACTCACCAAGGCTGACCTGGCTACAGCCACTTCTGAGTGCCCAATTTGCCAGCAGCAGAGACCAACATTGAGCTCTTGATATGGCACCATTCCTTGGGGTGATCAGCCAGCTACCTCGTGGCAGTTTGATTATATTGGACCTCTCCCATCATGGAAAGAGCAGAGGTTTGTCCTCACTGGAATAGACACTTACTCCAGATACAGGTTTGCCTACCCTGCACACAATGCTTCTGCCAAGACTACCATCCGTGTACTCACGGAATGCCTTATCCACCATCACGTTATTCCACACAGCATTGCCTCTGACCAAGGCATTCACTTAATGGCTAAAGAAGTGCGGCAGTGGGCTCATGCTCATGGAATTCACTATTCTTACCATGTTCTCCATCATCCTGAAGCAGCTATATTGATAGAATGGTGGTGTTGCCTTTGAGGTTACAATTACAACAATTACAACACCAACTAGATGACAATACTTTGCAAAGTTCTGCAGAAGGTCGTGTATGCTCTGAATCAGCATCCAGCATATGGTACTGTTTCTCCCATAGCCAGGATTCACGGGTCCCGGAATCAAGGGGTGGAAGTGAAAGTAGCACCACTCATCATCACCCCTAGTGATCTGCTATCAAAATTTTTGCTTCCTGTCCCACAGCATTGTGTTCTGTGGGCCTAGAAGTCTTAGTGCCAGAGGGAGGAATGCTGCCACCAGGAGACACAGCAATGATTCCATTAAATTGGAAGTTAAGATTGCCACCTGGACCGGGCGCGGTGGCTGAAGTCTGTAATCTCAGCACTTTGGGAGGCCGAGACGGGCAGATCATGAGGTCAGGAGATCGAGACCATCCTGGCTAACACGGTGAAACCCCGTCTCTACTAAACAATACAAAAACTAGCCGGGCATGGTGGCAGGCGCCTGTAGTCCCAGCTACTCAGGAGGCTGAGGCAGGAGAATGGTGTGAACGCGGGAGGTGGAGCTTGCAGTGAGCTGAGATCCGGCCACTGCACTCCAGCCTGGGCGACAGAGCGAGACTCCGTCTCAAAACAAAACAAAACAAAACAAAACAAAACAAAAAGATTGCTACCTGGACACTTTGGGCTCCTCCTACCTTTAAGTCAACAGGCTAAGAAGGGAGTTGGCATTGGTTAAGGTGATTGACCTGTATTATCAAGATAAAATCAGTCTATTGCTGCACAATGGAGGTAAGGAAGAGTATGCATGGAATAAAGGAGATCCATTAGGGTATCTCTTAGCATTACCATGCCCTGTGATTAAGGTCAATGGGAAACTACAACAGCCCAATCCAGGCAGCATTATAAATGGTCCAGAACCCTCACAAATGAAGGTTTGGGTCACTCCACCAGGAAAAACAAAAAGCAAAACAAACGTGACCTGCTGAGGTGCTTGCTGAAGGCAAAGTGAATACAGAATGGGTAGTAGAAGAAGGTAGTCATCAATACCAGCTATGACCATGTGATCAGCTGCAGAAATGAGGACTGTAACTGTCATGAGTATTTCCTACTTCTTTTGTTAAAAACATGTTTGTGCGTGTATACACTTGTACTAAGAAAATACCTTTATTTTATTTGCTTTCTCCTTTATCATGTTATATAAGATTTATTGACTTCATATCAACATGTAAGTATTGTTAACTTCATGTAATAGTATTTGGGTTGGGACTCAATGTGTTTTCGGTTGTAAGAAGGATAGATGTATTATGTTAGGCATAATTATGACCTTGTTATTGTCTTTATTTGGATATCATGTATGATATAAAAACTACATTATGCTATTTTCTTGCTATTAAGTATAGGTATAATTATGACCTTATTATTGTCTATACTTGAAGATTATGTATGCTCTCAGGAGATATATATGGGTTCAAGTTTACAAGGGGTGGACTTTTAATACTGAGTGTCAACTTGATTGGATTGAAGGATGCAAAGTATTAATCCTGGGTATGTCTGTGAGGGTGTTGCCAAAGGAGATTAACATTTGAGTCAGTGGCCTGGGGAAGGCAGACCCACCCTTAAACTGGGCGGGCACCACCTAATCCACTGCCTGTGAATATAAAGCAGGCAGAAAAACATGAAAAAGTGAGACTGGTCAAGTCTCCCAGCCTACATATCTTTCTAGCGTGCTGGATTCGGCCTGACCTCAAATATTGAATTCCAAGCTCTTCTGCTTTGAGACTCAGACTGACTCCTTGTTCCTTGAGCTTGCAGACAGCCTAATGTGAGACCTTGTGATCACGCAAGTAAATGCTTAATAAACTCCCCTTTATAGATAAAATATATATATAATCTCCTTTATCATGTTACATAAGATTTATGGACCTCATATCAGCATTTAAGTATTGTTAACTTCATATAATAATATCTGACTTGAAAATCGGTGTATTTTCGGTTGTAAGAAGGATAGTTGTATTATCTTAGGTGTAATTATGACCTTATTATTGTGTTTATTTGGATATCATGTGTGATATAAAAACTATATTATGCTGTTTTCTTGCGATTAAGTATTATGTTAGGTGTAATTATGACCTTATTGTCTTTATTTGAAGATTATGTATGCTCTCAGGAAATGTGTATAGGTTCAAGTTTACAAGGGGTGGTCTTTTAATACTGAGTGTCCACTTGATTGGAGATATATATGTATTCAATGAGTTCTGTCCCTCTAGGGAACCTGGACCAATACACCACATATAGGTGAGACCATGCAGTGCCTGTCTTTCTGTGCCTGGCTTACTTCACTCAGCATAATGTCCTTCAAATTCATCCACGTTGTCACAAGTGACAGAATTTTCTTCTTTGTAAAGGCTGAACAGTATTCCACTGTGCATGTATAACACATTTTCTTTCTCCATTCATCTGCTTGTAGACGCTTAGCTTGTCTGCATACCTTGGCTACAGTAAATCATGCTGCAATAAACATGGGGTGCAGATGTCTCTGATGTATTGATGTCATTTCATTTGGATATATACCCAGTAGTGGAAATGTTGAATCATACAATAGTTCTGTTTTTAATTTTTTTTTTTTTTTTTTTTTTTTTTTTGAGACGGAGTCTTGCTCTGTTGCCCGGGCTGGAGTGCAGTGGCCGCATCTCAGCTCACTGCAAGCTCCGCCTCCCGGGTTTACGCCATTCTCCTGCCTCAGCCTCCGGAGTAGCTGGGACTACAGGTGTCCGCCACCTCGCCCGGCTAGTTTTTTGTATTTTTTTTTTTTTTTAGTAGAGACAGGGTTTCACCGTGTCAGCCAGGATGGTCTCGATCTCCTGACCTCGTGATCCGCCCGTCTCGGCCTCCCAAAGTGCTGGGATTACAGGCTTGAGCCACCACGCCCGGCCCTGTTTTTAATTTTTAAGTTTAATTTTTAAACTGTTTTCCGTAGTGTCTGTATTAATTCATAATCCCACTGAGGGTTCTCTTATCCACATCCTCACCAACACTTTTTTTTTTTTGTATAATAGCCATCCTAACAAGTGTTAGGTGATACCTAATTTTCATTTCAGTTTGCATTTCCCTAATGTTGAGCATATTTTTATGTATCTGCTCATCATTTGTATGTTTTCTTTGGGGAAATATCTATTCAGGTCTTTCATGCATTTTTTAAATTGGGTTATTTTCTGGCTATTAAGTTGCTTGAGTTTCTTACATATTTTATATATTAACCCTGTACCAGAGGTATAGTTTACAAATATTTTTCTTTCAGTCCGTGGGTTTTCTCTTAATTCTGTTGTTTCCTTTGCTGTTCAGAAGCATTTTAGTTTGGTGCAATTTTGTTTGTCTATTTTTGCTTTTGTTTCCCATGCCTTGGGAGTTATATCCAAGATATCATTGCCCAGAGCAATGCCATGGAATTTTTTGTCTTGTGTTTTCTTCTAAGAAGAACATAAGGGAAATATTAGAAAAATATTAGAAAAAAATGAAAAATTAGAAGAAGATAGTTTTACCATTTCAGGTCTTACGTTGAAGTCTTCAATACATTTTGAGTTCCTGTTTTCATATGGTGTGAGATAAGGGTCTAACTTCATTCTTCTGCATGTGGTTATCCAGTTTTCACAACATTATTTATGAAAACACTGTCCATTACCTACAGTGTATTTTTTGCACCATTGTAGAAAATCAATTGACCATAGATGTGTACGTTTATTCTGGCCCCTCTATTCTGTTCCATCATTCACTGTATCTGTCTTTATGTCAATATCATATTGTTTTGATTATCGCTTTCTAATATGTTTTGAAATCAGGCAGTGTGAAGATGCTGCCAAAAAACTGCTAAGACTGGTAAGCAAATTCAGTAAATTTGCAGGTTACAAAATTGACATACAAAAAAATCAGTAGTGTTTCTATACATCATCAGCAAACTATCCAAAAAGGAAATTAAGAAAACAATCCTATTTATAATAGGAGTACATTTGATTCAGAAAGTGAAAGACCTTGATATGGTTTGGCTCTGTGACTCCGCTCAAATCAGAGTCCATTGCACTCCCCTGCCACCACCACCAGAGCAGGTGCTGGTATCTATGGCTGAGAGACCTGCAGATGGTTCACATTATAGGACTTTGTGCAGACAACCCCCAGTACCAGCGCAGAGCCTGGTAGACCTGCTGGGTGGCTAGATCCAGAAGAGAGATAAGAGTCATTACAGCTCAGCTCCCAGGAAGCCACATCCCTAGGAAGAAAGGGAGAGTACTACACCAAGGGAACACCCCATGGGACAAAATAATTTGAACTGCAGCCTTGTGCCCTAGACCTTCGTTGTGACATAGCTTACCCAGATAAGAAGAAACCATTCTGGTAACATGACAAAACAAGGTCCTTTAACATCCCCCCAAAATCACAATAGCTCACCAGCAATGAATCCAAACCAAGATGAAATCCCTGATTTACCTAAAAAAGAATTCAGAAGGTCAGCTATTAAGCTAATCAAGGAGGCACCAGAGAAAGGTGAAATCCAATTTAAGGAAATAAAAAAATACAGGAAATGAGTGAGGAAATCTTCAGTGAAATAGGTAGCATAAATAAGAAACAATCAAAACTTTGGGAAATAATGGACACACCTGGAGAAATGCAAAATGCTCTGGAAAGCCTAGCAATGGAATCAAATAAGCAGAAGGAAGAACTTCGGAGCTAGAGGACAAAGTTTTTTTAATTAACCCAATCCAACAAAGACAAAGAAAAAAGAATAAGAAAAAATAAACAAAATCACCATGAGCTGCAATAATCCCCACGAGTCAAGGGTGGGAGCAGGTGGAGGAAACTGGATCATGGTGGTGGTACCCCTATGCTCTTCTTGTGATAATGAGTGAGTCTCACAAGATCTGATAGTTTTATAAGTGTCTGGCATTTCCCCTGCTTGCACTTATTCCATCCTGCTGCCCTGTGAATGAGGTGCCTGCTTCTCCTTTGTCTTCTGCCATGATTGTAATTTCCTGAGGACTCCTAGCAATACAGAATTGTGAGTCAATTAAACTTCTTTCCCTTATAAATTACTCAGTATTGGGCAGTTCTTTATAGCAGCGTGAGAATGGACTAATACTACCCTGTATACCAAAAACTATAAGACATTCCTAAAATAAATTGAAGAAGATAAAAATAAATAAATGGAAAGATATCTCTTGTTCTTGGATTGGAACAAGTAATATAGTTAAAAGGTCCATACTACCCAAAGATATCAACAGACTGAGTGCAAGCTCTATCAAAAATTCCAATGTCATTATTCACAAAAATAGACAAAAATGATCTTTTTGTCTAGGAACAAATCTAAAATCAAGGAACAAAGCTAGAGTCATCACACTATCGAATTTTGAAAATTGAAATCTTCAGAAAGTTGAGTCTGCAAACCTATGGTTTCTGTTTGTTTGGCTCTTCTTTTAATGTCTCTTAATAATGTTGCATAATTTTTCCTATAAAGCCTTGCATACATTGTTTTAGGCTTTTATTCCCCTTTGGATTTATTTTTTCTGTTGTAGTTGGTATTTTTATTTCTGTTTTGTAACCTTTTATTGTTGACATGTTGAAATGAAATTGATGTTTATATGTTGAGTTTTGGTAAGCTTTCAATTTTGCTAAATTTTTAAATTATTTCTAATGAATTATTTATGAATTCTTTTTTATGTAAAGAATTCATATCATCTAGTTGTTATAAATATTTTCTTTTTTTTTGTTATTTTTACCTTATTATACTGATTGGGTTCTCCATTACAATGTTGAAAGGAATTTGTGATATAAAGCATCTTTGTTTTGTTCTTGATCTCAAAACAAAACAAAACAATGAACTTTTTAACTATTAAATAAAATGTTTGCTATGGATTTTTGTAGATGTCTTTTATTCAACTAAGACGTATCTCTTCTATTTCCAGTTTCTTAGGCATTTTTTTTTTGTGTGGAAAACTTGATCAAATGCTGTTTCTGGATCTATAACGTTCCACATCTGATCTGTTAACACCCTGGATTACATGAATGAGTTTTCACTGTTAAACTAACCTTGTATCATAAAGCCAGGCTTAATTTATTCAGAATGTTTTATGCTTTTTAGCTCTTTACTAGGAAAACATTCTTGTCATATTTAATGCAGTTGCTGATGTATTTGGATTAAAATATACAATCTTAGTTTGTGATTTGTAGTTTTCCAACTCACTCTATAAATTTTTCATCTCTTTCATGACTTCCTTTAAATTAATAGAGTATCTTTTTAAAGTCATTTTTCCTCTCCATAAGTTTGAGAGTTATATACTTTGTTTCTATTATTTTAAGTCCTACCCTATTGATTTCAACATGCCTACTTAACTTACCACTTCTAAACTAATTTAATACTTGTATTCTATTTTCAAACAATGGAAGGAACATATAACACTTGAATTCATTCTTACTCTCTCCTGCCTTGTTTACTATTACTGTTATTTAAAAAAATTATACTTTAATCTTCAAAAGACATTTCCATTTTTATATCACAAATGTTATTTGGATTATGCTATATTCCACTTTCTTTGGTTTTAATTTCTTCTTACATTTTAAACTCTCTGTGTGAGATAATTTTCTTTCTGTTTGACCTACATTTTTAAGAATTTTTTTAGTATGTTGGTGAAAGCACTCTCACTTTTTTTCTGAGTGAAGAATGTTTAGCACTTATTCTTGCAAGATATTTTCAAGGGGGATGTAAAATTTTATTCCCCCTTCACATTGAAGATGTCATTTCCGTGTGTTATGGTTTAAATGGCTGTTATTGGGAAGTCAACTATTATTTTCATTCCTTCAAAGCACTCTCTCTGTCTCTGTCTCTCTGTTTCTGTCTCTGTCTGCACACACTGTGTTTGTGTATTATACATATGCATTATATATATGTATTACATTAAATATATACATACACATATATATGTATATTTCTGGCTGCTTTTAGAACTTTATCTCCCTTTGGGTCTTGCTAATTTTATTATGATCTGTTTTAATGTGGATTTATTTTTATTTCTCCTGTTTGAAATTGGTTGTACTTTGAACCTGAATAGTTAGGTAAATTATGACAAAACAGCTTGTGAGATGGGGGAGAGTTGAAGAATATGATATCACAATAAAAGAAACAACCAGATTTGGAAGGTGTCTGCTGGAGAGGTAGAAATTGAAACCGTCAGGGGCAGGTGCTTAGAAAATGAGCAACATGGAGCAGATGCAATTTCAGAGTTGGTGATGGTCACACCTGAAGGAAACTCAGAGGCTGTGTGAAACGTAAATTACCTTTCTTTTTAACATCTCACTGAATTCCTATTACAAAGTTATAAAAGGGAGAACCCAGTAACAAGAGATTTCTAAGATTAATTCTTAAAGTCTATCACCACAGTGAAAACTCTGAAGAATAAGCTTGAACCTTAGGGTCACAATTGCAATTTAAATTTTTTCTGACATTAAAAAGAACGTTGAATTTTCAGCTGTGTCATAAAATTTGAGTATATGTGTTGAAAATAGGTATAAAAATGAGAGTGTCAAGCAAATGAAATCTCTTATCTTTACAGAATGCAGCATATATAAAATATAGACACCTTAAGACTCTTACAATTGTGAAATTTTTGAATCATTTCTTTTTAAGCATACAGGTAATAAAAAGTAGATTTTATTCCTGTAGCTTAATGCCCTGATTAATTAATTATTCTTGAAGATAGCCTGGTGAGTGGAGTGGAGTGCCCATTGATTTCTAGGACTCATACAAGGCAGTGCAAGTGCATCCATGGGGAGCGCTTCTAATTCATCAGTCTGTTCTGACTACTTTGTTGAAACTCATCCATATTTGGCTTTCCAGGAGGTAGGCATTGTCACCTGGATCCCCTTGGTTGGCACTCTGGGGATTGGCTGTGGCTGTGGTTTGAATATATCTGGTCCAAAATTCAGGCGTTGCCAATGTGATGATATTAAGAGGTGGGGCTTTTATAAGGCAGTTAGGCCATAAGGGCTCTTCCCTCATGAATGGGATTAGCTGTCCTTCTAAAAGGGCTGAAGGGGCCAGGTGCAGTGGCTCACTCCTATAATCTCAGCACTCTGGAAGGCTGAGGTGGGTGGATCACTTGAGGTCAGGAGTTTGAGACCAGCCTGGCCAACATGGTGAAACCTAGTCTCTACCAAAAATACAAAAATTAGCTGAGCATGGTGGTGTGTGCCTGTAATCCCAGCTACTTGGGAGGCTGAGGTAGGAGAATCACTTGGACACTGGAGGCAGAGGTTGCAGTGAGGTGAACTCACACCACTGCACTCCAGCTTGGGCAACAGAGCAAGACTCTGTCTCAAAAAATAAAATTAAAAACAAGGGCTGGAGGAGTGAGTACATCCCTTTGGACCTCCTACCTTCCACTATGCTCCTCACCTCTGGCAGCTGCATCAAGAAGGCCCTCACCAGACACCAGCTGCCAGCACCTCAATTGTGCAGCCCCTAGAACCATGGTAAATAAATTTCTGTTCTTTATATATTATCTAGTCTCAAGTATCTCGTTGTATCAGCCCAAACAGATGGAGACAACTGTTTCCATTTATTCTAGAAGGAACAAGAGAGACCTTGAGCTTTCACGGCCCATCAGGTTTCTTCCCATAAACTACTTAATCTCTTTATTCTCTTCTATTCCCCAGGGCGCTAAGAGAAAAACACACAGACACCATTAGCTCTCAGATAGTCAAAGGTTCTCAAATCTTTTCCATTTCTGAGGAGCAGATATGTGACTCTTTACACCCCATAAACCCAAAGCCAACCTCAGCAATCAGCCTTGAGCATCCGTTCTTCCCTTCTTCCTTGATCCTCCTTGGGTCAACCTCTTTCTCCTGAAACTGCACCTGCTATTAGATGATGTCAATCCCAGACCGCTGACGTTGCCTGACAAAAAGATTCTGTATAAACCCAAGCCCATCAGCAGTTGCACTGTAAGCCTCCCTTTGTAAGTCTTTGTAAGAAGGATTTCTGCTATGTCAGCCTCTCTCATAGCTTCCATTGATGAAAAGTTACCTGTGTGTGTATGCATGCATGCACCTATGTATGTGTTTGTCTGTCTGGTTGTTTTGCTGTCAGACAGCTGATCCACATGAGATCAGACTCATATTCTCACTTGACCCTCTAATAGAATAACAGACATAGCAGCCTGGGCAGAAAAGCCTTGGACCCCCCTTAGTCCTCACTTTGCTACGATTGGTTGGATGATCCTGGACACAGTTGTTTTACCATGTGCAAATTAGGATAATTCTCACCTTTTAGGGTTGCTGTGAGGGCTAAATGAGATAATCCCTTGCCTGTCCCATGGTAACTGTTCAATCTGAGGGAGATGTCCTGGCTGGTTAGAAGATGAAGATGACTGGCACAGATGGTCTCTAAACCCTTACATCTGGTCACTCTAACACTGCTGAGTCAGGATTCAGGGGTGTATATTTGCCAATGAACTTACCTGAATTTTCATATCAAACTTTCTTTTGATATCTAAACGGAAGCTCAGAAGACAATGATATGGTAGCCAAGCTGTTTAATGGCTTCTCTCTGTCTGTCTCAGACCCTGCTTGCCCAGGAACCTGTGTAACCAGCACCAGTGAGCTGAGATGAGGAAGCTGCTTGTTAAACACCCACTATGTGTTAGACTTCTTCTTCATACAGGCTCATTTAATTCCTATGAAACTCCTCCAAGGTTGGCATTATCAAATTCTCTTCTGCAGCAAGGTCTCAAGGGTAGAGAGAGATGAAGCAAGAGTTTAAACCCTGTACTGCCTAAATCCAAAGCCTATACTCTCTCTTCTCAACTGTCCTCTGAATATCAAGCCAGGGGTCCAGAAGAGAGGAAGGATGGAGCAGTGAGCACCCTGGGGAGGTGGAGGCTGATGGAGTTAGGAGTGCAGAGCCCTCTAAAATGGCCTGATGGTAGCACGTGCATTGTTGATGGTCGGGGTTTTTCTGTCTTGGGTTGGAAACAAGCAGGCAAGAGTTTGAGCCCAGCCTGTTCAATATAGTGAGACTCTGTTCAATAAATAAATAAATACGCTGGGCATGGTGTCTGACATCTGTAATCCAAGCACTTAGGAAGGCCAAGGCAGGCGAATCACCTGAGGTCAGGAGTTTGAGACCAGCCTAGCCAACATGGTGAAATCCCATCTCTACTAAAAATACAAAAAATTAGCCAGGCTTGGTGGTGTGCACCTGTAGTACCAGCTACTCAGGATGCTGAGGTGGGAGAATTGTTTGAACCCAGGAGGCAAAGGTTGTAGTGAACTGAGATCACGCCAGCCTGGGTAACAGAGTGAGACTCCATCTCAAAAAAAAAAAAAAAAAAAAATTAAGACAGGAGTGGTGGGGTGCGACTGTGGTCCCAGCCACTTGGGAAGCTGAGGTGGGAGGATTGCTTGAGCCCAGGGTTTCAAGGCTGTAGGGAACCATGATTGCACCACTGCACTCCAGCCTGTCTCAAATAACAACAACAACAACAAAAACAACAACACTAGGCAGTAATGGGACATTCTGCAGAAAGTCAGGTCCAATAGTTCACCACATGTAGAGGGCAGGACATTAAACAAAGGGTAACCCTCCCCGTCTACCTCAGTTAATGCCTCTGTTAAGGACTGCATGTTGCGTGACCCCAAACACATATGTTGAAGCCTTAATCCCCATTGTGATGGCATTAGAAGGCAGGGCCTTTGGGAGGTGATTAGGTAATACAGGCAGTGCCCTAATGAATGGGATCTGTGCTCTTATGAAAGAGGACCAGGAAGACGCCCTGCCTCTCACTCTGTGAAGACACAGTGAAAAGGCAGAAAAATGGGTCTTCACGGACACTGAACCTGCCTTGATCTAGAACTTCCAGCTTTCAGGGCTCTGAGATATAAATTTCTGTTGTTTGTAGGACACATGGTTTATGGTATTTTGCCATAGCATCCTGAATAACCTAGAGAACCTCTTACCTCTTTATGCAAAGGTTGTGATTGTTTCTTCCTCATGGTTGGACAAACAAGTTAGTGAAGACTAGGGTCCCAGATAGACTGTTATGATCTTACAAATTCAGAAAAGAAGAATTAAGTGTCTCTAATGCTTGAAAGGTGTATAAAACAATAAAAAAGTGGGCCAATGACACATATTTCCTGCTTTATAATTATCTGGTAAAGAAAGAATAAATTACTCTGGGGTTTCTTTAAATTCATGCTTCTATAGAGCATAAAGACGGTGTGGCTACTAGGTCATTTATTACTAAATGGAGAGCCTCAGAGACGGAACAGATGTGTAAGCAAAATACGATTTGATTTACAAACATTCAGCTTAAATATTTCAAGAAAATATCTGTTAACAGAGCCAAGGTATGGCTGCCCCAGAAAGATGTGTGCGTTGCTGACGTTAAGAAACTCCACTGTTGGAATGCTGGTGTTCTCTCATTCTTTACCAGATGACTTGCTTAGTTGGCCTCCTATCATAGGAAGATTTCATCTGCTTCTAGATTATTAACTTAATTTCACATGCTACAATCTTAAATCCAATTTATTCTGCTCTTTAATTGGAAGAAGCTAACTGAATTTACTAGGCTTCTGTACTACGTGTTTCTATTACTGTGAGGTCAGCGGCGGTCTGGCTGCCCTGGCTCCGTTTGGACATTTTGGCCAATCCCTGACATTGAATATGGTCTGCATATGGGAGCACAGTCCACTCTTTACTCATGGCACACAGCTGGCTAATTACACCCGCCATGAAGAAGATGGTTTGCTTTCAGTGCTTAGGATAAATTGCTATTCTTCCAGTATTGGCTTTTGGATTATGATGATTTTAGGAAGAAAAATAGAACATATTCATCTATTCTTAAATATCCATTTTACAGGAAGGTAAATCCAATGATCAGGAGGTGAGTTCAGGGTTGCACAGATTTAGGTTGAAATCATGGCCTTCCCACCTGCTGCGTGCTGGGATTTTCTAGCTCAGTGAGTTGTTTGTTAAGCTGTTGTTGATGTGGCTCAAAGCTCATCCCTCTGGACTCTTGCGGGCTGAGGCCGGGGCTCTGCGGACCACATTCCTGCTTTGCCAGTTGCTCCCTGTGAGGCTCTGCCAAAGCACTAGAGGGCCGGGGCAGTGAGGGAATGAACTCTCCCGTTTGGCCATTTAAGCAACACCCCTCACCATGCAGAGCCTGTTAGTTTCAGCTTCTGGTTTGTATTCACACTCCCCAAACCGGTGAATCCCTCACGATATCAGCATCAGCAGGACAGCACCTCACTTCTGAGATTCAAGTATCAACATCATGAGCCCTCACCTCTAAAGCTCCAGTGCTCCCAGCACCAGTGGCTCCAAACTCTTCATGCGCTCGTCCAATTTCCTAAACTCAAATAATCTCAGCCTTTTCACTTGGTTTGCCAATCCCAGGGAAGGAAGCTGTTTCCTGCACGTTCGACCTTTGCGTTATTGTTTTCTTGTAACTTTTCAATGCTCTTATGCCTCTTAACTCATTTTTCTGTATTAAATTCTCTCCGTTAAAATAATTGGTGTGATTTCTGTTTTCCTAAGTGGGCCCTGGCTGATACTGTTGATTTCTTTATATAAAAATAGCAATAAGAATACCTGCTTCTACAGGCTGAATTGTGTTCCCTCAAACCCCATTCATATGCTGCGGTCTTAATCCCTGGCACCTAGGAATATGATCTTGTTTGGAAACAGAGCCATTCCAGGTGTAACGTGTTAAGAGGAGGTCATTCTGGATTAGAGTAGGCAGTTGATCTAGTGACTGGTGTCCTTAAGAGACACAGGCACAGGTGTGGAGAATGTTCTGTGGTAACAGAGGCAGAGGAGGGAATGAGGCATCTACAAACCAAGGAATGCCAAGAATTGCCAGCAACACCAGAAGGGAGGAGAGAGACAAGGAACAGGTTCTCCCTCAGAACCCTCAGAAGGAGTTACTTCTGCCCACACCTTGATTTCAGATTTCTGGCCTCTAGAGCTGTGAGAGAATACATGTCTATTGTTTTAAACCACCCAGTTCACGGGTGGTTTTTGTTGTAACAACTCTGGGAATATACTCATTGAATGGTTATATAGAGTAAATGACTGCAGTGGACCTGACACATGTAAATTCTCAATAAAAGAGACCTATTCTTACCATCATTCTGTTTACAATTATTGGTAGTTCTTGTAGTCTGTGCTTGGCCTGTCCTTGGTCTTTTATTCAGCTGCCAACAAGTCTCATGGTGGGAGCACGCTCTGAGGGTCATGGGGTTTGTAAACAGAGACACCCCTGTTAAAGGTCTATGCCAGCTCCCAAACTCCTGGTGGGATCTGCTGAGACTGCTGTGAGGATGCATAATTCTATCATCTTCTTCCTCCACACAGTCCTGCGTCCCTTACCCCTCACAGGTGTTATCCTCAAACCAGGCAGGCACACATCTTTCTCTAAGTCTGATCCCCTGGTGAACTTGATCTGTGATACCTTAAAGTAAATCTAAAGCCTTGCATTTGAATTTTACAAAGTACAATTTGCACATGTATAGGGTTAGGGTCGAAACAATGGATTCTGTAGACAACTTGTGATTTTAAATAATTGTTAGTTCATCTAATAGCTCAACAGTGTTCATCAATATGAACGAATTGATCCAAGTAGGCAGGCTTTGTCTACTTGGCACCTATTTCAGAACACGTATACATTCTATTAAAGAAACACGGTAGATTCTCAGGTTGTAGTTCTTGGCTGATTTAAATGTTACCTCCCCAATCATAACCCTGGCTGGGGTGGTCTCAGATGGAATTCAATGTCCACCAGTTTAAGACTGTGCAGCTCATGGGCCTTCTGATGCAATTGGGCTAAATGTTGCTTGTAGAAGATTGTATTAGGACACACGTAATCCTCTGTCGATACTAGAAGAAAGTAGATTCTAAATGATAAATAATTAAAACATCTGTGACTGTGTTCTTCCATTTGTTCTATTTTAAAGATGTCTTTAAAATCACGTGTAATTTGAAAAAAGATGTGAATGGTTTGGAGTTCCAGATTTCTTCCTTAGTAGACTGATTGTTTTCTCCTGCACACCTCTGTGCTCATTTGCATGGTAATTCACAGGTATAATACTCGCACCGGCAGTAACAAGTCAATATAGCAATTGCTACATTTCAGGAAGAGATGTGGGGTGTTCACTGTTTACCATACAGATAGGGTATTGAACAAAATCCATGAAGGTGTTCTAATTATCTTAGACTGGAAAATGAAGGGAGTCTTGAACATTCTTGCATTTAACCTTGCTTTCTCTCACTTCTTTTAGAATGGAAAGTTAGAAATGAGTAAACATTTGTAACGCAGGGTAGTAGCTCCTGAACATTCTCAGTAAAACTTCTTCTGTGATCTCATTTTGAGGGGAATTCATATGAGATGGTTGTATTTTTTTTTTTTTTTGGGACAGGTTCGGTCTTGTTGCTCAAGTTGGAACGCAGTGGCGTGATCTCGGCTCACTGCAACTGCCGCCTCCCAAGTTCAAGTGATTCTCCTGCCTCAGCCTCCCAAGTAGCTGGGATTTCAGGTGTCTGCCACCACGCCCAGCGAATTTTTTTAAATTTTCAGTAAAGACAGGGTTTCACCATGTTGGCCAGGCTGATCTTGAACTCCTGACCTCAGGTGATCCGTTGCTTCAGTTTCCCAAAGTGCTGGGATTACAGGCGCAAGCCCAGCCAAGATGGTTATACTTTTAATAAACACCAATTGAGGAAATATGATAACAGATGTGAATCCTGTGACACTTTGAAATGGCTTTATATCATTGTAGCATCTACATTTTTGAAAAACAGAATATAGACGAGTTAGAGAAAGTATGTGCATGTAGGCTCATGTATGCTATTTTTATTTTTATTTTTTTAAAAGCATAGTTGGTGCAGGAACTCCTGCACTGCTGCAGGATCCTGAGACCCATGGTTGGCAAGGGAAACTTCCAGACTGGTCCTGTAGCCTGTTTTGTCCTGGTTCTCCTATTAATTGGCTGTGTGACCTTGGAGAACTCAACCTTTTGGTTGTTTCTGTAGAATAGAGTGTGGGTTTTAGAAATGCAGCTCATTTCAGTGTTACCTCCCTGAGTCTCTTCTGAATTTAGGGCCATGGTATTTTGTATGCAGCGATTTTCTAACTCCAAGACACAGTTTCTACCTGCTTTGTGAATACACTGCTGACCCCTTCATGTTTTTGCCCCAGAATAGCTAATGAACATCAGCGGGGATCAGGAGCTCCTGTGAACATTAAATTAACTGAAGAAGTTGCTGTCCATTTGGCAGTAATGGTCAGTGCCCTGGTCCCCAGGAGGTCCTCTCAGCCTGCAGTTCCTAGGCTTGACTAGCGGTTGTTGATGGGGCCATTAATCACACGTCCTGTGCCTGCTCATTTCAGACTTCCTCCAGGAGCCGACTGATTTGTGCCCTTTTTCTCTGATTTTCTCTCCGTTTCATGTATGCATTTAACCATCAGTATGAATTATCTTGCTCCTTGTTCCACTCCGAGTGAAAGAGCAGGGCCAGGTGGTTCTCTTCTCCTTTGTCTCTTGCTTGAAGGCAGAGCTCCTTTACTAGGACCTAGCAATGGCAGAAGGTATGGGGGATTATGAGACATTTCAACCCAGTGTTTCAATCTGAAGAATACGTGGACTTTATGGTTAAGATAAAACTTTCTTATCAAGTTTACACCAACACTAAAGAAGACTTATGGATAAAGTACTTTCCAAAGCTTACTTCCTTAAACTTTGATCAAATTTGTATGTAGTGCAGCTCAACAATTTATACATTTTTCAATTATAGATTGTCTTTTTAAAAACTGGATGCATTTTTTACTAAAATTGTTTGTGTTGGGGTAAATCTTATTTTATGAAAATTTTATATTGATGATTTGGTCCACCAATAGCTTGTTGTACACATGAAACTTACCTTCTGCCACAGTGAAGTATTGTTTATGGCCATTATTTCCATGAAGTTCAATTTTATAGATCTAATTTTCATAAGGAAGTTATAATAATTTTGCAAGCTATTTGCTAGCAAGCTATACCACATTCAGTTTTAGCCTCTGAATTTTTTCTAAATAGCAATAATATAGAAATAATGACAATAATTGTAGATTGGATGAAATAATTTTGTAGGGTTTTTTGATAAAATGAAAGAAAATTATTTGCAATTTCTCTCAGATATGACAGAATTCCTTCATTAACTAGGTTTGGGTAATTTTGTTGTTAATTCGACTTTTCAAATTCTTTGAGTTACATCTAGAAAATAAAATGAAGTACGTGATATATCTTTCTACACTACTTTAAATGGTATCATGCATTTCATTTTATTTAACAAACTGTATGTAAGAGCTGTATACTTAAATCTCCAAAATATCTTGCTGAGAGAAATTAAAGACTTAAATGAAAAGAAATATGCTGTGTACATGGAGTAGAAAATTTAACATTGTTAAGATATTCTCTCTAAACTGATCTATAAAATTTATACAATCCCAATGAAAATTTTAGCCGAATGAATATATAACAAAATATATACTTTAGATTCTAGTTGAAATTGCATGAAAATCTTAGATTAATTTAGGGAGAGTTGATATACTCTATTGAGTCTTCTAATCCATCACTATTTAAGTTTTCTTTAAATCTGTAATTTTACTTTTTGCTGTATCCTTCTCAGCATTTGATATCAAAGTTAGATGTACTTTCTGTTGTTAAATTGCAGATGTATTTTAAGTTTATACATGTACTTTGTCTTCATCATTTTAACGTGTGCAGGTCATGTATACTCATCACTTTTTCATTCCTATATGGGCTTTTGTGTATCCTTCTTTTTCCCCTTGATTATTCTTGCCAGAAATTTAATTTATTGTTCTTCTAAAAAGAATCAACTGTGCCTTTGTGATTCTACCTCTCAATAATTTATATTTTTATTTTTATTATTTTCTTCTTCTATTTTAGTAGGTTCACTGTATTGTTCATTCTCTAACAACTTGAAACCAGTCTTTTCAATAAACTGTATGCATCAATTGGATATCTATGGGTAAAATAAAACAATAAAGCTTCAAAAACAATACAGAGAAGTATCTTCACGTTCTTGGGGCAGACAGCACTTCTCAGACATGACACTAAAAGGACTAACCGTTACATAAAGGATCAATAAGTTGTACTAAATTTTTTTTCTTTTTTTTTTCTTTTTGAGAGGGAGTCTTGCTCTGTCACCCAGGCTGGAGTACAGTGGCACCATGTTGGCTCGCTGCAACTTCTGCCTCCCGGGTTCCAGCAATTCTCCCACCTCAGCCTCCCAAGTAGCTGGGACTACAGGCATGCGCCACCACACCCAGCTAATTTTTGCATATTTTTAGTAAAGATGGAGTTTCACCATATTGGCCAGGCTGGTCTTGATCTCCTGACCTCATACAAGAATGCATATGGTTTTAAAAACTCTTTCTCTTCTTGATTTCTTTTTTAAAAACGTATTTTTTATTTCAATAGGCTTTTGGGAAGCAGGTGGTATTTGGTTACATGAATAAGTTCTTTGGTAGTGATTTCTGAGATTTTGGTGCACCCATCACCCAAGCAGTGTACACTGTACCCAATGTGTAGTCTTTTATCCCTTGCCACCTCCCACCCTTTCCCCTGAATCCCCAAAGTCCAATGTATCATTGTTATGCCTTTGCATCCTCATAGCTTGGCTTCCACATATGAGTGAGAACACACGATGTTTGGTTTTCCATCCAAGTTACTTCACTTAGAATAAGTCTCCGATTTCATCCAGATTGCTTCAAATGCCTTTATTTTGTTCCGTTTTGTAGCTGAGTAGTATTCCATATTCCATGGTGTGTGTATCACATTTTCTTCATCCACTCATTGGTTTATGGGCATTTTGACTGGTTCCATATTTTTGCAATTGCAAATTGTGCTGCTATAAACATGTGTGTGCAAGTATCTCTTTTGTGTAATGACTTCTTTTCCTCTGGGTAGATACTTGGTAGTGGGATTACCAGATCATACAGTAGATCTACTTTTAGCTCTTTAAAAATGCTCCACACTGTTTTCCGTAGTGGTTGTATTAGTTTACATTCCCACCAGCAGTGTAAAAATGTTCCCTTTTCACCTCATCTATGCCAGCATCTGTTATTTTTTGATTTTTTAAATTATGGACATTCTTGCAGGAATGAGGTGGTATTGCATTGTGGTTTTAATTTGCATTTCCCTGATAATTAGTGATGTGGAGCATTTTTCTGTATGCTTGTTGGCTGTTTGTGTATCTTCTTTTGAGAATTTTCTGTTCTTGTCCTTAGCTCACTTTTTGATGGGATTGTTTGTTTTTCCCTTGCTGATTTGTTTGAGTTCTTTGTAGATTGTGGATATTAGTCATTTGTCAGGTGTATAGATTGGGAAAATTTTCTCCCACTCTGTAGGTTGTCTGTTAACTCTGCAGATTATTTCTTTTGTTGTGCAGAAGCTTTTCAGTTTAATTAAGTCTCATCTATTTATGTGTTTTTGTTGCAGCTGCATTGAATTTGTAGATTGCTTTTGTCAGTATGGTCATTTTCACAATATTAATTCTACCCATCCATGAGCATGGGATGTGTTTCCATTTGTTTGTGACCTCTGTGATTTCTTTCAGCAGTGTTTTGTAGTTTTCCTTGTAGAGCTATTTCATGTCCTTGGTTAGGAATATTCCTAAGTATTTTATTTTATTTTTTTTGCAGTTACTGTGAAAGGGGTTGAGTTCTTAATTTGATTATCAGGTTGGTCACTGTTGGTTTATAGCAGAGCTACTGATTTGTGTACATAAATTAATTATGTATCCTGAAACTTTGCTGAATTCATTTACCCATTCTAGGAGGTTTGTCGATGAGTTTTTAGAGTTTTCTAGGTATACGATTATATCATCAGCAAACAGTGACAGTTTGACTTCCTCTTTGCTGATTTGGACACCCTTTATTTCTTTCTCTTGTCTGATTGGTCTGGCTAGGACTTCCAGTACTATGTTGAATAGAAGTGGTGAAAGTGGGCATCTTTGTCTTGTTTTAGTTCTCAGGGAGAATGCTTTCAACATTTCCCCATTCAGTATAATGTTGGCTTTGAGTCTGTCATAGACATGACCTTAAGGTATGTCCCTTCTATGCCAATTATGCCTAGGTTTTAATTACAAAGGGAGGCTGTATTTTGTCAAATGCTTTTTCTACATGTATTGAGATGACCATGTGATTTTTGTTTTTACTTCTGTTTATATGGTGTATCACATTTATTGACTTATATATGTTAAACCATCCCTACATCCCTGTATGAAACTCACTTGATCATGGTGGATTATCTTTCTGATATGCTATTGGATTTGGTTTGCTACTTTTTTGTTGAGGACTCTTGCATCTATGTTTATCAGGGATATTGGTCTATAGATTTCTTATTTTGTTATGTCCTTTCCTGGGTTTGGTATTAGGGAGATATTGGCTTCATGGAATGAATTAGGGAGGATTCCCTCTTTCTCTATGTTTTGGAATAGTGTCAATAGTATTGGTACCAATTCTACTTTGAATGATGGAATTCAGCTGTGAATCTGTCTGGTACTGGACTTTTTTTTTTTTTGGTGGCAATTTTTTATTACCGTTTTAACCTTGCTCCTTGTTATTGCTCTGTTCAGAGATTCTATATCTTCCTGGTTTAGTCTAGGAGAGTTGTGTATTTCTAGGAATTTATCCATCTCCTCTAGGTTTCCTAGTTTATGCATATAAAGATGTTCATAGTAGACTTGAATGATATTTTGTATTTCTGTGGTATTAGTTGTAATATCTCCTGTTTCCTTTCTAATTGAGCTTATTTGGATCTTCTCTCTTCTTTTATCAGTTAATCTCACTAAAGGTCTAACATATCTTTTCAAATAACCAGTTTTTTGTTTCATTTATCTTTTGTATTGTTTTTTGTTTCAATTTCATTTAGTTCTATTCTAATCTTCATTATTTATTTTCTTCTGCTGGGTTTGGGTTTGGATTGTGCTTGTTTCTCTAGTTTCATGAGGTATGACTTTAGATTGCCTATTTATGTTCTTGCAGACTTTTTGATGTAGGCATTTAATGCTATGAATTTTCCTCTTAGTACTGCCTTTGCTGTATCCCAGAAGTTTTGATAAGTTGTGTCACTATTGTCATCCAGTTCAAATACTGTTTAAATTTCCATCTTGATTTCATTGTTGACTGAATGATCATTCAGGAGCAGGTTATTTAATTTCCATGTAGTTGCATGATTTTCATGGTTTCTTTTGATGTTGATTTCCAATTTTATCCCATTGTGGTCTGAGAGTGTACTTGATATCATTTCAATTTTCTTAAATTTACTGAGACTTATTTTTGGCCTATCATATGGCCTGTCTTAGAGAATGATGAATAAAGTGTGCTGATGAAGAAAATGTATATTCTGTGGTTATTGGGTAGAATGCTCTGTAAATATCTGTTAAGTCCATTTGTTGTGGGGTAAGATTTAAGTCCATTGTTTCTTTGTTGATTTTCTGTTTTGGTGACCTGTCTAGTGCTGTCAGTGGAGTATTAAAGTCCCCACTATTATTGTGTTGCTGTCTATCTTATTTCTTAGATCTAGTAGTAATTGTTTCATAAATTTGGAAGCTCCAGTGTCAGGTGTGTATATATTTGGAATTGTGATATTTTCCATTCAGACTAGTCCTTTTATCATTATGTAATGTCGCTCTTTGTCTTTTTTAACTGCTTTTGCTTTAAAGTTTGTTTGATCTGATATAAGAATAGCTATACCTACTTGCTTTTGGCGTCCATTTGCATGGAATATCGTTTCCCCCCACTTTACCTTAAGTTTATGTGTGTCGTTATGTGTTAGGTGTGTCTCCTGAAGACAGCAGAAATTTTGGTGAATTCTTATTCATTCTGCCATTCTGTGTCTTTTAAGTGAAGCATTTAGACCATTTATATTCAATGGTAGTATTGAGAGGCGAGGTACTGTTTTATTTGTTGTGCTATTTGTTGCCCAAATACGTTGTGTTTTTTTTCATTATGTTATTGTAATATAGGTCCTGTGAGATTTACGCTTTGAGGAGGTTCTATTTTGGTGTATTTCAAGGATTAGTTTCAAGATTTAGAACTCCTTTTAATAGTAGTTCTTGTAGTGCTGTCTTGGTAGTGGTGAATTCTGTCAGCATTTGTTCGTCTGGAAAAGACTATATCTTTCCTTCATTTATGAAGCTTAGTTTCACTGGATACAAAATTCTTGGCTGATCACTGTTTTGTTTATGGAGGCTAAAATTAGGACCCCAATTCTTTCTACTTTGTAGGCTTTCTGCTGAGAAATATGCTGTCTATCTGTTAGGTTTTCCTTTATAGGTCAACTGATAGTTTTGCCTTACCAGCTCTTAAGAGTCTTTCCTTTCTCTTAATTTTAGATGACTATGTGCCTAGGCAATGATCTTTTTGCAATGAATTTCCTAAGTGTTCTTTCAGCTTCTTATATTTGGATGTCTAGATCTCTAGCAAGGCCAGGAAACATTTTCTTGATTATTCCCTCAAATATGTCTTCCAAACTTTTAGATTTCTCTTCTTCCTTGGGTACACCAAGTATTCTTAGGTTTGGACATTTAACTAGTCCCAAACTTCTTGGAGGCTTTGTTCATTTTTAAAAATTCTTTTGCCTTTGTCTATGATTCAGTTAATTCAAAAGCCTTGTCTTTGAGTCCTTAAGTTCTTTCTTCTCTTTGTTCAATTCCATTGGTGAGACTTTTCAGTGCATTTTGCATTTCTTTAAGTGTGTCCTTGATTTCCAGAAGTTGTGATTGTTTTTTATTAATGCTATCTATTTCACTGAAGAATTTTCTTTGATATCCTGTATCATGTTTTTGATTTCTTTAAATTGGACTTCACCTTTCTCTGGTGCCTCCTTGATTAGCTTAGTAATCAACCTTTTGAATTCTTTTTCTCACAATTCGGAGATTTTGTCTTGGTTTGGACCCATTCCTGGTGAGCTGGTATGATCTTCTGGGGGTGTTAAAGAACTTTGTTTTGTCATATTGCCAGAATTGCTTTTCTGGTTCCTTCTTATTTGAGTAGACTCTGACAGAGGGAAGATTTGGGATTCAAGGGCTGCTATTCAGATTCTTTTGTTCCATGGGGTGTTCCCTTGATGTGGTGTTCTCCTGTTTTCCCTAGCAATGGGGCTTCCTGAGGGCCAAACTATAGTGAGTGTTTTTGCTCTTCTGGGTCTAGCCACACAGTGAAGCTACAGGGCTCTGGGCTGGTATTGGGGAATATCTGTAATGAGTCCTGTGATGTGATCTGTCTTCAGGTCTTGTAGCCATGGATACCAGCATCTGCTCTGGTGGAGGTAGCAGGGGAGTGAAGTGGACTCTGTGAGGATTCTTGGTTGTATTTTTGTTTGTTTAGTACACTGGTTTCATGCTGGTTGGCCTCCCAGGAGGTGGCACTTTGGACTGTGGACTTTTGAGTTAATGCTGATATGAGTTAAGACTTTGGGGGATTGTTGGGAAGCCATGATTTGTTTTGAAATATGAGGACATGAGATTTGGGAGGGGCCAGTCGCAGAATGATATGATTTGGCTGTGTCCCCACCAAAATCTCATCTTGAATTCCCATGTGCTGGAGGAATCTGGTGGGAGGTAATTGAATCATGGGGGCAGGACTTTCCCATGCTGTTCTCGTGATAGTGAATAAGTTTCATGAGATCTGTTGGTTTAAAAAATGGGAGCTCCCCTGCGTAAGGTCTCTTTTTGCCTGCTGTCATCCATGTAAGATGTGACATGCTCTTCCTTGCCTTCCACCATGACTGTGAAATTGTAAGTTCTTAAACCTCTTTTTTCTTTATAACTTATCCAGTCTTGGGTATGTCTTTATCAGCAGTGTGAAAACTAACTAATACATGGTGACACCAACACCCACACTCACATCTGCAACACACATCTCACACACACCTGCTTTGCTGTTTTGGATTCTACTTTCCGGTCTCAGTGGCTGTGAGCAACACATAATTGAGCCTGGAGACCACCCATTACTGTACCAGCTGAGATCTCCAGGAGTTAGTTTCTTTTTTTTTTTTTTTTTTTTTTTTTTTTTTTGAGGCGGAGTCTCGCTCTGTCGCCCGGGCTGGAGTGCAGTGGCCCGATCTCAGCTCACTGCAAGCTCCGCCTCCCGGGTTTACGCCATTCTCCTGCCTCAGCCTCCCGAGTAGCTGGGACTACAGGCGCCCGCCACCTCGCCCGGCTAGTTTTTGTATTTTTAGTAGAGACGGGGTTTCACCGTGTTAGCCAGGATGGTCTCGATCTCCTGACCTCGTGATCCGCCCGTCTCGGCCTCCCAAAGTGCTGGGATTACAGGCTTGAGCCACCGCGCCCGGCCGAGTTAGTTTCTTTATTCCAGAATGATGAAGTTGGACTGAATGTTGGCTCAGATTCTTTCACTTCCAGAAAAGCCTCTATGGGTCTGTTGATAATTTTCAGAAATTAAATAATTTTATTTTGAATGCAGATAAGTCATCGTAAAATAAAGTGACCCTGACATATGCCCATGGTGATCATTTCTTTTTAGGAAAGTTAACCAAACTCAAGCAAAGAAGACCATTACCAATTTCGTTTTTAAAATAATTCCAATTGTATTGGTTGAAACATTTCATTCTAAGGGTCCTTCCCACAGATGATCAAAGAAAAAGAAATGTGCCATAATAGCAAATAGCAAATTCTCTAAAGACCTCTTTTCCATGGAACCAAAAAAACCCTGTCTTTCTTACATGTATAAAGTTTCTTTGTTCAGATGAGAGGAATTGAAGCACCACCTCAGAGAACCACCCTCTGCTGTGAGCCCCCAGCTCCCTCCCGGTTGGGTGGGCCCTCCAGGTCCCTCTCGGTTTTAATTACCGTTCTGCAGAAATCTATGCAGTCATAGGAAAAACTAACCCACATTTCCTTCTTTTTCTAAGAAATTCCACAAGCTTGCCATGCCTTACCTGAATCTGTACTTCCTTCCCTTGAGCTAAGCCTACATTTTACAAATATTAACAAAAGTATCATGAGGTTCTCACAAGGGCTATTTTCTTATTATACCAAACTGTACAGGAACACATTGTCTTCACTCTATGCATGTGTTCAGTGTTTAACCTTTTGAAAGGAGAAATAATCTTGCAATTACTTTTCCTTCCCAATTCTGTCATTAATTTTACAATGTGCCTCTAAATACTGGTGACTGTTAACCAAGGAATTTCATCCTATCCAAAATGTTGTTTTTCTGAAGAACAGTGAATGGGTGTCTTTTTCCAGCAGGCCTGATGTGGGCAGAAAGGTGACACTGTGTGCCAAGATCCTTGCTCACTGGTTCACTGTGTGATTCTGAGCAACTACTCATCATTCATCATCAATGGAAGGGCCCACCTGGACGAAGCCCTGCACTCTCAGTTGTCAGGTGTTTCTTCTTGGCTTCTTTGTGAAATGGTGTCATGGTCTTGTGTTCGCCATGCTGAATAAAGTTGGATCAAGGGAGCACTGCTGGAGAGAACAGAAATGGAGTTACATGGACTGGAGATCAGATCACAGCTATTTCATTTACCAGCTGTGTGGCCTTGGGGAACTTGCTTGCCCTCTCTGAGTCTGGGAAAGGAACAATGATGGCTGCATCCCAGGCACCTGGCTCTGTGTTGACCTTAGTACACACACTTGCTCCTCCTTTGGTGATTTTCCTCAGTGAGGGCACATAGAATGCACTGCTATCATATTGTCAACAGCAGAGCTTACTCCAAAGGCTTCAGTGAGCTGGGATTTATATGTCAGGAGACCCGAAATTGAAGGGAATCTGAGAAGACACTGTCATTTTGTCTCCTGGAGCTGACACATTTGAACATTCACAAGGTGATGGAACCAATGATTTAGAAGAGACGCCCTTTGGAAGAAACAATTTTTTCTTCCCCTCTGGAAAAGCAGTTAGAGGTGAAAGATAGTCATGAGAAGCAGTGGGGATGGATGAAGAGATTCAGAATTCTAAAGGTAAGCCTGGTCAGTAGGTGTAAGAACAGCACTCTGCTTGCTTTTATCAACACTTGGATTTATCCTGCAGGATATAACTGTAAAGAGAACCAAAGAAATGGAAGTGATTTGAAAGTAGTGATGGGCAGGGAGTTGCCAACGTTCCCCTCTTTAATTTTAAGTTGTGAGGATTGGCACAGAATATGTGCATCTGTGCCATTGAGTCAGGTCAGCAGCTTGTGGAGTGGGGGTGGGTGTTGCAGGGTGGTGCTCACCACATTGACTCCAGGACACTTGGGTGCCCAGGAAGCACACCTGAGGAGTCTAACCTAGCTTATCAAGGAAGAGGATGCCGGTGGGTGGGACAGGCAGGAGCCTACCTGTCAGGTGTGAGTCCTGTGGACACCTCCAAGCTGGCCATCAGGCTTCCTTTTGGAAGGTTGCTGATGTTAGCTGTTCTCAGGTGTCACTCAGCTCTCAGCTCCAGTGATGTGCCTTTTGAATATGTTCGAAGAAAAATTTTAGACAAGTTAAGTTTAACAGAGTTTAATTGAGCAAAGAATGATTTGTGAACTGGGCAGCCTCCAGAACTGAAGTAAGTTCAGAGCAAGTCCAGGTTGCTGCATGGCCTGAGATCATTTATGGACAGAACCAAGAAAGTGAGCTATGGAAACAGCTGGATTGGCAATAAATGGCATTGGCCTCATTTGAACACGGTTTGAATACTGGGCGGCCTGTGACTGGCTGACATCCTGTATTGGGCACAAGAATGGGCTACCGTATTTACAGGTCCAGTAAGGTTTCCATTCATGATGTGTGGAGAGACCTTTAGGCTGTACTTAACATATGCAAGGAGGCGGCTTTGGGCTAAAGCTAGCTTAACAAATACAATCGCTGGGCACAGGGGTCTCTGTTTACTAGCTGCAATTGAGGTACAACCCAGCTGACTCTGCTGACACCAAACACAAAAATTCACATGGAAGTATTTTCTTTATTTGGTGGCAAGTCACATTTTGGTCTTCACCTCTCTGATTTCACATACACTAGCACACAATTAGAATTATCGCTCTCTGCATGTGGTGTGATTCTGGGAAGGTGTAGGTGGGTGGAGTGGAACAGGTTCTCCCATGACTTCTTGCAGGACGTCCAGTGAGTTACTCTCTCCGTCTCAACTTTCTTTTTTATAATATAGGTAAGGTAATAATTCTCAAACCACAGCATAACAAAGGATGTCTAAGGTGTTTTGCATAGCATTAGGGTTACATGAATAATATTTGTGTGTTACTGGGTGTGATTATGTGAGTATACATCTGTGTGTGGGATGTGAATGAGGGTGCACATGTGTGTGTGAGTATGATATTGGGGTGTGTGTGTATATATATGTGAGGGTGCTTTTGAGTGTGCATGTGAGTATGTGAGTGTATGGGTGTGAGGGCTTGAGCCTGTGAGGATGTGTGTGAGTGTATATGTGAGTATAAATGTGAACATGTATGATTGTGCATGAGTATGTGATGTGTCAGTGAGTAAGAGTGTGGGTGAGCTGTGTGAGAGTTTGTCAGAGTGTGTGTCCACTGTGTTGAAATGTAGTGGTGTCCCAATGCTTAGGTGTGCCATGCTTGTTCATGTAGTTGGAAATACCAATCTAATAGATGCATCCCCCAAATTTTTAAAAAAATATATGAGTTTTGATTCAAAAATAAAATATGATGAGGGGAGAAAATTCATCATATCCCAGGAACCCAGTTGAAATTGATAATCCTGACGTTCTCAAAGCATCACAGCCTCTTCACTGCCTCTGGGGGCTCCATGCAGCCACACCCCCCTCAGGCCTTGACTTAGAGTAATTTTCGTAGGCTCTTTCTCCAGAGAGAGATGCTCCCCACCAAGCTGCATCCTCCCATCCAGGCTTGATCCTGCCTTTTTCAGGCAGAATGTGGAGAGTTGCCCCCTTTATCCTCCATACCATGCTCCAGGGCATAGCTTCATAAGACCCCCAAGTTCTTCTCAAGATCTTGAATTCTTATAAAATTCCGTCATTCTTCTTGTGGTACCTAATGTAAGCAATAAGAGACTTCAGATGTATTGAAACCATAGATCTTGCTTTACCATATTGGATTAATTTTTAGGTAGAGGTGATCAGAGTCCAAGGAATGACAAATGCCATGAAACTGCCCCCGGCATGTGGGAAACTGGTAACTTGGTTAACCCACCACATTCTTCCTGCAGCGCCCTCTGAAGGCGGGTCAGTGGATGAAGGCGTCCCCATGCTGATGGTGCAGCTGCCTCGCCACATAACTGAGCAGAGCCAAGGAGACATTTTGTTTCATGTCCGGAATCCAGGAAGCAGGACCTCAGATCAAAGCTGGAAGAGAGTCCAGCCAAAGGAGACAAAGGTGAAGGGCAGGTGCAGACTCTCTGTCCCGCGGACTTGGGAAAGTTCAGAGGCAAAAGACCCTGGGGTATAGAACGAGAGCTCTGCATGTACACGAAATGGGTGTTCTTCAACAAACATGTTAAACATACAGATAGTCTCTGAGGGGACACGCAGCCTTGAGTTAATTGTGAGTTCATAAAGTAGTCTTATGTAATATTTATTTCAAACTAAGATTATCTCCAATTAGCAGGAAAGCATTGCTGCATTGGTTACATTTAAAATACATTAGGCAAGAATTGTGTATAAACCAAGACTTAAACAGGCTTTGGCTTTAGTTTTCAACAGAATGTGTATTCTTGTTTGTTTTTGCTTAACATCATAGACAACGCTAAAAGTGGTTTAATGATCTCAAAGGAGTTATTTAATGAGGAAGACCTGCTAGTGATTGAGTGGGTGGTTTAAGGAACAAATCTAGAGTCCTTTTGTCCTGACACTTTGGCCTGGTTTTATAAAAATGCTGTGAATTTCTCCCTTGAGCCTGGTGCACTTAATTAATGAAGATGGTTGTAGGGCTAAGCCTTCCCTGAAAAGAAAATAAGTTCAATTGCATGTATATAGGAAGAAGCGAGGTGCCACACATCTACTGGGAATTCAAAGACATCCCTAAGGCAACAAAACCACAACAGGAAAACACTACAAGCTACATTCGAAGTCTCTGAAATGACCATCCAGCCTAAAACTTTCCATCACGTTTGAATATCACTGCAGTAACACCATGCCCATCTCTTTGTTTTCCTAAGCACTCCATTGATTAATCAATAATAATAAAAAATTGATACACTATATACACTATATATAATATGTAACATATTATACATAACATATATGTAACATATTATATATGTTACATATTATATATACACATATATTATATATACATACATATCATATTATATATGTTACATATGTAACATATTATATATTATATATAGTGTATATAATATCTACATATTATATATAATACCTATATATAGTGTATATAGTATATCAATAAAATATAGTATGTAGTATATATAGTATTTAGTATATCAATAAAATATAGTATATCTAGACATATAGCATATATAGTGTATATATATTGTGTATGTAGTGTATCTATATCTCTCTCTCTATACACACACTATATATGTGTTCATTTCCCTAAGTGTAACTTATTACTTCTGGTTATTAAAGCCCGGATATTTTGCTAAAGCAAATTTGATGAACCAAAATTCAGAGGAAACAAACTGTCAAATGCAGCAGCTTAGATAAAAGTCCCACTAATTACAGAAAGCATGTTTTCCTTTTTTTTCCTGTAAAGCTCAACACCAAGCAGTTTCATATTTAACAGAAGTGTAAGCATCATGCCGTGGTCAACATGTAGGGGAATCCCATCTTTTACACTTGAAACTAGCAGTTGGTTTTAAGGGTTGGAAGTAACAACACACCATTTCCAGATGAGCTTTATTCCTGATACTCTCAAGTTCACCTGGGGTGATTCTAGAGCCAATCACACCCCTTTCTTCTGGGTCAGATGCTAGCACATCCAAAGTGTTTTCAAAGCTAAGAAACGGGGAGGCCTTCTAGAAGGCTCGCAGAGAAATATACTCTGCTCTGAATTTCAAGAGTAGGAGCAAGCCTCCCTAAATTAATTTTACCTTTATATTGCAGGGTACGTTTAGGGTGCTTATGTGCAAAGAAACTAATTTTACATCCTAGTAAGTCTATGAAAGGGAGTGATTACCTGGGTCTCCAAGTATTAGTGTTGATGGACTCTATTTTCTTGCAAATCACGATGTCATTCAGACTTCAAAAAAATAGTTTGTTGTTGCTTGTTAAATTTGAAAAATTAAAAGAGACAACCTCAAATTAATGTGTTTAAGCCTTTTCAATTTCAAACTGGCGTAACCACCATCACCACGGTTGTCAGGTTACTGCTTTATCTTCCCACAGAGTTCAACAAAAGAGGAGCTGGTTGTCCAGCTCTCTTGTTTCCTTTAGGATGCAACAACCAGTTTTGGGGCCTCCTTTCTTAACCAAGGCTCCACTCCACATGTATACCCTCTCAGGGTCTGTGGCTGTATTTGTCAGGGTTTAGCAGAGAAACAGAACCAATAGAATCAATCTATCTATATCTATCTGGAAAGAGATTCTAGATATATGCCATCATCCTTCGGTATCCTCAGGGTATTGGTTCCAGAAGCCCTGTGAATACCAAAATCCTGGAATGCCTAAGTCCCTGATGTAAAATGATGTAGTGTTTGCACAGAACCTACGGATATCCTCCCGTACACTTTAAATCATCTCTAGCTTACTTATAATACCTAATCCAGTGCCTACACACTACTACATCTTTGTGCATGCAATGTAGTTCTTGGCATGTGGCAAGTTCAAGTTTTGCTTTTTGGAACTTTGCGAAATTTTTTTCCTGAATTTTTTTTTATCCGCAGTTGATTGAGTCAATGGGTTCAGAACTCAGAACACACTCGACTACACACACACACACACACACACGCACGCACATGTGCTATTAGTAGGGGAAGAAGAATGCAAAAACCCAAAGAAACATTAATGATCTGAGGTTTACTAAGGAGCTAAGGGTGGACTGAAGATAAGAAAAAAAAAAAAAAAAAAAGACTGAATAAGAAAGAGAAGACAGACCTCTCATGATTTATTCTGAAAAGACAAAAGCAGCCCCAGATGTCTGCAGACTGACCTGGTTCTATCAGCCAGAGCCTGATGTTGCTAGGAGCTGAAAGTCCCAGCAGTGCCTGGGTATTCTCCAAGGCTTCTGCCTTGGGCATATAAATCTTCCAGAACAACAACACAAGAGAAGGCTGTGACCATCATAGTCAGAAAATAACAAGACCTCTCCGTGGTCATATTGGAACAAACAGCGTGAACATTGCCCAAATCATAAAAATGGCCCATACATCCCCCAATCCCAGTTAATAGAAATGGTTGCTGCTTCTTTAACAACTATAGCTTAAGCCATGGTTCATTTCTCTTGCCCTGTAGATAAGATTTGTTAATACACTCAATCATAGAGGTCCTCTGACATTCTGAGAGCTTTCAACCCAGAGAAATGCTCAGCTTTCCTGAAGCTTCCCCAGAATCACCTGAACAAAAAGCTCAAGTCCCATAATAATTCCTTTCTAACCCTCTCTTAATGAAACACCCCACATTTTACCATGGTGCATGTTCTTCCTTGTTGTAACAAGTCAGTTAACACAATCCTGCTCATTCATAGATGTTTTAGTCCTTTTGGGCTGCTAGAACAAAATACCATACCCTAGGCAGCTTACAAACAACAGAAATTTATTTTTCATAATTCTGGATACTGGGAAGCCCACAATCAAGGTGCCTGCAGGTTGGGTCGGTGGTGAGAGCCTGTTTTCTTGATAGAGAGCCATCTTCTTACTCTAACCCCACCTGGGGAAAAGGGTGAGGGTCTCTCTGGGATCTCTTTTATAAGGGTACTAATCTCATTCATGAGAGAGCTGCCCTTTTTCCCTATTCTTTTACCAAAGGCTACACTTCCTAATATCATCACCTTAGGAGTTGGGATTTCAACATATTAATTTTGGGGGGACACAAACATTTAGACCCTAGCAACAAGTGGGCTCATGGTGAGTTTTAGGTAAGAGGCATTCAAGAACCATTTCACGAATACTCACAGAACATCTACTGCACGCCAGACATTGTGCTTAGAACACCATGCTGGGCAGGCACAATTCTGACATCATGCTATGCAGTCTGCCAGGAAGTATCACAAAAGAGAAAAAGTGGAGGAATAGGAGAGCTGGTCACCATAAGTACCAACCTGGTCGGTGAGACCTTTCCAAGGAAGAGATGTCATTTCTGAGACCTAAATAGAAGTAGGTGATAGCTAGAAAAATAGTATGGGGTAGGGGTTCCCAAATAGGAAGGCTAGCAAGGGTGAAGACCCCTAGATTAAAATGTGGATGACACTTGGAAAGTTGCACTAAAAACCATGTACAGCTGGATGTTGGGGTGTAGGTAGAAAACCCATTCTACAGGTGCTGGTACACAGAACCATCACCCCAGTCAGGCAAATCATCCAACCATTATTGAGTGATTTATAACACAAAGATCCAATCATTTCTCCAAAGCAGGTTTTTCCCAAGATTGACTTCTTGGGATAATCAATCAACTATGATTGACCCTTGTTAGCTTGTCAACATTCTGCAAGGTTCTGTGGGAGAGCCCAGCAAGAAAGCTGTGGTCCTGTGCATGATAGTTTATCATCCATCATTTGCTGAGTGGGCACCAAAACTCACGCAAAAGAGCAAAGAACAGAATAGTTCTTTGTTGTTGTTGTTGTTTTTGATATGGAGTCTTGCTCTGTCACCCAGGCTGGAGTGCAGTGGCGTGATCTTGGCTCACTGCAACCTCTGCCCCCCAGGTTCAAGTGATTGTCCTGCCTCAGTCTCCAGAGTAGCTGGGATTACAGGCACATGCCACAACGCCTGGCTAATTTATATATTTTTAATAGAGATGGGGTTTCACCATATTGGCTAGGGTGGTCTCAAACTCCTGACCTCAGGTGATCCACCCGACTTGACCTCCCAGAGTGCTGGGATTACAGGTGTGAGCCACCATGCCCGGCTTAGAACAGAACAATCCTTAACAGTTCATAAAGAGCATGGACAGTTCCCTCAAGCCTCCTTTTCTTTTCCTTATTTGATTGGTCCTAAATGTGTTTGCTCTCTCTGCTTTGATTGTTCTCTTACCTTCATGAAAATTAAATAAATAATACATTAAAAATGAATAAAGAAGGCATTATTCCCCCATTATCTGATGTGTTATCACCTTCTCAGCATTCATCTTTTAAATGTATATGTATTTTTAAAAAAGTCCCACTCAAGTGTCTCCCTATTGTTCCTCCTTCAACTTAAGAACAACAAACATGTACAGCACTTACTATGTGCCAAGATTTGTTATAAATTCCTTGAATCCTCAAACCAACCCTAGGAAGTAGGTGCTACTGTGTTCCCTATGTTCCTACGAGGAACTGAGGCAAAGGGAGGTGGAGTAAATTGCCTCTGCTCACACAACTTGGAAGCGGCCCAGCAGTGACTTGCATCTGGGCAGACTGGCCCCAGAGGTCATGCTTTTAACCACTAATAACATCTCTTACTCCATCTCATGACTTGTGAGCCCACACGGAAAACACAAAACAGTCCAAGGATGTTTAGGTAATGTTTTGAATGATGGCTCTGTAACATTGCCAATATGACTCATACCTAAGGCCCCTGGACATGCCCATCCATTAAGGTGGCCTTCAGAGGGTCTGTGACAACTGGTCAAGGTTGGTTTGTTACAAACAACATCTTGTTGTTGTTGTTCTTGATGGATGATGTCCCTACTCCCAATCTGTAACAGCAGGGCCAGCACAGAAACGAGACAGCAAATGCTGCTGTGAGAGGATGTTGCCTTCATAAGAGATGGTTTTTTTTCTCACCTTCCACCCAACACTGGGATGAATGCCTTGGAGTTGGTCTGCTGGACCCCATTCCCCAGTGATATTCCCAAACATCTAGAAACCTAACAACCGAACAGGGGGAGCTTTTAGTTTGAGTCAAAATGCTCTAGGCACCAACCATTTCTTTGCACTGCATGATGGACAAATTGCTTTTGAGCTTCCCCTATGATACTGAATATATTCCTTCTGAATGTTGAACTCTTAAGCCCATTACTAAGAAGCCAGCTTTTACCCAAGTCACTCCTGTACAATAGGGTTTTAAAAGTACATGATAAATGATAAAAAGAATAAGAAAACAAATGGTTGGAATCATTTACACATTGTATGAAAATACAAATTTAACAAAATCCATGATTTATTTTAGGGAGTAAGATACCAGGTCACCAAATGGAATCACTGATCAATCGGACACCAATCAATTCTAGGTATCAGGCCCCCAGAGTCGATCCCAACTCTAAATTTGCTGTATTGTTAACAAAGAATGTATCTCATTGAGTACAGCAGTACAGGCTACGTGCAACCTCCAAAGTTGTTGTGAGAGTTAAATGAATAACCCTGAGAATGTATACATGTGAGGAGATACACTCAAGTAAACTTGTGGTTGGTTTTACATATTTGAATTTTTTATTTTAGCAGAAATGCCTGTGAAAATGGTCCATGCTGCAATTTAATTTGCATATTTTCTCATCCTAACTACCTCAAGGGTTGACTTTGGAATAGCAGTCTGATAGCAAAACCTTTTATAGAACCCTTTGAGCTGCATGAAGAAAAAAAAAAAAAAAACAAAGTAGATCCAAAGGGATGATAATAATAAATCAGTCCACAAAATACAGGGTTTTATTAATTTTAGTGGTTTCCTTAGGAAATATTGGTTTACTTCTTGAATAATTTGAAGTTTGCCGAATGCATAATATATGTGTGTGCGGCAATGGAGTCGGAGGCTCATTGGTATAAGCCACTGAGAGTTGGGCTCGCTCTGTACTGAAATGACAGGGAAGCCTGATGATCCTGAGTGAGCAGCTGCCTGAGGTCCCTAAAGCACAATCTTCTTTTCATTTCTTAAGATGGCGAATGAACCACGTTCATAATTTCTATGTGAATTGTGCTCAGCATGATATTCGTTTGGTGCAAAAGTAATTTTGGTTTCTGTAAGTACTTTTAATGGTAAGAACAACAACTGCTTTTGCACCAACCTAATAAAACATGAGAATAAAATACATTGGCGTAGTCCTCCCTCTTGCGCTGTTTATGAACAGGGTGATGGCAGATGACTAGGCACACTAGATGCTCCTCCTGAAGCATCCTTGCTTTGGGACCCCTGTGCTATTTCTAAGGCATGAATTTGATCATATGCCTCCAATGGTTAAAACCCTGCAAGGCTGTAATTCAAACTCCTCTGTAAGTGCTGTAGAGTGATTTGTGTCCTCTCAAATTCATAGAGGGTCTTTAGGAGGTAATTTAAATGAGAGCATAAGAGTGGGATCCTAGCCTGACAATTTTGGTGTCGTTATAAGAAAAGTGAGAGACACCAGCACTCCTGCCCCCGCCGTGCACATACAAGGAGAGGCCACGTGAGCACACAGCCAGAAGTCAGCCAACCGCCAGCCAGGAACAGAAACTTCTCCAGAAACTAAATCTGTTTGCCCCTTGACGTTGAACTTCCAGCTTCCAGAATTGTGAGAGAATAAATGCCTGTTGTTGAAGCCCCCCAGCCTGTGGGCTTCTGTGATGCGGGCAGGGCTGACTAAGACAGGAAGGTGCTCAGTCTTCATGATCTACCTTTTACTGTGTCTTGAGCCCTCTCTCTCCATGGCCTCCTGGAAGCTTCATCTTAGATACTCTGGGCTCTCTGAGGCTCTGGGAAGAGACCAAGCTCTCAGGTCTTTCTTTCCCTCCATCAGGAATGGCCTGTGCACAAATGCTTTGTTCTCTTTTCCTCAGTCTTAGCTGAGCTACCGCTTCTTCCAGACACCTCCTCAGGCCCACTGTTCTGGTCAGGTGGCTCTCTGTGGGCCCCTCCTGCACCTGAGCACAGGTATAGCAGTACCTTCACTCCATGATGTAACTGTTGGTCTCTGTTCTGTCGGTCTTACTAGACTTCGAGGTTCAGAACAGTGCAATCTACGCCTTGTGTTTCTGAAACTCCCTTCCTTCACCCAGAGCTCGGCACACAGTGGGCAGTCAGCAGTGTGGAGAGTCACGGTTGACTGAATAAGGAAGGGGGCAATGACATAGGAGACACATGGCTTTGTGCTCTGTGTACCTTTGAAGGCAGAGATTGGGCACCTCACAGAGAAAGGGGATAGGAGGTGAAGGAGGGGCCGCGCGACTGTCCTCTGTTAGCCTGCGTTTCACCGCCTGCTCCCAGACGGGAGCTGACTCTCCCAAAGCCCCCTCCTTGCCCCTACCTTTACTTCACCTTTCTTTTCAATTCCCTGCCCCTTCCCTTCTTCCCTTCTGGGTATAAAAATCTTGTAGGAAGGTTTGGCCAAGAGTCAGAGGGGAGGTTTAGAAAGACGAATGTGGGAGAGTGTCCATTCCAGACTCACGGTGCTGAGATGTAGGACGCACAGGCTAGCCCTGGAAGATCTACAAGCAGTGGCAGTGCCCTGGGGTGAACTCTACCCAGGAAGGGAGCCCACCAAAGCCGGCAGTCCAGGGGGCCAAATTCAAGACAAAACTGTGTGCCAGAGAGACTGGGACGGAGTGAAGCGTTCAAAAGAAATGAAATTCCAGCCACTCCCGGTGTGTGGTCCAGGTACACTGACTGTCAACGTCTGTGGTTCCAGCCTTGGAGAGGCAAAGTTAATTTATCAGAAAATATTTACTCACATCTCCCATGTACCGCCTTCTAGGTGCTTAGCAAACCTCAGTGAATGCATCTGGCATAGGTCCCGCCTCCTGGCATCTTACGCTCCAGCAGAGGGATCCAGAAACATTTCCAAAGACACAATAACATTTTTTAAAATCCATCTTTTAGAAGATGAAAAGTCCTGTGGGAGAAGACAGAAGTAGAGTAGAATGAAAGGAAAGTCAAGGCCTGGTCCAGAAGGACTCAGTGAGTTCGGGTTGAAGGAGTGAATAAATTAATTGGTCGATGCCCTCAGCCTCTTCAAAGTTACTTGACATTAAATTCCCCATCCTCACAGCCTTCTCTCCTTATCTGCCTCTGCCCTTTGTATCCCTAATCTTCAGCACAGAAGGAACTCAGTAAATGTTAGATGAATAGATGGACTTTTGCTGTGGGTCCCGAATGAGGGCTTCCTCCCGTCTCAAGTGAACATCACAGTGGAGACTCAGTTCTGAATTCGGAGTCCCCCAGGGACTCTCCTCATCAATTCAGAAGCCGTCCTGCCTCACAGCAGCTTGATCATAAAACACAGCCCAGCCAGCACTGTGCACTTTGACTCACTCTTTTATTAATGGGTTCCTTCTGCAAATATTTATCACCTCCTTTGGGATTTCAGGTAGCTCTGGGCCCTAGTCTGCATTGACTTTGTCCTTGAGAAAGAACAAAAACTGGGCTTTTCCAATTGTCCCCTGTGTGAGTGGGGTGCAGATGAATGGTGTGGATGGAAACAGATCGGTGGCATCCCACCCAGAGGACCAACCAACAACTTCCCGAAGAACAGACGAGAGACGTACTTTGAAAAGTAAGGTCTAGATCAATGTGATGATCTGTGATTCATGGGCCCTCAGAGCCTCACCCCCCCCTCCCTAGGGGCACTGCTCATAGTCTTTGCTTGGCTAGTGCTTGACAGTTGCTGCTGCAGAGGCAGGTGGATAAGGTGGGGGTTGGTGATTCATGGCCTCCCTTTTGTATTTTGGGACAAGGGACTGTGGCTCAGAGGGGGCCCTTGACTTGTGAGAGGCCCACAGCCAGTAGGTGAGATAGCCAGAATTGGAACCCACAATGCCAGTGGTGGCCACAAACCCCCATAGAAAGTCTCAGGAGAGGACTAGAGGGTAGGCACAGGGAATAGGGCCTCTAGAGATTCCATGAGAAGGAGGAATAATTCGGAACCCAGGCAGATCATCAGGAATCCAGAGTCCTGCATACACAGTGCACACTCAGCCTGTTTGTGAGGGCTCAAGGCAGGAGTCCATGTCAGCTGGGAGTGGGGCACTGAGCTGCTGTGGCTCGAGTGGAACTGACCTCCTTGTGGCTGAGCCTTTGGGGAGAAGTTGCTCAGCAGGCAGCTGAGAAGCTGTGTCTCCACCATGTAGGTGGGAAAGGGTTGCCCCGACATCTCATCATCACTCATCTTAAGGCCCACTGGAGGCCTAAATGTAGCTTCCTAGGACAAGATGCTGTCCCATCACTTGATTCTAATGGTAGGACAAAATGGAGTGAAGCTATTATTCTTTTTTAAAAACAGCTACGCCATATGTGAAATATACATAAAAGTATATCTATGTGTGTATCCAGCACATACTTAGATGATACGTGAGTTCTGTCTCATCACATGACGTCCCATTGTGCAATGGGATATAAAGTTCAAACAGCTTGCTTTCTCCCCAGCCCCACTCCCCAGGCCCAGAGGAAAACTGTCTTAACAGACTTTTCTCTGTGTGTGCAATTTCCATAACCAGGGCTTCTCTTAATACAAATCTGGATATCCACAGGAAGTGACCACTAACTGGCAGATGATAATATGCTAGAGGGATTCCCACAAAGTCAGTGACGTGTGTGGGGGGAATTCTACAGTGGCACAAAGGTTATTACGGAGAGGCACTTATGCTGGAAATCTGAAATGCATGAAACCTGAAATCGTGAAGAGCCTGGCTCAGGGTGGTGGTCAGGTAAGAAGGCAGATGGCCCCTCGCTGCCAGCCTTGAGAGGAGCTGATATTTATATGAAAGTATTATACTTTATGCTCACTATAAATACCAACTCCCTATGACCTTGAGAGGGCAGATGGGGAAACAGGGACCAGGGAGTCTTGGGGCTCATCTAGGGCCCCACACTGGGGCAGAGGCAACCCTGGAGCTCAACATGGCTATCTGTACCCACCTCCTCTCATGCCCCAGGGGTCACTGAAGCCCTGTACTCTCTGGGCCAGAGGCCTTGGAATGGGTGGCAGCCCAGATGTGGGAACTCTGTGATCTGGGGGTTGTGAAGGAATGGCCCAAATCCATCACACCTTGGCAAGGTGGGCAGTTGGGGAGCATTCTGGTAGTGACGACCCCTCTACAACTAATGCAGACGCTCTGTTCCAAGGAGTAGAAAACAAGAACATGCCACATCTGAGTGCACGACGATGCAGAGGAATGTGCTCATTCTCTCACTGGGACTAGCACCCTGGGCCTGGAAAGGCTGGATTTGACCTCATGAGCAGGGAGGCAAACATAACACTGCTTCCCTCCCAGTGCTGCGGTGTGCTGCCACAGTGCAGGGAGCAATAAACAGCCACCGGGAGAATGGCTGTCAGCTGCTTGCCCACCAATCTTGAAATTGCTCCCAACCAAAGAGTGTGAACCGCAGAGATAAAGCTGTCATGAAACATGAACCAGCCCGTGGCTGCCTGCCTGACTTTTTTTTTTTTTTTTTTGAAATGGAGCCTTGCTCTGTCACCTAGGCTGGAGTGCAGTGGCACCACCTCAGCTCCCTCCAACCTCCACCTCCCTGGTTCAGGTGATTCTCCAGCCTCAGCCTCCTGAGTAGCTGGGATTACAGGTGCGTGCCACCAAGCCTGGCTAATTTTTGTATTTTTAGTAGAGACAGGGTTTCACCACGTTGGCCAGGCTGGTCTCGAACTCCTGACCTCTGGTTATCTGCCTGTCTCAGACTCCCAAAGTGCTGGGATTACAGGCGTGAGCCACCACGCCTGGCCTTAAGTTCTTTTCAATGTTTAATTCTTCTATTTTCTTTGGGCCATGTGCTTTTACCAGCTAAGTGATCTGCATAGGCTCCTAATGCAGTGTAGCTCTTGGTGAGCAGGAAGAGACTTAGACTGAATGTCTTCAAAGGGCTGCTGTGATCTCCGCATGGTGTCCTTGTGGCGGCCAGAGTAATTATCCACTCAACCCTGACAGAGGGGCGAACCCAAGCTTGGCTGAGCAGACCCTGGGAACGATTATGGGTGGGCATTACCTTCACATGATATAGTGGTGGGTGGGAAGCACGGTGGGAAGTGAGCCTGAGTCAATTTGCTAACCATATGCGTCATGCATATGGTTGAGTCATGACTGTTCTTCAGGTTGACCTCGTAAAGTGGCATTTCAGCCACCAGCCAATGGACTCTTACCTTATCTGAGGGTGCAGAACACCCCTCAGCATGCACCCCTCCTGCTCTCGTCCCACACTCCTTCTGTTTATTCTCACAGCCCTTGTCACGAAGGCATTGTGGATTCTGTGTCTCCACTAACCTGCACGCTCTGCAAAACAGGCACCAACCAGGTTTTGTTCATCCACATGGCTCGGGTTATGCACAGACAGTGCTCAATAAATGAAGTCTGAGTGAATAACCTCTCAAGTCATCCACCATATTTCAGTCCCTCCTTGGCTGCCTCTCTGCCCCAGCCGCAGGGGCTTCTGCCCGCGACATCACCTCCCCAGTTAGTGTCTAGAAAGAGTGTTTCATTTAATTCCCTTTATTACTTTGCATTTTACAAAGTATTTCTCATTATTTTCCAGAATGATGCAAAGTGAATCTGAGCTCTCCTAAATGGAAAGACTAAGGGAAGAGCTCATCTCATACTTTGTGGACTTGGTGTTTCAATCCACACAAAGACGTGATTGCAAACACTGCCTGGAAATCAAGTGGACCTCATACTCAGGCCGCTTTAGTCAGGTCTCCCACGGTGGCACTATTCACATTTAGAGCTGCATCTATCTTTGTTATGGGGATGCCCTGTACCCTATAGGATATTCAGTGGCAACCTGGCCTCTACCAGCTTATGCCACTAGCAGCCTCCTCTAGGAAAAATGGCAATCAAAAATGTCTCCAGATGCTGTTTAATACCCCCCAGTAGGGCAAAATAGAGCCAGGTGGCCAACCAAGACTTTAATGCGGTGGTGGAGATACACACCTCTTGCCAAGAGTGCCAGTTTTGATGGGTTCAGCAGACACCTTCCTTCACAGCAAGTCTGCTGCACACCTTCTGACAATGGGAACTTATGACAAACCATTTTTATCTGTGATGATTTGAAAATATTTAATATGTTATTATCATTTGTGGATCAGAGCATCTTGTACTTCCTAAACTTTTTGCAATTATAGCCCAAGTAACTCTTCCAGCCCAACTTGAGTCTGAGATGGTTATCACAAATGTGCCCATTAGGTGGATGGAAAAACCGAGCCCTGGAAGGGTTGAGAGGCAGGAGCAAGGCTGAGACAATATGGCACTGGAACACAGACCTTTTAAGCCCTAAGCTCTACAAAACCATTAGACTTTGTTGCTTTAACATTTATTTTCTGGGGAGTAATTTGGCTGATTTTATTGGAATCTCCTGCCAGCCATGTGGTTATCACACTCTTGTTGCTTCTGTAGATTTTTCTACTGGAGAGCTGGGTTTAGGGAATCCTGCCCCTGAAGTGGGTCCACTGAATCCAGGATGCCTTGCAGGTTCCGGCTGGGTGGCATGCCTGTTTCTATCACTGAAAAGAAACCATTGGACTCACTCAGGGGACCTGAATCTCAGAATTTCTTTGCTTTTCCAAAGGCATGGCGCTATTTTTGGATGGCACTATATTTTGCAGATGCAAACAAGGGCTTTGGCAGGCAGAGGTGGGCCCAGCTGGGGAGACAATGCAGTTAACAGAAAGTCATTGTGGAGACAGTGCTGGTTAGCCCAGCTGCCGCAGGTTTGGGTAGACTCACAGCTAGCAATGGGCCAGGAAGTTTGGGAAACATCATCAGGCTCTTCTGGAAATGCTAGTGAGCCCCCGCTCAGCTGTTGCTTTACCTGTCTGTTTGATGGGATGTGTGGGTGGGCATTGGGCTTCCCAGGAAAGAAAGCAATAACTCAGGCTGAAACCCTGGGCACTAATAAAATGCTTCCAGAGGAGATGATGATGGCTTTATGTAGGAGTCATGAGGTCTTGACAACAGCAAAAACAAGAGAAAGTGAGTTGGTAACGGAATGATCAATAGCACATTAAAGTACAGTAAACCTAAATTAAAGTCAGTGTTTAGGAACCAGCAGAGGCATTGTTCTGACTCTAATTGTGGCTTCCATTAAATAACCCTCTTTGTCTTCCAGCTTCACTGCTAGTACTTCTACCTCCAAGTACAATAATGCCCCACATCGGGTGGAAGGTGCAGTCAGCAGTAGTTCCCATTACCTTTAATTGGCAAAGGTAGGAGAGTCTGCAGCAGCATGGGACAATTTCTCAGAGATTGCTACTAGTATCATCTATTTAACAAGCAAGTCAGCTCTCACCTGTTTTTAGGTTTAGCCACTGCCTTCTCATACATCTGCATCTCAAATAGACCCTGTGGTGTAACCAAATTTAGATCCTTTCCTCTTGAGTAGCGTATGAGTTTCTCGAGATTGCCATAACAAATCACCACAAATGTGGTGGCTTAAGACAGCAGAAATTTATTTTCCGGCAGTTTTGGAAGCTGGAATTCTGACCTCAAGGTATCAGGAAGACTGCGCTCCCACTGAAGGCTCTAGGGGAGGATTCTTCCTTCTCTCTTCCAGCTTCTGGTGGCTGCAGATGTTGGCTTGTGACTGCGTGGCTCCTGTCTCTGCCTCCATCTTCTCATGAACTTCCCTTCCCTGTGCATATCTTCAAATAACACCTGTTATTGGTAGCCAGGCATGGTGGTGCATGCCTGTAGTCTCAGCTACTCAGGAGGCTGAGGCATGAGAATCATTTGAAACTGAGAGTAAGAGGTTGCAGTCAGCTGAGATCATGCCACTGCACTCCAGCCTGGGGGACATAGCGAAACACCATCAAAAAAAAAAAAAAAAAAAAAAGAAAAAAAGCCTGCCGTTGGATTTAGGCTCCACCCAAATAATCCAGGATGAGTTCTTCTGAGTTCTTCACCTACAGATCCTTCACTTGGTTCTTTACTCTGCTGTAGACTGAATGGTTATGTCCCCCTAAAATTGAACATGTTGAAATCCTAACCCCAATGTGATGATATTAGGAGGTGTGGCCTTTGAGGGGCAATTAGTTCATGAGGACAGGGCCCTTGAGAAAGGGATGAGTGCTTTTATAAAAGAGGTCTGAGGGAGCTTCGTTGCTCCCTCCTCCATATAAAGACAAACCAACGAGTCTGCCATCTGTGAACCTGGAAAGTGGCACTCACCAGACACCTTCGTGCTATGTCCAAATCGGCTAGCACCTTCTTGCATGTCCCAGCCTCCAGATCTGTGAGAAATAATTTTCCATTTTTTATAAATTGCACAGTTTATGGTATTTTGTTATAATCGCACATTTGGAGTAAGACATCCATGGATGTGACCCTTTTTCCAAATAAGGTCACATTCAGCGGTTCTAGGGGTTAGGAGGTGGAAATATATTTGGGGGGCCATCATTCAGCCCATGACAAGCAATGATGCTTCTGAAAGGCCTGGCGTGCAAGAAGTGGTCACGACTTACTTGTGCCTCTTTTTGTGCAATGCCCTATCATTATTGGTCTGTGGATCTACAGTCATCAAGCCTGGGAGGGTGTGGCTGGCTACATCGCCTCTCATGTCTCTGCTGAAGGGTCTCCATGTTTCAGAGGAGTCTTTCATCCTGTTGGGGATCAACTCAAAGCTGTTGTCTGGACAGAGGTGGTTGGAAAGACAGCAGAGGCCCAGCAGGTGTGAAATGACTTATGGGCAGGCGGATTTGCCCACATCTCCTCGGAGCATGGGGTCAGTCTGGAAACACAGGTGCCTGCATGTGGAGTGCTGTGTCAGGAGCTGTGGCCTCCCCTCAGGGTGTTGAATATCTTTGACACCTGCTAGGGAAGGAGGGAGCACTACGGTCATCAAAGAGAAAGTGGAGGCTCAGCAGGTGCGGAATGAGACTGATGACTTGCGGAGTCTGTTATCCCAGTTTCTCTAAGCCCTGTGCTGCTGAGGCCTGAAGGGAGGCAGGGATATAAAGAATGGATGTGAACTGGTCCCCAGATGGAACTATCTGTTCTCTCTGTCTCTGGGCTTCCTTGTTTAATCAGAAGACTGTTGGGAGAATGCGAGACTTCTGTGAGCCTATGAAAACATAGGCCTCAGTAATGGGGCAGCTAGGGAGTTCCAGGTCCCAGTCTCCTGGCCAGCACCTGTAAGAACCCACACTTTCCTCCTGGTCTTGTGGACTGACTTCCCATCAGGATTTCTGAGCCTAGAGTCTCTCCTGAGGAATTTCCAAAGCCTACAACTCAACCACATATCACTAGCTGATCTTAACCTGCTACCGCTAGGTTGGGCTCAAGTGACTGCTTTCCTTTTAAAACCATTGTCCTCTTTGACAGATGAGAAAATTGAGGCCCAGAGAGCTCAAGAAGCTTGCTCCCAATCACAGAGCTGATAAGTAGTGGATTCAAGATGCAAATCCAGGTGATCTGCCCCTAAGACCCACACTCCTAGCCACTGCACACAGAGCCTCAGGAGCCCATGCTTCCAGCACAGCTGTGCTGGAATGAGTTCGTGTACATCTATGAGTAAGAGTTCTGATAATTTCTTTATTTCTTTCAAATTCTCCATGCTTTATTGAGTAGTAGATGGTATTTTATATAATGAATACACAGTAAATGCTGAATCAAAATCAATTAATTATAGCATGAATGAGGCTAATTCTGTAATTTATCATAGTTATAGATTTTCTATATTTCAAATAAAGATGATAGAATTTGCTGCCTTGTAGCCTTAAATATAAGATGAGAAATGTAAATCCCAGCTCAAGTGCAATGCGCTTGCTGGAGAACCCAAGGGGGAGAGAACGAGGCTGCCATTTGTAACTGTCATTGAGCACATTCAGCCGAATTCCAGGGACAAGTGTGATTCTATTTTGGGGTCTAGGAAGAGGCTATTTTGAACCTTCAGATCTGGGTTGCCTCCTCCCTTCTCACTGCAGCATCAGCTCTCAAGATAATCGTGGCATCAGACACATGGAGATGTTAACCCTACTGCAAGAATCCAACTTATTAGTGAGGCCACCAATTCCACTGAAAACCCCGAATGCCCTTTTCCAGGAAGCATCTACCTGTCCTCTCATGAAATAACTCTCTCCTCCCTCTTTCCTTTCCTCCCTCACCATCCCGACCCACACCCGATTTCCCAGATAGACTTATCTCAAATAACTTTCTGTGTCATTCTGTTCATGATGTAAAGAAAAATAAATTAAAATAGGACTACTTCTTTTGTACCAGAAATTAGTCTATAAAGATTGGCCTTTGTAACATGAAGGAAGGACAGAGCTTATGAAAAGTTCAAAAGAGGTGGTTCCCAGATGAGCTGAAATTTTAAGAAGTCATGCAGTGGGGAGGGCCATATGATGAGAAAGTTCATGGGGTGGGAGGTCCATGCGGCGGGGAGGTCCATGGAGCTGGAAGGTCCCTAGGGTGGGGAGGTGCATGTAGTGGGAATGTCCATGGGGTGGGGAGGTCCATGTGGTAGGAGGTCCATGGGGTGGGAACGTCCATTGGGTGTGGAGGTCCATGGGGTGGGGAGGTCCATGGAGTTGGAAAGTCCCTGGGGTGGGAGGACCCTGGGGTGAGAGGTCCATGTGGTGGGAGGTCCGTGGAGTGTTGAGGTCCATGGGTTGTGAAGGCAAATGGGTGGGGAGGTCCCTGGAGTGGTAGATTCATGTGATAACGGAAGTTCATGGGGTGGGGAAATCCCTGGGGCAAATGGGAGATCCATGGAATGGGGAGGTTCCTGGGATGGGGAAGTCCATGGGGTGAGAGGGAGGTCCCTGGGGTAAGAGGGAGGTCCCTGGGATTAGTGGGACTTCCCTGGGGTGTGGAGGTCCCTGGGGTGGGAGGCCCACAAGATGGGGTGATCCTTTAATGACAGCCTCTCTGGCTCTTGGTGTTTCCTGAAGCTCCAGGCAAAGAGCCAAAAAGCGGGTCAGGGTATCTCAGCACACAGAAGGGGAAGGGCTGCCCTGTGTTCTCCTGTCGTTAGCCTTCCTCTGCAGCATATCTCTTCACCAGAGAGCACATTTATTGACAGAGAAGATGATTGAGAAAAACAGGAACCATCTTTCTTGCTCAACTTCCACTCAAGTATATTTATTGAGATTTGTGATACATTAAAAACAAAAATAATATTTAAAATTAAAATTTCACTGGTCACGTAGTATATAATTATTTTGGAAATCTCAAAGAAGACACCTTTAGCCAAAAAAAAAAAAACCCAAACAACCTGGGATAATTACTGTTGACCATCCAGGGTTAATCTTTCAATCCCTTATCAATGTAATTAAAAAGTAGGTCAAATTGCAAATGTCTTTTATTTTGTCTTCTCTCAGTTCAGTGGAAGTTTATATAATAACATCTCTAGTGGTGAGTGTACAATTTGATGAGTTTGACAAAAATATATAGTCATTTAGCCATCAGCACAATCATGATATGAAACATTGTATTCAGCCCCAACTTTTTTTCTGTACGATTTATCTATCAATCCCTTTCCCAAGCCTCCATCACCTGACAAATGCTGATCCATTTTCTATCACCATAGTGTTGCCTTTTCCAGATCATCATGTAAGCATCATCTTATAGTATGTAGTCTTTTGTATCTGACCAGTTTCACTTAGCATAATACTTTGAAGATTCATCCATATTGCAGCATACAGCAGTAACTTACTAGTTTTTATTATTGAGTAGTATCTCTTTGTATGGAGTTCTACAATATGCTTATCAACTTTCTGGTTGATGGACACTTGGGTCCTTTTCAGGTGTTGGCTATAATTAATAATGCTGCTAAGAATCAACAAACAAATCTTTACATGGACAGATGTATGTATTTCTCTTGGGTAACTAGCTGGGAGTGGAATTGCTAATGTCTTATGGTAAGTGTGCATTTAACTTGGTGAGATATTGCCAATCTGTTTCCTAAAATGTCACTGGCATTTCCCAACCCATCAGCAATGGAGGAGAATTTTGGTTGCTCCAAATTGTTGACATCACTTGATATTGTCAGTCTTGTTAATTTTAGTCACTCTGTGGTTTAATTTACATGTTGCTAATGACCAAAAAAGACAAGCATCTTTGCATGTATGTATTTGCTATATGCATATATTCTTTGTGAAGTGTTTGTCCAAATACTTTGGCTGATTTAAAAAAAAAACAGGTTTTGGTCAGACCCGCTGGCTCACACCTGTAATCCCAGCACTTCAGGAGGCTGAGGTGGGCGGATCACCAGGTCAGGAATTTGAGACCAGCCTGACCAGCATGGTGAAACCTTGTCTCTACTAAAAATACAAAAAATTACCTGGGCGTGGTGGCGGGTGCCTGTAATCCCAGCTATTGGGGAGGCTGAGGCAGGAGAATCACTTGAGCCCAGGAGGTGGAGGTTGCAGTGATCCGAGACTTCACCACTGCACTCCAGCGCGGACAACAGAGCAAGACTCCATCTCAAAAAAACAAAAACAACAAACAAACAAACAAAAAACTGAGGTGTTTCCTAATTATTGAATTAAAAATGTGTGTGTTACATTCTGAATAGAAGTACTTTACTGAATATGTGTTACTCAAATATTTTATCTCATATAATATTGTAGTTTGCCTTTTCATTTTCTTAATGGTGTCTGCTATAGTCTGAATGTGTTCCCCAAAAACCATGTGTTGGGAACTGAATCCCCAAAGCAGTAGTATTGGGAGATGGGGACTTTTGGCAGGTGTTTTGGGCATGAGGGCTTGGCCTTCAGGAACAGATCAATGCCACTATAAGAAAGGCCTTCAGGAGGGGTCGGTTCTCACTTGCCCTTTCGCCTTCTGCCACGTAAGGATGCAGTAAGAAAGCCCTCACTAGATGCCACACCTGGATCTTAGGTTTCCCAGCCTCCGGAATGTGAGAAATAAATTTCTGTTTTTATAATTTACCCATTGAATTAGGCTGTTCTTGCATTGCTGTAAAGAAACAACTGAGACTGGTTAATTTATAAAGGAAAGAGATTTAATTGGCTCATGGTTCCACAGGCTGTCCAGGAAGCATGGTGTGCTCAGCTTCCAGGAAGGCCTCAGGAAGCTCACAATCATGGTGGAAGGCATAGGGAGAGCAGGCATGTCACATGGCCACAGCAGGAGCAAGAGGAAGATGGGAGAGGTGCCACACTTTTAAACAACCCAATCTTGGCTGGGCGCGGTGGCTCAAGCCTGTAGTCCCAGCACTTTGGGAGGCCGAGATGGGCGGATCACAAGGTCAGGAGATCGAGACCATCCTGACTAACACGGTGAAACCCCGTCTCTACTAAAAAAAACACAAAAAACTAGCCGGGCAAGGTGGCGGGCGCCTGTAGTCCCAGCTACTAGGGAGGCTGAGGCAGGAGAATCGCTAGAACCCAGGAGGCGGAGGTTGCGGTGAGCCGAGATGGTGCCATTACACTCCAGCCTGGGCAACAGAGCCAGACTCCGTCTCAAAAAAAAAAAAATAAATAAATAAATAAAAAATAAACTACCCGATCTTGTGAGAACACACTTACTGTTGACAGGACAGCACTAAGAGCATGGTGCTAACCTATTCATGGGAAATCTGCCCCATGATCCGTCACCTACCACAAGGCCCCACCGCCAATGCTGGGGATTACAATCCGACGTGAGATTTGGGTGAGGACCCAGATCCAAACCCTGTCACCTGTTCTCAGGTATTCTGTTATGGTTACACAAATCGGATGAAGATGGTAGCTTTTGGAGCACAAAAGTTTTAAATTTTGATGATGTTTAATGTCATTTGTGCTTCCTAGGCCTTAGTTTTAAAATCCTTGCTTTTCCTGAGGTTGCAAAGTTTTCCTCTCTGTTTTCTTCTACAAGTTTTATAGTTGTAGCTATTATTGTTAAGCCCATTATCCTTTTTGAGTTAGGTTTTTTAATGGTATGAGTTTAGGTCCAGGTTTACTTATTTTTAGTATAGATGTCCAAGTATTCTCTCACCATTTGTTGAAAAATGTATCCACTTCCCATATGGAATTGCCTTGGCATCTTGTTGAAAATAAATTCCCCATATGTACATGTCCCATTTCTGGACTTTGTCTTTTGTTCCATTGTTCTATATGCTTACATGTATACCAATGCTGTTCGGCTACTATAACTTTAGAGTCAGTCTTTTAAGTAGTGTGGACAATCAAATTTTGTTCTTTTTCAACATTGTTTGGCTTTTCTACATTCTTTGCATTTTAATGTACATTTTTGAATTAGCTTATCAACTCTACAAATAATCCTGCTGGATTTTGATTGGAATTACATTAAATCTATAGATCGACTTATGGATATTTGCCTACTTAACATGTTGAGTCTTCTAACTTGTGGACATGGTATATGTCTCCATTTATTGGGGTTCTATTTACTTCTGTCAGCTAATATTTTGTATTTTTTAGTGTACAGATCTTGAATTTTTTTGACAATTTTTTCTTTATATATTTCATGTTTTGATGCATTTGTAAATGGTATTATATTATTTTATTAATTATATCTATATTTCATTGTTAGTATACAAAATTCAATTAATTTTTGTATTATTGTATCCTGCAGCCTTGTTTGGGAGATTCAATAATATTTTCCAAATAAAAGATCATTTTATGTTGTTGGGTGATGTCTGTTTGTTTTTTGTCTTTTAATAAAGAAAGAAAAATCTTTGCTTTAAGTTGCAGAACTTCAGTGTTCCTGAGAAGAAGAGAATGAGTTATTTTTCCCCTGTGGACATAGGAGGAATGGTAGGAATTAGCATTTTAAGAAGTCTCAATACCCAATCATTCAGATCAGAGCACAGTGTCTTGCAAAGATGCCTCTTTCCTTGCTTCATTCATTCTATACCCAGTTGGCATGGTCGGAATAGAACAGGGAGACGGAAGAGAGCAGTAACAGATGGGAGGAGAAGAGCAACAATAGAAAGAAACCCCATTCTGCATTCATCCTGATTCTCTAAAGAAGGAAACCCTGGGTGCTTTCCAAGCCGCTTTCCAGAGCACTGCCTGTGTCCCAGGCAGCCAAGTCCTGCTCCCACCCCTCGGATTTGGAGCCCCACACTTGTCAGGGAGGTTCCACAAAGTAGCCACAGACAAAAGGTGATATGGCCTGGAGCCAGCTTGCTGCAGAGTGGAAACCCTATCAGCCTAACTGGAGCAAAGACTGTGTAATCCCAAATAATGGATTGAACATTCATGTGCCAAGGGAGAAGGGATTTACAAAAAGGGAATTAGGAAGTCAAAATTTGTCAAATTTTAATTGAGCACTGAGCTGGAGAAAGAAAGGTTACTTGTAGCATTGACGGGTCCTCAGTCACTGGAACTGTGCACTGCTCCTGTGTTGGGGAAACCTCACCCCATTCCACTCCCCCCTCCCCACTCCCCAACCAGGGCAGTTCTCCAAAGTGTGGACCCAGAGCACAAGGGCGAGGGGAGGGAAGAATGTATGGGAACGTCTGTTGACATCCCTCTTTTACTTTTCATGTTAGCGTTTCTTTTATAGCATCTGTAGCACATTAATATAACACTGTAGACTCAAATGCAACACACACACATTACTGTACACGGTCAAAGTATGTTGTATTGACGTGGAATGTCATGAAAAAGTGCGTAAACATATGGTCTTGAGAAAGCGTTCAATTATATCCTTAGATCTGGTTTCTGGGTCTGTGTTTACCAGCATATTTGGGATTTTATATGTGCTGTGATACTGAAAAGAAAGCTTGTCCAAAGCTGATGATCACACTTTGGGCTGTGGTGGTCCTACCAAGGGACCTGCCCCTGAGAGAAGCCTGGCATGACAGAACCAGCCAGCCCCTCTCACCTGCACACACTTGCTTTTGTAGAGACTTTATTTTACCTTTACCTTCAAGTGTTTTTCTGAACTTTTCCCAAGCAGAAAAATATCTGCATGGTGCTACCCTGGGCCATCCCAGGGAGATTTCCTCTAGAGAATCCAGAATAAAAATGTTTCCTCAGGTACGAGCCAACCCCTGTTGCTGTTCTAACCACCTATTGGTGTGTAACAAACTTCTGCAAACCCCTAAGCAGCAATGTTATTATCTCTTTGGTTCCCAGTGTTGAGGGACTCAGCTGGTTGTTCTTCTGCTCACTCTAGAGCCTACAGGCGTTTGCACTTGGGTAGCAGCTGAGGCTGGAGTCATTGGAAGACTCATTTGAGATACTGGTGTCACCCGAAAGAGGTCCCCGATGCAGATCCCAAAAGATGGTTCTTGGATCTTTTGCAAGGAAGAATTTGAGGAGAGGCCATAGAATAAAGTGAAAGCATGTTTATTAAGAAAGTAAAGGAATAAAGGAATAGCTACTCCATAGGCAGAGCAGCAGCAGGAGCTGCAGGTTGGCCATTTTTATGGTTATTTCTTGATTGTGTGCTAAACAAGGGGTGGAATATTCATGAATTTTCTGGGAAAAGCGTGGGCAATTCCTGGAACTGAGGGTTCCTCCCCTTTTTAGACCATACATGGTAACTTCCTGATGTTGCCACGGCATCTGTAAACTGTCATGGCACTGGTGGGAGTGTCTCTTAGCATGCTAATGCATTATAATTAGCATGCAATGAGCTGAGGTCACTCTCATGGCCATCTTGGTTTTGGTGGGTTTTGGCCAGCTGTTTTACTGCCACCTGTTTTATCAGCAAGGTCTTTATGACCTGTATCTTGTGCCGACCTCCTATCTCATCCTGTGACTTAGAATGCCTTCACCTCTTGGGAATGTCACCCAGTTGGTCTCAGCCTCATTTTACCCAGCCCCAGTCAAGATGGAGTTACTCTGGTTCAAACACCTCTGACACTGGGACAGTGGGCCTCTTTAGCTCTCCAGGTAGCCCCAGGGACTCTCCTCATAACCCCAGGGTCTCTCCATGTAGCTACAGGGTCTCCTTATGGGTCCCCAGGGCCTGTCCATTTAACCTCTGGGTCTCTCCCCACAGCCTCTCCAGCAGGGTAGCTGCACTTCCAATAGAGCAGCTCAGGGCTCCCAAGAGCATAAAAACAGAAGCTCCTAGGCCCTCTCAAGGTTTAGACACTGATACAGTGTCTCTTCCAAAACATTATTATTCATGAAAAGTTCATAGGCCGGCCTAGAGTCACAATGTAGTTCCCTGACTACCTGACAGAGTGAATGTTGGAAAATGGTTTATCCAAGGCCATCCACAAACTGCTATCATTCGGATTTAGGGAAAATGATGAAGAATCAAACTTTTGGAGAAGACCAGGGTATATTTTATATAGAGATAAAATGACAGGTATATCTGAGCTATATGTAACCATCTGATATGGGAACTGAGATATAGCTTTTTTTTTTGTAACTAAATACTGCATATTTATGATCAAAACACGAAACAAATTAGGAGAATTGACGATGTCCTGAGATATCCACTGCTGTTTCTTGAAACTTTTGGGTTTTAAGTCACAAATAGTAGAAGACAAGTAATTCTTGTTAGGATCATCTGTGACAGGGATAATCTTTTTCTCCCACTGATTTTAGAGGCTTTGAAATGGGCCCATAGTGATTTGTCATTGTTTTTCTTGTTGTTAAGGATCTCTCCCATTTTTGGTTTATATCTGATTGTCATGTAAAAGCTTTTAAGTCTATCTGTGGGTTGTAGATAAGATTGAGTTAGCTAACCACCAAATTCAGTTTTATTTGCTTAAATAAAACTATTTATTTGCTTCACTGAGCAGAAGTGGAACTCTACATAGTATTCTTCTTAGGGACTGGATCAATTGAGACAGTGACTGGATCTATTGGAGAAGAAGCCTCAGCTGTGCCCTTCTGCTCTCTACCTAAAGCGTACATGACCTTTGCACACTTTCTTCAGCACTATCAATATGCACAATCTGTTATTTCATGCACAACGAGTGACAAGACTGCCTGTTTAATAAAGAATCGGCCTATCATATTTCTTTTAAATTTCTACTAAAATGCTAGCTGGAACTAGATAACTAACAGCCGTGGATATGACCTTCAGAAATTTCCACTGGAATGAAGATCTGAAATAATTGTCCCAGTGTATTCCATTTATTTATCCACTTTTTGCAGTTAGTAGATATTTACTATGCACCTAGTAGAGCTTATTCAGACACAGTGCTAGGCACAGAAGCAGAAAAGCTTTCAGAAAGGAAGTTGGTGTTGGACTGGGCCTTGGAGGGAGCACAGCTGGGCATGGAGTAGAATTAACTGTAGAGGGGGCAATAGGGACCCACAGGACCTGGCATAATTAGCACATGTTCTGGAGCAGGAGTCAGCAGGATTGGTGTAGGAGGGGTCAGGTAGTAAATAACTTAGGCTTTGAGGGCTGTCAGGCCTCTGAGCCCAAGCTAAGCCATCATATCCCCTGTGACCGCAGGTATACGGGGCCTGAAGCAACTGAAGAATCACAAAAGAAGTGAAAATAGTCAGTTTCTGCCCTAACTGATGACATTCCACCACTGTGATTTGTTCCTGCCCCATCCTAACTGATCAATTAACCTTGAAACATTCCTTCTAGACAACGAGTCTCAGAACATCTCCACCGAGTACCTTGTGACCCCTGCCGCTGCCTGCAAGAGAAAAACCCCCTTTAACTGTAATTTTCCACTACCCACCCAAATCCTATAAAACAACCCCACCCCATCCCCCTTTGCTGACTCCTTTTTTGGACTCAGTCTGCCTGCACTCAGGTGATTGAAAGCCTTTATTGCTCACACAAAGCCTGTTTGGTGGTCTCTTCACAGGGACAAGCTTGACAGGGGCCACATGGCCTCTGTTGCAATGAGTCATCTCTGTTGTGAGTCTGAAAGTAGCCATAGACATTATGCAAATGAATACTCTCCTTATGTTACACTAACACTCCACTTAATTAACATAGGTGGTGGGCCAGTTTGGGCCCATAGATCACGGTTCATGGAGTCCTGTTCTAGAGAAGTTCTCAAGCCCTGTGTCCCTACAAATCTCTTGGAAGTCTTATTAAAACAGATTTCTGGATCCCACCCCCAGGGCTTCTGATTCCGTTGGTCTGAATCATGATAGGGCCTGGGAATGTGCATTTGTATTCCCAGTGACAATGTAGCTGAGGACTCCCAGCTTGCTTCATTTGCATTCACCTTTTTTGGTAACTTAGCACTTAGGCTTTCCCCAAAGCCAGTCCTCTGAGCCATGACAGGTGTTGAGTGGCAGGTGTGGCTGTTTAATCAGTGTACGTGTGTAACTAACTACCTGAGCAGTTCCCAGATTTGACTGCCTGTACCCTGTCCCGTCCTTGTTTCTCTGTACAGCTACAGCCTCTCCTCACTGATCTTCCTGCCCAGATGGATCCAAATGCCCTTGACTGGTCTCATAACTTGCTGGGTGGGTTAAGGAACAATGTTCCCTCCCGTCTAGATTCTGAATTTATTGAGAAATGGTCATAAGAGACAGAAAGGGATCAGACATATCATTCTTAAGATAATAATCATTGCAAACACTTGTACAATACTTATGAGGGCCAGGCATTCTTCCAAGGGCTTTACCAACTCATTTACACAGCATGGCAATTCCATGAATTAGTGAGGGTGACCGTCACCGTTTTACTGATGCAGGCAGCAAGGCATGGAGAGGCGAGTCACTCCTTAGTGTAAGTACAGTTATGGTTCCCATTTTGCCAATGTGCATGCTCAGATACAGAGGCATGAGTGACTTGCCCAAGGCCACACAGGTAGAGCTGGGGGACCTGTCCTGTAGAACTACTGCTGGATCTCAAGGTCAAAGTTTGCTCCCTTGACCTCTGATTTCAACTACTCTGGTCAGAGGAGACAGGTCTCAGAGGCCCGAGCAGGGAGTGCCCTGAAGTTCCTAAATAAAGGAGAGAAGAATGTTGTTTCTCCTAGGTATTCAGCCAAGACTCTGTGACCATACAGTGGCGCTATGCACTGTGGTGACTTTCCCCACCTGGACAGGTGATGTTCCTTTGTTGGAGGTTTGTTATTTTTCTTATAAGCACTGGCATCCCATGTTCAGGCAGCATATGCTTTTGCATAGTTTTCATGGAACATGTCTGTAGGCCTCAGGTCATAAAGTTGAGTATGGTTTTAACATCAAACACTTTATATCTGGTGTTGAGAAACAGGATCAAAGCAGATAGTGTAAGGAGGTTTTCATCATCATGCTGTGAGGTTGTAAGTTGACCCAGAGAATTGCTGACTCCATGTGGAAACTGGCCACCTTTGGAACTCTGCCGCATATTTAAAAGTCATGCTTGTGATTTAAAATTTACTTATTTTTACTGTTTTGCAACATGGTTCAAAAAATCAGGAGATAAAAAACATTTGGCATTTTAACAGTGCTGTCTGATTCATGAGACATATTTATGATGGATCTTTCTTGTGTAGTCATTGCTTCTAAGGATTTCACAAATAAAGGGGTGGCTTTCTTGATGGGAAACTCCTGTGGTGTTGAAGGCTTACATAGGCAACAACACTGAGCCTCCTCTGGAGCCAGGATCCTCTGCAAGGAGATGCCTTTCCCAGCTACTGTGACCTGGGTGCCTTCCTTGTATGCGTGTCCCGGTGGCACTGGGAGTCCTCCAATGCCTGCTGCTCTGGCCCCTCAGGATCTCGTCTTGGAGGAGGTGGATGGAACTCCCTTGAAGGAATCCCACAGCCCCTGGGCATCCCCATTGCAGAGCAGCATTTCCCACTGGCCTTTTTTAGTTCCCTTTTGGATCTCAAAAGGCCTATGCTTTCTTCTCTTCATAGAGAGTTCACTTTGGGCTACGTCTCCATTAATTCTTAAATTGTGTCCAAGCTGGATTGTTATTCTCCTGTAGCTCCTTGTTGCCAATCATCACTGTCCTGCCAGTGTTCTTTCAGTGATTGTGTGGTTTGATGCCACAGTTTGGTTTTCCTTTTATGTTCAATTTATTAGAAAGGCCCTGTATAAGGACCCCCATCTCTGCTGACTCATTTATTGAGATGGAGAAGCTCACTATGGGCATGACTAGGAAAATGTGTGCCATATGTGCAAGTTCATGTGTGTGCCACTGGGCGTGGTGGGAGAGAAAACAAGGGAGACGAGAGTAGAATGCAGGAAGGACTTTGGAAAAGAATAGACACATAATTTCTTAATCAATGGAGTCTAGAACTTCAGCCTTAAAAATAGTAAATCAGCTCACGCCTGTAATCCCAGCACTTTGGGAGGCCGAGACGGGTGGATCACGAGGTCAGCAGATCGAGACCGTCCTGGCTAACACGGTGAAACCCCATTTCTACTAAAAAATACAAAAAACTAGCCAGGCGAGGTGGCGGGCGCCTGTAGTCCCAGCTACTCAGGAGGCTGAGGCAGGAGAATAGTGTAAACCTGGGAGGCGGAGCTTGCAGTGAGCTGAGATCCAGCCACTGCACTCCAGCCTGGGCGACAGAGTGAGACTCCGTCTCAAAAAAAAAAAATAGTAAATCATATTTAAATGTTATTTATATAAGCAATGATAAATAAAGTAACACAATATATCAAAAATCATGTGATTGTAACAGAAAAAAACATTGGGTGCTCTTAGTGGGAGGCAAGGTCCAATATAACTTTGACCTGCAAAGTTTAATAAGCTTTGTGCATGCAATTTCCATTACCCACTAGAAGATCATGAGAATAAGATTTTGGTTGCTGTTTCATTTTGTTTATTTTTATTCAGTTGCTTAGTTTGTTTAAAGTGTGACATGAAAATGTTAAGTGTTTTGAGTGCTGCATCTTGCCAAGGGCTTAGCTACAGCAAGGTCAAACCAAAGTAGGCTTGTCCACAAGAATAAGAAAGGAGCTTGGTGGCCCATAGAACATTGGTGTACAAAGGTGTGGCATTAGAGGCCACAGACGGGGGGAACCAAGTGCATTGGAGACTGGATGCAGTGTATGGTTCTAAAAGACATCGGGGTCAAGTAAGGGGGGCATATGGATCAAGATCTGCAGAGAAATAAAACCAATAGAAGATAAATATATACAGATACACACACACACACACACATGTTACTGGTGGAGGGTGTCCAGGTTCTTGGCATCTTGAACAAATAATTGAAAAAAATACACAAAAAAGCAGGAAAAGAATGAAGCAACAAAAGCACAGACTTATTGAAAATGAAAGTACATGCCATGCAATGGGAGCAGCCCAGGCAAGGGGCTCAAGTAACTGGTTACAGAATTTTCTGGGGGTTAAATACCCTCCAGAGGTTTCCCATCGGTTACTTGGTGTACGCCCTGTGTAAATGAAGTAGTGACCTGCAATCAGTCTGATTAGTTGCAGAAAGAGACCCATCAAAGGCTGAAGTGAAGTTACAAAATATACCCTATGCAAATGAAGACTTGACACACAACCAGCCTGATTGGTTGCAGGAGGGGACCAAACAGAGGTACTTTCAGTTTTTCATCTGCCACTCAGAAAAGCGAGGAGTTGCAAAGGGAGTAGCCACTGGTCTTTTTGCTACTTGGGCCTGGAAAATTGGTGTTTTCTTTTGATTTAGTTCTAGGAAGTCAGTGTGAATCGGCCTTAGGTTCCCTGCCTCTGGACCCTATTCTCCTGCCTCATATATATGTGTGTCTATATATGAAGAGATGGATAAGGTATTGGCTCAGGGAATTATGAAGGTGAGCAGCCTCCTAATCCACCATCTGCAGCTGAGACCCAGAAAGGCCAGTGGGGTAGTTCAAAGGCCTGAGCCAATGGTGTAGATTCCAGAGTGGGTCTGAAGCCCTGAGAACCAGAAACCCCAGGGGCAGGAAAAAATCGACCTTCCAGCTCAAGCAGTCAGGCAGAATTCATTCACCCCTCTGCGTTTTTGTTCTATTTGGGATGGACTGGATGAGGCCACCCTCACTGGTGCCTCTTTGCTCAGTCTACTAATTCAAACACCAGTCTCTTCTGCGAACACACTGAAATCATGTTTAATGAGCTCTGTGGCCCAGTCAAGTAGACACATAAAACTAACCATCACAGAGGGGGATGCTGGAGGTCTGGACAAGCAGGCAGATGGTCAGCGCCAGAGAAGTCAGCTGTCAGATGTCGCGGGCTGGAGATTCCCCCCATTAGGGTGAGGTGACTGGCATATAGAGACAGAGCCCCTGCTTCTGGAAGAACAGGAGAACGTTTATGAAAAGAGTAGTAAATTCAGCAGATGGAAGCCCAGGAGGAAGTTTGGGCTCAAGGACGTGCTTGGAGCTTGGGGCTGGACAGAAGCCTGTTATCCAGGAGGGAAACCAGATCATAGGCAGAAAGCAGCAAAGCAAGAATTTATGGACTCACTCAGCTACCCTCTGCCCAGTGACGGGCAGGCATTAGGATGGGGATGGGCTGTGCAGGTGAGGGGACAGATAGTCTCTAGGGTACCCGTGGCAGAGCCAAGCACAGTGCTGCTGCCAGTCTTACCAGTGCCTCCCAGAGCGGAGGCTGCATGTTCTCTCATCCTCACCCAGCCTGGAGCATCTGACTACATCGATGACAGAATGTTCCCTGTGCCAAAGTGCAGCCTGGCAACAGAAATGCGATGCTGTTGAATTTCATGGTGAGTGCTGCCTTGTGCAATTACACACCATGAAACTCTTTATGTATTATAACGATATATGTTAGCTGCACATGATAAACCTGTGAGATAATGGGGTAAAGCAAGACGTGAGTTCTGAGCGAAGATATGTGAAGTGTGGAGAAGAGCAAGGAAACTTTTTCCAGATATAAACCAGACAGTAGCCTTGCTCCTTGGATAACTGTGAGCATGAAGCCATAAAGAACAAAATCCTCCCTTCCAATTCTTTCCAGCGCAGGTGGAGAGACAAGTGCATATGACAAAAGTTGGCAGTGCAATAGAAGATGTGTTATGGTCAGTGCTGGCAGAATGATGAAATGATGTAAGTGTGGCCTGCTGGTCAGCTCAAGCTGGATGGTGGGCATGTGAGGTGTGGGAGAAGGATGGCAGGCAAGAAATACCCGTGTCTGGGTTTTTCAGGATAAGAAACCCTTTTGGTTGGCTATGGTGACAGCAGACCCTTACCCAGGACACATCCAACTGGAAGTCCAGTCGTCCCACTCACCGGGCAGGGCAAACTTCCACGTGGGGCCCAAGAAGCACCTGCCTTGGCTTCTCTTTCTTACCATCTGCCTTTCTTTGTCCATGACATTCACAGTTCGTCACTGATCCACTTTGAACTGCTTTTCACTATCAGGTTTGAAAAATGTGGCCAAGTCTCTCACAGCTAAGCTGAAGAGGGCAATTTGACTAAAAGTCTAGGAAGGGGAAGAAAATGTCTGCTTTTCACTTACTGCATTTTCTACTTACGTGATTATTTCACTTTGCTCGAGTTGTGGAATCTTGGCCATTCCATAGTGCTGGTGTCCATAGGTGCCTCATCCAAAACATACAGGCAAGAAAACCTCCCATCCAATGTGAAGTTCCGAGAATTCAGAGTGCATTTGGTTTGGGATATTCTGTGAAAGCTCTCTGCATTTCCAATTTCTTTGTAAGATCTGACAACTGCAATGAACGAGTGAGACGTGAGTCTCCCTCACCCTGGTTTGTTAAGCCAGCTCTAGGGTGAATCTAGGGAATAATATAAGCAACAGACACGTGTTTTTTCTGAGGTTTTTAGGATTTACACACCTTTGAAAAGGGGGTGGGAGGCATGTAGAGGGTAGGCAGTAATGTGAATGGTTATATTTCTCTGAGACTTCAGTTCAAGCATATTCAAAGCCCAGGACAGCTTTGAATGTGGCAGGCCTCACACAAATTCCTAAACTTTCTTAAAACATTATGAGATGTTTTTGCAACTTTTGTTTTTAACTCATCAGCTATCATTGATGTTAGTGTATCTTATGTGTTACCCACGACAATTGTTCTTCCTCCAATGTGGTCCAGGGAAGCCAAAAGATTGAACACTTACGCTTTAGTTAGTGTCTAGTAAATCTACATTTCACATAAAAGGTGAATGTCTAAAGAGAAAAAGGGAGTCAAGGAAAAGTCAATTATGTAGAGATCTCTGGGTAGGTGGAGAAATGAGTCTGGACTTGGTTCTGCTCTGCTAAGGTGAGTTTGAAAGGAACATTATTGACGAGGCCTGGTGGCTCACACCTGTACTGCCAGCACTTTGGGAAGCCATGAGTTCAAAACTAGCTTAACCAACGTGGTGAAACTCCGTTTCTGCTAAAACAAAATACAAAAATTAGCCAAAGATGGTGGCACACACCTGTAATCCCAGCAACTCGGGAGGCTGAGGCAGGAGCATCGCTTGAACCCAGGAGATGGAGGCTGCAGTGACCCAAGGTTGCACCACTATACTCCAGCCTTGGCAACAGAGTGAGTGAAATTCCGTCTCAAAAAAGAAAGGGACATTATCGGTGTGGAGTTCTAGCAGCTGGACTTAGATTGCAGACCTGAAGTTAGAATTGGCGTGTCCTTGTTTATTGGAGGCCAGCAAAATTTGACTTGTCAATGATTCGTCAGGGCAGCCCTTCCAGATACCTGAGGACTTTACCTTTTAATGGGGATCTGGCTGATGTCTAATGCTAGTAACAGTCATTCATTTGTAAGAGCAGGGTTCATGACTCAGCTTCAGGGATTAATGTTTTTTTTAATAACTTTTTGGGAGTGGGAGGATGGGTCTTGAGACTTTCATTTTCCTTTACAAAGCAAAACAAACAAACAACAAAATGCTTCTATATCCTGGGCTGGATGGAATGCCTGTATACTGACTTTTGGGGTCCCTGCACAGTCCCTAGGTGGGTTCCATGTTTGGATGTAGTCAAAAAGGACTGGTGGAGCTGACCTTCCCCTCCACCAACCTCCTCAGCTGTCAGGGCTCAAGGCTACAGGAACCTAAACGTGAAGATCTATCCTTTAGGGGTATTGGGTCAAGGGATGAAAACGCAAACCTTGCTGGTATGATCAGATATGCTTGGGACATGTTTCCACCCCGGCAGCTTACAGAACTAACTTCATCTTGGAAGGTTAGAGAAAGATATTTATTTCTTGTCAGGAAAACTGCATGACATCTTAAATTTCTATGTGATTTTCAGAGAATGTATTTCTCTCACAGTTCCTTTGAAAACACACATTACATGATCGATTATATAACCATCCCAGCAATTTTGAAAAGAGTCAGGGAGAACACTAAAAAAAGAGAGAAAGTCTCCCATAACATGAGCAAAATGATCTGCTAACACAGCTTGTCAGTTACCTTATGGCATCTTTTGCTCATAAACAGGATATTGTGTTTTATAAATCAGTTATATTGGCCGGGCGCGGTGGCTCAAGCCTGTAATCCCAGCACTTTGGGAGGCCGAGACGGGCGAATCATCAGGTCAGGAGATCGAGACCATCCTGGCTAACACGGTGAAAACCCGTCTCTACTAAAAAATACAAAAAAAAAAAAAAAAAAAAAAAAAAAAAAAAAAAACTAGCCTGGCGAGGTGGCGGGCGCCTGTAGTCCCAGCTACTTGGGAGGCTGAGGCAGGAGAATGGCGGGAACACGGGAGGCAGAGCTTGCAGTGAGCTGAGATCCTGCCACTGCACTCCAGCCTGGGTGGCAGAGCGAGACTCCGTCTCAAAAAAATAAATAAATAAATAAAAATAAAATAAATATAAATCAGTTATAGCTTCTCTGAGTTTTAAGCATATGTTATGGTAAATCAGTGGAATTTGACTGGAGAGTGCTTTAATTGAACTTGGAAGCAAAGAAAAGAAAAATTTGTACGATATAGCAGACAGTACAGTTTTTTTCTGGGCACCAGGTGATACTTGTGAATATTTAACTGCCTGGAGTCAGAAAGCGTGTATGCGAATGTCGGTTATTTATCTAACAGAACAATCGCCCTAGAACAAGGCAGTCCATTTCCAAGTAGCACGTGTGGCTGGGAGAAGACCTTCTGAAATGAATACTCACCCCCTTGCCTCCCCAAATTAGCCTCCTGCCTCTGCTCCAGAAGCTTCCTAATGGTCTGTGTGCAACTGTGCAATTACAGCAGCCTGTCTTAACAAAGCTGCGTGATCACCAGCTTTGGGCAAAGGCTTGTGATTGGAGTGGTGCGAGGTGTTGTCTCACCCTATTCACGGGGAGTTTCTCGTTTTTCACATGCGCCCACTTATCAATGTCTGTCACAGGGTTTCAGGCCATTCACCACTTACACATTTGCTAATTGTTCCTCATTCTTCTGTGTTTCTTAGCCTCAGATTTTTCGTATCCATCTGTTCTAACTAAAATCTCTCTCATCAAATTGAAAGCCCCTCCAAATGATTTCTTACCATTTTCTCCTAATTGCCACTCTAGAGACCTGGCTACCCATTTGAAATATCTTTTTGAAATCTTGATTATCTGTAGGAAATATTTTTTTCTGACATGATAGAAGCAACCAGTTTTAGTGCTATTTGGGATGCTTAAGTGACTATAGGCTGGAAATGGGAGATTCTTTTTCCTTTTTTTCCTTCTATTTTTCTTTCTGTCCTTCTCTCTCTACTTCTCTCTTTCTCTTTCCAAATACTTATTGTGAGGCTGCTAGGTCTCAGAATCTGTTCAGAGCACTGAGGATACAGCAGTGAACACAAGAAAATAAATCTGTTTATGGAGCTTACACTTTAAAGAAGGAAGAAAGGCAATAACAAACATCTACAACATCTATAGCCTGTATGTACATATTGTAATAAAGATACTTATGTGAGTGTGTGAATAGATGCAGACACAGAGGTAGACCTAGATACGGGAGTAGACGGATATAGGGAATGTGCCTAGCCAGGCAGGGAAGAAGGGCATGAGCAAGCCTGTGGGAGGGGCAGGAGGCCAGGGTGGGCAGGATGCTCTCTAGGGCTTTTCCGACACAGCCCTGAGGGCAGTGAGGGAGGAGCCTCGGATGAGGACAGGAAGAGGGGCAGCGAGAGGAGGGAGCCATGATCGCCACCATGAGGAATGGGGAGGCCGGCCTGGCAGGAGCTGGGTGAGCCAGGGGATGAAGGAAGTCAGAAAGGGAGCAGGGGCTGCAGGCTGCAGAGCCTTGAGGCTTCGGCAACAGGCCTGGAGCTTTTCCTGAAAGTGATACAGGAACCTTGCTACGTGAGTTGATTCGAGTCCACGTTAAAAGTGACTCAAGGGGGTCACGTGAAGAATGGATGACAGGAGTGGGTGACTTAATTATGCTGTTTCTATAATTATTAAGTCATTATTATAAGTTAGGTAATAAGTTTTAATCACACTGTAAAAGTATTGTAGCTCCGTTGATAACAAGACTTAAATTCAATGCTTTACATGTAATGTAGCTTATTTCTCATTTTCTCCCACTACACCAGCCTCTATTTGATTCATCCTGGAGTTCCTTTGGTTCCCAGCATAAGACCCTCTAGTCCGTGTGAGCGTCTTAGAGCCACAAGTGCAGGTGTAGCCGAGCCTCTGACCTTGGCTGCCTGGCTGTTCTTCAGATGCCTGCGTGTGCTCCCGCCTGGGGCACTTCGAGGGTCCTTCTGCCTGGAGTGGTCTTTTCAGAGATGTCCTCATGGTTCTCTCCCCAGTCCCTTACGGTTTGCTTAAAATCAGCTTTTCAGAGACACCTTTCTCTGGCCACCCTATGTGAATATGTGACTCTCACCAGCATTGCCCATCCTCCTCCCTGGATTTATTTTTCTCCATAGCCTTATTACCATCAGATACGCAAAATGTCTTCCATATTAAAAAATATTCGACTTCACATAAAAATTAGCCTTTTAAAAATGAACAATCCAGAGACATTTAGTACATTCACAATGCTGTGCAACCATCTCCTCTGTCTAGTTCCAAACATTTCCATCACTCCAAAGTAAAGCCCTTTATCCATTAAAGAGTTTCTTCCCATTCCTCTTCCACACTCCTGGCAGCCTCCAGTGTGCATTCTGTCTCCTTTGATTTATCAACTCTGCATGTTTCATATGAATGGTATCACACAGCATGTAACTTTTTCGTTCTGGTTTCTTTCACTTAACTGACATTTCTGAGAGTCATCCATGTTGTAGTGTGGTAAGTACTTCACTCCTTTTTTTTGTTTTTGTTTTTGTTTTTTTTTTTTAAGATGGAGCCTCGCTCTGTTGCCCAGGCTGGAGTGCAGTGGCTTAATCTTGGCTCACTGCAACCTTCACCTCCCAAGTCGTTCTCATGCCTCAGCCTCCCGAGTAGCTGGAATTACAGGCGTATGCCGCCATGCCCATCTAATTTTTTTGTAATTTAGTAGAGATGGCATTTCACCGTGTTGCTCAGGCTGGTCTTGAACTCCTGAGCTCAGGCAATCTGCCTGCTTCCGCCTCCCAAAGTGCTGGGATTACAGGTGTGAGCCACTGCACCTGGCCATACTTCACTCCTTTATAAGGCTGAATACTATTACACTGTATGTGTGGGCCACAATGTGTTTATTTGTTTATCTGTTGCTGGATATTTGGGCTGCTTCTCCCTTTTGGCTGTTAACAAAAACACATGCAATTTATAAATTTAGAAAAGGAGAGGAGACTTTGTTTCCTATAAAGGGCTACGGCCTGCAAGGTGGCCGTCCCATAGGCTGGGAAGCACAGGCTCCAGCCAACACCAGAGGAGGAGCTGGGCAGGAGCCTTATGCTGAATAGGCTGTCTAAACACACATATTCAACAGGTGACAGGAGGACCTATGAATATTCATAAGACTGGTCCTGGTGCATATGTATTACACACATGCATGTAACATACGACCCATGCTTGCTTTGGGGTGGAGACTTAAAATTTAAATGTATTACGGTTAGGCCCTGTATGTCAAGAGGTCTTTTCAGGACACGGAAACATGAAAGTGCGTGGTCTCTGTAACCCTGTCATAACTGGTCCATGGTCGGTGCTCTTCTTATCAAGAGGAAATTACCAAAATCAGTCTCTTGTCCAATAAAAGCTGCAGCTATGGCTGCTGGAACAGGGGTGAGTTCACGTCCCTGAGTGGGATAGGCTACCATTGTTTTGGTATTGTTTTATGTTGAGGCTAGTGCTTGTTTAACTGTTAGAGAAAAAATGTGTGGTGGTTAGAACATAGTTTATTCTTTAAGTATAGGAGTGTGTGATTTAACATTTTCCTGGTATGCCCTTGGGTCCTGTTTATCATTTGGTATCTTGTTGCCGCAGAGTCTGTTCTGTCAGTCTTATGATCTCCATTTTAACATTAATGTTGCTCAATTGTTGTGTCTAAACCATAACAGGAAGGGGGTATAATGAGGCGTGTCTGACCTTCTGTCCCATCATGACCAGGAGCTCAGTTTGAAAGTTTCTTGGGGTCCTCTTGGCCACAAGGTGGCTGGGGTCAGTTGGTGAGGGGCTGAGTTGAGCTAACATCGCTATTGTGAGGAGTACTGCTATCCATGTGTGTATGTGAACTTGCTTGATTTTCAGTTCTCCTGGGTATGTACCTGGAGTGAAATTGCAGGATCTGTGCCCATCAACACTCTTCTCTCAGGTTACCCTTGTTCCTGTTGCATCAGAAAAGCAAAATATTGCTCTTGTCCCAAGGCTCTGGCAGCTGAATGGTGACTTATCCTTCTGTTATAATTGCCCTGATCTAGGTCACATTTCACTTAAGGGAGGTCTGGCTCAACTAGAGAAGACAGCAGGATCAATACCCCCAGTCATTTATAAAACTCCCTCCTGAGATCACTTAGGGAAGTTCTTTGAGCATGGATTCAAACCCATTATCAGTGATGGACCTTTAAAATTAGTATCTTTCTTCTAAGGAGATCAAAGAATATTCAGGTATTGTTAAGAAATAGAAAATTGCAAGATTAAAATAAAAACAGATGCCTGTAAATTATAATTCAATTTTTAAATATTTTATCCAACACGACAGTGGCAAAATTAAATATTGGGATTTTCAAGGGAAATTATCTAGGTTCTCCTGTAAGTGGAGGCAGAGTTTTTGGAAAAGCATCAGTTGGGAATCATTAAGATAAAGTTTGCCCATAACTAGGTGTTTTGGGTCTAGCATTGGGAAGTTACTTTGCTTTCAATATCTGATGTAGACTGCATAGTGTAATTTCTGTCACATCTTGGGCAAAGGTTAAATGAGGTGCCAGTTCAGTGGATCCCAAGCTTGACTTCACAATGAGTCTCCTGGGGAGCTTTTGTCCAGTTGAAGCCTCTGTCTTCCCTGCAGGTATTCTGCTTTAGTTCGTTTAGGAGTGTGGTTGAGGTATCTGTATTTTTAAAAAGTCTTCCATCTTCCTGCCACTTTCCAGGTGCCTGTAATGTGCAGCTAGACTTGAGCATGGCTGTCCTAGGGTATCTCAGAAGTTCTTTGGGAAAAAAAGATGATTTATTTGATGATGCTAAGTTTGCAATAAGAGAGTTGAATTTTTATGTACAGCTGACATTGTGCTTGATATCCCCTGAATGCATATTTCAAGAGCTTATGTCTTAAACACATATTTCATTTTATTTAGGCCAATTGGAGCATCTAGAAGCTTGCATCTCAAAATGAAAGCAGCATTGGCCAGCAGCATTGCCCCCACCTGGGAACTCATTAGAAATGCAGTCCCTGAACAAAGGCATGAACTTGATTGCAACCGTGTGGACATGTACAGGCAACAGTGAGAGCCTCAGCTGCAGTAGGGCTTCGGGCATAGGAGATAGACTATGTTGAGGGGAAGGACGAGGGATTCTGCATTGGATCTTGTTGCCATGATGATGCCAAGAATGCTGTGGAGTACAACAAACAGAGTATGGATGGTGTTCCCAACACGACTATAAGACTCTGATCAACCAAAAGCAAATGTTCATTGTGCAAGACTCAGGCAAAACCAACGGTGTGGATGGAGTTGCTCCTGAACCACCCAGCACATAGACCTGGCCACGTCTTGTCTGGACACGTCCCCATTTTCTGCAGATGGTAGCTGAGAAAATGGACAAAGTTTAAGAAACATGCTTCTGATTGTTCACCTTCAAAAATGGAATTGATGCCATCCCAAGCTGGGCTGCATTTTATAGAATAATTTGTTTTCTTGTTTTATTCATTGCCCGATAATACACAGAGAAGCCCTGCTGAGTGGCCCTCGTGAACAGTAAAGGACTTGGCAAGCAGTGAACGTTGAGTGAATCTGGAACACTTGTACTTTTCTTTTCTTTACGTAGAATTACACCAATGAGCCACGGGCTCTTGACAGACTCTGGGAGCTTTCTTTCACAGTGTGGGAAGTTGAACTGCGGTGTGTATCAGAATTTCATGCACATTTACATAGAGCTTAGATGCCTTGTGTGAAACTGTGTCAATTACCTTTGCTGAAACGGGAGAAACAAATTGGAGAAGAGGATTGACTTGGTCTGTGCACTGGTCACACTTTGGATAAATAATTATTGGCAAAAGAATCTCAGTAGAAATGGGTGCTTCCAGTAATTAACCACAACTATTCAAAGGCTCCCATTCCCACAGCAGCAGACAGGATTTAGATCTATAGGAAAGATTTCTTAACATAGACAGTTATTAAAGATCAGAATGAATTATTAATCAGCCTTTGCTGGAAGTCTTTAGAAAGAGAATGGGTTTTAATTTGCCTGGAACATTTTATTGGGATTCTTCCTGCAGCCGGGATGGTGGCTGTGATGCACTTAAGCACACTCAGAGTCCTCAGATGTTGGAATTTACTTATGAAACTGAACTGGCAGAAAGGCTGTGGGTCAATACATAGGAAATATATGAGGAAGGCAATGAAGCGTCTCAGTAGCCATGTGAGTTTGGTTGGGAGGGTATGACTTGGGGAAAGACTGAAGAAAGAGATCAGTAATTCATTCCCTGTAATATTGTCAACAGTGGATGTTGCAAAGCTCTTCCTGTCCATGGAAGGAAAGAATGAAGAAAAGAGGGAAGAGGAAAATAGTAAGGGAGAAAAAATGAACATAGGAAGGAGGAGGGAAGAAGGAAAGGCAGATGGACATACAGAAGCTAACATTTACTGAGGTTTGACTGTGTAGCCAATGTAGTTTGCATTTATTACATCTGATGGGCTATGCCTTTGGATCATTGTCTCAGTTGCACGGATAAGGAGACATTTACCTTGCATTTACCTTGATGAGAGGTCAGAGCCCATTTCCTCTCCATAGCACCCATGGCTACTCTCTTCCATGTGCAAGAATGCCTCTGCCCATCAGTTCATGAAGAGGACAACCATCCCATGTACCTGGTGCTCCATCTCATTCTGCCTCTCTCCTGCTCCCTTTCTCTGTTCTCACTATTGAAGCAATAGTTCTGCTGGACTTCCTTTATCTCCTCTCTGCACCTCCTACCTCCCTCCCATGTTCCTTTTTTATCTTCATTCATTACTTCACTTTCACCAACTGCTCTCATCTCTCTTTTCTTGAATAGCTTTTCCCATGAAATGCCTTTTTTCCCCCACAAATGTCCATGGAATTTCTTCCATTGCTTTCACTGTCAACTTTCTAAAAGGAATAGTGAAACTCTGACCCCCACATGCCATCTCTCCCCACCCAGTCACCACGGCTTCCCTTGCAACTGGGCTTCTGCTCTCACTGCCCTAAAGGAATTTCTCAGAAGTTCACTGAAGGGCTATCTTTTGGTCCTGCCTGTCCTTTCTCTATTCTTGACATGTTTGACCAGTTTCTCCTTCTTAAACTGTCCCTTTTGGTTCATGCTGTTCAGAAAGCAGGAGTCTAGGAGAGCTAGAGTGACACCATTTTAAAATCAGCTTCATCTTAAAAGTAGCAAGGCACATTCCTCGCCAGTTACGACCCAGGGTCCTATGGTGTTTACAGCCAAAGAAGCAGCTTGGAATGCAGGTAAGGACAAACTCCCAGGACAACAGACAGTGCAGATGTCCCAACGCCCATAACAATAGATGCTTTCAGATAATTATAGTTATGCTTTGATGTACTTACACACTAAAATGTCAAGGATAGTTCTCTTTAAATTAATAAAATAATAAATTTTGTCATGCTGTCGGCCCACCCGCACATAGGCACAACTTGGTTTAGTCTTTACATAGACAACTCCTATAGAAGAAAAGCTTAAAACAAGTTTGGTAGGTTCCTCTACTTGATTTCTGAGGATGCCCTACCCTGTAATGGTGTCATTTTCAATATACTCTCTCTTCTCACTGCACTCTGTGACTCGCCTTGAATTCTTTCTTGTGTGAGATTCCAGAACCTTCTCTTGGGGTCTGAATTGGGACCCCCTTTCCTGGCAACAATGTGGCCATAGTGTTCATGGTCCTCTTCCTACCTTTTTAACCAAATTTGCCTCCCTTCCCTTAAAGATGTGTGTGAATCTTCATTAATTGCCTTTTCTTTCCGTCCTTCTTAGTGATTGCACATGGTCTTGGGTCTTAACCATCATCTCTAGCAGATGATGAGCAAGTCCCTAGCACTCTTCGTGGTTTCTCTTCTGAAGGCCCACCAAGTACTTCAGCTGTCCCATAAATAGCTCAGGGTCAATATAACAAATGTAAACTTACTTCATGAAATCTGTTTCTCTTCTCATTTTCAGTCTTCTAGGCTAAGGGTCTGGTTACTTTGACCAATTGCTCCCCCTTGTCCTCTAAATCTGATCTTGCTCCTTTTCTTTCTAGTTCAGATACAGATTTGTGTAGTTCAGGTTCTCATTCTTTCCTGTCTGAAGTTTTATAATAAGATCCTGTCTGGTTGGGACATCCACGGTGTCTATTCTGCTTGTTTAGGTTTAACACTTCTCTCATTTAAACGGAAATTGTTGATGTCCCCACTGGACCTGTCCAAATATATCACTTACTTGCAGGGTGCTGGAGTTGGTGTACCCCAAGGACTGTTCTAAGTGAGGCTAACAGCTAAGCCACAAAAAATGTTGCTTCATTAACAAATAAGCTTGGAAAGTTCTCGGCTGAACAAAGTTAAACAGAGTGTTTCTTTACCCAGAACTTTGCAGATAATTTAATATATTAATAAACACTGTATTTCCAAGAGAATACACCAGAGTCAGAAATTCCCAGATTTTATGGTCATATAATTTCCTTGTGTATCGGTGGGTCCATGCATTTATATCCCCCCAGAAAACAAACTTTACTTCTAACATGAGCATTTTTTAATCTCTTTATTGTCTCATGTCATTTCTTTGTACTGTATTTTCATGTCCAAATTCTACTGATTTCTGAAAATTTGGTTTAAATATCCCATTTTTAATGAAGTCTTCATTATTCGTTAGGATGTTTTAGATTGTGAATAATGGAACAGATAACTTTCCCCCCAAAATAAAAAAAGATTGGAATTTATTGCCTTACATCCAGGGTCAGCGTAAACTGTGGTCCATAGGACAAATCCGGCCTGTTGCCTGTTCTTGTAAAGCTCGTGGCCTAAGGATGACTTATACTGTCTAGTGGTTGAAAAAAAGTCCAAAGAAGAACAATGTTTCATAACTCATGAAAATTATATGAAATTCAGATTTTAGGGTCCATAAATAAGTTTTATGAAACATACCAACATGCCTTCTTTAATATAATTTCCAGGATTGCTTTCCAAGTACAATGGCAGAGTTGAGTAGTTGCAACAGATACTGTGTGATACGCAAAGCTAAAAATATTTATTATCTGATGCTTTATAGAAAAAGCTTTCCTTTATAGTAGAATGATTTATAATCCTTTGGGCATATACCCAGTAATGGGATTGCTGGGTCAAATGGTATTTCTGGTTCTAGACCCTTGAGGAATTGCCACATTGTCTTCCACAATGGTTGAACTAATTTACACTCCCACTAACAGTGTAAAAGTGTTCCTATTTCTTCACATCTTCTCCAGCATCTGTTGTTTCCTGACTTTTTAATGATTGCCATTCTAACTGGTGTGAGATGCATACATATGTCTATTGCAGCACTATTCACAATATCAAAGACTTGGAGCCAACCCAAATGCCCACCAATGATAGACTGGATAGAGAAAATGTGGCACATATACACCATGGAATACTATACACCCATAAAAAAGCATGATTTCCTGTCCTTTTCATGGACATGGATGATGCTGGAAACCATCATTCTCAGCAAACTAACACAGGAACAGAAAACCAACACCACATGTTCCCACTGAAAAGTGGGAGTTGAACAATGAGAACACAAGAACATGAGCGAGGGGACCATCACACACTGGGGCCTGTCGGGGAGTAGGGGGCTAGGGGAAGGATAGCATTAGGAGAAATACCTAATGCAGATGAAGGGTTGATGGGTGCAGCAAACCACCGTGGCATGTGTATACGTGTGTATCCTGCACGTTCTGCACATGTATTCCAGAACTTAAAGTATAATTAAAAAAAAAAAAAATGTAAAAGCTTTCCTAGCCCTGGCTTAAATAACTGAGCAGGTGGGCAGTCCAGGGGAAGAACAGAGCCCCGCATAATGCTTTCCAGGGCTACACTGATGGCGTCACAGGCAGTTTCTGTCTCTGTGTTTCCTGACAATTCCCTTAGGCAGGTTCTCCCACATTCCCGAAAGAACTGCCAACAGCTTCAGAGCCACGTGTACTTTATTCCCAATGAGCAGAAGACAAATGCCATTGTCCCAGCATTCTCAGCAAAGTCCTGAGGTTTCTTCTAACTGGAAAGACTTAAGCAGATAACCCCCCTCACCCCACCAACAGACCCACGCCTCAACCGACTCCTGTGTCCATGGGCACAGGCGGCAGGGCTTGGCCTGGGCGTGAGCTCCACCCCTGGTCCCTGGAACTGGAATCGTTTCCCAGGGCTGTGGAGCTCCTCAATGTATGCCAGAGACTTTCGTGTAAGAGGAGAGGAAACTGATGCCAGGGAGACAGTGTGACTGTTTGTTCTCATCGTCTCCGTTCTTTGACATTCAACTTCACTTCTGCATATCCCCTTCATAGAGATTTATCACTCACTCCCTCAAATTGTGTTTTTGTGTGTGATGTCTCAACTCCTTACTGAGAGCAATGATCATATCATGTTCAGGTTCCTGTTTTCCCAATGTTGACTATAGTCCTTTGTGCCTAATGGGCACTTAATAAATAGACTGCCAATGATACAAACCTGAAAAGGAATGGAGAGATTATCCTTTACAGACTCTGGAATATTACATGAATGCAGGAGCACCCAGGCTGGAACTAGGGCAGGAACACTCATAACTTGTCCAAGAAAAGAGAACCAACGTTAGAATTAGGTTAAACACAGTGAAATGATTTTGTCTCCAGAAAGTGATTCAACATTGACAGGAGCAGCGATGACTCATGCCTGTAATCCCAGGATTTTGGGAGGCCTAGGTGGGTGGATCATCTGAGGTCAGGAGTTTGAAACCAGCCTGGCCAACATGGTGAAACCCTGTCTCCACCAAAAATACAAAAAATTAGCTGGGCGTGGTCGTGGGCCCCTGTAATTCCAGCTACTTGGGAGGCTGAGGAAGGAGAATCCCCTGAACCCGAGAGGCGGAGGTTGGAGTGAGCCCAGATCCTGTCATTGCACTCCAGCCTGGGTGACAGATCAAAAATCCATCTCAAAAAATCAAAAAACAAAAAACAAAACATTGTTGCGAGCAGATGCTACGTTTAAGCCCATGGTAAAGAAAGAGATAGGCTGATGATGAACCTTTTGCCTTGCTCTGAAGTGCCCTGCCAGAATCCATGCACCTCTGTCGCAGTTCTAGAATGCTCCTGCTGATTTGGTCCCTGTATGGTCTAAGTCATGCATTAGGGTGCTCCATTCCTGGCTAAGACAGTGAAAATGTTTAATAGCAAAGAAGCTTCTAAAGAAATGTAGTATTATCAGTCAGTTATCTTAACTTAAAACACTTAGATAAAAGTCAAAGGGTACCCAGATCCTGGTTATCACAGTGTCTATAACTTACTTTATTTCATCATGGACTGTGTGAAATTCTGTGTGGTCACTTTATGATCCTGACTCATGCCTGACTCATTGCACACTGGACAAAACCCCTGGCTCATCCAGTGAACCACTCAGGGAGGCTCATGTACTTCAGACATAGGAGAGCTGGGTCATGGAGGTTTCCCTTACCCTGGGGCCCAATGTCCTATCTTCTTCTAAATCCCAGGAGCTCTTGGAATGATTCCAGCCCACGAGTCAGCATCTCGCAAGGTTCCCAATTTTGTCTTTTCTTAACAATTCTAGTACCTTCTTTCATTCAAATAATATGCTTGACAAAGTTTGAACAGCAAATATTATATAAAAAAGTTATTTGGACTTCAACGATATCTCTTGTATATTATACATCAGTAACAGGTAAAATATCTAGAGAAAAACAGCAAAAGTGTTGCTTTTGTGTGAAATATCAGCTTTTCTATTTCTTCCTTGAGAAAAAGACTTTTAATGTATCTAAAGCAGCTCCTGCTTTATTCAAACACACTTGAAAATTGTATCTCTATGCTAACTTTTACAAAGCATTAACAAGTGAAGATCTCTGTGAAAGATACATTTTACTAAAGCCAGTGGTTACATTGGAAACGCTGCAAAATTATCTTACATACACAAGTAGTCTAAAATACGACTTTGCATTGATCCTAAAATGGAATAGACTCAATAATATCTGATCTCCCAGAATCTTTGTAAGATTGTAATTTACAAAGCAACAGAAATTCTCATAAACTCAGCATCTGGAGCAAGAATATTTTGCAATGCAAATTTCAGTACATTCTACATTTATGACTATGAATTAGTTAAACACACAGCTCCCTATGCTATTTGCACATGCAAATCAGAGGAAAGAGTGTCACTATAGATTTTGTATTTGGAGTCCTTACTCCCATTGTGCCTTGCCTATCTGTAAAGCAATCTGACTTGATTATGTGAGACAAAAATTACCAGGTGAATTTAAAAAAAAAGCTCCCTCTTTTCCTTTTGAATCAGTAGCATATTCTCTCAACACCTTTTTTGGATTTGATCTACAGCAGATGCTCAATAAAGGAGTGCATCTCATGCACGTTCAGGATGCAAATTTTGAGAATTTATAGCCATGCTTATTGTTTTAGTTCACTTGGGCTGCCATAACAAAATGCCACAAACTAGGTTGCCTAAACAACAGAATTTTATTGCTTCACAGTTCTGGAAGCCTGAAGTCTGAGATCAAAGTGTCAGCAAATTTAGTTTCTTGTGAGAGTTATGATGAAGAATCTGTTCCATGTCTCTCTCCCATCCTCTGGTGGCTTGCTAGAAACCTTTGGCTTTTCTTGCCTTGTTGTTCTCTGCCTTCCTCTTCATTTGCAATTTCCCTGAGTGTATGTCTTTGTGTCCAATTTATAAGGACATATTTATATTGGATTAGAGGCCAGCTTTACTCCAGTATAATCTCATCTTAACTAATTATATCTGCAAAAACCCCGTTTCTAAATAAGGTCACTTTCTGATGTTCTGTGGGTGAGGACTTCAACATAAAAACTTTTTGGAGAGACGTAATTCAACCCATAATGCCCATGAAGAACAACCACCACACAGACCAGACTCATTCCTGTCATTAAGATCCTATTCTCCACAGAAGTCCTGTTCTAGCACCAAGGTGCTCAGAGCCAGGTGCATATTTTTACCTGGTGGGCTTTAAAAAGTCATGACCCTCAGGTTTCCTCTTAACCCAATTAAATTTTGATCTTCCAAGGTGGAACCAGGCACCAGTATTTCTTCAACTTCTCAGATGTGTAGCTTTGGTTGATGGTCATAACCCTGTTAATTGGAGGTCTTCCCATCCTCATTCCTATGGGACATTCCTACTCTCAAAGAAAAACCAAAGAGATCTTTAATATCCCTAAAACAGCTCCCTAAAAGCCTGAGCCTTCACTCAGATTTCAATCAAGTCACACTTAGTATGCCATGCTTACTTAATATGCAGCATGGTCTGGTGCCCTGTTTCACAGCAGTCGAGAAGCACAGAAGCAGGGGAAATCCAGCAGACTATTGCGGGAGGCTCAATGACAGGCAGGGAGGTGGCCACTGACAATTTCACACTGACAATGTCACCAGACATTGAGTCCATCCCTAAAGAACTGAGAATCTTGGGGATTTAGCCATGTCAATGCAGTCTTTCTGACATTATTAACTGAAGAAAACTTATTTCCCTTTAGAGATTTTTTTTTTTTAATAGTGGAAAAGAAGAAGTCAAAAGAAGCCAAATCAGGGTCTGGCGTGGTGGCTCATGCCTGTAATCCCAGCACTTTGGGAGGCTGACGTGGGTGGGTCACTTGAGGCCAGGAATTCGACACCAGCCTGGCCAACATGGTGAAACTCTGTCTCTACAGAAAATACAAAAATTAGCCAGACATGGTGGTGCATGCCTGGAATCCCAGCTACTCGGGAGGCTGAGGTGGGAGAATCACTTGTACCCTGGAGGAAGAGGTTGCAGTGAGCCGAGATTGCGCCACTGCACTCCAGCCTGGGCAACAGAGCAAGACTCTGTCTCAATTAAAAAAAAAATTCAGGAGCCAAATCAGGACTGTTAAGCTGGATACCTAGTGATTTCCTATCAAAACTTTTTAAAAATTGCCCTTGTTTGATGAGAAGAATAAGCAGAAGCATTGTTGTGGTGGGGAAGGATGCTCTGGTGAAGCCTTCTCTGGTGATTCTCCGCTAAAGCTTTGGCTATCTTTCTCAAAACACCGTCCTGATAAGCAGATGTATTCTTTGACCCTTCAGAAAGTCAATAAGCAAAATGTGTTGAGCATCCCAAAAAACTGTTGCCTTGACCCCTGCTCTCAACAAATCTTCCTTTGCTTTGACTGGGCCACTTCCACTTCTTGGTAGCCTTTGCTGGATTGTGCCTTGTTTTCAGGATCATACTGGTAAACCATGTTTCATTTCCTGTTACAATTCTTCAAACACATGCCTCAGAATCTTGGTCCCAGTTGGTTAAAATTTCCATTGAAAGTTCTGCTTCGTCTGCAGCTTGATCTGGACACAATCGTTTTGGCAACCATTGTGCGGAAAGTTTGCTAAACTATTTTTCAGTCAGAATTGTGTAAGCTGAAGCAGTTGAGATGTCTATAGTGTTGGCTGTTGTTTCTGCTGTTACTTGTTGGTCCACTTCAGTTAGATTATGAACAAAAATTTTTTCCTCAAAAACTGATGTGGCCACCTAAGACTCCAGTAAAAACAAAACAGGTTAAAAAAATGATGTGGATGGCATTCTGCTGCTGTGGGTTTCACCTTCAACATCACCCGTTTCCCTCCTAAAATAAGCTATCCATTTGTAAAGTGCTAATTTCTTTAGGGCACTATGGTCTCATAAAGATTTTGTAGAGCATAAATGATTTCACTGTTTTTTTTCCAAGCTTCTCCATAAATTTTATGCTTGTTATTAATTCAGTTTTAGCTGAATTCATGTTGCTCTGACAGGGTGCTTATCGAACTGATGTCTTATCCTTCTTAGTACCTCAAACTAGATTTTGTTTAGACATATTATAACAAGTTCGTATAAGTTTATTTTGGTGCAAAAATTTTTTAAAATCTATGCCTAGAGTTTTAAAATAATTTGCATTTTAATGAACTTTCTGAAGACCCTTCACATCATCTTCATGAATTTTTTTTTTTTTTCAGAATTTGAAAAAATGCAATCCGAGCAAGTCTGGTTTATGTGTTGGAATAAAACAGAGCAGATATGTTTTAATGAAGGCTTGTTTGGCCTAAGCCAGTTTGTACATGTACATGTGAGACATTTATACCTAATGTGGACATACCTGGCGTGCGTGTAGGCTTTCTCTGCAATTATCCTGCAAGTTGATTACCCAAGGGACTCCCAATCATGACTACCCACAAGGTAGCCTTATGCAGGGTGACCTAAAAGCATGATCTCCATGAACCCAGCCCCAGGATCAGCTGATCAAGAGTCCCATCCCAATGTTCTAGGAAAGCACCAAGAATTTCAAAGCAGGGGAAACCATGCATAGGAAAAGGCACACTGCAAGGCTGCTATGAAAAACGGCATGTGACCATCTATATTCTAATCAGGTGCCTTCAGCTCAGCTGTTCTAATCAATCTATCTAAGCAAAAATCTCTTTAGCAATGTTCTGCATAAAGATGACAGTAGAATAAAGTCCCTGACCAATGACCAAGGTCAGAAACATCTTAAAAACCACCTGGCCAACCTGAGTCCAGCAATGAAGATGCACAATAAGACAATGAGCATATTCTTCCCATTGTTCGAGTAAACCTCATCCAGTTCTGCAAGTAAAACAGCAGATGCATTCTATAAAATACCAGATTCATGCAGTATTATCAGGAAATGGCATTTTCATAAGAATTAATCTTCCATTCCCTGACATGCACCCCCTCCTGCACTAATATTTCTTTTCTTCTTTTGTTGATATGTCTCTCCAAAAAGATTAAGTGTTAAGATTAAGATTAAACACATTAAATGTTTTCCTGCCTTCTTAGGCAGCAGCTGCAGAACTGGCTTTAACCTTTCCCCGATGTGCACATTCATTATGATAGATGTGTTCACACAGAGCCATGTGTGCCGCTGGGCTCCTGGCTGCTTCTCCCAGTGTGAGGTTGTTGGTGATCACCTCCCTGCCTGTCACTGTGCCCCCTGCAAAAGCCTGCTGTATTTTCTCTGTTTCTGTGCTTCCCATCTGCTATGAGACAGGGCATCAGATCACACTGTATTAAGTAAGCATGGCATAGTAAGTGTGATTTGATTGGAACCTGAGTGTACTTCAACTATTCATCCTTCCCTTCTTCAAACCCTTGACAACCAGTGATCTTTTTACTGTCTCCAAAGTTTTGTCTTTTTCAGTATATCATGTAGTTGGACCATACTGTATGCAGCCTTTTCAGAATGGCTTCTTTCACTTACTAATATGCATTTAAGGCTTCTCTGTATATTTTCATGGTGTGATAGCTCATTTCTTTTGAGTCCTGAATAATATTCTATTGTCCAAAAAGTACCACAGTTTATCCATTCACCTACTGAAGGACATTTTGCTTGCTTCCAAGTTTGGGACACTATGGATAAAACTGCTATAAACATCCTTCTGTAGGATTTTGTGTGGATATACAGTTTAAACTCTTTTGGGTAGCTACCAGGAGCACAACTGCTGGAGTGCATGGTAGGAGTGTGTTCAGTTTTGTAAGAAATTGCCCAACTGTCTTCCACAGCGCCTGTACCATTTTGCATTCCCGCCAGGAATGAATGAGAGTTCCTGTTGCTCCACATCCTCACCAGCATTCAGTGTTGTCAATGTTCCAGATTTTGGGCACTCTCATAGGTACAGTGGTATCTCACTGTGGTTTTAATTTTTATTTTCCCAGTGACATTTGAAAAGAATCATCTTTTCATATGCTTATTTGTCATCTATATCGTTATAACTTCTTTGATGAGGTGTCTGTTAAGGACTTTGGACTGTTTTTTAATTGGGCTGTTTTACTACTGTTGAATTTTAAGAGTTCTTTGTATTGTGGATAGGAGTCCTTTTTCCAATACATCTTTTGCAAATATTTTCTCCAGTCTGTGGCCTGTCTTTTCATTTTCTTTACATTGTCTTTCATAGAGTAGAAGTTTTCAATATTGATGAAGTCCACCTTAGTAATTATTTCTTTCACAAATTGTGCTCGTGGTGTTGCATTGAAAAAGCCATTGGCCGGGCGCGGTGGCTCAAGCCTGTAATCCCAGCACTTTGGGAGGCCGAGACGGGCGGATCACGAGGTCAGGAGATCGAGACCATCCTGGCTAACACGGTGAAACCCCGTCTCTACTAAAAATACAAAAAAAAACTAGCCGGGCGAGGTGGCGGGCGCCTGTAGTCCCAGCTACTCCGGAGGCTGAGGCAGGAGAATGGCGTAAACCCGGGAGGCGGAGCTTGCAGTGAGCTGAGATCCGGCCACTGCACTCCAGCCCGGGCGACAGAGCAAGACTCCGTCTCAAAAAAAAAAAAAAAAAAAAAAAAAAAAAAAAAAAAAAAAAAAAAAGAAAAAGCCATTGCTATACCCAAAGCCATTTAGATTTCCTCCTGTGCTATCTTCTAGGAGTTTTATATATTTACATGTTATATTTAGGTCTGTAATTGACTTGGAGTTAATTTTTGTGAAAGGGATAAGATCTGTGTCTATATTCCTTTTTTGTTTTCCGTGTGGATGTCAAGTTGTTCTAATATTATATGTTGAAAAAACTATCTTTGTGCCATGGCATTGCCTTTGCATCTTTGTCAAATACTACTTTATTGTATTTATAAGTGTTTATTTAGTATATTCATAAGTGTTCACTTATATTAGTTAACTATATCTATATAGTTTACTATAAGTATCTATTTCTGGGCTATCTATTCTGTTTTATTGATCTCTTTGTTTATTTGTTGACCAATGTTATACTCTCTTGATTACTGATAAGTCATGAAGTCAGGTAGTGTCAGTCCTCTGATTTTGTTCTTTTCCTTCAATATTTTGTTGGCTATTCTTGATATTTTGCCTCTCCATATAAACCTTAGAATCAGCTTGTCTATATTGGCAAAATAATTTGTTGGGATTTTGATTAAGAATGCATTGAATCTACAGAGGAATGTGTTGAATCTTCAATTTGACATCTTGATAATATTGAGTCCTGCTATTCATAAATTTGGAATATCTCTCCATGTAGTTCTTTGATTTATTTTATTCAAGTTTTGTTTTCTTCATGTAGATTTTGTACAAATTTGCTAGATTTATCCCTAAGTGTTTTATTTTTTTGGTGCTAATATAAATAATATTGTTTTTGATTTCCTTGTGTTATTTGCTAGCACATAGGGAAGTAATCTACTTTTGTATATTAACTTTATATTCTGCAACCCTGCTATATTGGCTTATTTGTTCCAAGGCTTTGTTTGTTTATTTGTTTTTGGATTTTCTACACAGATAATTATGTTATCTGTGAGCAACAATCATTTCCCCTCCCCCTTCAAAATCTGTGAACTTTCATATTTTTTATTACATTATCTAGGACTTCCACAGTAATGTTGCAAAGGAGTGATGAGAGAGGCTATCCTTTCCTTGTTCCTGATCTCAGTGGGAAAACTTCTATTAATAGTTTCTCACTATGAGGTATGATGTTAGTTGCAGATTTTTGTAGCTATTCTTTATCAAGTTGAGGAAGTTTCCCTCTAATCTTAGTTCACTGAGTTTTTATAGCATGGAGAGTAGATGTTGGGTTTTGTCAATGCCTTTTCTGTGTCTATTGATATGAACATATAATTTTTCTTTTTTTCAGTTATGTGATGAATTACATTAATTGATTTTCAAATATTGAACTAGCCTTGCATTTCTGAGATAAATCCCACGTGGTCATGGTGTATAATTCTTTTTATACATCATTGAATTCATTTTATTAATATTTTGGTGAGGACTTTTACATCTACATTCATGAGAGGTATTGGTTTATAGTTTTCTTTTTTTGAAATATCTTTGTCTGGTTTTGGTATTAGGGTAATTCTGGCTCCATAGAGTGAGCTAGGAACATTTCACTTTGTGTCTATTTTTTCTATTTCTAATTCTCTAAGAGAATTGATATAATTTCTTCCTTAAGCCTTTGGTAGAATTCACCTGTGAACCTATCAGTGCCTGATGCTTTTGTTTTGCAAGGTGAAAAATTATTGATCCAATTTCTTTAATAAATATAGGCCTGTTCAGATTGTCTCTTTCTTTTTGTGATGGTTTTGAAATATTGTGTCTTTCAAAGAATTGCTTCATTTAATGTAGGTTATCTAACAATTTTAACAGTGATTATTAGCATAATGCAGAATTCAAAAATAGTTTAATAAAAAATTATTTTCTTTTCTATGTCAAGTCCATGATAAACACTACAGGGTAAAGCCATGAAGTAAAGAAAAAAACATTTCAGTTCTTCTTTTTTTTTTTCCAGACACCTGGCCGCAAAAGAACTTATTTCTGTAACAATAGACATTCTAGAATAACCAGTTAATGCAATTTAACAGGTAAAAACAAACAAATAAAATGAAACTATGTAAGCATACTTTGGAAAGAGCTGTCTTGACAATAGCATAAACAAGAAGAAAGAGCACAAGACCTCATTGAGTTTAAGCTCAACAAGAATCCAGAGGGAGCCTATATTAGTCCTTTCTCACGCTGCTGATAAAGACGTACCTGAGACTGGGTAATTTATAAAGAAAAAGAGGTTTGATGGACTCGCAGTTCCACATGGCTGGGGAGGCCTCACAATCATGGCAGAAGGTGAAAGTCATGTCTTACTTGGGGGCAGACAAGACAGAATGAGAGCCAAGCAAAAGGGGTTTCCCATTATAAAGTCATCAGATGTCATGAGACTTATTCACTACCATGAGAGCAGTATGGGGGAAACTGATCCCATGATTCAGTTTCTCCCACTGGGTCCCTCCCACTTATGGAAGCTACAATTCAAGATGAGATTTGGGTGGGGACACAGCCAAACCATTTCAGTGGCATACCATTTTAAAGTTGACACACAATCCTGAGCCACATTCAACTAAATCAGGGAAAGAAATAGCTCTGTCCTCCTCTGCATTGACTATTTCCTATCTGGAATCTTCAGGGCCCAAGGCATCAGACACTCTTTGCCAAGTGAATTAAGTAAAAATGAGAACTTTATTCTATTAGCTCTTGTAAACTTGGTAAAATATAAAGTGCAAGACTTTTTAGTAACATGAATTCTGTGTTAAAACAAATAATACTGTGACAAATCCCTTAAGATATGTTTCAAAGTCAAATACGCAGATGATAGTGATACCACTGATGACTTTGACTGTACTAATGTGTGTCTTTGTCTGGATTTCCCAGGAAGCGCAGGCAAGGCTGTATTACTAGGTGCAGGCAGCTAGGCTACTAAGGAGGCTGGAAGGAGGGCCCAGGGGTGTGAGGTGGGCATGGAAGGAAAGGGGGCCAGTGCAAGGTGCCTTTTGCGAAGGCTGCCACCTGATGTCAAGGGCTACTGACCACTCCATGTATATCAGTACACATCTCAGGACCTCACATTTGGAGGAAAAAGGAGAATTTAGCCACCCATTACACATGGTTCAAAATTTTCCCCCACCCCTTCTTGGGAACTTCAAGTTGTGTTTGGCAAGCGTCTCTGTGTCTCCCAGAAACCCTGGAGCAGGAAGTGGAGCAGCGGCTGTGCTTGGTGGAAGCAGTAGGGACAGAAGATAGAGGGGAAGGACCATCAGATTGCCCCTGTGGGAGCTTGGTGAGGACCACACCACACATAGTCATTGAAGAGCTGGCTGGAAGCACCCAAGGACAAATAGCTAGGGGATGCTAAGAGAAATCGAAGTGATATGCTAGATCTCTGCTTTTCCAAACTTGCACTTGATGCTGGGAAAAATATTCCTTGGCAGAAGATAAACGGCTTCAACATGTGGCTTCAGAATACAGTCTGGAGCCTTACCAAGCACACCGTTCCACCACGACAAAGGAGGCTTGTGACCAACTTTCTGTTTTCTCCATTTTTCTATAGCCCCAGAAAGACTTCCTCTGAAAATGCCTAAAAGAAATCAAGGAATAAGGGAGCTCGTGAAAGGGTAGAAAAGTTACCATTCTCTTTTCAGGGGTGCAGGAGGGGACTCAAAGATGAGGAGGCTCAGGAGCATGGCAGGAGGGCGAACAGCCTCACCACAGGCATTCTCTCCGTGAGTGCCACACACTTACCTTGCATTTGTTTCCCTGTATTTTGTTTATTTTTATGTGAGAATCATTTCTCTGTCGGTTGCACAGAACTCCTCTTTGAACCAATGTGTTTCACAGTTGTTTCCAAATGAGACAGATTTTCCACTTCCCAGCCTGGAATTCTGAATTTAAAAAAATCTGTCAAATTGTATTTTTAAAGAAGTCTGGATCAAATAGCAAACCAAATAGGGAGGCAGCTGCGTGAACATATCATCAGATCAAGCCCACCTCAGGCTGGCAATGGCTTCTGCAATGCAGAGCTGCCCGGGTCCATGGCGTGGGCTGGTATGGGCTGCTTCCCAGCAGAAACTGAGATTTGGAGGCCAGGACAGAAGGACAAATGCCAGCTCGGAATCAATGCTGTGGAAGTTAAACCTCTGTTCTCTCTCTTCTTACTGGAGCTCAAACAGAAACTAGTACCATCTATGGTCACCCAAACTAACTGCAAAGTGGAGGCACTAGGACATGTCAGACAAGTTGGGACAAGGAAGGAGGGGGAAAGAGAAAGAGAGAGAGAAAACGTGTGTGCACATGTGTGCATGTGTGTGTGGCGGGGCAGGGATGAGGTTGGAGTTGGAATAAGGTAGGAGGAAGAAGATACTGAAGACTAGAAGTTAGGAAATGAAATAAGAAGAATTTCTTTCAATTCTAGTTTAAGTGGTTGACAGCCAGCAACCTGGCCAGTCTGTAACATAATGGTCTCATGTCTTCAGAAAGCACCAATCTTGTAACTCTCAAAGTTTTATCCTTTGATTTTTAGATTTGTATGTTACATGCTGGAAAACATATCCTTATATCTTAATAACAGGAAGACCTACACAATTCATGCTAAGATACAGAACTCAAAATCCCAGAATGTAACTATGGCATGGTAGAGTACAGGTAAGATGCTCCCACCTGGACTTGCCTCACTTGAAGAGACCATTCCCTGCTGTTGTGTTCAGGGTCCTGCCAGAATGGGGATCAGTGCTGCAGTGGATGCTCAGGACTTGCGGGGCCAGTGGATGCTTGGAGGGGGGGCCCTGGGACACAGCCTCGTTGTAAGTCAAGGTGGAGAGTGTGACGCCTTCCACCTGCTTCCCAGGCTCCTCCCCCTTCCTACTCTCCCACTCTCCTTGTTTCTCCCTTTCCTCCTTTCCTTGCTTCCCTTTAATCCCAGGACCAGTGTGGAGCTCCACGCCTGTCCCTTTAACAAATGGGGGATCACAGCAGATCGAGCCTCTTGGCAGCCTGAACCTGAGAAGCTTGTCATGCATTGCGACAAACTCTCAAACAGCCCCTGTGTTCATCTCTGCTTTTCAGTATTTGAAGGTGGGGCTTAATTTCCAGGTGTGCTTTCAACTTCAAGAAATATAGTATCTTGCTATATAAATAAATAAAGTCAGATTTTTTTTTAAGTTTCATCAAACACGGTCTATATCAGACCCTTTGGATTCACACTGCTGCTTGAAAAGGGTAAACATAGCATCTGCTTGTTTATAATCAAATCACAGTCACCGACATCTTCCCCATGACTCTGGCCTTTCCTGGAAAGCATGCCCCTCCTTGTGGCACACCGCGTTGGCCACCACACCATCCAGGTACTTGTCCCAGCTCATGCTCTGTGCCTGAAGCATTTCCACTCAAGCATCACAGCCCATGCAGCAACAAAAAGGCGCATCATCCACTTCCCAGTGCCAGTGAGCACTCATTAGAAAAGAGAGCTGCTGAATTTCTAATGAAGTGCAGGAGAAAGGGAGGGTCCCTAAAAACAGATGTTACAAAAATAGCCTGTGTCTTTAAGGCAGCAAAACAATATGAAAATGGGATGAACTTGAGGCCAGTGTGTATTTCCATAATTTATGGAAATGGCTTTTCCTTACATTTCATGGCCATCGGGAGCTCCATTAAGAACCTGCCCCCTCTCCTTCTGCCTTTGTGCCCTCAAATTAGAAATCACTACATCATTCTATGTCTTTTTGTTTTAATCCCATTTAATTTATTGAAATGGAAGCTGTTGTTTTCTTTCATTTGGGTGTGAGAGTGATCCCAGCATACGCAGGAGGCTCGGCAAAGCCTGGATGGGAGGGAGGCAGGATCAGGAGTGGCTGTTGGCGGGTTCTGTTTCATGAGCGTCAGGCAGCAGGCTGCCTTCATCTGGGGAGGGGTTTTTCCAAAGAGTTCTCCTTCTTTCCCTGGCGGCGGGGTAACTGATTGGCAGAATCCACAAGGCCAGGATCTTTGGCAGCTGCCTCTTCAGCACTGGGACCTGACTTAGTTGCCTGGCAGGCATCATAAGGGCAGTTTTAATCTTGTCCTCATGTGATTATTTTGAAAGGAAGACAGATATTGTGGGCACAGAAAGGCATCACTCCAGCCGTACTGTGTGGCATGTGAATGAAGTGAGTGAAAGGCAAGTGGAGGACATTGCTGGGGCTCAGCCTGGACGGGGAGTGCAGGACGGGTTCTGGATTCAGGGAGAAACCATCCCCATCACACCTTCACAAGTTCTATTTCCTATGTGGACTGTGAAGTGTTTGTGGTCCTGTCACCCTGCCTTTTCGCTTTCCCTGTGCACATGCACTTGTGTATTGAGTCCGAATTGTCTGCAGAGGCACCATGCTAGACACCAACGAACCCAAGGTGAACATGATACACTGTCTGCATGAGGCGTTCCGATTGCTCCAATTCGAGTTGATGAATGCCGTGCTAGAGACACGAAGAGGACCCAGGAGCAATGGCTCTAGCAGGGGCGCCCAAGGAGAGCTCAGAGGCGGTGGTGGTTGTTTCAGATGTTAAGGGGTAAAGAGGAATTGGGCAGACAGGAGGAGGAAGAGCTTCCAAATTGAGAACCCATTACCTACCAAGAGGGGAGGCCCCAGGAGTGAGTCTGGTTAGTGTGAGAGGAGCAGGAACCTGGGTCAGGGGAAAGGAGGTGCCTGGCACAGCAGATGGGAGATACACAGTGAGTGATTCTGTGATCTTCATTTTTAGTTGACTTTACTCTCAAGTAGTCAGAGACTTGTTGCGGTTTAAAGTCAGGAGGTGACATGATAAGACATTTGCATCCAAAAGCTAACACAAGGATAACATGGAGATGGAGTGGAAGGGGATGACAGCTGGGGTGTGTGTTGGTATATTGGGAGCAGCACAGAATCTGGGGAGTGTGAGGTCCGTGTGTGGAGAAGCAGCATGGGCTTGGTCCACGGCACTGGCGTGGAAGGTGCACAACTCGGTAAACACCTGAGGGGTTGGAGGATGGAGGACGAGGCTAAGATTGCTGGCTTGGTGATGGAAGGCAGAGCTGTTACAGTAATTAGGACAAGAAATACAAGGTGAGGAGCAAGAGAAAGAGAGTCGTTTCTGCCTCGTGCCACGTGAGAGAGAGGGGCCTGTTTATTGTGCCTCTTGCAGAAGAAATAGGTGGTGTCTTGCTCTCATCAATCGTAAAAGTCAGAGAATTATAGTCCTGGGGAAACGGAAGATACCCACACGAATGGGAAATGCACAGAAACTTCCAAGTAATAACAATAAAAGGGAAACCGGAGCAAGTTGACCAAAGCAGCAAATATATGAAAGAGGAGGAAAAAGAGGAAACACACACAAAACTAGTAGATTTAAGCCAAGAGGATGGGAATAAAACCAAGTAAATCAATTCAAGCATGAATGTGTATAATTTTTTTCTTTCTTGCTAAACTTTGTATTTGATAACATTTCAACTTTACAGAAAAGACATGAGGCTATTATGAAGAATTTCCTGTATAAGCTTCATCAGAATCATCCATTTTTATTTTGTTATATATACTTTATTTTTCACTTTCTGTACATTTGTAATATTTTTCTGACCTATTTGATGGTAAATTATAGACAAGGTGACCCTTAACTCTTAAATAGTTCAGTATGAATTCCCTGAAAAGCGGGATTTCTTCTAACATGACCACAGGAAAATTATCAAAATTCGGAAATTCATAGGCACTATTAGTATTTTGAGATGGAATTTCACTCTTGTCACCCAGGCTGGAGTGCAGTGGCGTGATCTTGGCTCATGACAACCTTTGCCTCCCAGGCTCAAGCAACTCTCCTGCCTCAGCCTCCCAAGTAGCTGAGATTATAGGCGTGCACCACCATGCCTGGCTAATTTTTGTATTCTTAGTAGAGACGGGGTTTCACCATGTTGGCCAGGCTGCTCTCGAACTCCTGGCCTCAGGCGATCTGCCCACCTCGGCCTCCCAGAGTACTGGGATTCAAGTGTGAGCCACTGTGCCCATCATAGGCCATTATTGAATCGATATTTCATATTGATAATTTACCATTTGTCCCTATAATGTCATTTATAGCAAATTTCTTTTTCCTGCTCTGTATCCACTTCAGGCTCACACATCTCTTTCAGTTGTCATACGTAATTAGTTTCTTCTGTTTGGGAGAACTCCTCAACCTTTCTCTGTCTTTTAAGACACTGACCTTTTGGAGGAACTCTGGCCAGTTATTTCCTAAAGTGACCCTTGGTTTGGGTTTGCATAAGGTTCCTCTGCACTAGATTTGGATTAGATTCAATTCAATTTTGCAGGACCTTTATGTAAGTGATGTGTGTCCCTCTCTGTGCATCATATATAAAACACAGAATATTGTATTGTCTCTTTGCTGGTGATGTTCCCTTTGATTGCTTCACAAAAGCAGGGTTCACCAGGCTTTTCTACCATAAAGTTATTATTTTCTTCCACTTGTAATGAAGTCATTTGTGGAGAGATGCTTTGGGTATCAGTCCATTTTCATACTGTTATGAAGAAGTACATGAGACTAGATAATTCATAAAGAAAAAGAGATTTAATAGGCTCAGAGTTCCACATGTATGGAGAGGCATCCCAATCATGGCAGAAGTTGAATGAGGAGCAAAGGCATGTCTTACAGGGCAGCAGGAAAGAGAGCATGTGCTGGGGAACTGCCCTTCATAAAACCATCAGATCTCATGAGACTTATTCACTATCACAAGAACAGCATAAGAAAATCCTGCCCCCATGATTCAATTACCTCCCACCAGATCCCTCCCATGACATGTGGGGATTGTGGGAGCTACAGTTCAAGATGAGATTTGGGTAGGGATACAGCCAAACCATATCACTTTGGGACCATGAACATGCCATGTTTTTTGGCAAACTTTCACTGACTAGTATTAGCAGCCAGGGATGTGGGGGATGAGCATTGCCTCTGATGGAGTTTGGTGTTTATCTTTCTATATGTAGACAGTTCCATGTGGTTTCTCTATAGTTGTGCTGAAGGTTTGTGTTATGTGGGATTCTATTTGTCCTGTTTTTTTTTAAATTTATAAAATATTTTTGGTGGCTGTGGGGGAAGATTCAAATCTAGGTCACTGCTTTTATTCTTGGGCTACAGAGAAAAAACATTTTTAGATTGGGTTAAACCAAAGAAACAAAAATAAACAAAACACTAATAAACCTGGCTATATTATGTCTACAAAATAATAAACAAAACCAAGTGAGTAAAAAGTGGAAGGTTGAAAATAAAGGGGTTCACAAAGAGATTCCAGATACAAGTAAACAAACAGGAAAGCTATGGAAGCAACTTTAATATGAAACTGGGTAGAATTTAATGTTGAAAACTCTAAACAATATAGAAGAATTTTATATTAACAGCCAGAGTCCTCATTTATAAATAAACTGCACTCATAATAAACCGTAATACACCAAACAACTTAACATTCAACATGTAACAAAAATAAGAAGTACAAGCAGAATAGTTATGGTGCAAAGCATGCATAAACATCACTCGATCACATATTTCCACTAAAAATCAAAGAATATAGGTTAATAAACAAATTTATAGATGTATAAGTAAATAACAATATATAGATATAGAGAAATGTATTTTCTTCAGAGTGTTTTATACATGTGCATACTGCATATGGATTATTTGCAAAAATGGATATGTACTTACCTATAAAAGTCATAACTCATTTACAAAAGTAGTTTTTTTGTAGTTCATATTCTCTAATTATAAGCTAATAAAAGTTAGAAATAAGTGACAAAAGGCAACAAGAATACCTTACTTATTTCCATATTAGCAACAACTCTTTTAGATAATCATGAATTAGAGAAAATCAGAACTGAAATTAAAGTTATTTAGAAAGCCACAAAATAGAATGCTTATATGAAAACTTACAGAACAAAATAAAAATGCTGTATATAAAGACTGCTACCACTATTAAAGAAGATTAAATTAAATATAAAACATGTTTGTATTCATCTCAATAAGTTAGAGAAAAAATGAAGAAATAAAAAGATACTACAAATAATGCAACATGAAATGATGCAGACAATAATAAAGTAATAATTTCAAATCTGGGTTAAAAATAAAGACAACCGTGAATCCATCTGGTCCTGGACTTTTTTTGGTTGGTAGGCTATTAATTATTGCCTCAATTTCAGAGCCTGCTATTGGTCTATTTAGGGATTCAACTTCTTCCTGGTTTAGTCTTGGAAGAGTGTAAGTGTCCAGGAAATTATCCATTTCTTCTAGATTTTCTAGATTATTTGCGTAGAGGTGTTTATAGTATTCTCTGATGGTAGTTTGTATTTCTGTGGGGTCGGTGGTGATATCCCCTTTATCATTTTTTATTGCGTCTATTTGATTCTTCTCTCTTTTCTTCTTTATTAGTCTTGCTAGCGGTCTGTCAATTTTGTTGATCTTTTCCAAAAACCAACTCCTGGATTCATTGATTTTTTGGAGGGTTTTTTTTGTGTCTCTATCTCCTTCAGTTCTGCTCTGATCTTAGTTATTTCTTGCCTTCTGCTAGCTTTTGAATGTGTTTGCTCTTGCTTCTTCAGTTCTTTTAATTGTGATGTTAGAGTGTCAATTTTAGATCTTTCCTGCTTTCTCTTGTGGGCATTTAGTGCTATAAATTTCCCTCTACACACTGCTTTAAATGTGTCCCAGAGATTCTGGTATGTTGTATCTTTGTTCTCATTGGTTTCAAAGAACATCTTTATTTCTGCCTTCATTTCGTTATGTACCCAGTAGTCATTCAGGAGCAGGTTATTCAGTTTCCATGTAGTTGAGCGGTTTTGATTGAGTTTCTTAGTCCTGAGTTCTAGTTTGATTGCACTGTGGTCTGAGAGACAGTTTGTTATAATTTCTGTTCTTTTACATTTGCTAAGGAGTGCTTTACTTCCAATTATGTGGTCAATTTTGGAATAAGTGCGATGTGGTGCTAAGAAGAATGTATATTCTGTTGATTTGGGGTGGAGAGTTCTATAGATGTCTATTAGGTCCACTTGGTGCAGAGATGAGTTCAATTCCTGAATATCCTTGTTAACTTTCTGTCTCGTTGATCTGTCTAATGTTGACAGTAAAAGAGGACACAAACAAATGGAAGATCATACCATGCTCATGGATAGGAAGAATCAATATCGTGAAAATGGCCATACTGCCCAAGGTTATTTATATATTCAATGCCATCCCCATCAAGCTACCAATGAGTTTCTTCACAGAATTGGATAAAACTCCTTTAACGTTCATATGGAACCAAAAAAGAGCCCGCATTGCCAAGACAATCCTAAGTCAAAAGGACAAAGCTGGAGGCATCATGCTACCTGACTTCAAACTATACCACAAGGCTACAGTAACCAAAACAGCATGGTACTGGTACCAAAACAGAGATATAGACCAATGGAACAGAACAGAGTCCTCAGAAATAATACCACACATCTACAGCCATCTGATCTTTGGCAAACCTGAGAGAAACAAGAAATGGGGAAAGGACTCCCTATTTAATAAATGGTGCTGGGAAAATTGGCTAGCCATAAGTAGAAAGCTGAAACTGGATCCTTTCCTTACTCCTTATATGAAAATTAATTCAAGATGGATTAGAGACTTTAATGTTAGACCTAATACCATAAAAACCCTAGAAGAAAATCTAGGTAGTACCATTCAGGACATAGGCATGGGCAAGGACTTCATCTCTAAAACACCAAAAGCAACGGCAGCAAAAGCCAAAATTGACAAATGGGATATGATTAAACTAAAGAGCTTCTGAACAGCAAAAGAAACTACCATCAGAGTGAACAGGCAACTTACAGAATGGGAGAATATTTTTGCAATCTACTCATCTGACAAAGGGCTAATATCCAGAATCTACAAAGAACTCAAACAAATTTATAAGAAAAAAACAAACAACCCTATCAAAAAGTGGGCAAAGGATATGAATAGACATTTCTCAAAAGAAGACATTCATACAGCCAACAGACACGTGAAAAAATGCTCATCATCACTGGCCATGAGAGAAATGCAAATCAAAACCACAATGAGATACCATCTCACATCAGTTAGAATGGCAATCATTCAAAAGTCAGTAAACAACAGGTGCTGGAGAGGATGTGGAGAAATAGGAACACTTTTACACTGTTGGTGGGATTGTAAACTAGTTCAACCATTATGGAAAACTGTATGGTGATTCCTCAAGGATCTAGATCTAGATGTACCATAGGACCCAGCCATCCCACTACTGGGTATATACCCAAAGGATTATAAATCATGCTGCTATAAAGACACATGCACACGTATGTTTATTGCGGCACTATTCACAATAGCAAAGACTTGGAATCAACCCAAATGTCTATCTGTGACAGACTGGATTAAGAAAATGTGGCACATATACACCATGGAATATTATGCAGCCATAAAAAAGGATGAGTTTGTGTCCTTTGTAGGGACATGGATGCAGCTGGAAACCATCATTCTTAGCAAACTATCACAAGAAGAGAAAACCAAACACCGCATGTTCTCACTCATTGGTGGGAACTGAACAATGACATCACTTGGACTCGGGAAGGGGAACATCACACATTGGGGCCTATCATGGGGTGGGAGGGGGAGGGATTGCATTGGGAGTTATATCTGATATAAATGACGAATTCATGGGTGCTGACGAGTTGATGGGTGCAGCACACCAACATGGCACAAGTATACATATGTAACAAACCTGCACGTTATGCACATGTACCCTAGAACTTAAAGTATAATAATAAAAAAAAATAAAGACAACCATTCACAAGCTTCATTAAGCACATTGCTGGAGTCATAAGCATGTGCCTATCAGGGGAAATTACCCATCATATGAAATGCATGAGCAAGAATGTTGGGGCTACTAATTGTGTATCATCTTGCAGCAGTTCTTCTGTTCTCAGTATACCTAGGAAACTACCTGGATTCTTTTCAGATGATCTGACTATAAGCATGATTTAATCACACCACAGGCTATCTCCTTCAAAAGCAGTTTGGGGCAATTTGTATATTGTGAAGCAAGTGATTTCCTCCTATATGCTTTTGGCTGTGAAAAACTGAGTCCCACCTCTGCTCCTCCTGTACCTCCTCTCCACTCTTCACACATCCATGTGTGCCCTCCTTCCCTTTCTTGGCCAGCATTTGATAGCCATATCAGGCCAAATGGACATAGATGGAATACATTTGTTTGAATCCATTCCAATATTCTGAGCCTTGGTTTGAGTACTGCTTGAAAGAATCAGATGTGCTATTTCCATGACATTATCATACAGGAAAGTTCTCAGTATAGTACCTCAGAAATTGATGGCATGCTTTCATTTAACACAGATGTTTATTTTTGTCATGTATCCAGAGTTGAAAAACAGTATATGTAAATTGTAAAAATGCACAAAAACACCGTCTTCTCATTTCTGCATATAAACTAAAGGAATTTTGTCAAGCTAGATCTTGTAGGCATTATTAGAGAACCAGCTAGTGTGCTGATGTAGAGTGGAAGACAGCAAGTTTAAGTACAGCACTGTGAGGTACCCTGGTAGATTTGATGTTGGATCTTCCTGAGTCACAGTTTCAGGAACTTAAGAGATGGAAGAGTGTAGTGTCTCAGGCATGGACTCAGAAACCAGAATGCTTGATTCCTGACATCACTATTCATTAGTTGTATAGCTTTCATCAATCAGTTCTTCTTCCTGAGCCTTGGTTCCCATCTGTAGAAAGGGCATTGTATTAAGCTGTTCTCACACTGCTATAAAGAACTACCTGAGACTGGGTACTTTATGAAGAAATTCATAAACCATGATTCAACACCTCTCACCAGGACCCTCCTCTTACATGTGGTGATTACAATTCAAGATGAGATTTTGGTGAGAACATGGAGCCAAACCATATCATTCTACCACTAGCCCCTCCCAAATCTCACGTCCTTCTCACATTTCAAAACCAGGAGTCTCCCAAAAGTCTTAACTCATTCTACCATGAACTCAAAAGTCCAAGTCCAAGTCTCATCTGAAGCAAGGTAAGTCCTTTCTGCCTATGAGCCTGTAAAATCATAAACAAGTTAGTTACTTCCAAGATACATTAAGGGTATAGGCATTGGGTAAATGCTCCCATTGCAAAAGGGAGAAATTGGACAAAACCAAGGGGCTACAAGTCCCATGCAAATCTGAAACCCAGAGGGGCAGTAATTAAATCTCAAAAATTTCATGAGAACTCATTATCATGAGAACATCAAGTGGAAAATCCATCCCCATGACCCAATCACCTCCCACTAGGCCCAACCTCCAATTTGATGTAAGATTTGGGTGGGCACACAAATCCAAACTATATCATTCTGTCCCTGACCCCTCCCAAATTTCATGTTGAATTGGAAGAGGAGCTTTCTAGGAGGTTATTAGATTGGGGATCTGGGGGGGATTTTCCCCTTGCTATTCTCATGACAGTGAGTGCATTTTCATGAGATCTGATGGCTTAAAAGTGTGTGGCACTTCCCCCTTCATGCTCTCTCTCTCTCTCTCTTTCTCTCTCTCTCTCTCCCCTACAGCCATGTAAGATGTGCCTTGCTTCCCCTTCGTCTTCCACCATGATTGTAAGTTTCCTGAGGCTTCCCTAGCCATGCAGAACCATAAGTCAATACAACCTCATTTCTTTATAAATTACCCAGTTTCAGGTAGTTCTTCATAGCAGTGTGAAAACAGACTAATGCAGGCATGATATTAATGCTTTTCTTATATGGTTTCCTTGTATAGAAATTAAATAGGTTACAATGCAAAGTACTTAGAACACTGACTGACACACAAGAAGAGCTATGTTTAGCTGTTACTTCAAGCTAGATCAATACTTTGGTAGAGTATAATGTTAATAAATTACACATTTGTTATTTCATTTTTATGATGGAGAAAAGATATGGAAAACACTGAGTTTCAATAAATCAAGATTTTTCTCATGAGCATTATTATCACGAACATGAGTTTGAAGAACTAAACTTTCAGTATTAATGGTATGAATAGATCAGGCAATTTTCCCCACAGTAAAGAATAATGAAACTGAACAAAATATTGAAACAATAATTTCAGGACACTGAGGAACAATCAAATGTAGACAAAAATGTGAGAAACACTTTCCCATGAAAAACTGCTACCGTATTAGGTTAAAGTGATGAGTGTGTAGCATTCTTGCCTATGGACATTTTCATCTGGTTCTGGAAGCAGAAATCCAAGCTCTGTCACCTATGGATGGCAAACTTGGCTTGAGGTGATGGCAGAGAAGCTATAAATTTAGTTGGAGAAATTTGGAAGCAAGAAAGCATACAAGGATTGCGACAATAAACTCAATGCACATCCATGGTGACTGCTGAATTGCACTTGCAGGTGGGGACAGAAAGAGACTGGCATAAAGTAAAATCCTGGGGAGACTTACGAATTTGATCCACTCTTAAGTGTGTTCCCCAACCCACATCAAGCTAGCAGCCAAACATGGAAGTCTGGCTAGCTTGTGCTGAAGAGTAACATCTGCCCAAATTATTATCTGACCACTAAGCACACAAGTATGTGAGAGAACCGTATGGGTTCAGGCTTAAAACTGTATGAACAGAAACAGTAGTGATGGCAAGGGGATAGATTTCAAAGTTTGTGCCCAGGTAAATTAATTGTCCATTAAAACAACCAAAAAACCTCAAAGGCAAAATAGAATCCAAAGTTGCTAAAAATGTGTTCTCTATAATGTTCAGTTTCAAAGCAAGAAGTACTAGGTATTCAAAAACATAAAAAATAAGTCACACGCTAAGGGGAAAAAAGCTATTGATAAAAACCATCTAATTCAGATTCAGACTCCACTGGATTTAGCAGACAGATTTTTAAGTTACTATTACCTATATACTCTCATATTTTCAAAAAGTACACATAACTAAAAGGAAATATGCTCATAATATGTGAACAAATACGGAATCTCAAGAGATAAATAGAAACTATTTTTTAAAAAATAAATGAAAATTCTAGAACTAATTAATATAATAATTGAACAAAAACACTAGCTGGATTTAATAGCAGATTTAATATGTAAGAAGAAATAGTTAACTTGAAGAAATATCAGTAGAAATCATTCAGTGAAAAAACAGAGGGAAAATATTTAAAGACCAGTAAACATTTTCTCAGCTCTCTGGGATAATAACAAGCACCCAAACATATATGTAATTGGAGTCCAAGAAGAAAAAAGAGAGAAAGAGAGAGTCAGAGAAAATATTTTAAAAACTGAAGGGTGAAACTTTGCAAAGTTGGTGAAAGTTGTAACTTACAGAATATTAATGAACCTAAAATGGAATAAATGCAAAGAAAACAAAATCTATACAACATAACAGTCAAAGTGATGAAAGTCAAAGATAAAATCTTGGAAACAACAAGAAAAAAATTGACTTATTACACGGAGTGGAACAATACAGTTAACACCTGACTTCTCATTATAAACAGTGAAAGTGAGAAGACATTTGAATAGTATATTCAAAGAGCATATTGAAAGAAGAAAAATGAAAAACCCCTGAAAAATCCACCAGGCAAGAAGTCAATATCCAGTAAAATGATCCTTCAAAAAAAAATGCACTCTCAAGAAAGTAACAGAAAATGTATTGCTTGCAGAACTGCCCTACAAGAACTGCTAAGAGAAGGCCATCAAGCTGAGTGAGTGTCTCTAGATGGTAACTTGGAGGTAAAAGTTAGAACAAAGTACACCGGTAAAAGTAAATATGTGGGTAAAGCTAAAAGAGATGTTTCTTTGTTTCTCCCTCTTAATATCTTTAAAAGACATATGGCTGTTTAAAATTGTGACACTGTATTTTTGGAATCAATATGTATGTATATGAAATATGCATGACAAGAATCTCACAAAGAAAAGAAAGAGCGTAATGAAGCTATGATGTAATGAAACTATAATATCATTAAGTTTCAGTATTTTACCAGAAATAAGTTAATATTAAGTTAGATTTTATAAGCTAGAGCAACCACCAAAAACATGTACAGAAACATAGCTAAAGAGTGAAAAATAACTAAAGTATATACTAAAATATTTGCTTAAAACAAATGAAATTAGTAAAACTGCATCACAAGAACAAAAAGAAAAGAAAATTACCAAATGGCAGGTACAAATTCAGCCCTGTCAATATTACATTAAATGGGAATGGAGTGAACAATTGAATCTCAGTTAAAAATTATCAAACTGGATGATACAGCAAGATACAGCCATATGTTACCTCAAAGAGATGCACTTTACATTCAAAGACATACCTAGGATGAACATAAAAAGATGTAAAAATATGTACCCTGAATATATTAAGCATACGGCAAATAGAATAGCTATTTAAATATCAGGCAAAGTATATCTTAAGGCAACACCAGAGACAAAAATAAGCATTTCATAATGACAAAAGGGAAACGAGAACAGGAATATATAACAATTATAAATATTTATGTACCTAAAAACAGATACCCAGAATAAATAAAGGAAAAACTCACAGAATTAAAAGAGAACTAGACATATTAGCTATTATAGTTGGAGATTGTAATATGCCTCTGCCAGTAACTAATAGAACAAATCCATACATATAGAGAAGGCAAACAGTACTATGAACTAACGACTTAATTAAGATGGATAAAATACCCTACCCATTAACAGAAGTATCTACATGCTTTTCAAGTTTGACTAGAGTTTTCACTAGGATATACCTTATTCTAGACCACAGATAAAATCTCAATGAATTGGTCTATCTGTATATTGTTATGGCAGTACTTTATCCTCTTGGTTACTATGATTGTATAGCAAAATTTGAAATCTGATAATAAGTTCACTGATTTTGTTCTTTTATTTTAAAATTATTTTGTTACTCTAGGTCCTTTGCATTTTCATATACAATTTCAATCACTTTGTTGGTTTCTATAAAATGCCTCCTGGGATATTGATAAGGATTATGTCATAGCTATAGACCAATTTGAGGAATATTCCCACTGAGTCTTTCAATCAAAGAACTCAATACATACGTCTCCGTTTATTCTTTTCTGTTAGTTATTTTATGGATTTTAATGAAAATTTTCTGCAAATATGTTGTCATATTTACTCTTAGCTTTTTTATGTTATTGTAAATAGAGTTGTCTTTTAAAATTTCAATTCTGAACTTTTCATCTTCTAGTGCAGAAAAAGATAATTTTTAAATATCAACTTGTATCCTGTAATGTTGTTGAACTCCCTTATTTGTTTTACTGCTTTTACATTCTTTAGGACTTTTTTTTTATTCAGAATCGTGTTGCCTGTAAGTAGAGGCTAGTTATTCCTTTATAGTCTGTATGTCTTTATTTTTTCTTGCTCAATTGGTCTAACTAGTACATCCTACACAGCACTTGATAGAACTGATGAATGTGGGCATCTGTGTCTCATTTGTGGTCATAAGAACATTAGCCTTTCTCTATCAAATATGTGGTTAGCTGGAGGTTTTTCACAGATGCTGTCAGGTTGAGGAATTTCCACTCCTAATTTCCTGAAAGTTTTTTCATGAGTGGGTGCTGAGTTCTCTGCAATACTTTTTCTGCAAGGGGGATCTGAGGGAAATTTTGGGGATGATGTGGCTGCTTTAAAACTTGATTGTTGTGATGATTGCACAACTGTGTACTTTTACCATAACTCAGCAAACTGCTCATGCAAATTGAATGAATTTCCTTTTGCATAAAATACACTTCAGAGAAGCCATGTGAGAGTATTTCTGATGGGGGTAGATCAGCAGGGGATGGCTTTATTCAGCAACAATGGTGATAGCAGTTCTAATAATCGTAGTTACTTAATAGGCCTTGCAGTAGGTATTAGCTTCAATCCTAGAGTGGTCCCTACAGGAGGCAGCACGTTGTGCCTGAGGGCAAACAGCTGGACCTGCTGGCTGCTGGGGTGCCCGGTGGAGCACCTTGAGTACTGTCTCCTAAAAGGGAGGCTAAATTTCTATTGCCCTTAAGTTCATGAAAAATAATTATAACAATAATTTATTTATTCTTCATAGACTATAAGCTACATGAGGTTGTATGTGTATACTCAAAAATGCATGCATTTGTATCTTCACAAATGTTTTTTGCATTTATCCCAAAGCCCTGTAAATAATATATGACAAATACATGTTTAACAAATGAATGAATGAATTATTTCTAAAAGCCAATCTCAAAATTTTGACAAGGGCAAAGCAGGAAATGTACGACCTAATATCCTGTACTTCTAAGACAGCAGGCCCTCCCACTGCAGTTGCTTTGTCTTCCATTAGTACAATATCCCAGACTATTGGCAGAGTCCACATCACGAAGCTTCTCCTTCCATGTTCTCCCTTATTGGACTAATGTCACTCTACTGACAGTTTTAAACAATCCATGTTGTGTTATAGTGGATAAAACTGAGTGGGGCTGCACCAAATCACAGCTTTACCATGGTGTGATTTTTGAATGAAATGGTTTAACTTCTAGAAGTCTTAGTTGGTTGCTTATAAGGTGGGAATCCCAGTAACTCAACTTACAAACAAAGGCAGTGCATAACGTGGGGTACCTGGCAAAGTACCTGGTGCAGAGTTCTTGCTCCTGTGTGTGACAAGCGTGTGTGTGAGTGTGTGTGTGCATGCGCACGCATGCACCATTGTAACTACCAACTCCTCAACCATTTAAATGGTTTGCAGACTGCAAGCTTTCTAGTCTGTAAAGAATTTATTCTTAGAAGATTCAGTGCTCTGAGTTGCAGTTATCCGGCAAACAAACGTCAAAATTAAAACGGGTAACAATCAGTCATTCACTGTCATTTAGACCAAGTATCCACAGGACTAGGAGGCGTATCCAAAATGTCTACTTTTATTTTCATCTTAATAAACATCCATAAGTAGAAGGAAAATATTTGAACGTACTTGTGACTTTAGGCATGAACTAAATCTCTCCTTAATTTCACTTATGAAGCATCTGAAAGTCATCTTTGAAAGGAAAATGTTTTTCTGTTTAATGAACCGTCTGTACTTTGGGGCTTGTGGCAGGGAGGCCCTCGCTCTGAGCTGCTTTGGAGAGGAGGCGGCGGACACGGCCAGCTGTCAGGTCATCAAAGGCTGCACTGCGCTTCCCATTTTCGATGATTTTATCTCCAGCTCCGGTCACACAAGAAGACTGTCCCTTTGATTGAATGATTTATAGTATTTCTTCAGGGGATTACAAAATTTGTGGGGAATATTTTTCAAGGTTTCTCATATTTCGGACAGGTGGCAGCCTATTTTTAACAATTACTTCAGGTGTTTTCCTGATTTCTGCTCCTCAAAGGAACTGAGTTCTGTTTGTCTTGCTTTTCTGGACCAGGCGGGGTTCCAAAGTGCTGGGCCAGGCCCCTGGGCTTGCATTCTGCTGGGCGAATTGAATTTGCAGGAAACTCACCTGCCTTTTATAATGAAAACAATGTTGTGTATTTCTCTGGAGTCTAATAGGGATTACTTTTGAGTGATGGGATTGGGAAGAATAATTTTTATTTTATTCTCTCTCTTTCCAAAGTCTCTATAGTGAACATATTTTACTTCTGTAACAGAAAATAAGTACTTTCATTTCCCTAAAGATAGCTATTATAAGTTACGGACTTCGATCACTGATAAATACATTGAAGACTCAGTTTTATTGTTAAAATTGTGCTTTGACATTATAACCCACAGATCAATTAAAGGCACATTAGGCTTAATTTTGTTTTCTAAGAACTTCAAAAATATGTGTAAATACATAAAACATTAAAAAAGGCTTATGACACTTTAGAAAACTAGTGAATTCAGAGACAAGGGAGACATATGGTGTTTGTATACATAAATAGCAAAGTTTTAAACTTATATTGCTTTTATTTGCATATCAATTTGGAATTCAATATAATATGCAAATTGAAAACTCAGGTATCTTAGAGGGATTATCTTCTCACATTTTTATAGCATAATAAATCACTTCCAAATCCTTTCTAATGAATTTACTACTTGTTCTAAATGTAACTACATTGGCATAGAGCCAGTGGAGGGTTATTTGAGAATTTGGTTTGTGCTGTGCAATGGCACAGGGAACAAGAGGGGGTGTTGTGTGGAGGAGAGGAAGGGGTTGGGGGCTGGAGGATGGTGGAGGTTTGCTGTTCGATCCAGGTTTTTCTTGCTCATCGGGCCACTTTCAGAAAACAACAGGCAATCTGCGTGGCTGGGCAACTGGGTGGTTGATGGCCCCTCACCCCCATCATGTCCCAGCAGATACCTTTTACATCTTGCAGCTTCTATACTGGCAAAGCCCTGTCGAGGTGGGCGAGAGGAGGGTGGAAGTTTAGGCCTTTCAAGTGAGGGAGGTGGTGCATCAGAGGGGCGGGGAACCTCCTTCTGTTCTTAGAGAAGAGCCAGGGAGCAAGGCCCTGGCAGCTGGGATGGCAGAGCCAGGCCAGCCACTCTTCTTTCCATTTCCCGCCACAGAGCACGCTGCAAGCTCTAAAGATGTTCAGAACTTCTCATTTTTCCATGTATAAATATGGATGTGGCTTTCGCACTCTCATAGTCACACCCTTTTATTCACACCCATTTTTTGGATTTCCACCATCACAGCGGCTGACATTTGGGCTAAGGGGCTGAAGAACATGCAGAGCCTGGAGCAGGAAGGAAAGTGTCTGAAAAGGAGCTGAGGAGTCTGACCTGGGGGCTGCCTCTGACAGCCTGTGTGGACTTAAGGCTCGTTTCTTTGACGGGCTCCCAGGCACACTCTGAGCACTGTGAGGCCTCCAGGGAAGGTCACTGCTGCCCCTGCTCCCCCAAACCCTGGCCAGGACATTTCTCTGAGTGGATGGAGTCCTGCGGGTCTGCTGTCAAGGGCAGTCCACACACTGAGCTGGGCATGAGCCAGTGGGGTCATGCCAAGACGTCCTCACCTGCCAGGTGAAGGACAGTCTCACAGTACCTGGTCTCACAGCAGCTTCTCCAAGGAGACTTGGGGGCTTCCAGCACATTCGGCCCTCCCTGAGGCGTGTGTGTGGTGGAGGCTGTCTACCTCTAGGTACAAATGTCCTAAGCAGCACCCTGAGTACCTTGGTGAACAGTCACATTCTAATGTCTAACTCATGCACTGCGTCCTGCACATTTCCAGAACACAGATCCGGGTGATGGGTCTGTTGCCAGTGGGGTGGCCCGGTGGGCATTAGAGACTCTCCTGTTCCCCCTTTTGCTGCCAGTTAAATGTGCTGCCTGCTTCCTCAGAGGGGCCACATCCCATCAGAACTCATGCCTCATCGATTCTGTTCCCCAGGGAGTGGACCGTGGAGAGACGGGTGCTTGAGGGGACAGAGGAGGCCAGAGGTTGGCCAGAGTCACAGCAGCCAGCCCAAAGCCAGGGCGTCTGACACAACAGTGGTTTCATAGCAGCTATGTGGCCGATGGAAAATTGAGCCTGCACGCTGTGGAGTGCCTCATTCCCTCCACCACTCTGAAATCAGGCAGTTCTGGGATCCTGGCCTTGGGTGAGTTCCACAATCTCACTGAGCCCGGCTCTTCTTATCACTGAAATAGAGTTTGTAGTGGTGGCTGTGCAGGGGCTCCTGCAAATTACAGAGGAGGTGATGTGAGCATCACCAAGAGCAGTGACAAGCACATTGAAGGCAGCTAGTCCCGAAAACACGTCTCTAACTCCAGGCTCTAAATACGTCTCTGGCCTCCCAGCCAACTCAACAAGTCTTCCTGAAGATGCAGCACAGATCCCATGGAATATGTCCAATCCTTCTTCCTCCCCACAACCTGCTCCCATCCTGTCTTCCCTAACTCTGGGTCTTAATCCCCTCGGGCTACTATAAAAGCCCTATAATAAAATTCCATGGACTCAGTGGCTCACACAGTAGACATTGGAAAGGGGAAGGTTTGCAGGCCCTGGCAGATTGGGTTCCTGGTGAGGGGCCACTTCCTGGCTTGCAGAGGACGCCTCTTGCTGTGTCCTCACAGGAGGGCGAGAGCACACTCTGGGGCCTCTTTCTTGTCTTAAAAGAACGCTCATCCTGTCAAGCGTGCTCCACTCTCATGACCTCCTCTGAACCTAATCACCTCCCAAAGGCCTCACCCCAAACACCATCACATTGGAGGTGCAGGCTCAGCATGTGAATTCACGGAGGACAAAATTTTCAGTCCATAAAAAAGAGTGTGGCTACAGTCTCCAGGAAACCAGAAGACTCCAAGTCTTGCAATCCCTCACACGGGACCCCTATGTTCAGCAGATCCTGGATTTTCCACGTCAAGCCTGAGCCACTTCCTCTCCTGCAGCTCCCTGCACTGGGCTCTCTTCTCTCTGTCACCTGGAACACTGCCAGGGCCTCCTCACCTGGTTTCAGGCCCCTGCCCACTGCTACCTGCCTTGAGTGACAGCCCTAGGCCCCAGCTACTTCCTTGTGGGTGGTGGAATAAACCTGGAGCTCCTTAGGAAGATCAAGAGGGCCCTGCCTCAGACCAACTCTCTTGTAGCACTCGAAGCCTCTCCTATCCCCTGAGGCCTTCAGGCCACGGGTGCCCTTCCCTTCACGGTCTCTGAGCTCCTCCAGGAGGCACCTGCCCCACCGATGGCTGCTTTTCCACCTAGGCTCCTCCTCCCCTGCTGGACTCCGAGGGCCTTGGGGCTGGCTCTGTGTCTGTGAACACATGGTCACAGGGCACTCAGCACTAGCACCCTCAGGAAATGCTGCAGAGTGGAGCAGTTAATAGATTTCACAGCAGTGCTACTCTCATGGTGGAATCCAGGCTCTACAGTGAAAATCCTTGAAGGACTTTTGAACCCACATCCTGAGGGGCAGTTGGTGGGGTGGATTGCTGTGCAGAGCTGTGCCAGGCACCTCTTCTGACTGCTGCTTCAGCAACAGCGTGGATGGCAGCATGTCCCAGATAAGCATTAACAGTGCATTCCCACCACCCGAGAGGCAGACAGGAGAATGGGCAGGGCGTTCACATACCTTGTTCAAAGGAGGGGGCTCCACTCTGGAGTCTGCCCTGTGGGTGGCAGGCAGGGTGCTCTCTTGACTCCTCTCTCTAGGGAGTGCAGTGAAATGTGGTCAGCAGAGAAGGACTGATGTGGGAGCACCCAGGCTGCCAGCAGGGACGGGGAGATTTTATTGCAAAGCCTAGTAAAAAGAAGAGTCCGGTGCGATAATTAAATCTATAGACAGTTCAGACAGTTCAGAGCTATATTAAGATCTCTGCTTTCTCTTCACATGTAGAATGTAAGTTCCTCTTGCAACTATTTGTTTTTTTTTTGTCCCCCAGGAATACAGAAAATAAATATAATAAGAAAAGAGGAAAAGCGAAGCCTTTTCCAAGGAACATGAAGAAACTGCAAACGACATTATATTTGCAATGTTAGCCTTTCTGGCATGATGTTTTTATTTTGCTATTTGCCAATTACATCTGAAAATGAAAGCCCAGTGTACACCGTGACTTCCATGCTGAGTGTGGCCTTTCAGGGGAGCTCTAGGGTGCATTGAGGTTTACCCAGCAGCCCCCAGGCCAATGTGGTGTCAAGGACTCAGTGGCTGTGAGGCTGGGGTAGGGGCTGAGGGTGACTCCAGGCAAAATGCATTCCTCAAAGAACAACCTTTTCAGTGCAATGGCTGGGGACTGAGCCATAGCTCCTCAGATGAGGCGGGGGCCAACAACAGGACACCGTGCCCACTCCTGGTTGGTTTGCTTTGGAAACACATTTTAAAGAGGTGGCCACACACTTTTTCATGTCTATTTATTTTTTTTCTTCCTCAAACTCAGCTTAGGGGTACTGGGACAAGCAAGCAGAGAACTGATGTGTTCTAAATCCTTTAGGATGCAGACTGATATATAAATGTAACATTCTTCAGGTACAATTTAATGAATTAAATTTTTAAATAAATTTTAAAAGGACAAGTTACATAAAGATTACACTAACTCAAATCATGGAACAGTTTTCCGATGAGAGCATCTTCCTAAAGCTTTGCTCTGGGAAGGCCTGGGGTGATGAGGCAGGGCCTCCAGGCTCCATCTCTTCCCTCCAGGATGAGCTTTGAGACCTCGGAGTTGGTTGGTGCAGTGGCCTCTGGTCACTGGGGGCAGGAGATGTCATGTGCAGAGGGAGGAATATCCATGGACACGTGTTTGTTGAATACCTAAATTTGCACGTCAGTTTGAGGCAACTGAAATTCACTTAACAAGAGGTGGCAGGGCAGCAGAAGGAAGCCGAGGTGGCACAGGAAAGGTGGGAGCATGAGAGGCTGGGAGCAACCACCTGTCCCTCTACCCACCCACAGTGACCTGCTCTGCAATAAAGCAGCACAGACATCGGAGAGAGGGAGAAGTAGCCAAGCATTCCCTTTGTGTCTCCTCTAGTTACTTGCTCTCCTCCCCCACTCAAATCTTCACACCCCGGTTTCTAGAATTTTCCATGCAGCAATGTTTCTTGCTGCCAAGACTGACGTTTCACATCATTTTCCAGGTGTCTTGTTCAATCTCTATTCAGAATGGGGAAAATGGCAGACAGCTTCTCAGCAAGTGCCACAGCTTGCAATTTTGCAGAGCAGCAAAAATGAGATTAGAGCCTAATGTGTCTAGACAGCATATTTAAACAACCAGAAAGGAAACACAGATATCTCTGGCTCACAGTATTGGTGCTACGTGGTTTTGTGCTCTCTGCTCCATTTTCTTTCTTGATTTTCCCTAAAGGGAGCCAAGATGTGCGGCGTGCACGTGTTGCAGCTCTTGTATTGTCTGCTTATTAGTGCTGGATCAAATCAATTCACCAGCATCTAAGAATCAGCACTTCTATGACTTAAAGCCTATCTTCCTATCACCCAGAATGTGCCAACAACGTACAAAAAATCTCTTCTTTCTGGACGTCACCTACTGATGACGACTTCCTTCATTTATCTGTAACAACTCATCCTTAATTTCTTAAAACATGGAATAAGAGTTACTATATGTAATCAAAAGTATCTGAGACAGGTCTCAATAGATTTAGAAAGTTTATTTTGCCAAGGTTAAGGACGCACCCATGACACAGTCTCAGGAGGTCCTGAGGGCGTGTTCCTAAGGCTGTCGGGGTACAGCTTGGTTTTATACATTTGAGGGAGACCTGAGACATCAATCAATGCATATAAGATGCACATTGGTTCAGTCTGGAAAGGCGGGACAATTCGAAGCATGGTAGGGTGGGGGCTTCCAGGTCATGAGTAGAGAAGAGACAAATGGTTGCTTTCTTTTGAGTCTCTGATTAGACTTTCACTGAATACACAATTTACATAGGAGAGGAGGGGTATAAGAATAGTCACTTATGCTTTAGTCTGGCCTAGTGAATCTGCATTCTTACATTAACAATAGGGTGACAGAAGCAATCAGCTATGCATTTGTCTCCAGTGAGCAGAGGGATGACTTTCTGTCCCTCATCTGTGCAGATAACCTTTAACAATTTACATTGCCAGGGTGAAATTCAACAGAACTCTTTTAGGGTCAAGATCTTGAGGTCCACAAGGAATTTGCCTGATGTAGTTCCAACCTTGACTTTCCCCTTTGGCTTAGTGATTTTGGGGTCCTGAGATTTGCTTCATATATACATTACGTATGTATGTGAAAGGAAAATAAAGATACTTGTACTTGGAAACATTGGTTCATTTTTTTTACATATGTATATACGAAACAAATACAATCTGTCCACAAGGAAATTCCTTTCATATATATAGATATGAAAGAATGAACCAATATTTCGAAGTACATGTTATATAGGAAGAAAAGTAAGTGTTTCATGCAAAGTAGAATAAGCTAGCATGGTGCATGTAACAGGATAGAGAGACTTCGAAGGAGGAGGAGGGTCAGACAATGGTGTCTACATCTGTGGAGGACATTGAAGTGGGAACATTCATGGACGATAGGATGGTGAAACCAGGTGCTGAGCAGAAGGCTGTAGTTACCTCCTTTCAAAATATTTTTATTCGTAGAGAAAGAACTTTTCTAAGGGAAGCACTAATTGAACACAAAATACAAAACCCATAGGGGACGCACCCACAAATTATCTGCAGTCTCACAACCGTGCAAGCCTCCCATCTGTCCCCTTGCTGGCCCCCACCTCTCCACAGCAGAACGTCTTTTCACCTCTACTTGGCCAAAACCCTGGGTGCTTAACTTGGAGAAAGAGCTCAACCCATCTGGCTGAAACCTTTCAGCAGGCGAGGACAGAGAACACCACCAGAAATGGAAGCATTGAGAACATTTTGGGAATAGTGAGAGGGAGAAATTTAGATAGAAAGATATTTTTCAATCCTGTGGTTATTTTTAATGCATCTTTACATTCCTGCAAACAAAACTGAATGGAACTGTATTCCCTCAGAGAGAAGAGTTCAAAGGAAAATATTAGACCAAAACAAGTAATACAGCCAGTTCTGTCAAGCAGATTGAATTCCAAACATTCACTTTAAGATATTTGTGAAGAATTTTGGTCAATTATTCTGAAATGAAACAATGACAACTGGGCAAGAGGAAGTTCTCCAAAGTATCTCAAATGCTGTCCCATCCGCCCAGGGACCCACTCACCGTTCCTGACGGTGCTTTTTGAGGAAACCTATAAGTTAAGGCCGTAAATTTATTTTCAAACTGGGGAGAAAGCCTCTCAGAATAGCGCTGGCATCAATTTTGTGCCAGCTCTTTACATCTTCACTATTCGCTTCTTAAAGGTATTTTGAATCAGGATGTGGGACAGGATGGTGGGGGGCGGTTAGATAGGATTTTCCTGATGACTGTTGAAAATATATTAGTATTTCATTCAATTAACTGCTGGTAAGGCAAGGGCTACCTGAGTGATGTGACGGTGTTGGACAATCTGGACTCCTGCTTAGATTCTTCTCAGTTACAATCACAACCCTAAAGTCACAGCTCATTCCATCTCCCTGCTCACTGTGCATGACGTTTCGCATCCTGTCAGAAGTTGAGATCTTCAATTTCAGTACTGATATAGCTCCTTTTCCCAACCATGAGCATAGCAATTCAGGTGCACTGACAAGAGAGTACTTGATGGAGACATGTCTAGTGTCTTATGTTACAGAAATAAGTCATTGAAAGAGACACAATTACCAAAGCTAGAGATAAACACATGTATTTTCCAAATAAATGGGAAGAGTAAGGACTTTATAATCAGCTGGACTGGAATTTAATCCTCCGTTTAATCCAAGGCTCTGAGAGTTCTCTGCACTTCCCCTTTCCTTATTTTCTAGATAGAGATAATGATGTCTACCTCTCAAGGCAGGTGTGGAAAATGTACATCACAAGACAATTGTTGCACATAATAACCACTGTAAAAGAACACTTCTATTACACAGAGCTGAACTAATTTTTAAAACATAGTTGGAAGAGTGCTTATGTATTAAAATTAGATTGAAGGAGACAGGTATTTCTGGGAACCTGACCTTATAAAAACCTGAGCATCTAACAATTGTAATGGTAGCTGCCACTTAGTAGAGCTTTAAAATAGCTCTAAACAATTTGCAAATGCTGACCTACTTATTTCTTACCCACCCTAAGAGATAGGTAATAGTATCATTTCCAGTTTACAGATGGCGTAACTGAGACAGGGATGTTATAAAACATTCCAAAGTGCATGCATCTGCCCAGAGGGACTGGGATTTGAACCAAGGCAGAAAGGCTTGCAAACCCCCTCCCCCCCGAAAAAACAAACAAACAAACAAAAAAAACCAACTAAGAAACAGGTAGAAATGTTGGATATATTATAGTAAATATACTTTTAAATATATCAAAAATATATCAGGAAAGCATGAGAAACGTCCAGCAATACCAACATTTGAGAGAGCCTTGAAAAGAAGGGTACAGGGAGCAGCTTTCACTGCAGCTTCCCGTTAGGCACAGAAGACAGGGAAAGAAGACTGGGAGTGGGAGTGACAAATCTGTGTAATGAAAGCCATGGGTCTACACAAGATCTATGGCATAAAATTATGACCCTGAAAGGACTACATAGTCAATGAAAAGGTGGAGAAGAAAAATGCTGATTAGTTCAAAAAGCAAACAAGTTTAGTTTTCTTGCCTATACCTGAGCGGAAGGAAAATTGTGCCTCCAGAGAACATGTAACAAGGGCCTGCCAACCAGCTGGAATGCATGTCACGTATGCACCGAGGTAATGAATTGTCAGAAACGTGGCACACAGCTGGAATACCCTCATGGCAACCAAAAAACAAACACAGAACCACCCTTTAGGGACTCACTTGAAACCCAGTCTACCCAAGATTACCAGACATAATGCCCATTTGAGATGAATTCCCAGTGCAACACACAAGGAGGGATTCTACAATGACAAGAGCTGAAAGACACAATCTAATTAGGATGAGATGTCCGAGAACTTCAGATGATAGAACTTCAGGGTGAAACTATGAGATAAGAACATTTAAAATAATTAAAGGCATAAAGAGACCTCAACATGTAAGGAAAATGTAAGATACAAACAAAATACCAGGCAGATATGAAAAATTACTTAAGAATAAAAATGAAAAATTGAGTGGATGAGGGAATGGGAAGGTTACACAAGGCAGAAGAGAGATTTATGAAATGCTTAGACATATTAGCACTGAATAACTGTTTTTTTAAAAATAAAAATATAGCATATATGTGTATATATGTACATGCACACACACATACACACATGTGTACATATACGCTTAGCAGAAATGAAGGACAAGACTATTGCTTAACAACATATGATGTAATCTGAATTCCAGAATGGGAAATATAGAGAATGAAAGAAAAGAACTATTCAAAATATACTGGCTAGAATTTTCTTCAGAAATGAGGAAAAATCTAAATCTTCCTAAGCAGAACTCTCAATGAATCCAACTAGAAAATAAAAAACACCCAACACATACCTAGAGTATCATAGAAAAATTATAAACTCAGAGAAAATAAAAAAAGATCTTAAATTTGACCAGTAGGAGAAAAAAACAGGTTTACTTATATAGTGAAAATTTGCCTGACATAAAACTTATCAATATTAACAATATAAATTACTTGGTAATAAAATATTCTCCAATGTATTAAATAAAACATTCTTTTTTTGTGGAGTTCTATACCCAGCTAAACTATAATAGCTCATGTTAAATAATGTCATTTTCAGACAAAGATCGAGAAATTTCACAATTAACTAAAATTTTGTAAAAGTAAAAGAGAAAAGAAGACTGAAGTCACAATAAACTGCAAGAAAGAATAGTTGGTAAATCTAATGACCATCAACTGTCTGAAGCAATAAAAATAGCAACTATTATTTTTCATCATTTGTTCATCATGATGAAAAAGAGGAACTGAAGAACTGGGCAACAGTATTACATAAAATAGGAGTTCAGTGATCTAAATTACCACCTTCACGCCTGAGGAAGAATACAGAGATTAACTTACTTTTCTTTGTTAAGTCAAATATATATGTTGAAACTTTGAGTGCTGTAGGGTGAGGGATCCCCCTCCAGATTACTTAAAGTGTGTGTCCACTGCCTGAACACTGAAGGCTGGGCAGTGAGCCAAGGCCACAGTGCCCAGCTGAAGATTAGGTGTCCCTGAAAAGCCAAACATCCCAGAGACAATCTGAGAAAAATAGTCTCATTATTCAAACACAACAGACTAAGAGAAAATTAGCTTAACACCAGTGGAGAGGGCTGAGTGCAGTGGCTCAGACTTGTAATCCCAGTACTTTGGGAGGCTAGGGCAGGAGAATCATCTGAGCATAAGCATTCGAGACCAGCCTGGGCATCATGGTGAAACCCCATCTCCACAAAAAATACAAAAATTAGCCAGGTATGATGTCTCACGCTTGTAATCCCAGGTACTTAGGAGACTGAGGCAGGAGAATTGTGTAGACCGAGGAGTTTGAGGTTGCAGTGAGCTATGTTCATGCTGCTGCTCTCCAGCATGGGTGATAAAGTGAGACCTGATCTAAAAAAAAAAAAAGAAGAAGAAACAGTAGCTTTTGAGACAGGAGGTGGTACAGATCTGTAGGGCTGTCTTGCTATGTCCAGGAGTGCCCTGCACGTGTAAGTCCTAACAAACTCATCTACTCATCAAGCTGTGCTGGTCCATAACTTTCTTCAGTCTCTTGGTTCCTTTCCAGTTTGGGGGCTGGGGGAGGGGAGATGTCACAGTCCCAAGTTTTTCTTGTAACAAGTGTGGCCACAAAAAGGACTTGCAAGATAATGTATAACTTTCATGTTATTCATAGAAATAAAATGTACAGACATCTGATTAGTATGATAGACAGCAAGAAAAAGACAAAAAGGTTCAGAAATAAGAGGAGATTTAACACCCCTCTCAATTTTATAACTGATATAGTAATATGTACATTATAATTGACTAGTTTGATTGAATAAATCATACATAGCATGGAACTCTGTCCTCGATTACAATTATTTTTGAACACATACAGAACATTATAAAAACTGGCCTCCTATTAATGAAAGAATTTCATCAAATACTAAAGAATATCTGTCTGAGGAACACATATAACGATAATGACACTTTAGGGTAAAAAATCTAAATAGAAATGTTCTAAAACTACTGAGAGAGAGACAGAGAGACTCAGAGAAAAAGAGAGAGACTGAAAGAGTCAGATTTCACAGGTTACTTACAGAGAAATGAAAATTTGGATGAGAACATTCTTCCCTATGCAATGACAGATGCTAGAATATGTGAGGTAGAATATCTTCAATGTTTTTGAAATCCTTGGGAAAAAATTATTTTGTGTCATAATACTAGATCTTGCTCAAGCAACATTCAAGTATAGGAGTTAAATAGTTAAGAGTGTAAGACAAATCTTCACAAACTGTACAAACCACAAACACTTTCTGGGAGCATTTCCAAAAATTTATAGAATGAAAATTGTACCAAAATTCAAAATGAAAGCTATAAAAGAGAAGATGTTGTATTAGTTCACTTTGATACTGATATGAAGAATTACCTGAGACTGGCAAATTTATAAAGAAAAAGAGGTTTAATGGACTCACATTAAAGAGGTTTAATGGACTCCACATGGCTGGAGAGGCCTCACAACCATGGTGGGAAAACCTGTCCCCATTATTCTATTACCTTCCATCAGGTCCCTCCCATGACATGTGGGAATTATGGGAGCTACAGTTCAAGATGAGATTTGGGTGGGGACACAGCCAAACCATGTCAGGTGTCAAACACAAGAAATAATGACGTGTAAAACAATACCACCCAGTAAGATTTTTGGTTGATTCTGAATAATGTGCTTCAGTAAAGTAAGTTAACACATGCAAACCTGAAATAAGTTCAGTAATGCTTACAAGGTGAGACACAATGGAAGTGGATGGGGAATCCAAATGTGGGAAGGTTTTTGCCTTGTTAGAGGGAGGAGGTGAAATCTAAACATTGATTACATGCTTTTATAGACTAACTGGATAATTAAGGGTACTCTAGAAAATGTACATCAGATTTACAAATTCAAAATTACCGGAATAAAATTGGAAGAAAAATCTCCATAAAAATGAACTCACAATGAAAATAAAATTAACTGTTCAGATTGCACAAGGAGTCAACTCACTGTAAGACAGAATCAAATAGGCAAATTAAATTCTCAAGAATTTCATACTCAGGAAGAAGTTATACAACAAAGAAGCAGGAGGATCACTTGAGGCCAGGAGTTTGAGACCACCCTGAGCAACATAGTGAGGCCATGTCTCTACAAAAAAAATTTTAAGAATTAGCCAGGCATGGTGGTGTGTCTTAGCTGTAGTCTCAGCTACTCAGAAGGCTGAGGTGGGATGATCACTTGAGCCCAGGAGGTTAAGGCTACAGTGAGCTGTTATTGTGGCATTGCACTGCAGCCTGGGCAACAGAGTGAGACCCTGTCTCAAAAATAAATAAATAAATACATATAAAAATTACGTTAAAAAATAATGTTGAAAATTATTGAGGAGATTTTTTTTAAAGTGTAGGGTTTGTGATGGAAAGGCAGGTGACTATGGAAAAATGAGGATTTAATAAAGAAAGACAACTTCTGGAAACTAAAAGTAGGATTATTTTTAAAAAGCAAAAAAAAAAGTGTTGAACAGCACATTTAATACGTTTGAAAAGACAAGAATTTATTGGAAGACAAGTATGCAGAAATCACCCAGAATTAGACATGAAGAGATGTGGTGATGGTTATTTAAGGAAATGATTGAATACAGCTCAATGGGAGAAGGTTGAACACATTCTGATTGGGAGAATTTGGGGCCAGAGTTGGTTTTCCAAAAGTAGTGGCAAAGATTTTTTTCAGGCCCGGGGAAAGACCTGTTAAGGAATCATCCCAAGTTCTGAACAGAATAAATAAACAAAGCTCGCGCACACACACACACGTGTGCAATTTCTTAACACCAGATAGAGGAGAAAAGCCTTGAAGGCAAACAGAGAAAAGAGAGATTACTCATAAAGGAATGACAGTTTCACTGACATCAGGGTCTTCATCATAACAAAAGGAGTTTTCTTTAAAGTGCTCAAGGCAGATAACTGCCAATTTAGGAATCAGAAAAGTCAAGACACATGGAAATGATCAGAAACACACTCTCACTCAGTGGCTTTTGGTAATTGAAGGAAATCCATGATGAGGAACTGAATTTAGAATAAAGGAACTGGATGCTGGAAGCAACAGTGAGCAGTAAAACTGTGTAGAGACGTTGGCTCATCTAGACAAGTATTAACTGAATAAAATACCAATGCAATTCAGTGCGTTCATGTCTTCAGGTATGAAAATCATCAGACCCAGCTCCTTCACAGGCCCACAGTGACCTGCAGAGGTGGCTCCTTGCCTATCTGGCTAACATCATCTCCTGCCTGTTCCCCTTCATGTACTTGGTGCAGCCACACAGGTGTCCCAGCTGTTCCACTAACGAGCCGCGGCGCTTCATGCATTTGCTTACACTGTCCAAGTTTAAGTTTCCTCTACTAGACTGTGGGTGTCGTAACAACGGCTCACGGAATATTGAAGGGAAGAAACAAAGCTTCTGATAGTCCTTTAATCCACCCCACAGCACCGAATGCACAGCACTCTGCATCTGACAGTTTCCTCAAGAGTTCTAAACTACAAAGATTTTATCCACAGGAGACGCAGACAGGCACACAATGTTCACTCCATTGTTGCCTGATAGGTAGGGTCTAGGTATTACCAAACACACGAGGTAGCTTTGTCTTTGCATGCATGAAGTCTCCAGAGACTGCCCAGTAAATAGCAGAACTATCCACCTTGCTTTAAAAAACTCTGCTGCTGAAAGTCTAAACTGTTAAAAACATTGATCTGCATTGGATTACTTTCAGTAATAAAAAACTACTTGCAAGTTTACTCTAAATACCGGTCTCTCCTAATGCATGGCATCAAAGTCATACATCCAGATATTTTCTCGTGCAAATTTTAGAGACATGTCTATTCATTAGAATGAAACCATTCTCTGAAAGCGAGTTTACAGAGGCTGATATCCAGCGTTAATGCACCGGAGAGAGGAGTCACCTGCAGTGCATTTGAAAAGTTCTCACAGGAAAGCAAAACTGGCACCATCTCTTTTCTCATCAACGTTCATTTCACCAGCTCCTTTTAACATTCCTAGTAATGAATGTGCCATTTCTACGATGCGGGTTATTCCCTGGCATTTATGCTGTTGCCTGAGCTTGCTGCAGCACGTACTTTTCCCTTAGTAACTGCTCTGTTATGACATGGAATCTACCTCGTTTGAAATAACAAATACTCGCAGTAAAACCGCATTTGAAAAGTTCTCACAGGAAAGCAAAACTGGCACCATCTCTTTTCTCATCAACGTTCATTTCACCAGCTCCTTTTAACATTCCTAGTAATGAATGTGCCATTTCTACGATGCAGGTTATTCCCTGGCATTTATGCTGTTGCCTGAGCTTGCTGCAGCACGTACTTTTCCCTTAGTAACTGCTCTGTTATGACATGGAATCTACCTCGTTTGAAATAACAAATACTCGCAGTAAAACCATGTCATGCTAATTTTACTCTTTTGAGGCTTGGTAGAAAAATGGATTCAGCACAACTTTCCCAGATTTAACAGATGAGTAAACACTTTTATTTGTATAAGGAATAATTTTAGATAGTGATTAACATTTATTAAAAAGGATCATTTGACATGAACTAGAAAATAAGAAAATGATATACCGTAGGGGGAGATTACGGACATAGGCATCGGCAGGGAGAGCATGTATGTAGCTGTGGTTTTCTCTTCTTTTGTGTTTATATTGAATTTCTATAATTACAGAGAGGTTTAGATTCTCTTAGTCTCCTCTCTCTCCCTCTCTCTGACACACATGCAGGCGCACACACACACACACACACACAAATAGGTTACTTATTTTGAAAAAAAGAAAATATATTCATATGATGAAACTATAACTTAACTTACAAATGCAGTGACATCTTGGCCATTGTCTACTAATTTATAAGTTTTGATTATTCAACAGGATTAGACACTCTCGGGGAAGAAAGACATTGCTAGCAAAATAATTATGCATGTAAATTTGTAGGCATAAGATAGGAATTTTTTTTCAGATTCCCTCAAGCATATTTAAATTATCTATCCAGTGGCTTGCCAACAACTGATATATGCTAGTTAAAATAATAAATCAAAGCTCCTTGTTAAAACATCAGCCAATGTAATTTACGTTTCTTTAAAAACATTCAATAATTCAAACTCTTCATTAATTTGTTCAGTTAGATCCCACTGACTATAATTAACTTACACATATGTAAACACACTTACACCTGCACACAGGTGTGTAAGTTACCTGAAGAATGACTTCTGAATCACTAACTTATGATATTTCATTGGTCTGAATCTGAACCATCTGTATATTACAATTATATTATTATTTCTTTCACTGTTAATTCAAAATTCTTCTATCTCCTTGCTTTAGGCAGAATATCCCATTTCTATTGTTTGGTTACAGGATACAAGAGCTTTTTAATTTTGATTTTTTTGACACACCAAAGAAGCAAATCTCTTCTTTTTTCCATATTTCGAGGTACGTAAAGTATTGGATTTAACTGAGTGATAGACTTCAGGAATACTATTTAGGAAAAAATGTTAATAAAAGACAGGATTATGGAAGCGGATGTGTCATTGGGAAGCCCATATGTGATTTCCAACCAATGTAGGTAGCTCTTTCTGTAAAAGTTTTATCACTTAAGTAAGATGTAATCAGAAGACAAGCAGAAAACTTTACGAAAGCAAGTTTATTTTACACTTAATCCAGATTCTCAATTCGGGGGAGAACAGTTGTTTGAAGTTCGGGTGGGTTGCTGAGGAATTTTCCTACAGCTTGAAATTACCATCGTACTTTTCCTATTTGCTCTTTTAAGATAGCTGATTGCTACTGAGAGATTTTCAAGGTTAAGGCAATCCGTTGAGTTATGATTCACTCACAAAGAACAAACCGGGAACTCTGTATTTAGCAATTAGAAAATTAAGGTTCGTGTGACACTGACTAGTGATAAGGTTTGTGTGACACTGACTACCTGTCCTCAGTTGTCTAAGACTAAAACTCATGAAAAATTTAAAAGTTAAGAGTGCAGGCAGCAGACAGAAAGAAGAAGGAAGCTAGCCATGGCACTACCAAGAAGCAAATGCTATAAAAGAGAAATGCTCCACAACCAAATGGCCTGCAGGGGAAAGCAGGAGCTGTTTTTCTTGTCTACTTAATAAGAAAGGGATAGCTCACCATGAGCCCATGCAGTAGAAACCAGAAGAATCAGACTGTGGAAATGTGTGAGCCCATAAGGTTGATACTTCTCTCCATTTCATCAATAGGACATCATAAAATGTCACTGAGAAATTTTTGGAAGAATTCTCTGTTTTTGTTTGGAAAGCATGGTGCACTCCCATTTTTTTCACACTCAGTCATCAAGAGCACAACTGAAATGACTTTGAAGGTTTTTCTGAAGTCAGAAGAGGCATCAAGAAGGGACTGGAGTGAGCTAGGGGAGCATGGCTCATGGCGTGAAACACAAATGTGGCAAGGCCAACAAGTACTCAACTCGGAGTCAGGGTTTATCTGCCTCTGTTGCCACTAGTGCTGGCTGAATGGCTTAATTACCAGCTCTGATCAGTAATTATTGGTTGAGCATGCCGTGTCAATTATTATATTGAAATGCTGAGGAGGGTTAAGTTTTGCTGAAGTTTGGGCAAATCACATAGCCTCTCAGTCTACTTATCTGAAAAATGAAAATTAAGTTACTGAAGTCTTCAGGTAACCACAGTCAGAATAAAGTCCATAAATGTGCTAAAACAATAAGACAGATAATGAAAAATTATTCTACACCAGGTACTGTGCTAAATGCCTTATCGACTTTATCTTATTTAATTCTAAAGCCATATATAAATAAGAATGACCTGCAAAACTTTATCTGGATTGCTTGACAAGGAAAGAGCTAGTATTAGAAGAAGGGAAAGGGCATATGCAGAACTATGACCCTTTCTTCACTCCAGCAGGAGGTGTTTTGCCCATCGTCAACTTCCTATTGAATTGGCACCTTTTCCCATGAAACACAGAGCAAAAGGTACACAGTTCCCCAGCTGGTGCACAGTGTCCTGGTGCCTCCAGATATCCTCTGGCTCACACATGCCTTTGTGAGATACCAAAAATATAGAGGATTCATGTACCCAATGTCTGTACCTACTAGATGTAAATCAAAAATGAAGTTCTAAGCCATGCAACTGACTGAACAGACCTCCCTCACTTGGCCAAGGGAATCCCAAAGAAAACCTGAAAAGCTAGTTCAGGCCTGGGTGGGAAGGGTGGTCCTGAGAACAAGTATCAAAGATGGTTGGGATACAGCTTGGTTTTAAACATTTTAGGGAGACAGAAGTTAAAGACAAATATATAAATCCATACATGTAAGGTATACACAGGTTTGGCCTGGAAAGGCGGTACATCTCAAAATGGGGATCTCACAGATCATAGGTAGATTCAAAGATTTTCTGATTGGAAATTAGTTGAAAGAGTTAAGCTTTGACTTAAGAGTTAAAGTCAGCAGAAAGAAATGCTTTAGTTAACATAAGGGGAGTTGTGGAAGCCAAGGTTCTTGTTATGTAGATGAAGCTTCCGGGTAGCAGGTTTCAGAGGTAATAGATGGTAAATGTCTCTTTTGGGAACTTGGAAGGTGTCAGATTCTCTGGAGAAGACTTGCTAGGGTAAGAAGATTATCTACAGAATGTAATTTCTCCTACAAGAGATGGCTCTGCAGGGCCATTCCAAAATACGTCAAAGAAATATATTCCTTCAGGGCCTGTTATCCGTCATGTGATGCTATACCAAGGTTGGGTTGGAGTTGGGTATCTTATTGCTACAAACAGTCTGTTGCGCCAGTCTTACAGGCTATATTTTATCTGTATTTTAATGTTAATGCTTGTCAACTGTGTCTACACTCCAACGGGAAGCATTTTAGCAAGGCTTTCCCAGGCCTCTAGCTTTCAGACAGTTGACTGTAGAACTTCACAGCCTCCAAGACTGTGTGACCCAGCCTTAAATATCTTAATTCTGTTTCTTGGGAGACTCCTAAGACCGAAATTGGTATCAAGAAATGGAGTTGCTGCTGTAACAAGTGCCTAAGAATGTAGAAATGACTTTGGAACTGAGTGATAGGTAGAGGCTGAAAGAGTTTGAGGTTCACAAAAAAACAATATTTTTGTGAAAACAAAACATTCACATAGAAAACAGCACACAACTGAAGTGGATGACTTGATGAACTTCACAAACCTGCACAACCCTGTAGCCAGCAGTCAGGTCAGGAATCAGGACATTGGCTGCACTCCAGAAGTCCCTTGTATGCACCTGTCTCTCACTCTCCCAGGGCTCTAGCATAGAGTGGCTGTGGCTGCGTTTGTATCTGATATGAATGAAATCTTATACAACACACTTTCTTACATGTGGGTTTTTTTGCTCAGCATCATGTTTACGAGATTTACCCACATTGTTGTGGTTAGTTGTGGGTTATTTGTTCTGAAACCTAAACATTTTTAACTCGAAAACCATGTGGAAGCCTGATGTGCAACAGAGAGAATGCCCTTGTTCTGTATAACTGGACAGCAGCAGTGAAGGTCTGTTGAGGTCTGCAGGGAGTCAGCTATCAGCTTAGCAGGTAGAGGGTTTTTGATTATTACTGCCCCAAGCAGCAGATGGTTGGCCTCAGGGACAGCTCACGTTCTTCAAGCATGGTCAAGCTGGCTTTGTAGAGCACGCTGCATGAGAGAATCCTCAGTCCGGTTGTAGAACAGACTGAAGTTCTCATCCAACTTAAAGATTCCAGAATTTTTCATATATTACATATTTATAGAATACCCACTTAATTATGGGATGTGGGAGATAGAGCTTGTGTACGCCTGTGCATTAGATGCCTCTTGTGCACCACAGCAGACTATCCAGGGATCTGTTTACAGGGCTTTTGGCCAATGAATGGTTCCAGCCCCAGCAGCCACGATTGCGGTGCTTCACTTTGTGTGGTTTCCAGACCCTTTCGCATAGACACAACCCAGTAGGCTCATGACTTACACGACGACCTCACACATTTCCCAGCTGCCTTTGCTTTTCCAGGTTCTGCTGGTCCACACATGCCCGGACCGGAAGTGCAGGGGTAAATAATGCCTATAGGGAGAACTTGTCAACAATGAGAGAGGGAACTGGAGGACAGACTATTTCTTTTTACTTCCCAGAAAGACTAGTCTGAGGAGCAGCCACTTATGTGGTCTCTGGGGAGATAAACCCACAAGTCTGAAATAAATAGTTGCACTTAATAGCAGTGGAGGTGAGTTGGCCAGTGCCCCTCGCTCTGGCCTGCTGCCGTTTCCCTCGCTGCGGCTCCAGGGGTGACACTTCTTAATAAGTGGTAGTCAACAATCCTGTTGTCTCAGACTCTGCTGTCTGAAGCCAAGACCCTGGGCATCTTTTTGAAAAGATGACGTTAGATGGAAATGCAAACACCAAACAAAAAGCAAAAGGAGGCTGGGAACAACAGAGGCAACAGTGACTAATTCTCACTGTGAGGAACGAGAAAGGCTTCATGGAAAAGCATTGGAAACTGAGTTCAGATACACAAGTGAACGTCGGCATCCAGGAAGTGAAGTCAAGCAGGAGGGAAGACGGAGAGCGGGGTCCTCTATGTTCAAGCTGGGCCCAGCGTGAATGCAACAGGCTGGGGCCTTCACCCTCTTTCGGTGCCCCATGCAGTGACTGATGGAGGTTGGCTGGCGAGAAACAGCCTCCTTTACAGCTTCCCTTGAGGCTGGAGTGTTTCCTGATGTGTGGCCTCATCTCCAGAGCCAGCTTGTTGAAGTTTATGGGGGAAACATGATCAGGTAATACGTAAATGCTCTGTATCCATGGAGGCATTGGGATCCTCATGGTGGTTAGATGCTTTCAGGTAAATTTCACCATGTTTTACTATGTCTACATTTTTTATTTTTTATTTTTTTTGAGACAGAGTCTCACCCTGTCGCCCAGGCTGGAGTACAGTGGCACCATCTTGGCTCATTTCAACCTCCACCTCCGGGGTTCAAGTAATTTTCGTGCCTCAGCTTCCTGATGTAGCTGGGATTACAGGCGGGAGCCACAACACCTGGCTAATTTTTTTTTTTTGTAATTATATTAAGGACGGGGTTTCCCCATCTTGGCAGGCTGGTCTCGAACTCCTGGTTTCAAGCAATCTGCCCTCCTCAGCCTTCTAAAGTGCTGGGATTAGAGGTGTGAGCCACCGTGCCTGGCCTATGTCTACATTCTCGAGCTTACATCTGAGCAATAGCTTGTGCATAACCAGCAAGGAGGAGTAACATGGAAGCAGGAGAGACAGGAGTTCTGTTCTTCACATTACCTTCCTGGAGGAAGGGTGGGTGAGACATGGTGTTTCCTGATGGGCTGCCCTAAACCCATACTAAACTCGCGTTCTAAGACTGCAGGGAGAGCAAAGGCTGCCAAGCATCTTTCGAGTGATAAAAGGTTTTCCAATTAAGAATGTGCCTAGGAGGCCAGGCCCTCCTCATCAGAACAGGGAACAGAGCAGAGAGTTTGGCGACCACAGTGACAAAGAGGGTGGAGAGGGCAGTGGTGGCCCCTGGTCACCCACCGAGACTTCCTCCAGATGGATCCAGGTTAGAATTGTTCCTACATAAAAGAACCACCCAGGAGGCTCTAAAAAGTACTACTCAGTCCTTTCATTTGCTGAGACTTGCTGTAGGTAGAAACTGTTACAGTTGCAGGCCATGTGGAAACAGAAATAAAATCAAAAACAAGGACTTTGGCCTTGGGGAGTTTCTAGGTAAATGCAGCAGTCTTTCTTTTTGTTTCAAGGATGAAGATCCCTTTCCTGATTCTCTCTCTGCTATTGAATTATAAATCATGGGCATTGCTAGTGTACACTGAATTTTAGATCTGAAGCAGGAATTTTTCCTGAAGGACCCATGTCCCCAGAAATTATATGGAAAAATATTCTGTGTTCCCCAATCACCCCCATCTCTGGGAGACTTTCCATAGCTTAATTTATGATCACAAAAGAATCACGAGCCATTGATTTAGAAAAAAATTTAAAAAGACATTGCTTAATCTGACCATGACCTCAATTTTCCTCCAAAGTAGAACGGAGATGACCCTGATTCTACTTTCAATTTGCATGTGTGTGTGTATACACACACACGCACACACACATCAATCAAACTAATTTTCTACAAACTGAGAAGAGTACAGGGGCATCCCTTGGACTTGTGTCCTGCAAAGTCACTGACATTAAATTTATTTTTCTTGTCTAAATATAAAAGCAATGATTTAAACTTATTCCTGCAATTAGCTAACTTATTGAAATATTAAATCAACAAACCCAGAAAGAAAGAGTCTCTGATTCCAGTGAGTGTTCCTCCCGTTATGAGTAGAAAATGTATGAATAGGCAGCACAGAACTCATTGCATTCACAACACAAGCGCAGCCGAGCCCACGCATATGCAGGCTTTTCTTTCATCCTTCTTCTCTCTGGAGGTTATGGGCTGCATTGTGTAATCACTGCAGCGGGCTGTAAATGATGAATAAAAAAAATCCCATGCCAGGGAACTTAGTTGAGACTCTGCGTTTGTGGTTATTTTTGCTTCTGAGGCTCAGAGAAAGCTTATACAGAGAGAGGTGCAATCACCAGGAGCATAAAATAATGCTTTTTAAAAAATCAATACTGCTCTTCTTTCTTCCTCCTCTTCTTTCCCATCTTATAGGAAGAATGCCAAAGACAATATTTCAACAGAAACAAAGATGTTAAAATAAAAGATCAGTCATCCTCAAAGGCAGGTTCTATGATATATTCTTTTAGGAGACCAATCTACCTCCATTGGAGTGGCCTGTCACACATTCACTCTTCCCATAGTTGGCCTGAACCTAGACTGATGCTCTGCAAACACTGGTGATCATGCATCACTATCAATCAAACATTTTTTAATATATGCCTGTGTATATATTTTTGTATTTATGGTTTATAATACATTATTTCATCAGTAGCTGATTAATCTCAAAGCATTACATATAGATTTTGACCAAGGTTATTGATTAATAATAGCACATATAAATCTATTTTAAAAATAAACTTCTTGCCAACTTCAAATGTTTCGGCCAACTTTGTGGCAGCGTAATGACTAGGTTATTTGTTTCATTCAACAAATACTTATTTTATCATTATCAATCTTCCCCCTTGGCAAAGGGTAAGTTCTATCAGGGTAGAGGTTGCATCTGTCTTGTTTACTGATGTGTTGTTGGTGATGGGGAGAGTCCTGAAAAATTGTACATAATTAATAGGTGTGTAAAGCTTATAGGAGTGGAGTGTCCTTTTAGTTGGGTTTTTCAGGGAAGGCTTCAACAAAAAGGTGACATTTGCATCTAGATTTGGAGGATGTGAGAAGAAACCACGAAGACAGGCAGATAAAGATGGTTTCAGGTGCAAAGAAAAGAGTAAGTGCAAGGAATTTTTAAAAAAATAATTTGCTTGATAAAAATCTAATTTTAGGAATAAGCATCAGCTCTGCTAATTTTTTTGTTGCTCGCTTATGCTGTCATTTCTTTGGGAGAATTACCTGTATTCCTTTTTTTTTTTTTTTTTTTTTTTTTTTTTTTAGTAGAGACGGGGTTTCACCATGTTAGCCAGGATGGTCTCAATCTCCTGACCTTGTGATCCACCCTTCTCGGCCTCCCAAAGTGCTAGGATTACAGGCTTGAGCCACTGCGCCCGGCCTTACCTGTATTCCTATAAATCATCTTGAGCTTTGTTATGAAGCACAGTTATGAGACTAAGGAACAGTTCAATGCTTTGGGGTCTTGCTTTTAAGATTTGTTAGGCAGGCGGGCAGGTGGCTCATGCCTGTAATCCCAGTACTTTGGGAGGCTGAGGTGGGCGGATCACCTAAGGTCAGGAAATCGAGACCACCCTGTCTAATACGGTGAAACTCCATCTCTACTAAAAAGACAAAAAAATTAGCCAGACGTGGTGGCGGGCGCCTGCAGTCCCAGCTACTCAGGAGGCTGAGGCAGGAGAATGGCCTGAACCTGGGAGGTGGAGCTTGCAGTGAGCCAAGATCACGCAACTGCAGCCTGGACCACAGAGCAAGACTCCGAAAAAAAAAAAGAAAGAAAGAAAGAAGGAAAGAAAGAAAGAAAGAGAGAGAGAGAAAGAAAGAAAGGAAAAGAAAGAGAAAGGAGAGAAAGAAAGAGAAAGAAAGAGAAAGGAGAGAAAGAAAGAGAAAGAAAGAGAAAGGAGAGAAAGAAAGAGAAAGAAAGAGAAAGAAAAAGGAGAGAAAGAAAGAAAGAGAAAGAAAGAAAGAAAGAAAGAAAGAAAGAAAGAAAGAAAGAAAGAAAGAAAGAAAGAAAGAAAGAAAGAAAGAAAGAAAGAAAGAAAAGAGAAAGAGAGGCCAGGCGTGGTGGCTCAAGCCTGTAATCCCAGCACTTTGGGAGGCCGAGGCGGGCGGATCACAAGGTCAGGAGATCGAGACCATCCTGGCTAACATGGTGAAACCCCGTCTCTACTAAAAAATACAAAAAACTAGCCGGGCGAGGTGGCGGCACCTGTAGTCCCAGCTACTCGGGAGGCTGAGTCAGGAGAATGGCGGGAACCCGGGAGGCGGAGCTTGCAGTGAGCTGAGATCTGGCCACTGCACTCCAGCCTGGGCGACAGAGCGAGACTCCATCTCAAAAAAAAAAAAAAAGAAAGAAAGAAAGAAAGAGGAGAGAAAGAAAGAAAGAGAAGAAAGAGAGACAGAGAGAGGGAGGGAAGGAAGAAGAAAGGAAAGAAAGGAAAGGAAAGGAAAGGAAAGGAAGGAAGGAAGGAAGGAAGGAAGGAAGGAAGGAAGGAAGGAAGGAAGGAAGGAAGGAAGGAAGGAAGGAAGGAAGGAAGGAAGGAAGAAAGGAAGAAAGAAATGTCAGGCAGGACTGCCAGTCAGTCCAGGGATAATTACTCCCCTGTGATGAGGCAGATCTGACTGAGTACTCTACCCAATGTCTCATGAACAATTAGGGCTCAGAGTCCCGGTGGTGAGACCAGTGCTACGTGTGTCCTAGGTGAGCACTGGACATTCTTCTCTAATCCTTCTGGGTGGTTCTTTCCCTGGCCTTGGGTAGTTTTTTCAGCCACAGGAGCTGGTCAGTACACAGCTGACTATCTGAGGACAGTGCTCTGAAGATTTCAGCAGCTCTCTCTCCCTACATACAGCCCTGCCTTTTCTTCAGTGATGCAAATTCTGATGACCCATACCTCCCACTCTCTCAGCGATGCCTCTCTCCTCAGGTGGTCGGCCACACTGCCCTGTTTCCCCTGCTCTGTGCTGCAACCTGGAAAATCTCTCTGGATAGTAAGCTGTCACATCCTTGGGCTCTCTTCATGTTTCCTGCATATCAAGAATCACTGTCCTTCACTGCTTGATGTAAGCTGTCCTGAAAAACATCATTTCACACATTCGTTTTTCTGTTGTTTCAAGGGAAAGGGTATATGCAGTCTGTGTGACTGACTCTATGTCAGCCAGAACTGGACGTCTAGAATCTGCGTCCACATGGAGGTGTGGATGGAAGCCGTACCTGCAACCCCTGGGGCTCTTCTTTTGTTTTTGACCCTTGCTGGGGGTGACTGGGCTAAACTCTTCTGCTCTCTGGACTACCGAGGTGCAACTGATATCTCTGTGCACACACTTTTGAAATCAATTTTCTATTCCCAAATGTAACTTAGTAGAGTTAGGTGATGCAATCTTTCAATGAACTTCTTGTGACACATTTAAGCTGCAAAGCATGTCAGTAAGGCAGATAACCTAGTGAGGTGCTGCTGGCTTCCTCTGGGTGCCTATCTTGATTAGAGATCTGATAATAAAACATTACAGATAACCCTTTCCTTTCTCATTAAGATTTAATACAATGGGAAGCTCTTACATTTTCTTTCACGGTCCAGTGGTTCATCTTGCTCACCCCATAGGTCCCCACATCTGACTTGGAAAAAATTGCAGTGGATAAAGCCAGCCTCATGCCTCTTTCTCTGAAATTACTAACACATCGTTGATGAAACCGTTAGAAGTGAAATGAAAAGATTCACAGGGACCACCGGTACCTCTTCAATCATCCAGTTAGTGTTACAGCCACATTCATTCTCTGAGATTTAGAAAGCTAAATGTTCTGTTTTTAAACCTGATGGGACAGAAAGAAACAGAGATATTTGTGCAGTTTCATGTTAGAGAAGGACATGTAACCAGTTCTCCACTTTCTAAACAAAGAGAAGGCTTGCGTCAATGCAAATAATTTTTTTTATTCTTAACTTTCAAAGGTCAAGATGGCAGAAACTACAGGATGCATTTCCATTCAGGCTTTTCTTCTTGACCCAGAACAGAATTTAATCTTTTCATAAAAGCACCACCACCTAGATTTTTCTCTATCAATTAGAACTGTATTTTGGAACCTTGAATGCAAGTATTAATCATGTTACTATAAACCTTCTTCTATCGAAATGATTTTCCACAACCTGTAAGAAGAAATGTTGGCTAGGTAATATGTCCAATGCCTGTGCTACTTTCCTCTTAATTAATTCATATGGGAACATTAGTAGCAAGAGTGCCCAATTTAATCTTCATCTCCTAGAATCTTTAATGCTTAAGTTTCTATCTTTAGACCCCATATTTCACCAAGTGGTTAACTTACTTGTTGGCATCTTCTTGCCTCAAGTTAAATTAATGAAGCCTCTGTACTAAAAAATGACCTTCAATACATATGGTTTCTCATTTTCCGTCCACTTACAGTTTAATAGAAAATGTCCATCTGTGATACTATTAAATGTGTCTAGCTGGAGTGAGAGAGTACAAGTATTTTAGAAGCTGGGTGCAGTTACACAGGTACCGTTAAAAGAGATTGAGATATAATTAACATACAGTAAAAATACAGATTTTGAGTGTTCGGTTTGATAAATTTTTGACAGTAGTGTAACTCTGTGTGGCCATATTCAACACAAGACACACAGTATTTCCATCCTCCTAGAAAGCCCCACTGCATCCTTTCCAGTCTGTCTCCCACACTGGTCTTCATAACCACCATCTTGTTTTTATCACTGTGGATCAAATGCATCATGCAGTATGTACTCCTGAGAGATGTGCCAGTGTGGGGATTCACTGGAAAGGATGTACGCGTAAGTATTTGGTTCCTTTTCCCTGCTGCTTCTCCATTTTACAGATACACGACAGTGGTCTACCTGTTGTTCTTTCAATAGACATGTGAAATTTTCCCAGTTTTTGGTACTTGTAAACTTTCTTATACAAGTCTTTTTATTGACATATGTTTTCATTGTTTTTCAGAAAAATGCATTGGAGTGGAATTGCTGGCCATTTATTTTGCTCATGATCTTGAATTAGACATGATCAGTAAAGCAGCATATCTCTGATCCATGGAATGACAACCGAGATATCTTGAAAGCTGGAAGGACTTGTTATCCCAGGGCTGAAATTACTGGGAGAATCACTCACTTCCTGTCTAGTGGTTGAGGTCAACTGGTGGCCAGTATTCTAGCTGTGGTGTCATCCAGAGCGCATACATGTGCTTTCTCTTTGAGGATGCCTGGCTTCCTCACAGCATGGCAGCTGGATTGTAAGAGCAAGTATTCCAAGAAAACAAAGCAGAAGTGCACAACATCTATCATGACCTACTCAGAAATCATATAGTGTCATTTCTGCCATACCCTATTGGTTGGGGAAGCCACAAAGTTTCACCTAGGTTTAAGCCTAGATGGGTGCTATGGCTTGAATGTTTGTGTTCCCTCAAAATTCCTATGTTAAGGTTCTAACCCTTAAGGTAATAGTATTAGAAGATGGGGTCTTTGGGGGGCACTTAGGACATGAGTGAAGAGCCTTCATGATTGGGATAATGCCTTTATAAAAGAGACCCCAGCGAGCTGGCTTGCTCCTTTCATCGTGTGAAGATGCAACTAGAAGGCACCATCTAATGCAATATTTCTGCATTAAAATGTAGCAATTGTATTGATATAAGAAGTGTAGTCTATTGTCACTATTTATGGTAGTTATAGTCTACAAAGTCACCATAGATGATGAATTAGTGAAAACTTAACCATTGTTCCTAGGGGAAGTACAGAGGTAGGTTCCCGTGGGTCTGCGTTTTTATCAACCAGTCAATACATAACTTTGTTTTATGTGTTTCTGTTTAAATATACCGTATTTTCATACATTGTTGATTCATTGATATTGAACTCATAGCCAATAGCACTGCAACTCACGCAGCATAACAACGCACTATAAGTCATGCCTGAATGAGGCTTAAGATCCTTTTTCTCCATAGGATGCATCCCAGCCTTCCTGTGCATAGGAGGAGTATTTCAGCATTATTCTTGGGGGACATTTTAAACAGCAAAATCACCACCAAAAAGCCCAAAAGTGTAACACTACATAGACCACGAAAAGGACACTTTTCTACAGTGGGAAAGCTAAAACAATAAGACATAATGCCGTTTCATTCAACCTCAGCTGACAATGAGCATTTTGAATGACTCAAATGTTTCACTGCCTTGTGCACGTCCACGAATGACCATCGATTCAAGTATTGATTTTGAGGTTATAACTAAATTTTAGTGAGTTCCATGTTTTAAATTTCTTTTTCTCATCGTCTATAGCTTCTTTTGCTATGCTTCATTGCTATGTTTCATTGATTTGAAAAAAATCAAATTCATTGATATTTTGTAGTTTTTATTTTTTGTTAATAGCATCCAGTGACATTTTCTTATTTCTATTAAATTTTTGTTGGATTCCAGATGTTGTGAATTTTATGATTTTGAGCTCTGGATATTCGCTATGGCTTGAGAGCATGGTGGCCTTGGGCAGGCATATAAGCAGACACACTATCTGAGGGTCAGCTTGGTCCTTTGGCAGCTTGGTTTTATGTGTCTTTCAGGACATGTCTGAAGTAGTCTTTAACTCTAGGCTATTTTATCTCCACTTTTGTGGGAGGGACTCCTACTGATTTTCTGGGGACTCTGCAAAAACGCCCTGTGTAGTCAACAAGATATCTTCGTACTGGGTGGCAGGAACTCACATGATTCTCACCACCCTGTGGGGATTTTTCAGTTCCCAACTACAGGTAATTGTCTGAATCTGGCAGTAGTCCTTTTCCCTGTGTCATGAAATGTTCAGCTCTTGCATAGGAGAGGAGCATTCAAAGACCGAAGGTGGGGACTCTCTCCCTCAACATGAATGCAGGCTGAATATTCCTTATCCAGAAGATTTGGATTTTTAGCAAAACTAGTTTTTCTCACACTCTTTGTTAAGTATGTCAGCATTTCCCCACTGATTTCCAACGTTGCCTATCTTTCCACCTATGGCATGCTATTTCTCTTCATTTAGTTAGCTCTTCTTTTATGACTAGTAATAATGCTTCATATATTTACCCATAAAGTTATTGCACTACTATTGTGAAATTTAATCCTTGCCAGTATGCACTTTGCTGTTTTTTGTAATTTTTTTTTTTTTTAAACGGAGTCTTGCTCTGCTGTCCAGGCTGGAGTGCAGTGGCACAATCTCAGCTCACTGCAACCTCTGCCTCCCAGCTTTAAGCAGTTCTCCTGCCTCAGCCCCTCAAGTAGCTGGGATTACAGGCTCCCGCCACCATGCCCAGCTAGTTTTTGTAATTTTAGTAGAGATGGGGTTTCGCAATTTTGGCCAGGCTGGTCTCAAACTCCTGACCTCATGATCCTCCCGCCTCGGCCTCCCAAAGTGCTGGGATTACAGGCGTGAGCCACCACACCCGGATGTAAATGGTACTTTTTATAATTAGACTTTCTGTTTGTTGAGGATTTATTAGAATGCAATCCATTTTTATATATTGATTTTACAACTATCAACATTCTAATTTTTTTATTAACTTCAGAAATTTAGCTCTAGTTTCTCTAGGGCTTTCTATGCATAAAACATATCGACTGTTCAAGTCCTTAATGTTTATTTCTTTATTTCTGCTTCATAGTGCTGTCTTAGACACCCAGAAAAGAACTGAAAACATATAGTGAGAGAAAGCATTTTGTTCTTGCTACTCACTTTTAAAAAATTTATTTTATCTTTCTATAATTAAATATTGAGTTTGTCGTAAGTTTTTACCTTTCATTACAAAAAGAAAATTTTCTGTTCTTTACAGTTTTTAAAAAAGCTTTATTTTGAATGTTTATTGAATTTAGTTAAATACATTTACTGTATGTCTAAGTTAATTGTTTTGGATCCACAGTTTTTAGTCTCAATAGTGGATTTTAAAATGTTTATCATCCTTGCATTCTTGGTATAAACCCAATGTGTTTATGCCGTGTTTTTTTTAAATACCTAACTGGATTTAGGTTGCTAAGATATTTAATATTCTTGCTGCTGTGGTCAACAATGAGATTAGTCCGTAATATTCCTTTCTTATAATGTTCTTGTCCCAGTTTTAGCAACTTCATTCTTAGATTTCAGAATATGCTTCTATTTCCAGTCCTTTAAACAATTTTTGAAATGTTAGAGTGTCTGTTGAGTTATTGTGAGAATTTTCATCTAAAACTGTCTGACTCTGAATGACATTTTGTTTTGATTTGCTTTGGTTTTGGTGAATTTTTAAATACGAATTCTATACTTTCATACAGTTTATTCTGCTTCTGATCTTGAGTTACTTTTAGCATTATATTACAGTTCCTCCACCCCAGGACATTGTTCATTTCACTTTATTTTCTAATTTGTTTTACTACACTGTGCCTTTTAATTTCTCATTTTACAAAATTTCATAAATTTATGGGTTTAAAAAAATTTTTTACTTTGTCATTCTTGCTAGATGTTTCCTATTTTATTAATTTTTTTCCCAAATAATTATCTTATTGGGTTTTTATCTTTTGTAAAAAAGTGAATTCTTTGGCCAAGTGCAGTGGCTCACTCTTGTAATCCCAGCACTTTGGGAGGCTGAGGCAGGTGGATTGTTTGAGTTCAAGAGTTTGAGACCAGCCTGGGCAACATGGTGAAACTGTGTCTCTACAAAAAGTACAAAAATCCCCAGGTGTAGTGGCTCACGTCTGTAGTCCCAGCTGCTCTTGAGGCTGAGGTGGGAGGATCCCTTGGGTCCAGGAGGCAGAGGCTGCAGTGAGCTGACATCGCACCACTGCACTCCAACTTGGATGACAGAGTGAGACCTCATCTCCTAAAGAAAACAAAAAACAAACATTATTTATTTTATTAACTTCTGCTTGCTTCTTATCACTTTCCAATGCTTTCTTTATGTTTATTCGTTTGTTATTTTTTTAACTTCTTGAGTTTAACAATAATACTAAATATTTTCTATCATTCTTTTTGCCATCAGTATATTTCTAAATATTTCTGTAGTTCTTTCTTTCAAAAATTAGTACTGTTATTTTCCATTTCTAGATACAGTCTAATTTTCATTGCACTCTTCTTTGTGGTACAAGTTCTACATACTTTTTGGAAATTTCTTAACATATAAATTATTTCTTTGAATAAATTATAACTTTATTGCATGTGGTTAGAAAGACTAGCCTGTGAAGTTTATTGTGATTGGTTTTCTTATCTATATAACATAATAAATACTAATAACTGTTCCAATGTTAGTGTTTTAGGGTAAATGGTTCTGTATATGCTTTAAAAATCAATGTTTTAGGCTGGGCATGGTGGCTCAAGCCTGTAACCCCAGCACTTTGGGAGGCTGAGGCAGGCGGATCACGAGGTCAGGAGATCAAGACCATCCTGGCTAATACGGTGAAACCGTCTCTACTAAAAATACACAAAATTAGCTGGGCGTGGTGGCGGCGCCTGTAGTCCCAACTAATCAGGAAGCTGAGGGAGGAGAATCATTTGAACCTGGGGATCGGAGGTTGCAATGAGCCAAGATCGTACCACTGCACTCAGGAGGCTGAGGCAGGAGAATTGCTCGAACCCAGGAAGCGGAGGTTGAAGTGAGCTGAGATCACACCACTGCACTCCAGCCTGGGAAACAGAGCAAGACTCTGTCTCAAAAAAAAAAAAAAAAATCAATGGTTTATAAAGTTTTATAATTGTGTCATTAAGCTATCCCTATTGTATTAAACATATCATATATTTAGATCTCGATTACTGAAACAGTTTGTCTTAATCATCTCCCACAATAATAATACATTTTACATTTTTCCACTTGTAATTCTGTTACTATTTTTTTTCCTTTGAGTCAGAGATAGAGACATGCATATATAAACCATTTGTATGTTTGTATAAAAAATAAATATATGAAAACACATATGTATTATAAATATATACTATATAAATGTTCCTATCTATTAAAAATTAAAAATTATATAAATATAAGTAATTTTCCTGGAAGAAGTTACCCGTTGTCATTATGTTGATATTTTTATCCTTGATTACTTTGCCTTAAAGTCTACTTTTTCTTAAACTAACATTTTTTTTTCCTAGTATTTCCTTTGATTTGGTTAAAGTTTGTACTATGGTCTGAATGCTTGTCTCCTCCAAAACTCACGCTGAAATGTACTTGCCATTGTAACAATACTAAGAGGTGGAATCTTTAAGAGGTGATTAGACCTTGAGGGCTCTGCTTTGTTATAGGGTTAAGGCCATTGCAAAAGGGCAAGTTTGACCCCTTTTTGTCTCTTTGCCCTTCTGCTTCCTGCAATGTGATGGCACAGAAGGAAGGTTCTTACCAGATTTTGTGGCCTTAACCTTGGACTTCCCACCTCCAAACTGTAACAAATAAATGCCTGTCAATTATAAACTACCCAGGCTGTGATATTTTGTCATAGCAGCACCAAAGGGACTAAGACACTTGGTTTACATTTTTCTATCTCTTATTTACAACTGTGTGTTTTGTCTTTTGGATGTGATTCTTACAAAGAATACCTGGATGATTTTTGAAAAAATGCAAACTGATGATCTATGTGCTCTACAGATCACTTATATTAATTTACTTATATTATACATCACTTATATTAACTTGATTATTGATCTACTCAGGTTTATTTCTATATTTTCCTTTCTACTTACTCTTTTTCTACATTCTGTTTTTCTCCTAATTTGCCTTTTCAGTGGGGGCAGGGGGTGACTGACTTTTAATTATTTATTTGTATACCTTTTTTCTTAAATTCCTATTTTTTTTCCTCAACTGTTTTGGATGTTTTAAAGTTTATTTTTTTACTACTACTGTTACCCTTAAAATGTTAACATTCATACTTGATTTTGAAAATTAATCGCTAATCAAATATCTAGCTTATTTCCAAGCCATATTTTCTTAGAATCATTGGAACTTAGAATCACCCCGACTGCCTTTATCAGCAGTGTAAAAATGGACTAATACAGTAAATTGGTACCAGTAGAGTGGAGCATTGATGAAAAGATGCCAAAAAATGTGAAAGTGACTTTGGAACTGGGTAACAGGCAGAGGCTGGAACAGTTTGGAGGGCTCAGAAGAAGACAGGAAAATGTGGGAAAGTTTGGAACTTCCTACAGACTTGTAGGATGTGGCACTAAATGCCTTTGACAAAAATGCTGATGGTGATATGGACAATAAGGTCCATGCTGAGGTAGTCTCAGATGGAGATGTGAAACTTGTTGGGAACTGGAGCAAAGGTGACTGTTGTTATCTTTTAGCAAAGGAGACTGGCAGCATTTTTCCCCTGCCCTAGAGATTTGTGGAACTTTGAACTTGAGAGAGATGATTTAGGGTACCCGGTAGAAGAAACTTCTAGGCAGCAAAACATTCAAAAGATGACTTGGGTGCTGGCAACAGCATTCAGTTTTATAAGGGAAGCAGAACATAAAAGTTTGGAAAATTTGCAGCCTGACAATGTGATAGGAAAGAAAAACCCATTTTTTGAGGAGAAATTCAAGCTGACTGCAGAAATTTGCATAAGTTAAGAGGAGCCCATTGTTAATCCCCAAGATAATGGGGAAAATGTCTCCAGTGCATGTCAGAGGTCTTCACGGCAACCCTCTCATCACAAGCCTGGAGGGCTAGGAGGAAAAAGTGGTTTCATGGGCCATGCCCAGAGTCCCCAAGCTGTGTGCAGCCTAGGGACTTGGTGTCCTGCGTCCCAGCTGCACTAGCCATGGTTGAAAGGGGCCAATGTAGAGTTTGAACCAAAAAAGGGTTGTAAGGTAATAAGGAGAAATACATGATTGTCACTTAAGTGAATGTTGCTGGTAACAGTTATTGTGCTTAGAGTAGTCCAAAAATTGTTCATGAATTATTTATTTTGAGTTCCTGAGGAAGGACTTGAGCCAAGATTTCAGGGAGTTTATTTGGGAAGAGCAGAAATCACTGGCTGGGACTGGGGAAGTGGGACAGAAAAGGGAAGGTAGTCTACAAAGTGCTCATCATCCAACCAGCCACCCTGGTGGGAAATGGGAGTTAGTCCCCAGGAGATACCTGGACGATTAGTGAAACTTGCATCCTGTCTTTCCTCTGCTCGTTCATTCGCTGCCAGGCATGACAAGCAAATCACTGCCTCGCAGAGCTGGAGCTTTCTTACATGCAGATCACGGGATTCTTCCAGCTCTGAAATGTAATGAAAATTCACTTAACATAAAACCACCAAACCATTCTCCTCTGAAGACTCTCTAAGTTGTGTCCCAAATGGTGTATTTCATCTAGATTTTCCAAATGTTCTCTCTCTAGGTCTCTCAGCTTAGTGCCACAGTTTCACACTGTAGGATTTTTATTGTCAGTCTTGTAGGATTAAAACATTAAAAAGCAGAAAAATATGCAAGTCACTTCTACAGTCAAATGCCCTTCCAGCTCTCTGCAGAAGAATCTCATCCCCGTCACCGCGGGGTCCCCTCAGGCGTTCTCCAGCAGGAAGGTGCTCTTTGAGTAGACAGTTTTTACCTTCCTACATGTTTTCCTACAGTCTCAAAAAAGTAAGTCGTGCAGTGTTTCAAGAATCACAACATCTTTGCCACTGGCTTGGCATGATTCTGTGCCACCTTTCACAGGTGCCCAGCAGGCTACACCTATTCTGTGCCACACCCCAGGACCTATCAGTGCAGGATGCAAATGTCGCCATGATAGAACGTATTATGCACTGCAGCAAAAATACATTTTTCTGCACTGATGATGGTTTTAAATGGTGTGGCAGGGATTGCCTGGTTTTCCCTCAAGCCCATCTCCTTTTCTTCAGGACAGTGTCTAGACCACTGTCCTCTGAATTTAGATGAGGCCAGGTGACCAAGTCCTGGCAAACAAAACTCTAGAAAGTGACGGATGCCACTTCCAGGACTGGCTTATAAAATTCCCATCCCTAGATGCCTCAAGAAGGTGAGAGCCACAAGAAAAGAAGGGGTCTGGACACCAGTTCATAGAACTACCTGGCTGGACTTCACAAAAAGGAAAATGCACTCGTCTTGGGTTAAGCTGCCAAGATCTTGGGGTCCTATCAGTTCTGCATTAGTGAGGGTCTGCAAGAAGCAGATGGCACTCTTCAAACCATGAGCAAAGGGAGCTTGATGAAGGGCCATTTAATTACACGATGAAGCAGGGGTAAGAAAAGCTGAGGGTTTAAGGGTTGCCTCCCAGGACCAGCAACACCTGGAATCTGTCACTGCCCCTAGGTCTGAAGGACAGGGGAGGAAGTTGTTACTGGAACCTTCAGAGATTTTCAGCTGCAGGAGAAAGCCTCCAGACAGCAGCCATGGTCCATGCAGAACTCACTGATTGTTACACTGCACTGCCGGGAAGATGAGTGGAACAGGTGCACACCTCACCCACTCTCCACCACCTCCGGCCATCTCCACCCATTGACAGGCCACCACCTCGAAGCCACGGGACAAGGGAACCCATCTGATACACTTTACGAAGGTGATACTGGGAGGCACAGAGGGAGTTGTGGGGGTGGAGAGAAATTTCAGGGGGTAAATAGGACTCATCTTCAGCACAGTTATCTTAAACGAGTCAGAACAAATTGCGGTTTGCTGGCGGCTCACGCTATGCTTGGTGCCACCCACAGTCCTACACTGTAACCTCTCTTTAATCCTTTTTTCTAAAATGTCCTGAGTCTGGGTTCTATTACCCACAAAAAGGTTCACTTTGACCTGCCCATCTATGGCAGGTAGCATTTTATTCTCATTGCTTCCTTAAAGCAAGCGGAGTCTAAAAATCCTCAGTAGGCTTTTTGAGTTTCTAAAATAATTTCAAGCTCCTAATCTTCTTCTCAGATTTCATGTCAGTTCAGTTTAACCGCCATCTAGGGGTCATTCTTACCATATTTACAGGTACCAGGCCATTGACAGAGATGAGTAATCCTACATTACTGACTTCACCTATTTATTCCACAGATATTGAGTGAGTACTTGAGCACAGGAATGCTGTATTTAACAGCTTGCCTTATCCCAGGCTCTGTGCTGAGCACTGCGCTAGGTACTTGCAATAAAAATAACATGGTGTCTCCCACTTTCCAGAGCTCATGGTTGATAGTGCACCATCCAAAATCTTTAGAGTCGTCTTAAGCTGGGCTCAGACCTGGCCCTGTTTCTCCTAGCTGTGTAAATATTTCTTAGAGCTCTCAGTTCTCAATGGTGAATGGTAGAGGGGATAGTAACACCTCGTCAGTTAAGTAATTGTAGAATGAAAAGAGATAAAGTGGGCATATGCCCTCACACGTAATAGATGCTTATAGGCCGGGTGCGGTGGCTCCCTCCTGTAATCCCAGCACTTTGGGAGGCAGAGGCAGGTGGATCACAAGGTTAGGTCAGGAGTTTGAGACCAGCCTGGCCACTGTGGTGAAACCCCGCCTCTACTAAAAATACAAAAAAAAAAAATTAACCAGACTTGGTGGCGTGTGCCTGTAATCCCAGCAACTCAGGAGGCTGAGGCAGGAGAATTGCCTGAACCCGGGAGGCAGAGGTTGCAGTGAGCCGAGATTGTGCCATTGCACTCCAACCTGGGCAACAAAGCGAGACTCTGTCTCAAAAAAAAAAATGCTTATGGCAAGGAAGGGTATTATTTCCAATAGCTGGGAGATGAGCCAGCTTGACTAGTGTTTGCCGCAGTGAAAATGGGAGAGGTCCGAGCTTGGTGGAGGGCAAGGAGTCTAGCGTGGGATCAGCAGGGCAGCCTGAGAGGAACAGTGTGGCGTTGATTTCTGGAGCTAAGCATGAGCTAGTGGGAGGAAGGAAAAAGGACGAGAGAGGGTTTTCCCTTTTTGAAGGAGAAGGGGAGGACATGAAATGCTACAAAGTCACCCTGTGGCTGCTTGCATCTCTCTGAGAAAGATCTGAATAACTTTCCCCTTGAAGTAGATGGCATCATCCACTAAAATAGAGGTGATGGTGAAGGCGAAAAGAAAAGCAGAAAGCAGATGATGCTAGGGAGTGACCCAGGCTCTTCAGGGCAGAGCTTTCCTCTGCAAGTCTGAGTTGCTTAATTTCATAGTTAGCTCATGGGAGGTTAAGGCTGGACAAGAGCAGACCATCTCAAAGTTCACTCTTCTCTTTCAGTGACTTGATGACACATTAATAAGAATAGGATGTACTATGTTATAATGGGGTGGAGGGGTGAACGCTACTACTACTACTACTAACAAAAATAAAAAGCTAATATTCAACATTAGAGCAATTACTATGTGTCAGCTGTAGCTGCTTTATATGGTTTATCTCATTAGGTCTTCTCTTGGTCTCCATTTTGTATCGCATAGTTTTATATCTTGCCAGGGAGGCTTAGTGAGTTTAAACAGTTTGTCCAACCAACCACATGCACCTGCTGATGGTAGAGACAAGATTCACATCCAGGAGACAGTCCACCAAGCTTTGTTATCCAGCCCACTGCCACACAGCATCTGGGGACAGGGGACAGAGGACTTCAGCTGATGATTCCTGGGGAGGAACTGCAGGGGAACACCGGTCATCACTAAGCTCATCTAAAAAGCATGAGGTCTTTGAAAAATTCTGAAATCTTAGCTAAAATTTCAACACTTTCAAGACCTGCATCACTAACCTCAAAGCCACTGCTGCTGGTATTTATTTCTGAATAATTCAGCCCTTTAGCAAATAGTGTGTAAGCGCTTACGACATGCTAGGCACTGGCTAGGGCTTCAAAATCCATCACCTTCACCCCTCGTCCTCAAGGAGCTCACAGTCCAGTGGGGCCAGAAAATCAAGACTCTCCCACGGCAGGCACCATGAAGGATGCTGGCAGGGGGACCTTCTTTGAAGTGGGTAATTCAGTCAATGACCCACATACCCTTAAAGGCAGCTCACTGCTCCTCATCCACAAAGCCTCTTTAGGTATCTCTCCCAGGAAACTAAAAAATCACAGGAGAACATGGGAATGAGGCAGGTCCAAGTTTTAGTCCAGAGACCAAGAGATGAGAGAGCAGAGGACACAGAAAGGATCAAAGACAGTGCTGCAAATAGCTACGAATTAGGAAACAGAGGCTCAGTGTGTGTCTTTAGCGAGTCAGGCGTGGGTGGAGCTGCTCAGGGTGTAACTAGAGTTAGAGCAGCCTCTGCCGGCCCAGGACCCACAACAGTGGACCCCCATGTGGGAGTGTGAGCGTGTGGACAAGAGGCTGGAGGAAAAGGGGCAGGATGTACTGGAGAGGGGAAAACAACCGAACAGGAGCAGGGGAAGGGAGATCGTGTTTTGAAATGATCTCGATGTTCCTGCTTGTATCAGACCATTGTTTATAGCCAGGTTTGTGTTTTGTTCTGTTTTGTTTTGTTTTAGATCTTAGAAAATAAAAGGAAATTCCATGAAAGATCTACCTGCTCATCACTTTAAACCTGGAGGCCTTTTTCATACCTGATGATTCTTCCATTTGCATGAAAGACTGATACATTGTATTCACTCCTGCCTTTGCCTTGGCGTCTGCCATTGAGAAAGAAAAACCTGCCCTGCTGCCTCCATGGCCCTCTGAGAGACCCAGAGAGGACCTGAATAAGATGAAGGCCCTTTGGGAAGGCTGCCGTTAATCCTCTCCAACCTGAACTGGTGTCACTTCCTACAAAGAAACTCCATACAGGCTTTGGAAGATCCTTCCACCCTTGTTAAAAATCAGTTTCCAGTGACGAATAGTCTTCTTTAAAAAAAAAAAAAAACAATTTTTTCCCTTACAGTGTCTGTGTTGTGTTATCAGGACAATCCACGTTTGAAATAGGGCACCGTTTTTCACATCCTTCAGTCAGTTTTCCTGCTGCCCTCCCCTGAGTTCTAGCAGAAAGCTGAAGACAGGTAATTATGAGCTTGCTGCTGCTAAAATGGGCAAACATGGATGAAAGCTGCTGGAAGGTCCAGGCACCCATCTGGATCCTTCCTCCTGATTACATTGCAAGCAGAAACCGCTCCTGGAGGCTGGCTGAGAGACAGATGTGGGAAAACCTTGTGGTTTATCTCATTCTTCTACCTGCCAATTTCCTTTAGCAACCTGTCCCTCGCCCCCACTCCACAGCCACCTCTCTGCTATTGCAAAGCATGCCCTGACATTAGGGAATACCAGACACCAGAAAATCTGACTGCTGCTCTCATCTGGGGCACTTGCAGTGAATCTCGGAGAGCTTCGTAGCCCCGTGTATTGGGTGTGGCTCCCAGGACCCTAAATTGGCATTTTTTGTGTGAGAGTAGGGCTTGGGGTGGATCTTACTAGTAGTGAGAGTTGTTCTTTTTCTTTCCTGTCACTTGGGGTAACATGGAGGTAAAGAGACGGAGAAAAACGGAGCAACCCACTGGAAAAGTGATTGTCTTAGAAGCAGAACTCAAAGGAGTCTTTATAGATGACAAATTTTTAGAATACAACTTGTCCTGAAAACTAGCAGTAGTGCCCCAAGGAAATGAGACATAAAATTTGACCTGAATAAATATTTAAATAAATAATCTGATTCCATAATGGAATTCTGACCATGTTAACAACAGTGATGACTATAACAATAGAAAAATCAGTAATAAAAATTACTATCAGATTTTCAAAAATTCTGCAATACAACTGGTGCAGGTTTTCCCCACATAGAAACCATGCCATAGTTTCCATGGCTTCCCTCAATATGTGGGGTACGTAGAGCTATGGGTGAGATGGTGAGTTCTAAAGACACAATGCCGCTCACCAGCTGGGTAACTTCAAGCAAGTCACCTAGCCTTGGTTTCTCTGTCTCTATAAGGAGATAATGATAGTGCATTCCTAACTGAAATTGAAAAGCCTAGCTAGAATTATGAATATGAAGCAGTTAGCAGCCATAGACACTTAGAAAAACATTTGCCACGTTTCTCTCCGTCATCTCCCTGAGCACTTCCCAGTAGTCCCATCCAGACTTAAAGCCTGTTGCCTGCTCTTTCTTCTGCCTTTGACATCAACATCTGTTTTTGGAGAGCACAGCTGAATGCTGGGATTCACGTGGCCTGGAGCACCAGTTACCTTGCTGTAGACCCCCTGTTCTGGGTATGCCTGGCAGTGTATGCACTGAAAGCTTCCTGGTGTGGGGGGTAGGGCTGTGCAGGCTTGTCCTGGCTCCCTTGCTGACCTAGGCAGATGGCTTCTCTACTCTGTGCCTCTACATTTCCCCTCTGTAAAATGAACAGCCCTTCCTATTCCGGCTTTCCTCAAGGATAATGAGAAAATGCAAATGAGGCATAAGTTTCAGCACAAGTGACTCCTTCAAGAACAGCTGTCTACAAAGAGAATCCCTGAAGAAGTTCAGTATAGATTTGCCAGATCCTGCTAACCAAACCACAGCCTTTTTCTTCTGTGATTTCTTTTCTTCTCCCTCTACCTCCTCTACTATTTTTGACAAGGCCCAAGGTCATGGTCAGGCCAAAGGTAAATGGGAAAATCCACAATCTCTTGGTCTCAGATAACCTCCGATTTCCTTTCCACCTGTAAAGGGTTAAATGGTAGCTCCTGCCAAAAGTTGTCCATACCCGAATCGCTGAAAACTGGGAATATTACTTTGTTTGGAAAAAGGTGTGATTACATTAAGGATCTTGAAATGAGTTCCTCCTGAATTATCCCAGGGGGCCTAAAGTCCAATCACCTGTTTCCTGATAAGAGTGAGACAGAGGCAGCTTTGAGACGATGGAGGAGAGAGCTGTGTAGAGCTGGAGGCAGGCACTGAAGAGAGGCACCCACAGTCCAGAAATGCTGGCAGCCTCCAGAGCTGGGAGAGTCAAGGAGGGATTCTCTCCCAGACCCTGCAGAGGGACTGAGACCCTGCTGACATCTGAATTTCAGATTTCTGGCCTCTGGGAGTGTGATAGAATAAAATTCTGTACTTTGAAGCCACCAAATATGTGGTCATTTGTTATAGCAGACACAGGAAGCAAATACGTCATCTTTCATTCCTCCTTTAGCAATAAGCCCTGCGACACACAGTGCCCAGTGCCCATCCTGCCGTGGCTGAAACAATCTGCAGCATCACTGATCCTGTCATGTCAACAACATCCCATGACCTGCATAGAGTGTTCTCATTCTGATTGCATGGAGGCTCCTGGCTGCTGAGATGTTTTAGAAAGTAGCTCCCTTGTGCTCACTTCGGCAGCACATATAGAAAGTAGCTCCCTGGTATGGCTATGGGTGCCCATTCCCCAAGATGGCCATTCTCCTCTAGGTGGCTTTAGCCTTTGTTGGTTGCTGGACCTGGATAGAGCAGGACTAACTTGTCTGTGGGACAGAGTCAGTTTGATCTGAGCACCTCTCTGTCTGCTGGTCTATCCTAGAGTCCCTGTCTGGCCACACCAACTTGTAGCATGGCTGCAGTTAGCAGAGGCACATACCAGTGGCCAGTTCCATAGCTTATTCACTAGCAGACCCCACCTAACAGGGAGTTTCTGCAGGTGGGCCCCCACTGGCATGCACTTGCCTGCAGCCTCCCCCTGCTGCTTTGCCAGCATGCACACATGTGCTGACCTCACTGTGGGTGCACATGCAAATGTGTGACCTGCCACCACCCTGCCACAGGCACATGCATGCAGGGACCCCTGCTGCCCCCTGCTGCTCACCAAAGGCCTTTTGCCGGCCCTCTCTATTAGAGTGTTGTTGCCAACAGACTTCAACACCTTGGCCTTTCCAGCAGAGCAGGTGCTTAGACCTGAAGGGCCAGAGAAAAAAGGTCCAATGCCCCAGTGCTACAATGTAGAGCCCAGGAGTGGTGAGCTGAGACTTGGTCCCCTGAAATCAACCAGAAATGAAGCCAATCAACTAAACCCAACTTATACTGAAATAAAATCCTCAAGAGCATCAAAGAATATAAAAGCAAAAAAGCTCCACCTAAAACACAGCAACATCAAACATTAAAGGAACATCAACCCACACAGATGAGAAAGAACCAGCACAAGAACTCTGGAAACTAAAAGGAGGAGTGTCTTCTTACCTCCAAAAGACCATGCTAGCTCCCCAGCAATGGCTCTTAAGACTAAAATGGCTGAAATGACAGACATGGAATTCAGAATCTAGATGGTAATGAAGATCATGAAGATTCAGAAAAAGTTAGAATCCAATCCAAGGGATCTAAGGAATCCACTAAAATGATAGAAAAACTGAAAGATGAAATAGCCATTTTAAGAAAACAAAAACAAAACAAAACAAAACAAAAAACCAAATTGATCTTAATGCAGTCAGAAGAATTAACAGCAGAATAGACCAAGCTGAGGAAGGAGCCTCAGTGCTCAAAGACTGGTTCTTGAAATCAATTCAGACAAAACTAAAGAAAAAAAATTCTGAAAAATGAAAACATCTCTGAGAAACAAAGGATTATGTAAAGAGACCAAACCTGTGACTCACTGGCATCTCAGAAAGAGATGAAGAGAGAGCAAATAACTTGGAAAACGTATTTGAGGATATTATCTATGAAAAATTTCCCAACCTTATGGAGAGGTTGGCATGCAAATCCAGAAAATTTAGAGAACTCAAATAATATACCATAAAAGATGATCATCCCCAAGACAAATACTCATCAGATTTTCCAAGGTCAATGCAAAAGAAAAAATATTAAAGGCAACTAGAGAAAAAGGGTAGGTCATATTCAAAGGAAACCCCCATCGGTCTAACAGGGAACCCTTCAGCAGAAACCTTACAAGGTAGAAGAGACTGGGGGCCTATATTCAGCATTCTTAAGAAAAATAAATTCCAACGAAGAATTTCATATCTAGGCAAAATAAGTGTCATAAGCAAAAGAGAAATAAAACCCTTTACAGACAAGCAAATGCTAAAGGAATTCATTATCACCAGACCTGCCTTACGAGAGGTCTTTAAGGAAGTGCTACACTTGAATATGAAAGACTATCACTGGCCACCACAAAAACACACAGAAGTACATAGCCCACTGACACTATAAGGCAACTATAAAATTCAGTCTACATAACAACCAGCTAACAACATGATGTTAGGATCAAATTCTCATATACCAATATTAATTCTGAATGTAAATGGGCTAAATGCCCCCATTTAAAAGGTACAGAGTGGCAAATTGGATAAAGAAGCAAGACCCAACAATGTGCTGTCTTCAAGAGACCCATCTCATATGCAAGGACACCCATAGGCTCAAAGTAAAGGGATAGAGGAAGATCTATCAAGGAAACACAAAACAAAAAAGATTAGGGGTTGTAATTCTTATTTCAGACAAAAGACATTAAAACAACAGTGACTAAAAAGTACCAAAAAAGGCATTACATATTGATAAAGGGTTCAATACAACAAGAAAACCGAACTATCCTAAATATATATGCATCCAACACTGGAGCACTCAGTTTCATAAAACAAATTCTTAGAGACATAAAAAGGGACTTAGATAACTATACAATTATTATGGGAGATTTCAACACCCCCTGACAGTGTTAGACAGATCATTGAGGCCAAAAGCTAACAAAGATATTCATGACCTAAACTCAACACTTGACCAAATGGATCTAACAGACATTACAGAACATTATACCCAACAACAACAGAATATATATTTTTCTCATCTGCACATGGCACATACTCTAAGACTGATCACATGCTCCACTTTTAAGCAACTCTCAGTAAATTCAAAAACACTAAAATCATACCAACCTTGCTCTTGGGTCATGGCACCATAAAAATAGAAATCAATACTAAGAAGAGCTCTCAAAATCATACAATTGCCTGGAAATTAAACATCCTGCTCCTGATTGACTTTTGGGTAAAGAGTTTAATTAAGGCAGAAATCAAGTAATTCTTTGAAACAAATGAAAACCATTGTACAAAATATAGGAATCTCTGGAACACAGCTAAAACAGTGTTAAGAGGAAAGTTTACAGCATTAAGTACTGACATCGGAAAGTTAGAAAGATGTCACAGTGACAACCTAACATGACGTCTAGAGGAACTAGAAAACTAAGAGCAAAACAACTCCAAAGCAGAAGACAAGAAATAAACAAAATCAGAGCTGAACTGAATGACATTGAAACATGAAATCCATATAAAAATCAATGAAACCAAAAGCTGGTTCTTTTAAAGGAAAATTAAGACTGATAAGCACTAGTTAGAATAATAGGGAGAAAAAGAGAAGATCCAAATAAGCACAATCAGAGATGACAGAGGTGACATTACCTCCAACATCAAAAACATTTAAAAAACCAGGGACTATTATAAACACCTCTATGCACAAAAACTTGAAAACCTAGAAGAAATGGCTAAATTCCTTGAAACACACAACCTTCCAAGATTGAACCAGGAAGAAACTGAACCCCTGAACAAACTAGTAACAAGAAATTGAATCAGTAATAAAAAACATACCAACCAAAAAAAGCCCCAGACCAGACCAACCCACAGCCAAATTCTACCAGACATACAAAGAAGTACTGGTACCAATCCTACTGGAACTATTCTTTAAAAATTGAGAAGAAATAATTTCTCCCTAATTCATTCTATGGGTCAGAATCATTCTGATTCCAAAACGTGGCAGAGACACAACTAAAAAAGAAAACTTCAGGCCAATACCCTGATGAAGTTAGACACTAGAATACTCAACAAAATACTAGCTGAGCATTTTGGACTTGACAAAATCGAGTCCAGAGGCACATCAAAAAGCTAATTTGCCATGATCAAGTAGGCTTTATTCCTGGGATGCAAGATTGATTCAACATATGCAAATCAAGAAACATGAGTTTCATCATATAAACAGAACTAGAAACAAAAACTTTATGTTATGCCAATAGATGCAGAAAAGACATTTGATAAAGTTCAACAACTCTTCATGTTAAAAACCCTCAACAAACTAAGCACTGAAGAAACATACCTTAAAATAATAAAAGACATCAATGATAAACCCACAGCCAACATCACACTGAAAGGGCAAAAGCTGGAAGCATTGCCCTTAAGAACCAGAACAAGACAATGTTGCCCTCTCTAACCACTCCTACTCAACACAGTACTTGTCATCTTAACCAGAGCAATCAGGCGAGAGAAAGAAATAAAGGCATCCAGATAGGAAGAGAGTAAGTCAAACAATCTCTTTGTGGACAATATAATTCTATACCTAGAAAACCCCATAGTTTCTGCCTAAAGACTCCTAGAACTGACAAACAATTTAGCAAAGTTTCAGGACATAAAATCAGTGTACGAAAATCAGTAGCATTTTTATATACCAACAAAGTCCAAGCTAAGAGCCAAATCAAGAACACAATCCCATCCACAATAGCTACAAAAAGAATAGAATGTCTAGGAATACAGCTAACCAGGGAGGTGTTAGAGCTCTACAATAAGAAAACTAAAACACTGCTGAAAGGATCTGGAAATAGCATGAACAAATGGAAAAAACATTTCAGGCTCATGGCTAGGAAGAATCAACATTGTTAAAATGACCATACTGCTCAAAGCAATTTAGAGATTTGATGCTATTCTTATCAAAATACCAAAGTCATTTTTCACAGAATTAGAAAAAGCTATTCTAAAATTCATATGGAACCAAAAAAGTGCTCAAATAGGCAAAAAAATTGTAAGCAAAAAGAACAAAGCTGGGGACATCACACTACCTGACTTCAAACTATACAACAAAGATATAGTAACCAAAACAACATGGTACTGTACAAAAACAAACATGAAGACCAATGAAACGGGTTAGAGAACCCAAAAATAAAGCTGCCCACCACAACCATCTACTCCTCATCAGAGTTGACAATAACAAGCAATGGGAAAAGACTCCCTATTCAATAAACGGTGCTGGAATAACTGGCTAGCTATATGCAGAAGATCCCTTCCTTTCACCATATAAAAAAACAATTCAATATGACTTAATTGAATTCAGAACCAGAACCTGAGATGAAAGTTGGAAGAAAAAAGTTTTTAACGTTTAATATGTTTTTCACAAAGCTTGAGTAATAAATGAAATGTGTATAAAAGTGAAAAAGAAAAGAAATAGCTCCCTGGAATCCATGCCCCCCCCCCCATGCCACACAGGTGCCCACTTGGGATTTCAGTATGCACAGATTTCTAGAATAGCTATTTCATGTGAAAGTTGCTTTAGGTGTTATATTAATTTCGACTGCTTCCACAACAAATTACCACACACACTATGTAACTTAAAACAATAAAAATGTATCGTCTTACAGTTCTGTTGGTCAGAAGTCTGACAGGGGTCTCATGGGTAAAATCGAGGTGTTGGCAGGTGTGCGTTTTTTGTTTTTGTTTTGTTTTTTCCTGGAAGGTCTTGTTGCAAATCTTTTCCCGTTTTATATAGCTTCTAAAGGCCACTCACGTTTCTTAGCTTGTATCCTCTTCTTCTGTCTTTGAGTCAACATCACACCTCTTTGACTAAACCTAGCTGGGAAAGGTCCTAAGGACATGTGCGATTGATTGGACTGGATTCACCTGGATAATTCAAGATAATCTCTGCAGCTCAACATTAACTTAGTCAATGTGCAAAATCCCTTTTGCCATATAAGGTAACATAGTCACAGATTCTGGATGTGGATATCTTTGGGGCTATTATTCCGCCTACCAGAAGTATAGGAACTGAGGCAGAGATACCAGTGACAAAGAGAAGGCCTGAAGTTATTACTGATGTTTTGGAAAACTGCTGGAGCCACTTGAGGTGCTCATGATATGATACCAAGCACCCAGGGCCGGGCCCTGCCCTTGTGCTGTTGACAGGTCCGAGAGCATCTCTGATGCGGGCACACCCATCAGTCTCTTTGCTGACCTGGATTACCCATTCAGAGGCTGTTCAAAATATCTGTGTGGATCCCATTCCTCCTAAACAGCCTTGGCCCACTTATTGGACTGGCCCTAGAGTGATCCAGCAGATAGAAACAAAAGGGGAAATGGCAAAGGAGTTTTCTTGCTGTGATCCTCTTCTCATGGGTCTATTTTCCTAGATTAGGGATCTTTCCAAGACCCAAGGCCCCTCCTTCCAAGGTGGGGATTCATCTTCTTTGGGTCATCTATTAATTGTAACCTGTGTTTTTTGTTGCTATTTTGATCCACATGAGCTGTAGTTATTTGTTCATAACGTAAAGGTGTTTTTAGACATACTTTCTACATAAAGAGTGTTTGGGTCTGCTGAGGACACAGCTAACTTAAGGGGCTTGCTCTCCCTAAAATGAAAATAGCATTACATAACCACATTTAAAACTGCAATTTCAAACAGAAAGAGGAGGCAGAGAAAATAACTAGGCTGAATCATCAAATGTTTTTAAAAATCCCAATATGTAGCCTACCTCATTAAAAGTCCTAAAGTGCAAGTACCTGTTATGAAACCGAGACACTCAGAGAATATTTCTATCTTTAAACCATGGAAATCCTGACTTCATGCTTTCTCCCCACTGTGCTGTATATCACACATCACTTTGGGTCCTGGCAGGAGAAAGCCTTTTCCAGCTTTACACATCATCTGAAAAGTCTTTATATTGTCCCTCACTCCTCACTCCCTGAAAAATGATTTTTCAGAAAGTGTGAAAGGAATCTAAAGCTTTACTTTCAATTGCTGACTGTGACTTTCAGTTAAAACATGAGTTAAGGCTGGGCACAGTGGCTCATGCCTGTAATCCCAGCACATTGGGATGCCAAGGCAGGTGGATAATCTGAGGTCAGGAGACTAGGCTGGCCAATATAGTGAAACCCTGTGTCTACTAAAACTACAAAAAAAAAAAAAAAAAAAAAAATGCTGGGCGTGGTGGCAGGTGCCTGTAATCCCAGCTACTTGGGAGGCTGAGGCAGCAGAATTGCTTGAACCCAGGAGGCAAAGGTTGCAGTGAGCCGAGATGGTGCCACTGTACTCCAGCATGGGTGATGGAGTGAGACTCTGTCTCAAAACAAACAAACACCCACTGGTTAAATTCCTTAGCTATTCATAAATGTCCTTCCATGGAGGACTTGGGAGCAGAACTAGAATTCAAAGCCATTTTCATTGCATCAAAGAAGACTAGGTCACGAATAACATGGGAAAGTTCTCTCCATCTCACTTTGCTGCAACCTCTGAATGCATTGAACTAAGGTTTGGGGGAGGATTGAGAAAGACGGAGTTTGTGAAGGTGGGGAAATGGCAGAGGAAGGCAGAGACATTGGATGGAAGCAAAGCGACTTGCTGAAATGCTGTGAGTGGTATGTCCGGTGTGCAAGGAAGATGGTGACCACCTGACATGTGTGGAAGGTGTGAAATGATGGTTTCTTACTGAATGAAACGTGGTAAACACACAACACCTTGACAGTTCATGCCTCTGTTATGTGGAGGGGAACACACTACGCTGTGATATAAGCATTCTACAGCTGTTCCTTGAATAACGTCGTTGTGTTCAATGTTCTTTCAATATAACATTGATGAGAAAAAAATAATCACTTCCTGGCCTGGGCCACTGTCTGTGTTATTTGCGTATCTCCCCATGCCTGCATGGAGTTTTCTCCAGGTCATTCGGTTTCCTCCCACATCCTGAAACTGTGCAGGTTCGGTTCATCAGCATGCCTCAGTGGTCCTCTTGTGAGTGAGTGTGGGTGTGTGTGAGTCACCCTGAGATGGTACGGCCTCCTGACCAGGCTGGTGCCTGCTTTCTGCCTGAACTGCCCTGACCTGGAATAAGTAGATACATCATTATGTTACTTGTTTTAATTAATCTTTCTTAAATGTATGTATAGCTCACATTTATTTCCTTGTTTAATATTGGAAGTGTTCTGGTCTTTATTTAGAAGTTAGGTGATGTTTTTGTGACCAGAAATATACCATAAGAAGATAATTATTGCTTATGTCAATTAGCCCAGGGTAAAACTGGCTTTGTTATACATTATTTTGCTGAATGTCACATTTTCCAAGAACCTATCGATGACGTTAAGTGAAGACATAGTATTTTACTTTTGGTTTTGCGGTGTGACCTCGTGGACATTGTTGAATTTCTTTGTGTTTTAATTTTAAAGCCATTCTTGATGGATGCTACCCTGTGGCTTGTTAGAAAAGCCTTAGTCTGGGAACATCCAGGAACAGTAACATCAGATGCACACCGTCATCTGAAAGTGTGAGAGAGATGCATGTGGGTTTTCATCAACCCAATGCTTCTGTGAAAATCAATCCTGGTTTTTAGAGTGATCCAAAGGCTTGTTTTCCCGTCATTTATGTTCCCACCTGTTGCTTTATTTGCATGTCTTTCAGTTACATGGTAACTCTGATCTTTCATTGAAATACCAAGCTGAATCAGAAAGAGAACAGGGTTCAGAATCAGGGCCCTGGGGCTAGGATTTTAGCACAGCCGGTTCCTTATTGTGTGATTTGAGGCTAATTCTTTAACTTTCAGTTAATCATTTCTCTTTCTCTCTCTCTCTCTCTCACTCTCTCTCTCTCTCTCTCTCTCTCTCTCTCTCTCTCTGTGTGTGTGTGTGTGTGTGTGTGTGTGTGTGTGTGTGTGTGTGTGTGTGTGTGTAAAATAATGCCTATCTTAGCCAGGCATGGTGGCTCACACCTGTAATCCCAGCACTTTGGGAAGCCGGGGTGGGTGGATCATGAGGTGAGGAGTTCAAGACCAGCCAGGCCAAGATGGTGAAATCCAGTCTCTACTAAAAATTCCAAAACATTAGCTGGGCATGGTGGTGGGCGGCTGTAATCCCAGCTACTCGGGAGTCTGAGACAGAGAATTGTTGAACTTAGGAGGCAGAGGCTGCAGTGAGCCAAGATTGTGCCACTGCACGCCAGCCTGGGCGACAGAGTGAGACTACATCTCAAAAAGAAAGGTCTATCTTAAAGAGTTATATCAAAAATTTATTTTGATGCAGTTTGTTAAAAGGCTTTATGAAATGTCACAGTGATTCAGGGCTAGAATTAATTGATGCTGTCATTTGGATATAGTTTGCTTGTTTCTATCGAAGATCACGTTGACATTTGATCCCAATGTGGTGGTGATGGGAGGTGAAGCCCAGTGGAAGATATCTGGGTTCTAGGGGCAGATCCCTCATAAGTGGCTTGGTGCTGTTTGCAAGGTAGCAAGTGAGTTCTCTCTCAAAAGACTGTGTTTGTTCAGAGAATAAATTAGTTCCCTTGAGAGTGGCTTGCTATAAAGTCAGGACATCCTCAGGTCTCTTTTCCCTTTGGCCTTTTCTGCCGTATTGTGACACAGCACAGAAGCCCTCACCAGAAACCAAGGTCATGTCCTTGAACTTCCCAGCCTGCAGAACTGTGAGCTAAATAAACTTCTTTTCCTTGTAAATTACCCAGTCTTGGGTATTTTTATAGCAACACAAAATGAACTAAGATAATTGATAATCTTATTTAATTTTTTATACCTTATTTCACAACTTTTCACACACAACCACTTTGTTCTTTTATGATTCTAAAATTTCTTGCAAAGAAAATATAACCTTGTATAGAGTTTTAAAGATACACTTTAACTTACCCACTGAATTTTGATTAAATGCTAAGAACTGGGTCTGCCTTCCCTAATTCCCCCCTTATTTTTGTAACATATCTAGTGAGAGGAAAGCTCTGCTTTCTCCAATGGCTTTCTTCTTCCGCTCTCCATTTTAAATTTACTTGGCTACTCTGCAGCAGAATTAGAATAGGTATGAATTTTTAGATTAAAAATGATTGCAAACGAAGTTATGCACCTGTGATGGTTAATTTTGTGTCAACTTGGCTGGCTATGAAGTGCTCAGATATTTGGTCAAACTATATTTTGGCTATGAGGGTGTTGTGGATGACGTGAACATTTAAATTGGTAGACTGAGTAAAAGAGATTACCCTTCACAATGTGGGTGGGCTTCCTCCAATCAGCTGAGAAAACAGTAATTTAAAAAGAACAAAAAGACTAGCATACCTGAAGCAAGAGAGATTTCTCCAGCAGACTGCATTTGGACTTCATCTGCAACATGAGCTCCTCCTTGTTCTACAGCAAATGGTCTTTAAACTCAAACTGGAAACTACAGCCCTCCTGGGTCTCAGCCTGCTGCCTTCAGACTGTAACTGCAGCATCAGCTGGCCCGCCCTGAAGACACTGGACTTAGCCTCAGCAATTAAATATACCAATTCTTTACAATAAATCTCCTTATATGTGGGTGCGTGTGTGTGCACATATGTGTATGCATACACATACTATTGGTTCTTTTTCTCTGCAGAAACCTAATACGCAATGTAACCCAGGACTAAAAAAAAAAAAAAAAAAGAAAGAAAAGAAAAGAAAAGAAATCACTGGATGTTTGCTCTTATCCATTAGCAATTCTGATGTGCCTCATCTCATATCCTGTGCCATTCAAGAAGGGCCTCATCGAATAAAGAGATAGGCCTAGTGCGATAATGGCTCTGAAGTAGTCCAGAGTCGCTATGTTAGACAAATGCAGGGAAATAAACACAGGATTTTTTTTTTAGCCTTTTTCTAAGATCAACCAGTACACAAAAAATAGAAAGTCACTGACAGTGTTCACTTTACAGATTTCAGTGCACTTATAAAATAAAATTAATGCCTCGTTTTGGCTTCTAAACACCCAAAGCAATGAGCTTTCTGATGCTATGCATTTAAACACACAAACAAAACAAAAGTAATCCTATTTTGATCGCTTCAAGAAGCTCCAGGCAGATTGGTCTACATGAGGTTTATATGTTCAGTGACAAAATCAAGATATAGAACTATAAATGTGCCATGACCTAAATAATGTTGACAATATATAAATATTTCCCATGTATACATGTATATGCATGTATATAAGTATAGCATATATATACATACACAGATATGTAAATTTTATGTAATTATTTAATATACATATGAAAGAAGCATAGCTAATTTTTTTTTTCTTTTGAGATGAGGTCTTACTGTGTTGCTCAAGCTGACCTCAAACTTTCACGTTTAATGAATCCTTCTACCTGAGCCTCCTGAGTAGCTGGGACTGCTGGCACATGCCACCACACCCACCTTCTTTTTTTCACCCAATGCATTCAGACTAAACTGGCTAATACTTTAGATCAACAGAATTGAAACACTCCTAATTGCTGACATATCTCTCAGGATAAAATGCACCTGGTTCAACGTTTAACATTAAGTAGCAGCACGATGCCTGCACAGACATGATGCCCAATACATATTTGTTGAGAGAAGTCACTCTATTTTTCCATTATTTTCTTAGCATTGTGTCAAGAGTATTAGAAAATGAAAAGACTTTAAATGTGTATTGTAAAAATATGTTAAAATATTGTGAAACCAATTTTAGATTTGGTTCAACTGAATTCAGTAAGGATCCCAGTCAGTGTGACTGTCTCTGGCCCACTGCACAACAAAACTGAGAGAAGTTAGCAGGGAATGAGGGTTAGTCCAGCCCCAGAATGGGGAAGGCATCTCCAGTGCCCTGCCCTTCTGATGGGGAGGCAGAGATGCCACCGCTGTTATCTGGAACCAGAGAGAGGCAGGATTGGCTGCTACATAGGGCAGCCCCCAAAGGCCAACTCCTCCTGTCGCAAGACAACCTAAATCCTTGGAGTTCTTTAGAAAACGTTTCTATTATGGATCAAGTGATATAGAACTATCCCTATTATTGTTCTTGTGTTGATTTTTATAAATGTGCACTTTTAAAAAGTTCACACCAACACATTAAAAAATTTCATAACAGCCCAACTATTTACTTAGTTAGGTGGCTCATGCCTGTAATCCCAGAACTTTGAGAGGCCAAAGCAGGTGGATCACTTGAGGTCAGGAGCTCGAGACCAGCCTGGCCAACATGGTGAAACCCTGTCTCTACCAAAAAATATAAAATTTAGCTAAGCGTGGTGGTGCACACCTGTAGTACCAGCTATGCAGGAGGCTAAGGTGGGAGAATTGCTTAAACCAGGGAGGCAGAGGTTGCAGTGAGCTGAGATCACACCACTCCACTCCAGTTTGAGCAACAGAGTGAGACTCTATCTCAAAATAATAATAATAAAAATTCCATGAACAAAGATATCACAATAATTTTTGTGTCTGTAAGATCTTTAGACGTGCCAAGGTTTTCTTTCTTGCTATCAGTTTTCTTTCTTGAATTGAGTTTATTGAAAGCTGGGTTTCAGCTTTTGAAAGCATTGGTTCGTTTCCGCTTTGCCTTTACTCCTGGGTCTATGCCCTCAGAGCCTAGCTGAAAATCGAGGAAGCTCCTCCCTCACAAGCTCTGAAGTCCAATTTTAGTCCCTCTCACCCATGAGGCTGCCTAAAGCCCCTCTAATTTTGGAGCCTCTCTGTTCTCTCCTGCCCTGTGTCTCCCCTACGCCTTGTTTTCTACATCACCAGGCTGTCCTTACTAATCAGCAAATGCCTTGAGGCAAAACTCTTTGGTGAATGTTGAGGTCACCTGTGCTTTCCTTCCTTTGCTGATCTTGTCTTTTTTTAAATGGTAAAATATTTATTTGACAAATAAAGGTTGTATATATTTCACATGTTCAGGTGATTATTTGATATCTTATGCATCGTGTAATGATTATCACAATCAAATTAACATGCTGTGCATTCTGCCCCCAGAACTTGTTCATCTTACACCTAAAAGTTTGTATCTTAGATCTTGTCTCCTAATTTCTTCAAAGCCTAGGTAGCTCTTCACGTCTTTTTGAGAGTCTAAAACATCGTACATTTATTAATGAACATGAAGAAGATCCTTCAGATGATTCAAACACGTTAAACTGTGTGGAACCCACCCGCTGAGGAATTCACTGTCTTTTGAGTCAGTTTATATTACCACCATTATGCCGTTTTCCTACTCCAACAGTAACAAGAAGTAAATATGCTTAGTTACTCTGCCATCCAAGAGCCCGCAGTAATTAAATTTGTTTTTTATATGCTTGGAATATATACATTTAGTGGAGCTTGTGAATAGGTAGACATTGGAAGGAATTTGGAATACAACTGGCAGGCAAAAGCAAAAAGATTAGATCCACATAAAAATTTCTGTGATTTGGAGACTAGCGGTGGATTAAGGAAAGTCTATGTCAGTTGGGAGAGTTTTTTTTTTTTAATTTGTATTTGGCGGAATTAATGACCGGGAGTGTTTGAATAATTACAAAAGCAAGAAAGAGGCAAGCAGAACCAGATGCAAATCTCCTCGTTCACACAATCACACAGGACTTGCTAGACTCACAATAGCGATTATTCACATTTTTATACTTTCGCCTGTTTTTCATGTCTCAAAGTGGCAATTTACTTTTCTGGCAAGAGGAGTGTTTTGGTTGGTTTAAATGGTAATGTGAGACAGGAATAAAGAAAAACTGCCAATCATAGACTCCCAGAATTATCATAAAGGCAATCTCCTATCGTGGTGACAGGCCTTTTTAAGGAATTTCCAGTATGTAATTGTTGTTTTGATGTAATAAGCTGGTCAATTGCCAATAGGCCATGAAGTAAACACTTCAGAACACATTACGCCACTTGGGAATAAAAAGAACTCTCCCTGATCACACGAGTCCATTTGAATATGGCCTCCCTGCCAACCTATCTGTGAACCGTTGTCAACGTCAGCAACCCTAGCCACAGGATTGACTGCCGGGGCTCTTGGGATGAGTGGCCAGGGTCTCCTGCTTTGCCACACCAACTAACTTGCCTCCAACCTCAATGGGAGCTCCTTTGCAGTATTCTTGCCGACTTTTCCTACTCTATCAGGCTTCTAAATGTTTAAATGCCTTTGAGGTTAGTCCTAACTTTCCTCTCTTCTCTTTTCTGCAATTTTTGCCTAAGTAAGTTATCTATCCAACTGACTTTAAGTATCATCCAATTGTCCAGCACTGCCATGCTTCCAAGACCAACATTGACCTTGCTTCAGAGCTCCAGATTCAGTCATCTGGTTGGAGATGCAACGGAAAGAGCTAGATGTATAATACTCACCTTACCCTTAGCATTTTTAGACATGATGCCCCGATCCCTCACAGAACCTTGAAGTTAGAGTTGTCTTTCTAGAACTTGCCATGGTTTTCCAATTCCCTAATCCTCAACACAACTCCAAATGAATGACTATGCTAGTAATGGCTTTCTGTCCACCAAAGTTCATCTCCTTCATTGGTGACATCTATTAAATCCACATTTCCTAGTCTCATTTGCAGTTAGATGTGGCCTTAACTAAGCTCTCTCCAACAAAATGGGAATGGAAGTGGTAACAGCCACATCTGTTTATTTTGAAGGCTCAAATATATAAGAGAGTGCTGTATTATTAAACATAGAGGGCTTGGAAACTATCTCCTTCATTCAATAAATACTTCTTGAGAATCCACTATGTATAGATACTGTGCTAATTGTAGTTATTTGGTGGGACACCAACAGGTAAAAGGAACCAATGTATTCCTTGAAAGCAATTTACTTTCTAGGCTGACCTATTTCACTACAAGGTAGCGCTGAAGCTTCTATAAGCAGGATAAAAAATACATAGAAAAATTATATTATTGTTTTATTATTTTATCTGTGGCAAATTATCTTTATAGAGAATATTGGCATAGTGTAGTCGAAAAGGAACAAGCAATAATGTCCCATATTAAGCTTAAAATCTTGATTCTGCTACTTGACAGTTTTGTTGCCTTAGTTAATTCATTATCCTCTCTAAGCTTCTAATTTCTCCACTGCTAAAAGAAAATAATAATGGCCACCTAGAAGGATTTGTGGCATATGTTTAGAGAAAACTGCTAGTTTCCTCTATCATATGTACTGAATGTTCCAGCCACCCATTACACAACCCTTGCTATTCAAAGTAGTCATTATGCTGAAATTTCAAATACTTAATCCTGTGTTGTGTGCTCCTAAAAGACAACTTTTAACTAACACAACATAGGATTTTCAGTACAATTTTTATTTAAAACATAACACAGTTAGGAGTTAATAGTTTGCCTGGAACAAAATCACATTATTTGAGAGCAAGGGCTCCAAAATTTGCCCTTTATCATGACACAGATCATTATCATTGAAAGCTAGGCTGTTTTTGTCCAAAACTACAAAAAGAGACAGGCAAAGCCAAGAACTCTTGACACACATAAAAATAATTACATTTTCCTTTTATTACATGATGTCAGTCTAACCATACAAGGCAAAAAATAAGAATCTCAAAAGCTAACGGATGTTCCAGGTAGTAGCTCCTAGCTGTGGACACCCATGGCTGCTGTGGATGTCTCTGGCCAGGCAGCCATGAAGCCACTTTGGTCTGGGTGAGGGAATGAAAGCGACATGTGGTGGGCAGTGTGATGCCTTTGAAAGGATAGAGAATGTTGGGTTACCCAGCAAAAGGCACATGTGTTTGGTATCTGAATTAGTCATCAGCGCCACATCTAACTTCTTCTTCTTCATGGTAACCTGGTATTTATTATGTCTCCACATGCAGAGGTATCACGTATATCAGTATTATTTTTACCAAAATTCATGTCTCATTTTTCGTTTGAATGAGGGTCAAATCCCCTGGATGAAGGGAAGTTTGGGAGGCAGAAGGAATATTTCTATTTGTACTGTAAGGAAATTGCCAAGCTATCATAGAACACAAGATGGAGACTGTCCCTCAGCTCCACTTTCTGAAGCCTCTGCACTTTGGTGGATGGAAGAAGCGAAGGTGTGGACATCAGTGGATGACCAGATCTCCCTGTGCCTCATGCCTGGCGAGAACAAGGGACTAATTGCAAATTGCAAAAACCCACACAAGGCCAAAGAGACTGCATGAAGCAAATCCTTACCATTGCCAAAACCTACCTGGCAAGTTCTATTGGAAGAAGGCTGTGTGTGGGAGGAGTGTGGGTGTGGGTTCAGTAAACTTTGAAATGTATGCATTTACAATAGATTATTTGGCACCCAAGGCTTTCAAGACTTTCAAACATAGTTCAAATTAAATAAATTCTGAAGGTCAAAGTGTATATCTTGTGTGGGAATTAATAAGAATGTTTAGTTACGTATATTTATATATACTTTGTAATATATTCATATAGGTTATAATAAAATTCTTACACAAATTTTGTGTTTATTACATATCAAGGGAACTGTGCTCACACACAGAATGTGGGAATTAGGGGCTGACTCCCACCCCTCATTGGTGTTGAGAAGGGACTGCGCTGATTTGGGGAAAGCAGATTCAATGACCTTTTTTTTTTCTTTTTAATTATTATACTTTATGTTCTAGGGTACATGTGCACAACGTGCAGGTTTGTTACATATGTATGCATGTGCCATCACACACCAGGGCCTGCTGTGGGGTGGGGGGAAGGGGGAGGGATAGCATTAGGAGATATACGTAATGCAGATGACTTTTCTTTAAAGCAGCTCACTGCTTTCATCAATCAGAGCTGTGGGGAAGGCACAGCTGCCTGAAGGAAATGGTTGTCCATGTTTTCCAGGATTGTAGCAAAGGGAGCAAGACCGTGTGGCTTCCCTGCCTGTGACTTTTCCCTGTGAATGTCAGATTTTACATATGCAGATAATGATCTTGCCTGAAGGAAAGGCATAATAAATTGTGATGCCTCTTTCCCTGAAGCCAGAGGAGCACTCTCTCAGAGAGCAGAAACTCGTTTTATGATCTTACTCCAGCGAAACCAGTGCATCTCAATGATCTAAAGGATATATAGTAAACATTTTCCAAATGTTGTCAAACGACTTTGCCTGTGGAGGTGAACTAAAGCCTTGCTTTAGGACCTAATACTGGTGGCTGCTTTTGTGTGTGTGTTGCTGTTGCTGTAATGAAGAATAGGCCACCCACCACTCAGGTAGTAAGCAAATAAGAACTCTTACCTCTGCTCGTATAAACAGAGGGAGGACACACACTAGTAGCCCCTGTAAGCACCTAAGAGGTTTGGGGGAAGGCAATGAGGGAGAAGTCCAGCATGGTTGCAGGCTCCTGGGAGACTGGACAGGCTGGATGACCACATATTAGAAGACAGAGAGAAGACTTGGAGGAAGGGGCAGGCAGGTTTTGAACAGGCTAAGCAAAATGAGCTGTACAGTGGGACTTTGCATGTGTGTGTTCGAAGCTTACAGAGGTTTGCAATAGAGAGGCACACTGGGGTTTGTTGCGGAAAGGTTGTGTGGGCAGAGGCTGCAGAGTCAAAGAATATGACTTTGAGTCCTCTCTCTTCTGCATGCTCCTTGTAGGCTGTGAGTGTGTTTTGAACCTCTATATTCTCTGGGGTCTTATGGCATGAAGGAATGAAAATAATAGCATTTTAAAAGGGTTGACTCATGAGTTGACCCTCCAAGTTGAGGCTTGGAGAGCAGAGGACATGCTTGGTTATCCTCAATGACTGCCAAGATTTATGTAATGCTCTTTTACAGCATTCCAGCCACAATTAGTGCTCAAATGTACCTATTATTTTTCCTTGTGGGAGTTAAAGCCACAGACATGAAGACTTTGTGTTAGGAGATAGAAATCAGAGATGACCAGGAGATAAAAGAAGAAACCAGGGGTAACTCTAACATCTGGAGGGAGATAGAATAAAAAAACTTGAGAGAATGAGGGAGAATAGTGGCCAGCGCTGGGAGACCAGGCATAAAAAGTGACTAGAGGGGGCAGCGTCATCAGAAGGACCAGACTGCACCAGGAGGGACCCTTGTCTTAGTCTCAGTTATTCCTTGGCCAAACGTTCTTAAAAGTTTAACATGCATGCACATCACCCAGGCATGCGGTAAACAGCTGCTGAGTCAGCCAGCCTGGCTGTGGCCTGACAGCCTGCATCTCTAACAAGCTCCCAGGAGATGCTGCTGCCCTCTGCAGAACTCATTTTAAGTAGCTAGGACCTAATACTGGTGGCTGCTTTTGTGTGTGTGTTGCTGTTGCTGTAATGGAGAATAGGCCACCCACCACTCAGATAGTAAGCAAATAAGAACTCTTACCTCTGCGCAAGCTTCCCATCTTTCTCCACCAGCAGAAAGGATTCCCAAGGGGCTGATCTTACTCATGCTTGTTCCTGGCTTAGGACCTAAAACTGAGAAGTTTCACCCTTAGGTATATTGTCCTGTCTTGGACACTCAGTTCGGTCCCAGGCAACTAAAGCCCACAGAGTAGGCTGCACTAAATCTGCTCTCAAAAACCATCTGGGACTGAGCCTCACTGGGGTTCCACTTCTAACCACAGAGCCTGCAATTCTTAAAAAGCTCGCAGGAAATGTAACGTGAATTCCAAAACCTCAAGGGCTTTAGAGGTGGAAAATCAAGTATGTGCATTGTGCCTTTTAATTCCGTTCTCCAGGAATCTTATTGTGTACTGCTGTGTGGCAAGGTACTAGGTTCCTGGCAGGAAATAAATTACGAATGTAAAAGCTGTGAAGGTAAATTTATAGATGGCTTCTGTTGCCCTTAAAATTAGCATTTGAAAATTGCATTGGCATTCTAATTCCACCATGCGGCTGATCAATTGCTTCCCGGTTAATTTGCTCTCCTCTGTGCTGCAAGCTATTGCTTTCAGGGAACACACGTGTCAATTTGTTCACCGCCTCTTGCAAGGAGACCCCAGGTTTAGATGTGTGGTGCATCTTGTATCACGGGTGGGAGACTGGGAGTGGGCTTTGGGATGGGGAAGGGGAAGCAGGAGAGAATAAATTGTCTGTCCCAGGGCTCCCGAGAAGGAGCAACACGATGGGCATCTGTTAATCCCTCCTGAAGAAGAGCAGTGGGTCCCAGACACAAAGTAATCCGTCATTTTGCCCAGGCTAGAACTCATTGTCTCTTAAAGAAAATTAAACCTCATCCTGCTTATTGTAAATTTATATAAAGTACACGTACGTCTCAATAATACCGATTTAAAATTAGGTCCCAGTAATATATATGTAAAGAATAATATCTTTTTTAGTAAAGACTTCTCAAGAATTATTATTTTCTAAAATTCTGCATTGGTATAATCAGTGACTGTTCCTTCTTTGACATTTTACATCTGATAATCATGTTGAACTTGTTCCATCTCTGGGACAAACGGATAAATGAGCAGAAAGATGTCAATGCTAGACAGAACACTAAATAAAACATAAAATGAGACTCAGAACAGAATCCAAAGATGTTAACAGCATTTGACCATGAGGTATATTATTCATACTTTCCAGAACCAAAGCCAAAAAAAATGGGCCAATATTGATTTGCAAGGTGGAAGAGAGAAGGTGAGGAGCAGAAAACTCAGCTGATATTTCCTCACTCAGAATACTCTAATGTTAGGAAGAGACAACAGAGTCATCTCTGGTTCTGTCCCTACCTCCCTGGTGACATGCAGACCTCACTTCTCATTCACATTCTCCCAGTGCTCTGCCTACCTCACCTGAGTTCCAAGGTCATGGATGGGAAACTGCCTTCAGAGACCAATAAAGTCCATATATGTTGCTGTAATAAAGTCAAGGTTTAAATGACAGTCATCTTTCTGTTTTTCCTCCTAGTTTTCACCACTGCTTCTCTATTCTGAGGTCTCTGCCTGCATTTCCTTCATCTCTGTTTACTTCTCGGCCCACCGCTGGGTTTTGAACTCCATCATGGCACTCAACTGGCTCCCAGGAATGTTGCTGATCATATTAGTCCATTTTTATACTGCAATAAAGCAATACCCAAAACCAGATAATGTATAAAGGAAACAGGTTTAATTGACTAACAATTCCATATGGCTGGAGAGGCCGCAGGAAACTTACAATCATGGCAGCAGGCATCTTACATGGCAAGAGAGAGTGCAGGACAAACTACCATTGATAAAACTATCAGATCCAGTGAGACTCTCTCACTATCATGAGAACAACATGGGGGAAAACCGCTCCCATAATCCAATCACTTCCCACCAGGTCTCTCGTTCAACACCTGGGGATTAAAATTGGAGATGAGATTTGGGTGGGAACACAAAAGTTTAACCATGTCACTGATGGTTTGCTGATTGTTGACCCAGTGCGACCTTTGGTCCTTACCTTGCTGGTTCTTTGAGCCATGCATGACACTGCTAGTACCTTCCTTCTTGTTGGAATTCTCTGCTCATTTTGCTTCTGGGACATAATGTTCCTTGCTCCTCTTCGTGTTTCACAACCTTTTAACCTTGGCTTCCTGTTGAGCACCTCTGCTCCATGTGAATTTTAAATGTTGGGATCCTCCTGGGTTTCACCTTCCCTTCTTTGCTAACTCAGCAAATCGCTCTGGGTGATGCCCCCTGCTTTTCCTGATGTCTATAATAAACCCATCTGCTGATGACTGTTCAATCTGTATCCATGACTCAGATCTCTATTCTGGGCTTCACATTCACTTAACCAATTGACTGACGGTCCTCTCTCCATTTGGACAAAACAGGGGCTCCTCTCATAGCTTGAAATATCTACAATCAAGCTCCTCATCTTTCTGAAGTCGGCTCCTGCTCCTGAATTCCTGAGCTGTGACTGTCCAGCAGCTAGCCACCCCAGTAGCAATCTGTCACTCACCCTTAACCCATCTCTTCACCTCACCCTGTATCCAATCCCAAAGTAAATAAGTTTTGCCAATTTTATTCTTTCAGTATGTTTTCTTTTCTGCTACCCCTAACTCTTCTGGATTGCTGTGCCTTGGCACTTGGGTCCTACTCACTCAGAAGGCATGTCTCACTCTTATTACCTTCTCCTCTGAGATTAGCCTTACAGGTGTGACTCAGCTAAGCACCTGTGCCTGTCACCCTCTTAATTATGGTCTAGGGATGACTCTACAGCCCCTAAAGGGAAAATCCAACATTTAACTTTGTCCAGGACTACATTTGCATTCTCATTTCCCATCCCTACCCATTACTGTCCTCAATGCAGCTTGTTCCCAACCCCAGAGTTATTGTCAAAGCATTTTACAACTGGCCATGTGGGGAAACTGACAAATCAGAATAGATGCTGACCACAGCTGGAGTGGGGTCCATACTGTGTCCTCCCGGCGCTGCACAGCAGGAGGATCATCCTGGGAGGGGTGGTGGGTGCCCTGGAGGGTTCAGAGCAGAGGCCTTACTTAGAGCCCTGGATTTAAGCATTTCAGCATCTTCACACCTGCTATGCTGAATCTGTACACACCAGCTCAGCATTAGACCTAACTTCACATGCCCACCTTCTCACGTTGCTTCTCCTGTGCTCAGATAACTTTTATAAATAGTTAAGTTTTAGCTCAACTGCGTTACTACCTTTGGTCTCGGTTTCTCAGATCTTTTCCCTGCCTTCCCCACCACTAAATATATAGTGCACTGTCCTTACTAGTGTTTCTCAGAGCACATGCTCTTTTCTTTATCATCTTTGTTATCACTTGAATTATATGTTAAATGTCATTTAAATTTTTCTAGTTGTCCCAATAGACTATAAGCTTGATGAGGGCAGGACATAGACAACCTTGTCCAGCATGGTGTGTGGTGTACACTTAATATGTGAGCCTGACTTAGACAACTGTCAAACAGTAAGCAAATTGTGAAAACAAAAACGTAACACTTGAGGGATGTGTGATATTACAACTTTACAGGAAGTAGGTGTGTTGGAAAATGTACATGTGGGACTCAAGTGATCTGAGACTGGTGGCTTATCTAGTCCTGGAACACACTGAATATGTACACTGGAAATAATTTCCTTACAAATGCCCAAAGCTTTAAATACAGTGAAGATGCCTTCCTTCCCTGCCCAGGATGTCACCTGGAATTAAGACTGGAGAGGTGTTTTGTAAAATATTAAGCGATGCTCATTCTAAGACACCGCCATTCAAATATGTTTTAATGAAGTATAATGTTGGGTTATTAATAAAAATGTGCTATTGTTTGATTACACTTTGAAGACTATGGCTCTAGAATAAAGGGAACTTAATCAGGAGAAATATTTGATCTCTTCCTACCTTTCTTTTTCCATCTTCTCCTTTTCTTTTGAAAGTCAATTTGCTTTAAGATCTTCACCATAAAATGTCCTCATTAAAACAGGACCTGAACTGGGAATAAAGAGCATGGTTGCTGAGTTCCCATTCCTTTCAGATTCCACCTTCAGCTGCACCCTGCAGCCTTCCCATCCCCCACACATTCTCTGGACTCTACTCCCTGCTCTGCACATACTCAGGAACCATACTCCACGGTGCCAGAGCAAACACACCCAGCATGAAGCAGAGGAAGAAACTGTTGTGTGCCATCATTTCTTCTCAGCAGTGTGGATTTTCTGGGTTAGCAGAGAAGAGAGAATGCAAGAGGAGAAGCCACAGCACTCTGAGCTTGGCCCACAAGAGGAAGCAGATGATGTCTGTGAGGCTGTGATATGTGGTTGGAGCACTAAAGTTATTGCACACAAATTTAAGAAAAAAATCCAGTATTCCAGACTCTCTCTGGCTAACACAAGCTATTTTACAGATGCGAATATCACCTCTGGTATGAAGAGAGAAACATCTATCCTACTTCGTGTTAAAGGCAAATTTGCATAGTTGGAAAAGGAACCACAGATGTGTTAAAGTATCAGTTTCCCAGCATTGGTTCAAGCCCATGGTGAGGAACTGCATGAGAACCAGTGGATCTCTTCCCTTGGGTTCTGAAGAAGAGACACCTACAGTGACCGGGAAAAGTCTGAATCACCTATGCAGTATACTTTCGTCTTGGGCTTTGGAGGGCGTCCAGTATTTGTTATTCAAGCCTGGACATGAACTTCATATCATATTACCTGTGATGCCAGAGGCTTCCAGGTGGAAGCAGATATTGTGCATGCTCCTTTTAATCAAATGCAATTCAAGAAAAATATTCATTGTGTTATTGATCCATTCCTTCTATTTTAGGTCTATAATGAATTCACTTTTATGATTTCCCCTATCTGTGGAAAAAGATGGCACATTCTGTTGGAAAATAACATGTGAAAACACTGTGAAAAGTAAAATAAATGTATGGGAGTATAATGTTTTCTTGAAAAGCATGATTGTGAATAGGAAATAACTGGGTTGGTGAGATTAGCACTCCATTATTGAATCATCAAGGATGGCTATTAGACACTATGGAAAATAGAGAAGGCCAGAAAATGCGTATTTTCTCTATAACCTGGAGTCTGAATGGATGTTAATTGGCCATATGACTTGGGCAAAATAATCAACTTCTCTGAGACTTAATTTCCTCATCAACGCAATGAAAAAATGAGACCAGATTGTCTTATTTTCTTAGCTTTATCCTTGTTTTTTAAAAATGTTATAATTAAATGATTATCTTAAGGAAGTTTTTTTTTTTTTTTTTTTTTTTTTTTTTTTTTTTTTTTTTTTTTTGGAGGTAAGTTCTCACTTTGTCACCCACGCTGGAGTTCGGTAGCACAATCTTGGCTTCCTGCAACCTTGACCACTAGGGCTCAAGTGATCCTCCTACCTCAGCCCCCTGAGTAGCTGGGTCTACAGGCATGCACCACCACACCCAGCTAATTTTTGTATCTTTCATATTGCCCAGCCTGGTCTTGAACTCCTGGGCTCAAGGGATCCACCCACCTTGGCCTCCCAAAGTGCTGGGATTACAGGCATGTGCTACCATATTGGGCCCAGTGATTCTCCTTTCGTTTATCACCAAGCATGTATTCAGTGAACCCTGCTAGGTGTTGGGTTCAGACCTGGTCGCTGGCCTCAGGAGTGTCCTAGTCTGCTGAGTTAAATTTTGACAGCTGAGAACAAGAGAATATCTACCTGGAGTGCTGAAATCCACCTGGATGTTCATTGTCTCCCACGTGAAGACTGTGGGCTCTGAGGCTCCTAGAGTTTCTAAAAAAAAAAGTGTACTTTCTGGGTATTCATGAAGGAAATCAAGATGGATAAGGATTTCACAGAAAGTAGGAGCTACATAAAATAGTGGGAGATTCTTTTTTTTTTTTTTTTTTTTTTTTTTTTTGAGACGGAGTCTCGCTCTGTCGCCCGGGCTGGAGTGCAGTGGCCGGATCTCAGCTCACTGCAAGCTCCGCCTCCCGGGTTTACGCCATTCTCCTGCCTCAGCCTCCCAAGTAGCTGGGACTACAGGCGCCCGCCACCTCGCCCGGCTAGTTTTTTGTATTTTTTAGTAGAGACGGGGTTTCACCATGTTAGCCAGGATGGTCTCGATCTCCTGACCTCGTGATCCGCCCGTCTCGGCCTCCCAAAGTGCTGGGATTACAGGCTTGAGCCACCGCGCCCGGCCAATAGTGGGAGATTCTTATTAGCTTGCCACGATCAATGCCACTCCCTGTTTAACTCCTGTAAATGCATCCGACATGCTTCCACTTTTCGCATGTGATGGAGACTGCTATCCATGCTCCTCCTTGGAAGGGCAGACCACGTTCATCAACCTGCATCCATTATGCTGCTATCACCTCCTCTTGGCCTTCTCTGCTCCTTCTCCTGCTCCTCTCTTGTATCTTATCTATTGACCTTTGCTTTAACTTTTAAATGAGCACATCTCAGATCCTGGCCTGTCAATTTTACGTATTTGATTCCCAATCATGGTGTCATTTGACTGCTTGTGGTCAGCAGAGAAACTGGGCAGGTTCCAGGGGTAGTTCTGGCTGAGGCACGCAGGAGACAGAATGAGGTTTAGGGCTCTACTTGGGACTCCTAGGTAGACATAGTGGTCAGCAGATTCAAAATGATCACCAGGGCTGTCCCAGGGAACATTTCTCTCCAGTTACGACCCTGAGTCATGATGGGGCAAAAGCTGGAAGTCTGGAGTCCGCCTTCACCTGCTTTGGGTGAGTCCTCCTGTGTGTGATCCTGCAGTTGCTCATCTGCACCGAAATAAGGTATTAGAATTCATGGGGAGCAGCAGGTGACCTAAGGCCTCCCTGCAATGGGGCAGTGGCAGGGCCAGGGGTTCTTTGGCAAGAGGGGAGGAAATGAGAGGAGGAAAAGCCATAGAAGAACACAGAAGAGCAGAATAGTGTGGCTGTTACGGAGATACAGTGAAGGTGTCCCACTGAGGTGAATGGAATTGGCTGGTTAGAGCACATTACCTTGGCAAAATGGTAAATAGCAGGGCAATCTAACATGATTCCACAGCTGTACTGTAATGTCTTATTTTACCTAATTCTGTTTTAAAAAACATTGACTAAATATCATCACTGGGCCGACAACAGTGGCTCACACCTATAATTCTAGCACTTTGGAGGCCGAGGCAGCTGGATCACTTGAGCCCAAGAGCTTGAGACCAGCCTGGGAAACATGGTGAAACCCTGTGTCTACAAAATAATTAGCTGGGTGTGGTGGTGTGCACCTGTAGTCTCAGCTACTCAGGAGGCTGAGGTGGGAGGATCACCTTAGCCTGGAGAGTTCAAAATTGCAGTGGGTTGTGATTGCACCACTGCACTCCAGTCTGGGCGACAGAGCAAGACCCTCTCTCAAAAATCAAAGCAAAACATATTACCAGCTACTGAACATTGGACATTGGGACAAGTGGTATTCATAGGAAAAACATAAATGTATTAATTTTGATTTTTGGGGGTTCTAGAAACTCTCAGCTAAGATAAATACACACATACATGCAATGTATATCACATATGACAATGTTTAAATATAAAAGATTATGTGACATATATACACATGTATCATATATGTATGATGGTTAATTTTATGTGTCGACTTGGCTGGACCACAGTGCCCAGATATGTCGTCAAAGATTACTCTGAATATTTCTGGAAGCTGTATTTTTGGTGGGGTGGATATTTACATCCGTGGACTTTGAGTAGAGCAGATGGCTCTGCATAACGTGGATGGATCCATCTAAATCAGCTGAAGGCCTGAGCAGAGCAAAACACTGACTTCCCCTAAGCAGAAAGGAGTTTTGTCAGCAAACTGCCTTTGGGATCCAACTGAAACATTGGTTCTTCCTGGTTCTCCAACCTGAGAGCCTCTGAATTTGAACTAGAACATCTGCTCTTCCCTGGGACTTCAGATTGACAGCCTTCAGACCGGAATGATAGCATTGGTTCTCCTGGGTCTACAGACTGAGTCCCATCCTGCAGATTTCAGCCTGGCTTCCAGTCTCCACAATTCCGTCAGCCAATTTTTCCATAAATAACATTGATGTGCACGTGTGTACACACACACACACACACACACACACACACACACACACCCCATTCCCTATTGGTTCTGTTTGTTTTGTTAGGATCCTTAATTCAACCCCCAAGGAGGCAATACCTCCCAGGAAGTTGACAGCATCTGATATGGTTTGGATTTATGTCTCTGCTCAAATCTCCTGTTAGATTGTAATTCCAGTGTTGGAGGTGAAGCCTAGTGGGAAGTGATTGCATCATGGGGGCGGGATTCTCATGGATGTTTTAGCACCATCCCCTCCTGGTACTGTATAGTGATAGTGAGTGAATTCTCATGAGATTCGGTTGTTTAAAAGTGTGTGGCACCTCCCCGCTCTCTCTTCCTCCCTCTTTGGCCATGTGAAACATGTCTGCTTCCCCTTTGCCTTCCACCATGATTGTAAGTTTCCTGAGGCCTCCCCAGAAGCAGATGCCACTATACTTCCTATACAGGTGAAACAATTAAACCTATATTCTCTATAAATTATCCAGTCTCAGGTACTTCTTTACAGCAGTGTGGGAATGAACAGCATTCCTCATCATGGGAAGACCTGTGGAGACATGTTCTTTAGCCTATATCTCTGCTCAGAGATGAGCCAAGTTTCTAAGAGTCACCAGGGAAGTGAGAGTAACCCTAAACCTGGCAAATCAAGAAGGAAGGGTCAAGGAAGGACCCTACCTCTGCAGCCAGAGGGGAGAACAGGCTTCTTAAATGGTTCCACATAGATTTTTAATATGCTCATTCTGGTAATATTGGCCTAGAAGCAAATGGGTATTTTTTCCTAATAGTTCTAAATGAACGAACAATCTCATCGCCCTTCTTGTGTTTCCTAATCTGTAAAATTAGTGGTCCCTGTGTCTGGATGATCTTGGGGCTCGTTGCACATTAGGACTCTGTTCTCTGACTGATACTCAGATTTTCTAGAGAGAGCACAAAATGTTGAACAGATTAAGCCTCTGTGGCTCTGGGCTTGGTGTTAGGTCACATGAGAGAGGTCACCTGGAGGAGGCTTCAGCTCCAGCATCTGTGTCAGTCTCCCTGGGCTACAGTAACAATTTACCACCAACTGGAAAAGCTTAAGACAACAGCACTTTATTGTCCTGGAGGCTAAAAGTCCAAAAGGGCTGGCAGGGCCACACTGTGTCTGAAGGCTCCCTGGGAAGATCCTTTCCTTTCTCTCAGCTTCTGCTGTTTACCAGCAATCCTTGCGTTTCTCGGCTTGTAGACATGTCACTCCAAGATCTGCCTCCATCATCACATGGTATCCTCCCTGTGTGTTTCTGAGTACCTTTTCCTCTTCCTATAAGGACACCAGTCATGTTGGATTGAGGCCCATCCTAATGACATCATCTGAACTTGATTATATCTGCAAAGACATTGTTTCCCAATAAGGTCACAATCACAAGTACCAGGAGTTAGAACATCAACACATATCTTCTTGGGGGATACATGTCAACCCACAAGGGCATCTCAGCTGTCCTGGCACGATACAAGGAACGAGAGCTTGTCAATCTGTCTTGCCCTAATTTCTCCTTCACAGCAAAGTGCTGAAAACATCCCAAACTGCATTCTACATTACAAATTTACAAGTGACTCTGCCCAACCCCATCTGAAGTGCTTGAAAGGAGAAATTATTTGAAATTCAAATTTGTACCAGACCTCCTTTGTAGGAACCACAATTAAGAATAATTTTTCTCTGTCATGTCTCTGTGCATTATGATGAAGATGAAAATGTACTTTATTTCAAATAAAGTAAATCAAGCCAAGCATGACCTAAAAGCTCTACAAATAAACATCCATCTAATTATACATTAGACTGCTGTCATTGTTTAATTTTTAAAATAATACCTAAAATGCTCCCAGTAACTTACAGATGATCCTTTTCTCATTAGAATAATTACTAAAAACAAAACAAAACAAAACTTTGACTCTCAAAGTAGAAATCTGGGTAAGTAGAGAAAGGGGAAGTTGAAATTCACAAAAGTAACGTTAAGAAAGGACCCCAAATCCAAAGTGAGTTTAGAATGAGGAAAACTAAAGATCAGAACCATGACTCAGGGTCTTCACTGAGGTTTCTGCTACTTCATTTTAGCTCAGCTATGCTGAGTATTTACAAGTGAAATTTCCTCAAATTGCAAAGACTTCAGACTTCTGGTCAACAGCTGCTACCTAGAATAACTATGAATAGTAATAAATGGTGTTTGTGGAGAGCTTCTACCCAAGGAATCTAAAGACATATGCAAGGCCAACAAGTTAATCAGCAACAAGCTGGTGGTTTTCTTACAACTCACCTCTAGAGGAAATCATGACAAATGTGCCTTCACAGACCTGTTGTTGTGTCTACATGCAGTGAGTGTTGCTCTGCTGTCCTTTTGCAGTGTTGCTGTGACACAGGTAAGCCACGTATAGTGGGGAGATTGCTAATAGTTTGCTCTACGTTACTGTTCCATGCACTTCCTTTGGAGCACTAAGCTGACATTGTCACCGACATTCTAATTCAAACCTCAGCTGGTGAACTGGTCTTGGCAGATTACACCCATTCAGAGTAGCTCCTTTTTATACATCTGTGGAAAACTAAAGTCATTTTACAAGAGCAGATAAAAATAGAATATCAGTAATATGCATAAATAAATGAGACAAAAGGACATGGCTTGACAATCTATGAACTTCATAGGGATAACAATAGATATATCACTAAATGAAAAGGTTATTACGGAATCTATGCATCTTTTGAAACCTACAAACTCAACAGTAAGAGACAATCTGTTCTAATTCTATTTCCCATGTTTGTTTGCATATTTTAAAACATTTTTGTCCACTTTCATAAAGTTTTATAAGAGTTGTTATAGAGGACTGCACACCTCTAAAAAGCAGTTGCCAAGCATTCAACATTATACAGGATCGTATAGTCTTTTTTGGTTATGACCATATTTATTTTTAAAAACTATGGAAATGACCATGGACCAAGTGGCACTGAAGAATAAAGACAGATTGTAAGAAAAAATAAATATTATAGGAGTTCAATTTATTGTAATTCTGGGATGTTCAATGGGTCAGAAAAAGGACTGCAGTGTGAGAAGATTAAACTGCTATAATATTAATATAAAATTTTGCTATGATCATTTTTTAATCAAACATTGAATTTTAAGTACAGTTAGAATCATGCCTTCGGGAGTCAGTGAGATGGCACACAAATGTCTTTCCCAGTCAGGTGAGAATGTGTGCTTTTGTGGCATTCCCTCTCACAAACAATACAAAGAAATGAAGCAGTATTTTTTGCAGCGCTGTCACACAGAGAGCCATCTCCTAATAATGTGGTCTCCCTTCTCATTCTCTTTTGCCTATGTTACAGCGTGATTTTAAATTAAATTCCGTTGACACTTCCATAGATGGATTAAGCTTCTCACATCCAGTATATTGTTCTTTCCTTGATGTGTGTCTCTTGATAATGACACACTAAATAACCAGATACTGTGCAATCTCTTCTACATTTTATCTCTACATAAAAATATCAAACAAAATATTCCAAACCTCTCCACTCTGGCAGCAGATCAACATGATTTTATTCCTTACTCAAAATTCTTTACACAACAAATATTTAAAAATGATGCAAAACCCACAACATTCATTGGTGTTTTGGGGTTTCTGCTTAATTATGAAATGAGCTCAGGTAATTGCCCACCACCCTTAACAGTGGTTACACTAAAGATGAGAAAACAGGTTGAGTCCTGCTACAGACTGAGTGTCTATGTCTCCTCATAACTCATAGGTTGAAACCTAAGTCTCCAATGTGGTGGCATCAGGAGGTGAGACCTTTGAAAATAATCAGGTAATGAGGGTGGAGCTCTCACAAATGGGACTGGCACCCTTGTAAGAAGAAATGCCACAGGGCTTGCCTCTGTCTCTCTGTTCTCCTCCATGTGAGGGTACAGCAAGAAGCTGGCCCTCTGCAAACCAGGAAGCAGTGCTCGCCAGACACCAGATGTGTCAGCACCATGTTCTTAGACCTTCAGCCTCCAGAACTGTGAGAAATAAGTGTGTGTTGCTCAAGCCCCTAAGTCTATGATACCTGGACATAGCAGCCTGAGGACTAAGACAAGATCATTTAATCAGCAAGCAGGTGTGTAAGAATCGCAGCCCTGGTTGTCTGACAAGACAGTCCTTGATTGAGCCATTTTCTACCCTGTTTACTATATACACAGACATAGCACCTTCGCAGACGTGCTGAACAACTTCTTTAAGATCTACTTTGGATGTTGTCCCCTCTCAATCTCATGTTGCATCGTAATCCCCAGTGCTGGGTGTGGGGCCTGGTGGGTGGTGTTTGGGTCATGGGGGTGGCTCATTCATGGCTTGGTGCTGTCATCCTGATAGTGAGTGGGTTCTCACGAGAGCTGGTTGTTTAAAGTGTGTGCCGCCTCCCATCTTGCTCCTGCTCTCACTGTGTGACCTGCCTGTTCCCACTTTGCCTTCCACCAGGAGTAAAAGCCCCAGGAGGCCTCCCTAGGAGCCAAGCAGATGCTGATGCCATACCTCCTGTATATCCTGCAGAACCATGAGCAAATTAAACCTCCTTTCTCTATAAATCACCCAGCCTCAGGTATTCCCTTATAGCAATGCAGTGACGGCCTAACACACTAAGTCTCTTAATTAAACTTGTGTGCAGCAGATTTATTGTGGAATATATTCCTGACATGTTTCCATTGATCATAGAAGCAAGACAGTCCAACGCAGGCTTTATTGTGTCACCTGTCACTAATCTAGTCACCAGACACCTCATGCCCAGGATTCTTGCTAAAATAAATACACTGCATGGAGTAAACTCTTAATTAGATGGAAAATGACTCCAGAATTATCATAATATATAGTCTCAAAGTAAACTGTGGATGAGAACAACGGTTCCATGAACACTACTGAAAGCCAATGGGAGTAGACACCATCTACACGTTTGAAAGGGTAGCTTAATTTTCACAGCTTCCTGATTTCATCTTCCAGTTTTCCCTACTGCAGAAACTCAGCTTAAAGTTCCAGAGAGAGGCATTTCATAGACCTTCCGCTTTCTAGTCTTTTATTTGGGTTTTGTGACATTCGAAATTTCCATCAGCTTTCTGGGGTGTAATTTCCTCTTAGTCAAGGCAGATGCATGTCACATCACTGTTCTGAGGATTAAATCAGTTATTGTATATGAAATGCTTGGTTAATATAAAATGTAAGATAATTATTCTCTTATCTTCTTTCTTCCCTCACTCTGGGAAAATTCTCTACCTATGACAACATGGTTAATTACCCTCAAACACTGAGAAGGGTAAAGTGAAAAACTGGTAATTCCTCCCTTTTCTTTAAGTTACTGGGGAAAGTTTTCCTACTTTCCCTCAATTCTGGCACTTCTTCTAGGTTTAAGCCCCACATTCATTATGTTGCTGGTATATGCAGAATTCTAAGGTTTTCACAGAAGTGTACCAAGAAGTGTTTAGACAACCACTATGTGCTCCACCTAAACCCCCTTGTTGAGGAGCACATTTGCCTGTCAGAAAATGGGAGGTTCATGAACAATCCTAGGAGACAGTTGTCTGCTAACTTGTTACTCTTCTCCTATGAGAACTTACCCCACTCTCAGATGTGTCTCTTGGAGGGCTTTGAAGTACTAGGAATTGATGATGAATCAATATATCTCCATTTTGCATAGAAAAAACCCATTCCCATTACCTAACAACCCCCATTTCTTAAGAAATATTCAAAATGCAAAGGAATGGAGATGATTGAGTATATAAGTGCGAACTTGGACATCAACTTCGAGAGCCAGGTACTCCAAGGCACCCTCCCATGACCTGGTCAGTTTCTGGGGCATCTGTTATCCTTGGACAGGAAGCACCCATCATTAGTGTCAAAAAGTGCCTGATGGACCCAGATGTCCTCTTCTTTCCTGGCAGCAAGGGGGATACAGTAGGATGTATCACACTGTCCTGAGAGAACCCCCACTCTGCGATTCACAGCCATCCTCCCAGGGCAGTTTCAGTCTGTCGTGGTGACTGACAGGAGGATGAAGACACAGGGCATTTTAAAATCCAATAGACCTGAATACAGCACAAATAAGGAACGTAGAATTGTTTTGTGAAACTTTTGTTGCTGGTAGACACATCTAACGTGTGGGCAAGTATATGTGTGAATTCTACAGGTTTGTATTCCATGAATTCATGCACTATCCATGAGTATTCTTTCACTGAGTCTCCCAGGTTCAAAACCATAATGCATAATGAGAGATTAATTATGTGAGGGAAGGTGAGCAGCTTGAAACAGACCAAATTCTTAGAATCAGTTGCTTATCTTTCTGCACTCTGTTTTCTCAACTCAAAGACGCACAAAGGCACTCTTCTCAACATTTTGGAAATCAAGATGCATCTTACAATGGATTTGTACATTTAATGTGGTTCTTTTCCATTTGTGCTCTGGAAAGCTGTTATTAAGTCGATAAAATGCTTCAGACTCATTGCTCTCTGAAAATCAACAAAATAGAGTGTGTGCTCCCAAGCACTGAGCTTTAGGAGATAAAATGACTCCCAACATAATATAAATCCTGCTTATCGAACAGAGAGAAATGAAGTATCCTGCTCTAGGGATACAAGCTGCACTAACTTCAGAAGAGGATGCAGGTCACCGTCAGTCCCTCTCCACACAGATAAGTGAGTGCCAGAAAGCTCTAATAGCCCTGTTCTGCAAGATCAGGATTGGGAAAATTGAACTCTCTTCTTGCCTCTGTTTCTGAAACAAGTTACTTCTGGCTCATCTCAATTCAATGTCAGCATTTACCTTTCTAGCTCATTTAAGTGACCAGTTTCCTATGGTTGGAAATGTACTTTGTAGTTAATGACATGATGAATCACGTGATGTATATATTTTCTTGTTTTGTCTTAAATGATTTCATTAGAAGCAGGCCTCAGACGGAAGACTTCAAGATCAAGTGTAAAGTCCTTTATTCATGCTACCAAGCTAACTTTGAAAATTATATGGTAATTATAAATCTTTGATGTGTATAAATTTATCAGCCTCAAAATCAACACATTGTTATTATTTATTTGGTTAATTTCAGAAACGTACAATATCACAGCATCATTTCTTCTGCATTTTTTGTCTGTTTATGACTTGAATATATTTTATATGTGTTGCTTTACTAATTGTATCAGTAGAAATTTCTATTTTCAAGGTATAGAAATATATACCCTACTAAGGATATAGAATCAAGTAGAGTAGATAGGAACTTTTACCTTTTGTGCCAGTCTGGGTTCTTTGGGAAGCAGATATCAAGATGGAGTTAGGAGTTAAGGGCTGCAGAGATGTGTAGGGAGAACACCCCCATGGAGGGTAAGGGGGCAGAGAATGGGAGCAAGTGGAGAGCCTCTGACCATGAGAATGAGGCCTGGCACCTGAGGAAGAGAGAGGGAAGAGGGGAGGACAGGGCAGGAAGAGCCTCAGGCTGTGGTGCCCCACTGAGAGCATCTGGGCCAGCCCAGTGGGGAGTCCCAGAACACAGACTGATCTTCTGGGGCCCCCCTGGAGCTGGACTTTCCTGCCAAACTCCATGAGAGCAGACTGGGGGAAGTGGAGCCTGGCATGAACAAGGCAGTGAACTCCAAAAGTGGGGCAACCATCAGCTACCAATGCTCTAGTTCTGAGCAGCAGCTCTCTCTACAAGGGAGAGGGGAGTGAGGCACCTCCTAGCAGCCACTCCTCAGGGAGCTCGCTCTTCAGTCGGAGGGAAGGAAGATAAGCAAATTAGTGCAAAGCACTGAACGCTCAATGACAAGTGCCATAGGGAAAAGGAAAGCAAAGAAAACTGTGTATTAGGGCAGGAAAGGTTGCAAGTTTCATGTGATGTTCTCACATTAATTTGTAATGTTTCTTAAGTTGCTACGGGAAACAGGTGACTTTTGAGAAGAATCTGAGGGAAGCGAGGGAGGGAGCCATATGGAGATCTGGACAGAGCACCGGAGGCAAAGGGAAGAGCAGATGCCAAGGTGCTGTGTGGAGGATCCCTTGGCACATTCCAGGAACAGTGAGGTGGTCAGCATAGCTCACGTGAACTGAGCCCTGGGGAGGTGGAAGGAGATGAGGAATAAGGGTACCAGCATTAGCAGGCTTTTACTCTGGTTGGGAAGAGAAGCTATAATCACCCAATGGTTTCTTCCTGTTCACTGTGTAGACAAAACCAGTTCGCTGAGACCATGGTATTTTAGTAAAGAAAGAGTTTAATTAACAGGAGGTCAGCCATGTGGGAGAATTGGGAGAATCACTCAAATCAGTCTCTCCAAAGGTTTGGAGGTTAGTGGTATTCAAAGATAGTTTGGTGGGCAGGGGACTAGGGAAGGAGTGCTGCTGACTGGTTGGAGATGCCACCATCATAGGGGTGTGGAGAAAGCTTCTCATGTACAGAGTTTGCTGCTGGGTGGGGCCAGGGGACCAGTTGAGTCATGAGTCACAATTCTGGGTGGGGTGAATCTGAAAACCATCTCAAAAAAAAAAGTGTAGGTTCTGTAGGAGCAATTGGAGAAGTCACAAATCTTGTGACTCCTGGCCACATGACTTCTAAGCATCAAGGGATCACAGAAACTACGCCTACATTTTAGCAGAATTCGAGGCTCTCTCATAATCCTAAGTTTGTGGTCTTCATTTAGTCTTACAAAGGCAGTTTCAGCCTGGAACAAGGAGGCGACCAGTTTGGGGGAAGGACTACTATCATCCTTGCTTCGAAGTTCAACTGTAAACTGAATTCCTTCCATGGTTGGCTTGGCCTACACCCAGGAATGAGCAAAGACAGCAAGCTTGTAAGGGTAGAAGCAAGTGGAGTCACCCATGGTAGATTTCTGTCACTATCATCATCTTTGCAAAGGTGGTTTCTAAGCCACAGGAGGCTTTCACGGGGACAGTGTTGGGTCCTAGCCTGGGAGCTTGACTTTCATGCTTCCGCCAGAATGAATCATGATAGAGTGTCGTGAATGTCCACGCATTTCCAGCTGCCTGCATGTGCTAAATACATCCTCAGTAGCCCAAGAGTAAGTCAAAGGAATCTAAGGATATCCAGATATTTTGCTTTTTATTTTAGTAAATTTTGCAAAGTGAGACTTTTTCATAAAGAACTACAAATTGAGTATCTCTAATTCAAAAATATGAAACTAGAAATGCTCCTAAAATGGAAATATTTTGTGTGCTGTCATGAGCAACACTGGAGCATTTCGGACTTTGGATTTTCCTGTTAGAAATGTTGAACTGGAGTTAGAATAATGCAAATATTCCCAAATCTGAAAGAAGAACAGAAATCCAAAACACTCCTAGATCCAAGCATTTAGGATTAGGAATACTCAGCCTGTAATCATGTACGCCAGTAACAGCTCTTGGTTGATCTTCCCCTCTTGTTGCTTCATGTGTTTATTGTTTGTTTACAGTTAATCATCGTACTTCAAGTTCTTACACTTAATTGTGCACACTTATGTGCTAGTATTTGCTTCCACTTAAATGCATTCCTGTTTCAGAGTTTAGATGAGGCTGGGAGCCCTGACTGCTTCAGTTCACCCTCCGGTTCTATCACTTCTTGTTGAAAGAGGGTTACAACAAGTGTTGGAATAACAAAGGACCCCTAGATAACCCAATCCCCATTTTTCCAAGCAGAATGCCTGTTAAAGATGCTTTTGGACAAATTGCATATTTTAAATTTTTGTGACATGGTTGAAGTTGATTTTGCTGAACAAGTTTACTTTCAGGTCCATGTTTAATTTTACATGAAATAAGCCAATATATTATTTTGAAAATATTAATTTTCGTGCTCTATTGTCCTTGAACAATGTTATTTAAAATGTTCACTTGGAAACATTATTTCCAGCATTACAAGAAACACTTTCTGAGTCATTGGATACAGTTCCCAGACACATTGTATTCAGTTCTATTTAAATATTTTGTGATACTGTCTCTCAGAATTCATTAATGGATATTGACATGTCTCTAATTTACAAAGAAAGGAATTAACTTTTTTAGAGGAGGGTAGCTTGCCAAGAAGCCAAGCTTGTGAGGGAGTGACTTGCTTCCAGCCCTGGTCTGTGTTTGTTCACAGCCAGGCTCTTAACCACCCTGATACCATTTCTCTACAGTTTTCTTTCTGCCAAAACACTGGGATTTTCGTTGCTGTTGTTGTCCTTGATAAATTTAAAACATTTCTCAAATGTGTCATGAAAAATCATACCCAAACTAGGTGTAACCCATCAATTTACCTGCTAACAAAAGACACGATTATATTTTGCTCTCCTACCAAGAAAGTAGTGCATTGATCTCTTGATTTAAGGCTTTTGTATTTCCCAGTAAACTTTCTGTATAAAGGTCATGCATCTCTTCTTAATTTTGTTTCTAAATATTTTATATTTTTGTTTCTATTGTAAATAGAATTTCCTTATAAATAATGCATTTCAGGTTATTGCTGGTATGGAAGAATGTAATTGATTCTAGGTATATTTATTTTATGTCTTGCCTATCCATGAAATTTTTATTAAGTCTAAAGTTTTCTAACAGAAATATTTAAACTTTGCAAGGATGCTGTTTTATTTATCATGACTTTTTTTTTCTACTTCAGTTCTTAACCTTATCTTTGTTTCTTGTAGCCAAAGGAGCCCAAATAAAACAGAAACATGAACCAAGACCTACTCAAATCCGTCCGGGGGCCTATGCTGGTGAAAGGGAGACGGGGAAGTTGCTGAGGTCTCAGGAATGCCACCAGAGGCTGAGCCTCAGGAGAACCCGAATCAGAGAGTCCCAGTGTGGGAAGTGGGAAAATTGTCCCGAAAAATACTCAGGCCCTAATCTTATATGGAAAAAGCTTCTATCCAGAGGAGATTAAATGAAGGATCTTGAGATAAGGGAGACTTTCCTGGGTGACCTGGGTGGTTCCTAAAGCCATTGTAGGTAAGAAGTAGGCAGAGGGATTTGACTACAGACAGAAGAGAAGAAAGCCCTGTGCTGGAAGGAGAGGGAGGCAGAGTCTGGGAGGGCCACTGCTGGGAGGCTGTTGGGCATGAAGTGGAGAAAGGGCCAGGAACAAGGAACGCAAGGAATGCAGCTCTGGAACCTGGAGGAGAGAAACAGATCATTTCCAAATCCCCATGAGGGAGCACAGTCCTGCCGACATCTCTGTTCTGCCCTGGTGAAATCCATTTTAGACTGGTGACCTCCAGAACGGTAAGCTATTAAAGCTGTACTGGTTTAACCATCAGGTTTGTGGGAATTTGTTACAGCAGCCATAGGAAACTAGCACACCAGGAACGGAGGCCAGCAGGGTCGGAGCGTGTGGGCCTCCCCCGCCATACTGCTCCCCGGTTCGCCGACTCTGCTTCTCCTCCCCATGCACCCCTACCTCCATGGATTTGCTTCGAAAAACCCCACGTTTACCTCCTGCCTTTCTTTAGCCTAGCAACGTAGCCAAGATGCACAAGGGAAAATAACTCAGGTTTACAAGACACAGGTTTTTTTCCAGCCAATTTTATAAGGTCAAGCCTCAGGCCCTCATGGGTAGGTTAACCAGAGCTTTGTTGCCTTGGGGTCAGGTCCAAAGACAGAAGTGGCCACTTAGGGCTTTTCCTTGACCTGGCACTGGGCAGACGTGCTTTCCCATTAGAGGCTATGGGAGGCAAAGTCTATTTCATGCCTACAGCAGTCACTTTTTATGTTTTATATCCTAAAGAATTACCTACAACTTCCAGAAAATGTTAAACAATGTTCAGAAAGAGTAGTTGCAAGTTACTAAACCCCAACTCAAACTGGTCTAAATAAACCTGGGACTTTCCCTGCTGGGTGGATTCAGGCGCACAGTGAACCCCAGGCCCTGGACCATGCTGTGGTATGCCTCAGGTATAGCCGGGCAGCCTCAGCAGGTGAGGTCCTTCTGCTTATCCCTGATCCCCCTGCCTCATTCATAGACAGCATTCTTCACATGCAAGGGACAGTCATTTCTGATAGTCCCCAAGCTTCACACCTTCCAAATCCAGTCTCAGAAGAGGAGTTTCCCTGACACGCCCCCCAGCTCTGCATCCAGGCTCCTGAAAAGGGACTTAGGTTCCGCAGTAGATCAGGTGTCAGGGAAAAATAAAGGAAGGAAGGGCAAGAAGGAAGGAAGAAGAGGAGGAAGAAAGGAAGGAAGGGAGGAAAGGAAAGAAATGAAGGAAAGAAAGAAGGAAGAAAGGAAAGAAGGAAATAACAAAGTCCAAAAGGCTGGGGCCAAGAAAGAACAGGGCAGCCTGTGAGATCCTTGAGTGGGAAGGTGGGGTTCCCTAGAGGTGATGGGACTAGAGGGTGGTTTCCAGCTGCCTGGAGAGGGGAGGTGCTGGCTGTTTCATCCAAACGTGCCCTGGTTCAGCATACTTGCTTTACTACTGATTTAAAAACTATTTCTAATATATCCGAGGGTCATTATGACAGTAATAATAATAACAACAAACACTTACATGGAGGTTGCTGTGTGTCAGGAACTGTTTTGAGCATTTCATTTTAAATTACTGAAACAATTATGATATACTGTGGATATTTGTCCCCATGCAAATCTCATGCTAAATTGTAATCCCCAGTGCTGGAGGTATAGGCTCGTGGGAGGTGTTTGAATTATGGGAGTGGATCCCTCATGACTTGGTGCTATCTTCATGATAGTGAGTGAGTTCTCACGAGATCTAGTTGTTTAAAGGTGTGTGGCACCTGCCCGCCCCTCCTCTCTCTCTTGCTCCTGTTTTCACAGTGGGATGTTCTTGCTCCCTGTTTGCCTTCCATCATGATTGAAAGCTTCCTGAGGCCTCATCGGAAGTCAAGTGTATTAGTCTGCTTTCACACTGCTGATAAAGACATACCTGAGACTGGGTAATTTACAAACGAAAGAGGTTAATTCGACTCACAGTTCCACATGGCTGGGGAGGCCTCACAATCGAGGCGGAAGGTGAAAGGCACGCAGCAGACAAGAGAGAGAATGAGAATCAAGTGAAACGGGTTTTCCCTTATCAAACTATCGGATCTTGTGAGACTCATCCACTACTAAAAGAACAGTATGCAAGGAACCACCCCCATGATTCAATTATCTCCCACCAGTCCCACAACACTGAGAAATCTGGGAGCTACCATTCAAGATGAGATTTGGGTGGGAACACAGGCAAACCATATCACAAGTATGCCTGGCACCATGCTTTCTGTACAGACTGCAGAACTGTGAGCCAATTAAATCCCTTTGCTATACATTACCCAGTCTCAGGTGTTTCTTTGTAGCAATCCAAGAACGAACTAATACAATTTACTTTCACTTGTTAAATGATGACGGAATTGGGGCACAGAGATGTTAAATAACCAGCCCAAGGTCAACCAGTTTGCACTTGGTGGAGCCAGGATTTGATCTCGAGCACTTTGGCTCCTGGGCTTATTCTCTTAACCACTACTCCAAGAGCCACACTCTCTTATGCTAATGACATATTCTTCTCTTCCTATTTTGAGCAGTATAATTTTAAATTGGTATTAAAATATTTCAAATGACTCTTCCATAGATACTGAAGTGATTTTATGTAATCTCTTTTGGAGTTACAGCATTTTAATAGATTTGTTCATCTGGAATCACCCTTGTGTTTCTGAGATTTATCCTATTCTGTCATGGTGTATAGTTTCAATATGTTGCTGACGTGATATATTTGAGATTTTGGTTTTTATGGTCATAGGAATGCTTGGTTCTAAAATCTCATACATTTGTATGCCTTATGATGAAGGCGGCAGTGCTAATCTTCCGTAACATTGTACCAAAGTGAGAACACAAGTTTCCACGTTTTAGATAGAAAACAAAACAATAAATATTGTTAAATAAATCTTTGGCTAGAACTTAAAGCATGAGCTCTACCACAGGGAGACCTCATATAAGCCCGTATCTCTCTGACAGTCAGCAAATACTGGATTGGCATTGGCTAGTTATATAAAATACATTGGTAGTCACACAGAAGTTTTTAATATTTGGGGATGGTTGCATTTTAAGGACTAATTCAGGAAAAGCAATAACTTTAGGAGTTGAAATTTAACTCATCTTGTTTTTACACAGCTGTAGAGCTTGTCTCTTCACAAAGAGCCTCTGGATATTTTTGCTAATGGCCTGATGTTTTCCAGGAGGTCTCTGTGCACATTGGTAGATCAGGGAGAGAAGACAGAGAGTGTAAGTAACAATATAACAATACTTAACAGAGAGGCAGCACTTGGTGGATAATCCTATTTAAGGCTTAAAATAACTGTGGAATTATTCTAAGACCCAGCAACACCACTTCCAGGTGTACATTCAAAGAATTGAAAGCAGAGCCTCAATGAGATATTTGTATGTTCATGTTCATAGCAGCATCATTCACAACAGCCAAAAGGAGGAAGCGACCCAACATCCATCCATAGATGAATGGATAAACAGAATGTAGGGGATTTTTTGTACTTTCGTTTGTTTGTTTTGTTTTGTTTTTGAGAAGGAGTCTCAATCTGTCGCCAGGCTGGAATGCTGTGGCACCATCTCGGCTCACTGCAACCTCTGACTCCCTGGTTCAAGCAATTCTCCTGCCTCAGCCTCCCAACTAGATGGGATTACAGGCATGAGCCACCACCCCCAGCTAATTTTTCTATTTTTAGTAGAGACAGGGTTTCACCATGTTGGCCAGGATGGTCCCAATCTCCTGACCTTATGATCTACTCGCTAAGGCATTACAGACATGAACCACTGTGCCCGGCCATATAGGGTCTTTTTATTGAAATATTATTCAGCCTTTAGAAGGAAGCTCTGACACATGCGACCACATGGGTGAACCTTGAAGACTATTCAGTGAAATAAGCCAGTCACAAAAGAATGAATACTGTCTGATTCCACCTTTTTGAGGTACTTAAAACAGTGAAATTCATAGAGACAGAAAGTAGGATGCCAGGCTGAGAGTAGGGGAAATAGGGATTAGTGTTGCACATGTGTCGAGTTTCAGTTTAGGCAAATGAAAAGAATTCTGGAGACGGGTGGTGGTGATGTTTGCACAACAATGTAAATGTGCTTCACAACCAAGCTGGACACCTGAAAATGGTTTAGATGGTAAAAGATAAAATCACCAAGTATCACGTGTTGCTTCCTTTATTTTACAGGTGAAAACACTGGGCTGAGACTCTAAGAGTCAAAAGATATACAAAACCAATAGCAGGCTGGTGTTGAATCTATGGCCTCTCACTATGTGGAACATGAGCACACAGGCATCACACTGAGAGCAGCAGGAGGCAGCCAGATAGGGGTGGGTTCCTGGTGAAACCCCACCTTTAAGCCAAAGGCAGTTTAAAGCTTGAAAGCCAAGCTACAAGCTAGATCCTTGGACCAGACTGAGAACCTGTCTTCCTGTTTGGAGCATTTTCCTCTGATTGATCCTTATTCGTCACCTATTTTACAAATACCTACCCTTTCATAATTGGTTTTCTACACTATCATGCCTGCCTTTGAGGGATGTCTTGACTTCAACCATTTTTGCATACTCACAAAACAATCAGCACATACTCCCCACACTCCCTATTCTGAGCCCATAAAAGCTCCAGGCTCAGCCATGTTAGGGAACTTTTCCCACTTTGGGATAGGGGAACCACCCACGGCATCCCTTCTTTGCTGAGAGCTTTCCTTTCACTTAGTAAATTCTACTCCATTCACTCTCTGGTGTCCATGCACTTAATTCTTCCTGGCTGTGAGACAAAAACTCAGACCTAGCTGAGCTAAGGAGCAAAATAACCCTGCATCAATACTAACCAGGAAAACTCACTCCTTTTCAGTGTCTTGGCCATAAAAACTGGAAGACAGATATTGTGGGATGTAGGGGCAAGGTGTGAGACTGCCTTTCTTCATCTCTGCGTTACAGTTCATGTCCCCTCAAATCCAAGATTCTTCAGAAATGGAAACATGGAGTGCTGGGAAAATTAATGTATGTGATTGTCTTACTGCATTCAGACTGCTATAAAAATAACTTAGAATGGGTAATTTACAATAAACAAATATTTATTTATTATAGTTCTGGAAGCTGGGAAGTCCAAGATCAAGGTGCCTGCTGACTTGGTCTCTGGTGAGGTTTGCTCTCTGTTTCCAATGTGACACCTCACTGTTGCATCCTCCCATGACAAAAAGCTGAAGGGAAAAAGAACCACGGTGCTCCCTGTAGTCTCTTTTATGCTGGCACTAATCTCATTTAAGAGGGTGGAGTGCTCTGACTTCATGACTTCCCCATAGGCACCACCTCTTAATGCTATCACATTGGATATTAGGTTCCAACAGATGGATACTAGAGGCACACAAACATTCAAACAGGAGCAGAGGTCCCTCACTCAAGTAGGGTTCAGTGCTGGCTACATGGGATGCTAGTCTCTGCTGACCCTCCAGTTCCCAGCACAGAGTGGCCTTCGTTTCTCATCTCAACCTGTCTCCATGCTGAGAAGCTCTGCATTTCACAAGTCCTCAGGAGGAAGGCAGCACAAAGACACCAGTAGCCTGCATACCCGTGTGAAAGTTATGGCCTTTCCTGAGGGACGTCTGGAGACAGAGGCTTTACTGGAGGCCTTGGCCTTCAATCATTCTGAGCAAAGCTACCTGAGGGTTCTTCAAACATCTCCATAACTTTCCCATCTTCCCTCCCAAACCCCATAAGATTTAAATGTTTTAACATCTTTTGTGTTTTTTACCTATCCAGAGACCAGTCTTCTAGAATCTTCCAATTGGCTCTAGGATAACACTCAAAGCTCCTCTCTTTTCTTGCATTCACACAAACAGTTTTATCTGACTGTAAAGGCAGCAGTGCCTCCCAAGAGAGATCTTCCCTGCCAATGACTGAATGTGGGACCTTGCTTAGTCCACGTATTTCCTTTCCAGAATGTTCACATATTACTGCAAATGGGAAGAAGAACATTGAATAAGAAAGAACATTTTAAATATTACAGCGTTTAAATATTGATATCACACCTTTTCCATAGAAATAAGAATTAAACTGTACCAGTAATTTATGTATTTAGGGCTCCTGCATTTAACTTTGGTATGTATGAAACTACAGTAATCCAAACAAAAGTTTATAAGCTCCAAGTAAGTTATATATTTTACATTTCTCCCATGGAGAAAACTCATTTCTAGAATCATCAAAAACATCCTAAGCTTTCTGCTCTTTATCCTGGATGGTGGAAGGAAGGAGGTGAGTCTGACTGATCACTTGGCTTCCACAGGCTTTGGCTTTGTGCTCCTTCAATATCAGTTCTTGTGTCATGGAACACACAGCCAGGTTACAGGTGACGACACACATGACCAAAGGTGAATGAACAGTGTCCTGTCATACATGGGCGGGGACAGTAAAATACGGGCCTGTTCCTTGTAAATGCTTAGTTACTGATAATTTACATGAAGAGTTGAATTTTGGGGCACACTCTAGGGGAAAAGTATGAGAAGTTGATTAACCATTGCTGGAGGTAGTTGGTAAAGGGCTCCAAAATTGGAGAGGAGAAGGGCAAGGAGAGCAGGACAAGGAGAGAACAAGGACAGAAGGGCAAGGATAGAAAGCCAAAGAGAGAAAGGCAAGGAAGGAAGGAAGGGGAAGGAGGGAAGGGGAAGAGGGAAGGGCAAGGAGAGAAGGGGAAGGAGGGAAGGGGAAGAGGGAAGGGCAAGGAGAGAAGAGGAAGGAGGGAAGGGCAAGAAAGGAAGGACAGGAAGGTAAAGGGAAGGAGGGAAGGGGAAGGAGAGAAGGGGGAGGACTGAAAGAGAAGGAGAGCAGGGCAGGGAGGTTGTGAGAGGCCATGGAGGACAAACTTTGTACCATCTTGGTGGAGTCCCCTCAATGACTTGACTGCATGGGATGCTGGTCTCTGCTGAGGTGCTCTTCTCAGGTTTGCCAAGAACACCTTTCAAGACCAACCGTCCATGGTCAATTTTGTTATCAAAGTGAAAAAGAATTGACTTGAGGCAGAGCAGTGAGCAGTCTTGGGGCTTCACCTCCACGTCTCCCTCCGTGAAAGCATTGGTGTTCCTCTGGCCGCCTGTGTGTGTGCCCCTCCCCGCTGTGTTTCCTAACCTCTCTCTGTCACATTTCCACTTCTCAATCACTTTGTTTGACAGCCACGTTATCCTTTTATGAGGATGTGCACTCCATGAACTGAGCACTGGAACAAAGGGAACTGGCTTTCAAAGAGGAGACACAAGTTCAGGGAGACACAGAAGGCATCCCTAGGAAAAATGACAGCCCATCCCTAGACCCTAACACACATGGGGTGCTATGAGCATGAGCTTAGGTTGTTTGAGATCCTTGTAAAGCAGAGCCCTGTCTACAGTGCTTGCATCGTGTGTGTATTGATTGCCTCTTTGCTGTGTTTTATGTATTTTATATTTCATGGTGATACTGCTTATTCCATTTTGAAGATTGGGGTACATATATTTTTGGAAGCCAGCTCCTTTTAGGAGCTAAGTAAAACGTTGCATATTTAAGGAGTGCTGTTGCAATAAATGCCATGCATTTAAAAAGCACAGTCTGTTCTAAGATTTAGGGCTCAGGTTTCCAGTAAACATCTCTCTGGAATGAACAAGTGAACAAAGTACATGCGCCTCCTCCCCACACGCTCCAGCTTAGTGCTGCATCCTTTCAAGCCTCTGCCGTTTGTGTGAGCAGCTTCTTTAACCTGTCAGCTCCCACATCCGCTCTTAGAGTGATGCATGGCAAAGTCCTCCCTATGCTAATAAGATCCCCTTGGCCATTACTAATAATACTGGAGATTCAGAACATGAAGCCATAGAACAGTAATAAAAAGAGAAACTGTCGTTATTTCAACCACAGAGCAGAAAATGAGTGGATCTTCCATAATTATGGACATTTGCAGCTGCCAGGTTCCAGCTAGAAGGGAAGACACAGAACTGTACCAGCCCAGCAGGCTGCCCTCGTGGGAAAGGGCAGGCGAGACGAGGCTGACCTTGGGCTTGGCACAGCCATTGTGCCTAGGGAAGTAGGTGCAGGTTTGGCCTCACTCTGAGTGTTCTGCCTTGATCTCTTGGCCCTTTGGGAAGAAGGATATTTAATGTCTATGCTTCTTTTTCATCATTATTCATCAAATGACACACATCATGGCTGTGCCTGCGTATACCACTACAAACCCCAGTCCTACAAAATATTTCTTCATGTTCATAATCTATCAATAAGTAACAGCTATCATCAAATTTACTTATTAAGGCTGCATTTTCATTTCTATCATTGAGGTGTAATTTGATTCAGGAGAGATGTTCTCTTTTCACTAAATCCATTGTTGGCTTTTGAATTGAGTTTTCAAGTTGAGCACTGTTTAAAATTCAGTTTGCTTTGCAATATTAACCTGATATCTGGACTAACTTAAAACAAAAAACAAAAAACAAAAAAAAAACCACACATACACTTCTAAAATCAGGGCCTGAGGTATACCACCAGCTTTAGAACTAGGATGCAGGAAGAATATAAAGTTTCTTAAAACAGGCTTGAATTTATGTAATGTATAATTCACAATAAGAACCACAAGCACAGAATGATTGCTGAACCTGGTGAATCTGCTCTTTCCTACTGCTTTAGTCCAACTATTGTATTAGTGCATTTTTATGCTGCTGATAAAGATGTACCCCAGGTTGGGTAATTTATGAAGAAAAGGAAGTTTAATGGACTCACAGTTCCATGTGGCTGGGGAGGCCTCACAATCATGGTGGAAGGCAAAAGGCATGTCTTACATGGCAGCGTTAAGACAGAATAAGAACCAAGCAAAGGTTTTCCCCTTATAAAACCATCAGATCTCATGAGACTTATTCCCTACCACAAGAAAAGCATAGGGGAAACTGCCCCCACAATTCAATGATCTCCTACCAATTCCCTCCCACAGCATGATGGAATTATGAGAGCTACAATTTAAGATGCGATTTGGGTGGGGACACAGCCAAACCATATCAGGTACTTTGTGCTGGTAATTACCCCTCTCCTGGCCCATTCTGACTCATGCATTCACTATGATCCGGTAGATTTGCTTTAACGTCTCTCTGCCTCAATTCTTCATCTGTAAAATGGGCGTATTTAGTACCTAACTCTTACAATTACTGGGAGTTTTGGAGGAGGGGATACAGGGCGAGGCCTTTAGCTATCACTGTGAATTCTAGCCCTGTGGGAGCACCATCTATTGGTGTGGAACTCTATACTGGGCTTGTCATAGTAGAAAGATGAGGCAGGCATAGTCTGCACCCTGAATAGGACCTTCCCCCTGAAGCAGAAGTGGCCTGTCAGTGCGGGGTCTGGGTGGGGACAGCTGAGGTGAAGCACCTAAAAGTGAGTCTTACAGAGGTGAGCCTGACCCATCGCCCAGACTCCAAAGAGGTTTTCGGCAGCCAGCACAGCCTCTGTCCCAGGTGAGGCCTCCCTCTAGCTGTCACTGAGGGGCACATGTTGGTCCCAGCACCGGCACACCCACCCCAGGGCCACTTTCTTCCAGAATTCACCAGTGCTTTCCACAAGCTCCTCAAAGCTTGCTCAGGTCAATAACGATCATGGTCTGGAGTGCAATGAAGACTAGAAGTCATGGTCCAGAGTGGCAACAAAAGGAGACCATGGGCCCTCTCCCCAGTGACACACCATTAACTGCTGAAAATCATTAAAGAACAACGCAACAATGATCATTTAAAGTCAGGAAATTGTCCTCAGGATATAAAACAGGTGAAGAAAAATTCAGTCAGGAGAATCTGATAGATTTTGGTGAGAACAGTAAGATCTGTGCATTTGAGCCACCACTTACTGTCCCCAGCAAAGCTTGATGGAACCTCCACTCCAGGAAGCTGTGGCCATGAAGAAGAGCTTCCTCATCCCTCAGCCCTCAGACAAGGATTGTGGTATCCCCCTGGGAGGAGTCGGCCATGAGCATTTCTCATCCCCAACTCTGAAATGAAGAAGCTATATTTCTGGTGAGGGTGGCTGAGTGGGCACGGGCTCCCATCCTTCAATCAGCCCTCATGCATGGCAAAGCTGTGCTGCCACAGACAGGGCCCCCAACAACCCTCAGCCCAGTGTGTCCACAGGGCAAGGGCTTAATTCTGACAGGAAGCTGAGGAGGCCAGAGGCTACCACCCCCGATCATAAAGCAAGGATGTCACTCAGGGAAAAGAGGGCCACTGTCCCTCCGCCAACTCCAGAGCAGGGGCTCAGAGACTGCCCAGAGGGAGGCACAGTACAGAAGAAAAGACAGCTGCAAGTCTCTCACCAAAGGAAATTATTATATATATTATTTATTTATTTATTTATTTATTTATTTATTTATTTATTTATTTTTTAAGAGTGTAGAGAAGTTCAAGCCTAAGTGGGCTTGTGAAAATAATGGAGATTTTGGTGGGGAGTCTGGTAGCTCCTCTTAATTAAAAACCAGATGGACCATAGGGTATTTAGTTTATCATAGAGAAATAGGGGAAGAGACAAATGAGAGGATCCCTCTTGGGGTCAGAAGAAACCCAGAAGACTGGCTTCCAAAACACATTGCAGACATTTGATAGAATCAGACTGTGGAACAACGTATGTACTCGTCCACTGCCAAAAACGAGAGCAATCAGCTGGCAACTAAGGGAGGCAAATAGCGGGGTATTATCCAAATGAAGCTGACAGCCTGACAGAGAGATCAGAGGAAGAAACAGGCAGTGAGAACCTCTTTAAGCCACTGTTACCTGAGGGTGACCGGGTGAATGTCCAAGACTATAAGGCCAGAATCAGAGGCTTCACATCACGGACGAAATGAATGTTGCTAAAAGAGTCTAGCTCAGGCCATGAATAAATACATAAGGAAATGACCACAAAAACATGCCCAGAAGTGAAGAGGAGCTGCTGCGATATATCACCTGAAAAGTTATGTTTTCAATCAAAAATAGAAGATGCAAAGAAGCAAAAAAATGTGACGTACACAGAAAAACAAAAACAAAAAAGCAGGGAACAGAATACTGTCTGTTAGAAGGCCTAGGTGTTGAAACTGACAGACAGAGATGTTACAGTAGCCTGAAATACTCTGTCCAAAGAACTAAAGTCAACCACACTTAATGAGTTAAACTATAATGGCAATGTCTCATCAAACAGAAAATATAAATAAAAAGTAGAAATTCTTTTTAAATAAACTGATGAAAATTCTGGAGACTAAAAGTATAATAACCTAAAGGAAAGATGAATTAGAGGGACTAAAGAGTATTTAGAACTGGCAGCAGAAAGAATCCGTGAACTCGAAGATAGATTGATAGTGATTATACGACGTGAAAAGTAAATAGAAAAAAGAGTGAATGAAAATGAACAGATTCTGAGAGAAATTTGGAGCATGATTAAGTACCCAACACATTGGCCGGGTGTGGTGACTCACGCCTGTCATCCCAGCACTTTGGGAGGCCAAGAAGGGAGGATCACAATGTCAAGAGATCGAGGTCGTCCTGGCCAACATGGTAAAAACCCGTCTCTACTAAAAATACAAAAATCAGCCAGGTGTGATGGCACGTGCGCGTAATCCCAGCTACTTGGGAGGCTGAGGCAGGAGAATTGTTTGAACCCGGGAGGCAGAGGTTGCAGTGAGCTGAGATCACACCAGCCTGGTGACAGAGTGAGAGTTCGTCGAAAAAAAAAAAGGTAGACAGTACATGTGTGATAGGAGAATCAAAAGGAGAGAGAGAGAAGAGCAGAAAAATTATGTGAAGAAAGGACTAAAACATTTCAAATTTAATAAAAAACATTAATGGAAATATTCAAAATCCCAATGACCTCCAAGCAGGATAAACCCAAACAGATTCGCACCCAGACATATCATAGCAAAAATTCAAAAAAAAAAAAAAAAAAAAAAAAAAAAAAAATTAAAGGCAAGGAGAAAATCTTGAAAGCAGTAGAAGAAAAATGATTTGTCAAGTAAAGGGAAGCCCAGTGAGGTTAATAACTTACTTCTCATCAGACATTGTGAAGACTAGAAGACAGTGAGATGGCATTTTTAAGTGCTGAAAGTAAAAGAAAATGGTTAACCAAGAATCCTATGTACAGCAAAACTATCTTTCAAAATTGAAGGTAAAATAAAGACATTCTGAGATGAGCACGATTGTAAGAATTCATCACTAGCAGACTTGCTTTCCAAAAATTACTAAAGGAAGCTCTTCAGGCTAATGAGCCCAGACAGTACTTGACTTACACACACACACACACACACACGCACACACACAAACACACACACCCCAAAGAGCAGTGTTAAAGGTAATTATTTAATTATGATAGACAATATAAGTACATATTTCTTGTCCTCTGACTGATTTAAAAAGCAACTGTACAAAGTAGCATGTGTATGATTGCATTATTGGGTCCCTATAATATAGAAATGCAACATTTTTGACAATGACAGCTTGAAAGGAGTGTGTGGGAACAAAGATGCGTTGTCATAAGGAAATAATACCAGACAATAATGTGAACCCGCAGAACAAATGAAGAGGGCCAGAAATAATAAATGAGAAGGGTAATTCAACAAATGCTATAATATACGTGCTCCCCTTTCTTGTCCCAACTTCTTAATAACAAATATAAAATTATTTAAAGCAATAATTTTAACTATGTATTGTTAGGTTTGTAGTATGTATAGATGTAGGATGTATAACAATGATAGCACAATAAAAAAGAAGAAAAAAATGGCACTATATAAGAGTACTATTTTCATATCTCAGTGGAGTTAAGTTAGTAAATATCACAAATAGATTCTCGTAAGTTAAGGTATACATGGTAAGCTATAGAATAATCACTGAGAATGTAACTAAAAATGGTAAAAAAAATTAAATAAATGAAAATGTTGCACTAGAAGCTATTCACTCAATGTGAATGCATTAAAGAATAGAGAAATAAAATTATGTGTGACACAGAAAACAAAAGTAAAATGGTAGACATAAATACAGCTATATCAAGAATAACATGAAATATGATTAGAATAAAACTTTCAATTAAAAATCAGAGAATTTTGAAGGATAAAAATTATTATCCAACTATGTGTTGTTGATAAGAGACTTTAGATAAAATGACACAAATACGCTGAAAGTAAAAGTATGGAAAATAGGTACTATGAAAATAGCAACCAATAGAGAGGTGAAATGGCCGTACTAGTATCAGAAAAAATAGACTTTAGAATATAATTGTTAATAGACACAAAGACATTTTAGATAAAAATGTCAATCCATCAAGAACATAGAACAATTATAAACATATATGCACCTGAAAACAAACTCTGAATTACATAGAGCAAAAACTATCAGAATTGAAAGGTAAAATAGGCAAGTCAACAGCAATAGTTGCAAACTTTAATACCTGACACTGTATAGAATTCTAAGCAGAAAATCACCAAGGAAATAGAACACTTGAACAACACTGTTTACTAACTAGACCTAATGGACATCTGTAGGACACTCCTCCCAATGACAACAGAATGTAAATTCTTTTCAAGTGCATGTGGAACATTCTCCAGGACAGACCAAATGTCAGGCCATAAAACAAGTCTCAACAACTGTAAAAGACAGAAATCACACAAAATATCTCTTCTGATCATAAAGATCAATTTCAAATGATAGAAATTAATAACAAAAAGAAACTTGGAAAAGTCACAAGTCTGATATTGAACACATTCTTAAATAACAATGCAGCAAAGCAATAAATCACAAGCAAAATCAGACAATAGTTTGAGATAAATAAAAACAAATATTAACACATAGTAAAACTTATGGGATGTAGTGAAAGCTGTATTCAAAGGAAAATTTGTAACAGTAAATGCCTACAATTACATGAGAAATATCCATATCAACAGTTAAAATTTTCACCTTAAAAAAAAAAAAACCTAGAAAAAGAAGAGAAAACTAAACCAAAAGCAAAACCCCTGCCAAAAATAAGAAAGATTAGAGCAGAAATAAATGAACCAGAGATAGAAAAAATCAAATAAACCAAAAATTGGAACTTTGAAATAGTTAACTAAATTGACAAACCCTTAGTTAGCTAGACTGACGCAGAAAAACAGAGAAGACTAAAATACTTCAAATTAGAAATAAAAGAGGAAAATTACTACCAACTTCACATAAGTAAAAGTGTTTTTAATGACATACTATGGACAATTATACACCAACAAATTGGATAACACAGATGAAATGGATAAATTCCTAGAGACATATAAACTACTGAAATTTGGAAGAAATAGAAATCTTAGTAGGCCTATAAAAAGTAAAAAGGTTGAGTTAGTAATCAAAAATGTTCTGGTAAAGGAAAGCCCAAGGCCAAATGGCTGCACTGATTAATTCTACCATATATTTAAAGGATAATTAACTTTAATTTTTCACAAGCTCTCCTCCAAAAGTAGAAGACAGTAGGAATGAAGACACTTCTAAACTCATTCTATGAGACAAATATTATCCTGATATCAAAATCAGAAAGAAAATCTTAAGAATATAGATGCAAAAATCCTCACAAAACACTGGCAAACTGGATCCAGAGAGATATAAAAAGAATTACACATAATGATCAATGGGATTTACCTAGAAATGTAAGATTTGTTTAACATACGAAAGTCAATTAATGCTGTTGATACATTGAATAAAGACAAAATCCCACACGATCATGTCAATAGATGCAGAAAAAATACTTGGCAAAATACAACACCTCTTCATGATTAAAACATTCAAATAACTGGGAATTGAAGGCAACTTTTTCAACTTGATAAAGGGCATCTGTGAAAAACCCACACATAGCATCACACTTAACAGCGAAACATTGATTTCCTTCCCTTTAAGATCAAGAACAAAACAAGAACATCTATTCCCACCACTTTCATTCAACATTGTATGGGAGGTCCTAGCCAAGACAGTTACATAAGAACATGACCTATAAATGCATCCAGATTAAAAAGAAGTAAAACTGTCTCTGTTTGAAGATGACATTGTCGTATGTATACTAAATCCTAAGAAATCCACTAAAAACTATTGAAATAAATGAGTTCAGCAAGGATGTAGGATACAAGCTCAATATACAAGAATCAATTTTATTTATATACACTTTCAATGAATAATCTTAAAATAAAATTTAAAAATTCCATTTACACTAGCATTAGAAAGAATAAAATACTTAGAAAATTACCAAAGGGAATCTAAAACTTATATTCTGAAAACTACAAAACACGATTGAAAGAAATTAAAGAAGACCTAAATAACTGGAAAACATCCCACAATCACGGGTCAGAAGACTTAATATTGTCAAGATGTAATATTTCCCAAATTGAGTCACACAATCAATAAATCCCTATCCAAATTCTACCCAGGTTTTTGTGGAATTCAGAAAGCTGATCCTAAAATTCACATGGAAATTCTAGGGACCCAGAATATCCAAAACAATCTTGTATTGTAAGAGAACACTTCCCAATTTTAAATCTTAATACAATGCCATAGTAATCAAGACAAGTAATCAATGAAATAGAATTAAGAGTCCAGAAAATCCTAACACGTATTGTCAATTGCTTTTTCGATGAGTGCAAGGCAATTCAAGAAGGAGACAACAGTATTCAGCAAATGATGCTGAGACAACTGGATCTCTACATGCAAAAGAATGAATCTGGATCCCCATCTCATATATATCAAATATATTAACTCAAGATGAATCATAGTCCTGAAGGTAAGAGCAAAAACTACAAAACCTTTAGAAGAAACATGATCTTGAACTAGGCAATGGTTTCTTATATATCACACCAAAAGCATAAACAGCAAAAGAAAAAATAGGTTAATTGTATTTGGTTAAAATTTAAAACATTTTTACTTTGAAAGATGCCATCAATAAAGTAAAAAGAAAAAAAAGAACCTGCAGAAACAGAAAATGTTTGTAATTTATGTATGTGGCAAAGGACTTATGTCTAGAATATGTTTAACAAAAAACACATAAAAATAAAAAGATAACCCAATTTTTAAAATGGACAAAGTATTCCAATAGAATTTTCTCCAAAGAAGACATACAAATGGTCAACATCCAAATGAAAAGATGCTCAACATCATTAGCTGTCAGAGAATGCAAATAAAAACCACTTTATACCCACGAGAATGGCTATAATTTAAAAAACATAATAATTATGAGTGAGAACATGGAGAAATTGGAATCTTCATACACCATTGTGCATTGGGGAATGTACAATAGCAGACATCTGGCAGTTTCTTAAGAAGTGATGGATAGGTACATACCCAATACAAATAAAAATATATCCACTCAGAAACTTGTACATGAGTATTCACAGCAGCATTATTTATAATCACCAAAAAGTGAAAACAACCTGAATGTTTATCAACTGATGAAAGGATACCTAATATGTGATGTATCTTTACAGCAGAATATGACTCAGCAACAAAATAAATGAAAGACAGAGGTGGGCCACGACAGGAATGAACCTTGAAAACATTATGCTATATGAAAGAAGCGAGTCATGAAAGACCACCTACTTCATGACAAAACTTAACAAATTTCCAGCAGACACAAATCTATAGAAACAAAAAGTAGATTAATGGTCACCTACGAATGAATTGGGGGAGGCTGGGGAAGAATGAGAAGTGACTGGTGATGGATACAGCTTTTCTTTTTGGGGTGGTGATAACATCCTAAAGTTGATTGTGGTGATGGTTGCCCAACTCTGAGTGTACTAAACACTATTCAATTACACACTTTAAATGGGAGAATTGTATGGTAAATGAGTTATATCTCAATAACAAATACTAAATATCAGGAATCTCACCTGACTTTCAAACCTTTCATCTCATTTCCTGTCTCAAATATACAAATTCTACCTCCATTGAACTAAGTGCAAACTGTAACCTATTTATTTAAGGAATTAAACCCCATTATCTGACTCTCAGAAGTGACTGTCTAAGTAAGGTTTATGGGGTTTCACATTTCAATGGGAGTTACATTTAAGAAAGAGCTTTCGAAGAAATAGAAAGCTTGACAAAACAGTTTCTGCATGTTTAATGATAGAAGGTCAGCCATTACCAGAATGATTGGGAGTGAAAAATAGAAGCTTCCTCCATTCAGGACACTGATTTGCAAGGTCAGTTCTATGACAGAAGAAAATAAAACCAAACATCACTTTCTAGACCCCCTGGATCATTCATATGGTGCCAATTAAATGCCATTGGGGGTTTTAGGATGTTGGCTGTCTTCTATAGCACCTGTGAAGTTTTCCTCTCTCAAGTTTGGTTGACTCATCATCTAGGAGGACCCTTGGCTTGTTCTGATAATTTCTTCCTGGTCCTAGAGTTTCAGAAGGATGAATTGTATATCTGTGTGTCTAGTGCCACAGTGGACCTGGGGCCTGGGCCAGATGCACAGGCAATCCTGACGGGTAGAAATGCCTTTTTTTTTTTGGAGCCTTCTCTGCCTTTGGAAAGACTTGTGGAAAATTCTGAAGTCCTACATAAAGATGGAAAAACACTAAAAATTTACGTTTTCTTTGCTTTTTTTTTGTATATTGAATACTCAAAAATCAAATGGTTGAATAATTTCTAAACAAAGATCTCTAAGTTCCTGCAGTAAGTTTAACTCATTTACTGACTTGATGTTGCTATCACCATGTGCTCCATAATGGCTCTCATTGCATTGTTGAAAATGCCTTTTGTTCTGGAACCCTGAAAAATGAGCTGCTGTCACACTTCTTGTAGGCCATTTCCTGAGACTGCATTATGTTATGATGTGGGCCCAGGTAACAGATAAAGGAAACAGTAATAGCAACTATCTTTCTCTCACTCCCACATGCAGAACAAGCAATGATGAAAACAAGCAGCAAAGATTTAAACTTCCCTGATGTCTCACAAATAGCAAGTGAAGAAGGGTTTGTTAATTGTAAAGATCAGATCAGAGAACTAAAGCCTTGTGTTTGATTCCTATGCAAAACCCAGAGAGGCATGGCCTCTCCCTGAAGGCCCGGAATGTTGGGAAGAGTGACACTTACCTGGCCTCTGGGCACGCTAGTCTCCCCGGCTTATTCTTCCAGGATACATGCTGGTCTCCCCTGCTTATTCTTCCAGGATACATGCTGGTCTCCCCTGCTTATTCTTCCAGGATACATGCTGGTCTCCCCTGCTTATTCTTCCAGGATACATGCTGGTCTCCCCTGCTTATTCTTCCAGGATACATGCTGGTCTCCCCGGCTTATTCTTCCAGGATACATGCTGGTCTTCCATGTTTATTCTTCCAGGATACAGAACAACCAGGACATTTCAAGGGGAAAACAAAATGAAACACAATACTAACCTATTTAGGTGTTTGTGAGAGCTTATCATCTAGAAGTTTCCTCAGACGGTAAAAGAGTTATCTTATTATAAATAGAACTTAGAAATATGTCCCAGCAACACTAGTGAAAACTAGTTAATACTGAATGTTGAAACATAACCATTGTTTAAGGAATTTCATTTTCTTCTGTCATAATGATGGAGGATGTGGCATATAAGCCCATTTGCTTAGCAGAGCACAATTTCATTGTCATGTGCTACATGTGGAATAGGGATATATAAAAATAGAGCTTTATGGAGGAAAGTCTTTAGAGCATTTGGCCTGCTGAAATTGGTGCTTTCTCCTCATTTTTCTTGTGAAGAAAATAGACATTTGATTTATACTTGCTTTGTTGAATTTCACTGGGCTCCCTCTTCCGCCCCCTCATCTCTACTTCCTGCTGACTCGGGCTCCATTCATCTCAAGGAATATTCTCAGACAGATAGGATATGTGCTGTGTCGCCATAGTCCTCCTAGTTGGTCAGGGAAAGCCCAGTGAAACCCAAGACCTTGGGAGCCTTTATGGGATACACATGGGCTGGAATTAAATTCTAATGCCATGTTCATTCTTTCTCCTGTTCTCCCTCTATAGTTGGATTGTTAAAAGCTTATATAACATCATTCTGTGGCCAAATAAAAAAATTGGATAGTATTCCCATAGATGTTTTTTGCCTCTGCTAATACTGAATTAATAATTATCTGTAACACAAAGAAAAAATAAATGTGTCTAGTGTTCTATATAATATTCAAAGTAATATATGCAAAGTATTTATCTCATAATAATTTAAATTTATTCCTAAGCAAAGTATTTATAAGTTTCTCACTAGAATCATACCTTTAGTCCCCAACAGCATCATGTTTCTTTGATGAAACTTTTTTCATCATCAGAGATACACCTGGAACAAGACTGGGAGGTATATTTAGAACAGGGAGATGTTTTCCATCCCAACATGTCAAGTTCAGAGCTCAGTGGGCCCAGGCACATGCCTTAGAGGATGGTCTAAGGAAACCTTTGTGATTGAAGGCTTTGAAGTCATCACTCATTTTTTTGTTGTTTTTTGTTGTTTTCACAGAGTAGATATGCAAAGCATTTGAAGAATTCACAGTTTCGCAATCGGTGGATTTTAATGGGGCGGCACACGTCTTCCTCACCCACTCTCACCACAAGTCTATCCATCACACGTTTCTACATCCCATGGCTTGCCCTCTTGCCTTGCACTACATCAAGCTATAATTGTATAAATCTCATTTTTATATTATTAAGATTTCCTATAACAGTCTTTTCAATGCAGCTCTCATTAAACTAAGTAATGGTGAATCTGGAAAAAGTGTAAACTGTGTCATGTCTTGCAACACAGCTGTCATTGCACCTTTAAAAGGTGTTCTTAGCAATTACTTTGCCTAAGAAGCCCAGGAGGAAAGAGTGGAGCCTGAGTTACATATTACGTCAATGATGTTGACCTAATGCCTACCAGTCAGAGACCAGGTGGCCAGCCTGGCATTTGCTGCTAAGGCTGCACAGCCCAAAGCCTTGAGCGAATGGGGTCCCTTCCCTCCCTAAGTCATCGCGCTTTTACAGCTCAGGAAGCTGCAGCTGAGCAAAGCAGCACAATCTAGGCCATAGGACTGGAGCCAGTGAAACCTGAGCAGAAGGCAACTCCAGATCCCAGGGTGCACATTCACGTCCGTCTGCCATTGGCATGGTGGAAAATGTCAGAGTCTCTTAAAAGTTCACATTTAAGCTGCCATTGTAGAAAGCTTGAACGCCCCTGGTTTACTCAAGTCCCAGTAGTTTGTGGATAATGGAGATAATTCTTTCTCCACACCCAGAGAAGTGCAGTTAGAAGGGTAAATGGCAGGGTCCCAAAGCAAGCCCCACCTCCAAATAAGTCTGCCCACAACACAGATTCTCTAAAAGCCCACTGTTAGAAATGTCTTTCCATGAGAGCAATGCATTAAATGATCAAACCTAAAGTCTACTTTCTTAAATCCACGCTCTTCTGTAATAGGACAATCAAGAGAACGTAGGTTCTGTGGAAAGAGCTGTGTTTTCAACTGGGATTGGAGAGAGCCAGGAGTCCATGCACCAGAGACTCCTAATTGTCTCACTAGAATCACAAGTCGGGCACGGAAGACAAGTCTTCTCCAGATCCTTTATTATCTCACAGATCCTCAGCAACCTTTATTTTGTAAAAATCTAACTTAAAATATTTTGTTTTTGTATTACATAAAACAAATATCACACTGAGCAAATGGTACAACGCTAGATTTAAACATTACTTTAATTGACACTTTGGAATCCCAGGCTCAGAGGAACAAATGTGACCACTTCTTCCTCTCCCAATAAGAAACAGAAAGGGTCTCTCTCAAGGCCATGAGGTCACAGGCAAATTTGAATGAGCATGCTGGTTGATCTCACTTGCTCCCATGAAGTCACATACTGTCAGGTCTTAAGACCTTTCTGGGCTGTGCTCTTTGGAAGTAGGTACCCTTTGGAAGTGGGTAGGACTGAGGTGGAAAGAAAAGATGAAACTGGAAAGTTGAGCTGCTGCAGCACTGAGTTAAAATGGAAGACAGAGACATTGTATCTGAGTTCTCATCTTTCTACATATAAGGAAAACACCTCCTAAAGTTCAGAACAGCAAATTTGCAGCTGACTTGAACTGGCAGTTGGTCTTCTCTGACACCTGAGGGCCTTTTCCTGTGCATTACGTGACCTCAGATGGTAAGGGGGTCCTGCAAGGGAACCACAGAAGGAAGTGCATGCTTGCCCAGGGGAAACGCAAATGCTGCCAACCACAAAAGGATATTTTGGAAGGGAAGGAAGACACTTTGTCATACCCTCATCAATGTATATGTAGCCATGTGTTCTTAGAGGCTAAAGAGAGGGAAAAGTCTCAAAAATCCATGGATTTTCATTGTTTAATCATATATATAATCACGCAAAATTATATATGTGAGTTTACCAAAGGAGAATCTTAGATTTGGATTTGCAGCCAGAGGCCTCATTTTAAATCTGGCACTCTATTCATGAACAAAAACCTTTCTGACTTCTGGTGACCCAGCCTCTTTTGAACACTCCCTTCTTAAGGATTATTCAGCCCCTGATAAGTTTTATAATTAACTACCCATATGGAGTCCTTCACTATCCCAGGCACTCACTCTTCTGGAATCCTACTAATTTGACAATGTTCCTCTTTAGACATGGAGCCCAAAAGGACACACAGCTCCGGCAGAGGCATCTCCCTCAATAGTGGAGCCCAGAATGACATGCGGCTCTGGCTGAGGCATCTCCCTTAGTAATGCTTGTTCCTTGTTATTGCAACCATCAGCCGTGGGTCTGACCTAAGTGCACAGGTCAACCTCTGGGCAGAGTTGCTCTGTGTTGTGGCTCTTGTTGCTGCGGGGACTTCCTCTTGCTGCCTCTCTGCATAGAGCACTCTGCCCTCACTCACCCTTATCAACTTACACTCAGCTCAGTTGCCTTGGAGCCCTTCTTTGTTTCTCTCATTAGGTCACATTTCTGGTTAACACTCTCCCCCTGCCCGGTCCACACACCCACTTTCCTGCAGAGGCACTTTTACATTTGAATGAAGGTGTTTGATCAGTGTCTGTATAGCCTGTGTACTTCCTGAGGGCAAGGGTCATGTGTCCCACCCCTCCGTGTGTCTCCCTGTCCAGCCAATGCCTGGAGTGGATCCTAGGCACTGGTGACATGGTGAGGTGGGCACAGGCTCCTCCGTAGGCTTCGTGGGCTGCTCCAGCCTCACTGCTGATGAACAACAGTGGACAGTGGGACAGTGTCGCCTCACCCTTGCTCAGATGTGGGAGTGGGAGAGTGTCTTAGCTGCCGTGGCTTGTGTTTTAATCTATTCTGTGATATTATAATAGAATACTATAGGGTAAGTGATTTATAATGGACAGAAATTAATTGACTCATGGTTCCAAAGGCTGGGAAGCCCAAGAGGGAGGGACCAACATCTGGTGAGGGTCTTCTTGCTTATCAAAACATGCAGAAGGTAAGAGGGAAAGAAAGGGTGGGAGAAAGAGAGAAGGGGTTCAGCTCTTCCTTTTATAATAAACCCACTCCTGAGATAATGAGCTCACTCCCACAACAACAGAATTAACTCATTCATAAGGGCAGGGCCCTAGTTACCTAATCATCTGTTAGAGATCTCACCTTTCAACACTGTTGCATGGAGACTAATTTCCAACACATGAATTTTCAGGACATAACAAAGTATTACACAGTATTATGTCAATCTATAGCAAAGTATTACATTGAGCAAATGATACAACACTAGATTGTACTAAATTGTCATGAAACACTAGATTGCACCCTTTTGTTCAATGTAATACTTTGTTATTACCACACAACAGACATTTACTTCTCACAGGTCGGGAGGCTGGAAGTGCAAGATCCAGTCAAACGCCGTTGGGTTTCTGATGAGGGCTCTCTTCTTGGCTTGAAGACAGCCTCAGATAGAATAGGCAGGGCAGTAGTCTCTGTAAATGTTTGCACCATTTAGTTCAGCAGAACCTGTAGAACCAGGACTTTTAAAGACTGTTTTTGGAGTTGGCTCTCTGTACCACAGGCTAGTGTTGGGTCAGACCACCAGCCCCCAGGCCCCTGGCTCACCCCCTCCCCTGCCACACACATCCTTTGTGATGATGTTCCTTCTTCTGGGATGGTTCTGCAAAAACAGAAAAATCCAGAGCAACCACACAGAAAATGGAGCACCAGAGACTGAGTGCCCACCCTATCATGCTGTTTTTGCAGGAAGCACATTTTCCCAGTGCAGTGTTTTATTTCTGCTAAGGCTGAGGCTGATAAATTTATCCCTTTTCTAAGAAAAAAAATTTTATTTTGGCAACCACAGAGCAGAGAATAAGCCCATATTATGCAGGGAGTAAAGGGTGTTATCTTTCAATGGAATAGCACCTCACCTTCTTCTCTCAGTTTTAGATGGATTCTTCCCTGACTTCATATCCCAAAGTAGGACAAACCTATCTTTCTTCACAGCTGACTCATATTTCCTCCTTTCAGTTAGATATGTTTTATTCATTTATCATATAGAAGTAAAGCAAGGGTCTACTATGTCCATTTCATGTCCTAGACCCTGGGCAGGGACAGCAGCATGAACCCTTCTTAACTTGCTCACAGGTCATCAAGAAGGACAGACATTCAACCAGAGTAATTACACACACAGTCATGGAATGTGACAAGTGTTAGCTGGGGCAATGGATAAAATCACCCTATATTCTCCTACACAAGTCTAATGTTGCTGTGACATCTCATTCTCAGCAGATCCAGACTAAAAATTAATCATAGACATTTAGATGGTACTTGAAACCATTAAAGGAACTAGAGTGCTCTGTTTGAAAGCAGGAAGAGGGCTCAGCTTTTAGCCTAGAATAGAAATAAGCAGGAAAACAGAAATCCTAGGTGGGGTGGACAGTGGACCAAGCAGCATCATGGGAGTTTATGCCACAGAACTCCCAGCCCCCGAAAGTGTCGGGATCTGAAGATGGGGAGACGGATATCTGAAAACAGAGTGTGTGTTTGAACATGTGCATTAGAAGCACTTAGACCTTAGGGTCCTTCTTATTCCCCACCTCAGCAGAAGATTAGACATTTTAAATCTGGACTGAAAGATAGCAGGCATAATTGCAGGAAAGGGGGCCATGCTGAAAACACGGGATGAAGTGAATGTACACCCACTGAGCTCTTTCTGCACCAGGCTGTCAGGATGCTGGTAGCCAACCTCATGCACCCCAGGCAGGAGGATGGAAGATTTCTCTGCAGGGAACTTGGCTAGTGCAACTCAGAGTTGAGAGCACCTCAACTCAGTGGTCCTGTGGTGAAGCCCATCACTCTACCAGCTCTGTTGAGGCAGAGTTCCAGGCCTATTTATAATGCCTCACTCTTAAAAGTGAACAGCCAGTCACAGATTAAACCATGTGGGAAAGGACCTGTCATGAAACACAGAGAGTAGAATAAACAAACAGGAAAGAAAAAACTTGAAGGAGATGAAAATAGTACCCAAAGGATGAGAAAATAATCTTATAATACGTCTCACTATAATTAATGGCCTCAGAGAGATAAGAAGTTGCAAACATAAATCAAGCATAGAATGCAGTAGAAAGGGAGTATTCAAGGAACAAAACCATCTCTGAGATATTAAAAATGTTATGCAGAATTTAGAAAGTAATTCAATAGGGTGGTTAAAAAGTAAGGTTCAACAACTGCCTACCAAGTATAACAAGAAGACAACGAAATGAGTAACAAAAGAGCAGTGCGAATGAAATTAGAAGATTATTTCAAAATATCTAACATCCGAATAATATAAATTGCAGAACAAAAGAAAACTGCAATGGACAAAATTATCAAAGAAATAAAATTATCAGGACAGAATGTAAGCCACCATATAGAAAAATCCCAGAGTACCAAATGTGAAAGCAAAGACACGCAGTATAAAATTTCAGAGCAATTATGATAAGAACATTAAGGCATGCACAAAGAAAACAAAATTAACATAAAGGATGGACAACCAGGACTGAGTCAGGAATAAATAAAAATGTCTCAATTTTTTTTCAAATTATTACCAATTTATAATTCTATATTCAGATGGATGATTGATTTCAGTGTGAGATTTTCACACTCAGAAAAATATTTACCTGAAAATTGATCTTAAAATATACTTGAGAAGATGCTCCCAGTACAAGGGACTGAATCTTTTTTTAAGTATAAAATAATTGAATACAAGATGCAGAAGTTCCCCAAAGGAGAAAAGCAAAGGTAATATAAAGGGAAATCACAGTGTGATTTCAGGGCACCTGGGGTGGGAAGCAGCCCGGATCAACCGTTCCAGAAAGATGATATCCAGGAAAGAAGGAAAGAAGGAAGGGATGGAGGGAGGGAGGAGAAAAATTAACAGATTATTTGATGTGCTTGAATGTAAGAAGAGGAAATTCTACTTGGGGGAAAAGTTTGGAGAACAATTTGAGGTAAAAATTCAAATGATTTAAGACATAGAAAAAAATCAAGGCAATTATTAACTTAAGAGAAAACAAAAAGTTTACTTAAAAGCCCAGCCAACATGGTGAAACCCCATCTCTACTCACAAAAAAAAAAAAAAAAAAAAAAAAATTAGCTGGGCACTGTGGTGCATGCCTGTACTCCCAGCTACTTGGGAGGCTGAGGCAAGAGAATGGCATGAACCCAGGAGGCAGATGTTGCAGTGAGCTGAGATCACACCATTGCACTGCAGCCTGGGAGACAGAGCAAGACTCCGTCTCAAATATAAATGAATAAATGGATGCAATTACGGCACACAAAACATTCACTTGTGAATTTTGACCTAATCTTAACATTGTAAGTGCTAAATGCTTTGCTGGGAGTAGGGTGGGAAAGCTTCAGTGAGAGCTAAAATGTTGTTTTCAGTAGTAAAACAACAAATAATAGCTAAAATGGGAAAAAATCAAGAAATAACTGTACATATCTATTTTTAAATATGGAAGTATTGTGGCCTTAAAATGACATTTTCCACTAAAACAAGCTAAGTCTCCACAAAGAAATAGCAGTTCCTGATCTGAGCATGAGATGCACGCAATGACATCAAATTATCACATCATACCGGAGAGTCAGGGAGCCCGGAAAGTAAGGGAGGCCAGAGAGTCAGGGAGGCCAGAGAGTCGGGGAGGCCGGAGAGTCGGGGAGGCTGGAAAGTAAGGGAGGCTGGACAGTAAGGGAGGCCAGAGAGTCAGGGAGGCCAGAAAGTCAGAGAGCCCAGAGATTAAGGGAGCTGCGGAAGACCACCAGGACCACGGAACCCAGAGGCTCTCACTGACCAAAGACAAAAGTCGTTGAGCCTCAATAGGGATAAGCACTGGCCAGGTGAAACACATCAAAATGCTTAAATCGTTGAGTTCACAAGGATTCTAAGAAGAAGAAAATGCTAACTGATCATGATTGGAGGATGTTGAGGAGCCAACTAATTATTTTTAAAAGCTGGAAAATAAAGAGAAAATCAAACATCTCTCTATGCAAGCTATATCGCTGGTCTTCCACATGGTTGCAGACAAAATTTTTTTCTACAGAAATATTTCAGTTGATTAATGAAGGCAGAATGATCCAGTTCGAATATCACCATTTTAGAATCCATGAAGGGTGAGTAGGTGAAGTCGGTGATCTTCAATGGCTGCTCGTATCACAACATGAGAGACAACCAGACATTGTGTGTCTTCATATAGAAGAACACAGAGCCACCTTTGATGTGGTCTTGTGGGGAAACAAAAAATCAAATCTGAAATTGATTGAGTCTCTAGATCCACTTATCAGTTTGTAGGAAATATGGTGGACCATGCTAAATAATACCACAAGGATTCCATCAACACAATCCAGAATCTGAAATATGCTGGAAAAATGTCCAGATGTTTTTAAGTAAATTAATTTTTTTTAAATAACAAGAGATGAAGGGAAAATTTATAGGTTAGAAGACACTTAGAGACATTTCAGCTATTCCTCCGTCTCTCTTAGTCAAAGGTTTCCCCCTATTCTGACTTAAAGGTAGAAATAGAAGCTTCCATCAGGCTGCCCTTGAATCTGTAAACATCTCTGTAGCTTCACACACCAAAGAGCTTGAATAACAGCCCTGCACACCTTCAGGGCGACTGAGAAACTTCTGATCCTCATCACATCCCTGTGTCTGCATCTCCCCTGTGCCTCCCAGGACAAATAGGTGGTCATGGCGCACACTGGGTCCTCCTCCTCCCTCCCATCTATTAGAGGGAAAGATGTTTTCCCTCGAATATATTTCTTCCTCCCTATCCACCTCCATGCCAGCTCCTTTTCACTCACACATTACTCTGCTTACTCTTTCTAATGATCAGATTCCAGAAATGCTGACTCTGTTCTCATTGTGACCAGAATGTTAGACAGGCTACCTGCCTGCCTTTTTAGATCTCGTGACTTTGAAATGACAGGGACTGAATGTGGGGAAATTAAAGGTCAGCTGATGTAGGAGTAGGAATAAGTGGTCTCTCTCTCTCTCTCTCTCTCCTCTCTCTCTCTCTCTCCCTTCTTCTTAAGAAAAAGTCTAACATGTACACAAACGAAATGGTATTTATTACTATGTCGTAAATGGGCACCATCAAGGCAAGTACTAATGGGATATTAAAACTATCAATAACAGCAAAGGTCTGAATACAGAGAAAACTACTATTTGTAATATCTTTACCGAATTGCCTACCCCCAGTAATATAAGGGCAAAAAGGTTCCCAAAGAAGTGCCAGGTCTCCCAAATACTACAGTCCTTACTGAAAGGAGTAAATAGCCTCTTTTCAAAAAGGAAAATAAAAGTTCACAGGAAAAAAACTGACAAAAGTGATTCAATATTATGATATTACATTTCTAACATGGAAACACTATAAAAATAAGGAAAATAAGGTATCTAAAAGAAAGAATTCATAATCTCATATTTTTAGTATCACATCAATTTTAATTGGTTTGTGTTTCTTGAGAAATATTTTTCAGAATATTTAATGCAATAGAAGCAAGTGTATATGTGATTTAACAGTGCATATTAGGGAGGCCTCTAGCAGGAAACAGGGTCTACCTTCAACAGTTTAGGTGGCAAGTTTCTAAGGGAGGGACCCCATGAAGCGTGGGATGGGTTAGGAGAGCAAACAAGAGATGGTGAGCTGCTGAAGACCAGCAAAACCAGGAAGCTACCAGGTTAGGGAAGTGAGTGTTCCTGGAGCCCAGAAAGATCCCAAGCCCTAAGGGAGGAGCACTGAGCAGGAGCTGGAGTCCCAGAAGGACGTGTTTCCTGCTTGCAAGGCAGGACGGGATCATGGGATGGAGGAAGCAGTGAATAAATGCTCAAATCTATCTCCTCCTTCCCTTGCCCTGCTTCTCATTTGCTGAGCCTAAGCGGGATGCACAGCTGGGACCCCAAGTGCTGCGTGTCTGCAAGGCTGAGGCCCTGGAGCAAAAGAAGGGCAGGAAAGGATGGAAGAGCCATCTGGGGACTGGATGTGGAGGAAGAGGCAGCACCTAGGGCAACTCATTTTCTCTGAGTTAAGTTTTTATATTTCTTTCCGGACACAGAAACCTTGAAGCATCTGGACTAGATTGGGACACATTTTTCTTCCTTCACTATTATTACTGCTGTTAGTGAAGTGAAGTAAACTAGGCTGGGAAATGCTGAGTATTGCCAGAGCTTTAGATCCAATGACCAGAACCAGCAGCATTCTGGTTAAACTTCTAAGTTGTCCTTAATGTTTCCACCCCGTGAGAAATTGAAGCCAGATTACCTTGGTGTTACCCGTGGAGGGTGTCCAGGTTCTTGGCATCTTGAACAAAGAATTGGAAAAAACGCACAAAGCAAGGAAGGAATGAAGCAATAAAAGCAGAGAGTTATTGAAAATGAAAATACACTCCACAAGATACCAGAAAGCCTAAGCAAGCAGCTCAACAGCCAGCTTACAGAATTTTCTGGGGTTTAAATACCCTCTAGAGGTTTCCCATTGGTTACTTGGTGTACCATGTAACCTATGTAAATGAAGTAGTGGCCCATCATCAGTCTGATTGGTTGCAGGAGGGGACCAATTAGAGGCTAAAGCAAAGTTGCAAAGTTTCACCCTACACAAACGTCTGATTGGTTGCAGAAAGTGACCAATCAGAGGCTGAAGTGAAGTTACAAAGTTCTACTCCTGTACAAATGAAGACTTGACCAGCTACCGCCAGCCTGACTGGTTGCAGGAGGGGACCAATCAGAAGTACTTTTAACATCTCATTTGCCTCGCAGAAAAAGTGGAGATGGAGGTGTTGCAAAGGGAGTAGTCTCTGGTCCTTTTGTTATTTGGGCATGGAAAGTTGGGGTTTTCTTTTTGATTTAATTCTAGGAAGTCAGGGTAAATTGGCCCTAGGTTCCCTGCCTCCAGACCCTATTCTGCCTTTTCCTACCTCATATGTGGCAAAATATATCAGCTGTCCTGGCTGATCTTCAGCTAACTTAGTAACTTTTAGATACAACTCTCTAAGACTTGGTTCATTGACTACAAACATCTTTACCTGTCAAGTGTATGTCCTTCCTATTCCCACAGAATATAAAGGGATAATATGTAAATCCCAATTTAAATGTTTTCAGATGCTGAGCTGAACAAGGATTCAGAGATGGATAAAGAAAAGTCTGTACCTCTCTTCGGGGAGACCCAGGCAGTAGTAAGGTTTATCAGTAGTGTTCAGAATTCATTATTTACTTAATTTCAAAGCTCAACATCTATATTGCTTTATCACAAAAGGAAACAAAAGTATAGCTCCCAAGAAATGCACATCTGGGCTATGTTCCAATTGTAACCTCCTGTCTGCTTCTTGTTTTACAGTTAAAAAGAGAATTAATCAATCTGACACGGGGCATGAGTTGAAAGAATGGGGCAGACATCTCTTTGAAGGGCATCCTCTCACTCTCACTCCATCCTGATTGACAGAGAGGATGATGGCGCATCACACTTCGTCTTTCCCTTAGCCGTCCACGCCCTAGTCTCTTCATTGCATCTTCTTCAATTATCCCAGTTGTTTGAGCCATCTTTTATTGACTGAGCTGACATTAATAAAGCTATTAAAATGCATTTGCTTTTTATTCCAGATGTGATAGGAAGGTATTAGAGGGTTTCAAGAAAGGCAATGACACTATTTAATTTCTAATTTTAAGACATAATTCCAGCTACAGTGTGGAAAATGGACGATAAGACTAGTTAGGTAATCACAGTGGTGCAGACATACAGTATTGGTGGATGAGCCTTGGTTGATAGCAATGGAGGTGGTAAATACGGGTCTTATTTATGCTTTCAAAGTAAAACCAATACAATGTGCTGATGGCTTAGACGCAGGTGTCTGGGGTCAAAAACATCCCTCAGATATCTGCCTGAACAACTTAATGAAGAAACATATTGTTTACTAAGGTGGGAAACTGAGAGGACTTTAGCAGAAAAATTCCAGAGTTTTATTCTGGAAATTTAAAATTAAATATTCCTTTTAGACATCCAGGTGGAGGTATCAGAATTTACAAGTTTAGTGTTCCAGAGAGAAGACGTACATTTGAGAATGCTCCGTTCATGTGGCATGTAGTATTTAAATAGTCATCTTAGAAGAAAATCTATAGGCAGAGAGAAGAGTTCTAGGGAAACAGATCTAAAATGATTCCAAAATTTAAGGATTATAAAAGAGGGAACAAGAAAGCAAAATGGTCTCAAAAGGAAGTTCTAGTAAGATAGGAGGGAATGCCTGTGAGTTTCATTTTTCTGCTACTGTAAAAACAGGGGTATGCATGTCTATATAAAGGGAGTTCTGGAATGGAGTTCTGTTCATATAAATTCTATAAAGCAAGTCCAGGACAGCAACCCAGTGCATTCTCTCTAAAAATAAATCTGTGTTTATATGTGAGTGCATGTGTGCATATATTCAGGCATGTATCCATGCACACACTCAGGCATGCGTTACACAGACTTGTGGTGATACACATGTTATGCATATATTCAGGCATGTATCCATGCACACATTCAGGCATGCATTGTGCAGACTTGTGGTGATACACGTTATGCATATATTCAGGCATGTATCCATGCACACACTCAAGCATGCATTATACAGCTTGTGGTGATACACGTGTTATGCATATATTCAGGTGTGTATCCATGCACACATTCAGGCATGCATTATACAGACTTGTGGTGATACGCATGTATGTGCACATTTCTTCACTCACAGCCATATAGACATGATAACACATGATTCCTGACCACCTGTTCTAAAGCGAACCAGTCTGTTTTATTTTCTGGGAGATCAAATTGACATTTGAATTATGTGTAGAACTTTAAATATATTCCTATTGAGTATTTTGACAAGGTCTTTCATCCGATGTTCTCACTGAGATGCTAGGAACCAACTGTTCAACCATAATTACATAAAATGAGAAAACAGAATAAGAATAAGTGGGAAACTTGCCCACTGGATAACTGGAAATAAGCCTTAGATTTCTGATGTCTTGCATTTTGAACATAGTATTAGGTATCTGTTGCTACATAACAAATTGCCCAATACTTTAAAAAAATATATTCTCAGAGTATCTTTGAGCTAGGAATCCGGATGTACCTGAGCTGAGCACCTCTGGCCCAAGGTCTCTCAAAAGGCTTCATTCAAAGCTTGACTTGGAGAAAATCCTCTTCCAGGTTCTCTCCGGGGCTACTGGTGACTCCAGGTTCTTGTCCTCACTGACTGTTGACCACAAGCATCCCTTCCTTGTCTTGGGCCTCTGCAGGGCAGCTCACAGCACAGCAGCTGGCTTCCCTCAGGGCAGGTGAGTGGCACCAGACACCCAGATTGGGGAGATTTAAATTATTTGTATTGATATATATATATGTTGTATATTAATGGGGTACATATAATTTTTTGTTACATGCACAGGATGTAATGATCAAGTCAGGTATTTAGGGTATCTGTCACCTCGCACATTCATCATTTATATGTGTTGAGAATATTTCAAGTCATCACATCTAGCTACTTTGAAATGTACAACACATTGTTGTTTACTATAGTCACCCTAATCTACTGTCGAACATTAGAACATACTCCTTCTATCTAACCGTATATTTTTACCCACTTACGAACCTCTCTTCATCTCCCCTTCCCCTACACAAACATCCACATCCTTCCCAGCCCCTGGAAGCTGGCATTTTTGCAGTCTAATCTTAGAAGTGACATCCCGTCTCTCCTGTCCACTGTATTCCTGAGAAGCCAGTCATTAAGTCGAGCTCATGCTCAAGGGACGGTTCACACAAGGTCATGAACGCCACAGAGTAGGAGTAACTGGGGCTCTCCAAGGGGCTGACTACAACCGATAACGCCAGAAAACTGCATTTCTTGATGCAGAGCTAAGAGATCATGTGTATTTGAAAAGGAATTTGCAGGGAGCTTCAGATATTCTGTAACCACTTTTGATTATAGAAATGGAGCCTCCAAGCTGCACACATCTGGAAATTGGCAGACAATTGGGAAACAATTAGGCCCCATTCCCTACTGCAGTGATCTTTTCCTGCATCTCATCTCATTGCAACACATTTCAACTGAGCAGCAGACTCCTAGCAGGGAACAGTAACTTGGCAGTGTAGGTTATTTTAATGAACACTTTAAACTAAGTCTTCACCATCTGTTCTGTTTCCTAATTACAAACCTACACTCGTTTGCAGTTGCATCATTAAAAGTGAGATGCTGGCAAAGTGCTCTAAATGCTTGTCTAGGTTGTCCTCTTGTTTCTGAACTAATTTTCTCAGTTGTGATATCCTGAAGTCCAAGGCATTTCATTTGAGGTGAGGATGTGAAAAAAGTTACTGTATATACAATATTCAAATGTATGGGATTCACGTCTTGATTCTTCCCTCTCTCTTTCTCTCCCTGTCTCTTTGCAATTCTCTCATTACAAACAGAAATTCTCTTTAAGAAGGATTTTGCACTTCAAATTCTCCACATGTCTGGTAATTTTAGCTTGCTTTAGGGATAAGGGGAGGATTTAAGTGAAAGCCCTTTAAATAGGAATTAAACTCATTTGCACAACGGAGACCTAGAGATCTCTCCTGTGAGCGCGATGAGGCATTTTATAGAGTTTAACCCTTCAAATATTGCTTTAGTTCTTGCTTTCCCTCCCAATGGAATTATTCATCAAGATGAACTCTAAGCCAAATTGAGAGATACCAAGAGCTATACAGCTTCCAAAAATAATCTGCTCATATTCAAAAGATAGTAGCCAGTTTTGCAATTCGAAGAGTGCTAGGATTTAGGAAAGGATGGATGCCCATCATTTGAAAGACCACTAATATTGCTCTCTAGCTAAGTGTACAGGCCATGTGAGCCTTCTGAAAATTGACAACCTGCAAAACAGAGGTCCTCAGGGTGCACACCACGGAAAGATTGTCGAGCAGCTCTTCTCCCTTCACTGAACACGAGGCCAAATGCCTAACCCTGCATCAGTCCACTCTAGCGTGACTAGAGAGCAAGTCATTGGCTCTAATACCTTCTGTTAAATTAGCAGATGATTCTGGTTGGTAGACAGGTGAACAGCTCAGCAGGTAGCACGGAATGGCATTGACTCCAGGGGCAATAGTGTTTAGGTTTTTACCTTGGTTCCATAAGCTTCCAAACCCAGGGAGTGGGGAGAGTCCCAGAGTAACTGGTCTTTTGCTGCCAGAATTGCACCAGACCCCCAATGCAGGGGCCATACCTGACAAAGAACTTTGAGGAGAACCATGAGAGAAGAAAGGTCTTCCATTTCTCTGCCAGCCCAGAGTTCTTGTCGGAGTGAATCTTTTGTTCTCCCTTTCAGCCTGGTGTTTAGGTGGTTTGCAACAATTTCTCAATTGCATTTTAATATTTACCTGAGGATGGCCAGGGTCACAGAAGACCACATCATCTTAATTTTCTCATTTTACCTGAAACTACCTGTAGCATTGAGAGTGCTCCAAGAATCACACCCTGCCCTTTTTATCAGTGTGCTTAAGAAGAGCTCCTACATAGTTTCAGCAGTACTTGTTAAAAAAAAAAAAAAAGTTACACAAAAACTGCCGGTTACAGTCTTCTAAATTTTTTGTCATCACGACATGCTGGGCTTTTGAACATAAGCCTTCAAGTGCAGTGGTGACCTGAGGAGCCCTGCCCCAGGAAGTGCAGAGAAGTCCAGAGAAGTGTTTCAGGGCAGGACATTGCAGAGGGAGAATCCACTGAATGGATGTTAACTAAAGGTGAAGAAACTCTTATTTTAAGAAAGCCAGGTGAAGCTGAACAGCATCTCTGAGTGCTTCCTACTGACTTTTCTCTATTCAGGTTCCTCCCGCAAGGTGCTCCCCTCCTTGCTGTAGAATCGGGATCTCTATCTGGACCTGTTAGGACGTAGGCACTCCAGAGTGTGGGATCTGGGCGAGGGGAGAAATAGGAAGCGTGGCAGAGATTCAGAGTCCAGAGCACAGATGAGCACACACTCCAAGGAGGGAATCATCAGGGGAAAAGAAGCTGAGGACCTAAAACCCACTTTTGGTTTGAGAAGAGTGGATGTTCCTCAGGCACAGGGGAGCCTTTCCTTCTAAGCATTTCTTCATTCAGTCTTATCACATCCTTGGAAGCGTCCTACAAGTTTGGAGCCATTCAATGACCATTTGGAGCTATGATACAAACAGTTGCAGGAGGTGTTTAGGTGGAACCCTAAACACATCTTCTGTAGTGTCAAGAGCCTGGCATGGGGGCTGGTTTTCCTGACTCGGGAATTCCCAACAATAGGCAAGTTACTAAGGGCAGAGTCTTAGTTTTTGTGTAGTGTTTCATGCTTTATGAAAGGACCCCAGGTCTGTTCTCTCTCTTGAATGAAAGTAGAACATGGCCAGGCGAGGTGGCTCATGCCTGTAATCCCAGCACTTTGGGAAGCCCAGGCGGGCGGATCACCTGAGGCCAGGAGTTCGAGACCAGACTGACCAACATGGAGAAACCCCCGTCTCTACTAAAAATACAAAATTAGCTGGGTTTGGTGGCTGGCACCTGTAATGCCACCTACTCAGTAGGCTGAGGTAGGAGAATCGCTTGAATATGGGAGGCGGAGGTTGCGGTGAGCTGAGATCATGCCATTGTACTCCAGCCTGGGCAATAAGAGCGAAACTCCATCTCATACACACAGACACACAAGAAAGAAAGAAAGAAAGAGAGAGAGAGAGAGAGAGAGAGAGAGAGAGGGAGGGAGGGAGGGAGGGAGGAAGGAAGGAAGGAAGGAAGAAAGAGGAAAAGAGAAGAAAAGAAAAAAGAAAAGAAAAGAAAAGAAAGAAACAGTGCTACCCCCAAGATGAGTGAGAAACAAACTGCTATTAGAACTGATCCCCGTGGGGTCTGTAAGAAGGTACAACATGTCCCAAGTTGTATAAATTCAATTGAACCCAACTTGTGTGAATTCAAATCCATCCATAAATCCCATCAGATTGTGGGTGGTGATTACAGAGCCTTGGTGTGGGTGAGGAAGAAATAGCTGGTGGAAGCAGTCCAGAGACATCAAGACCCCTTCATCCCTTACATCACTGAGCAGTTATACCAGTTCCTGTGTGTTGCATCTTCTAGCCATGAAACACTAAACACTAAATACTAAAACAATAATTTTCTTGTACTTTCATACCAGCTGTCGAAACCATTGGCCAATCTTCCACTTACTAAAATATAGCTAGACCAAGGGACATTTCATAAATCATGAAACACTACACAAGAATTAACATTCAGGCAGCAATTGGTTCCTGGTCCTCAATGCTGCTACATTCATGAAGAGGTAGCTTTCTGGTGCATGCTTTTATTCTGTCTGTCATATGGAATACTGATCAGATAATTTGCCTTCCACTTTAGTTCATGAAGTACCCCGGGCCCTCTTATTACAGGCCTTGGGACACACAAGCTGGCCACCTGCTGGACCACCCCAGATCTCAGTAGACTCAGCAAGGGCAGCCAGCTTCCCTAGCCTCACCAGGACACCAGTGACCCTGTAGTCACATGCGCTGACTTGCAGCTCTCGCCCCTCATGGTCATGCAAGAACAAAACATACCCATCTGTCTCTGGGAGGCCCCAAGGGGTAGTCACCATGTGCTTCTCGCTCAGTCTGCCCAGTCCCCCAAATGTCATCTGTCCATCACACCCTGAGGGCCCCACTGTCCTCAGCTCTCAGAGCCAGGCATCCCCACCCTCACCTAGGCACAGGCTTTCCTGTAGACAAAGTGGCTTTCTACAGCAGGATGAAAAGAACAAAAATGCACATCTGCCCTCAGTATATGGAAATAATAATATGTCACCAAAGTGACCTGACTGGGTCCCCTGTCATCGTTCACTGTCAGGGAAATGGCTCTTTAACTTTTACTTGCCGCCCTACCTCTGCAGAGCACCTCTGAGTGGGTTTCTGGCTGGCTGGGCTCAGGGAAGGATCATCATGGCAGACGCTAGGAGTGCTCAGAATCACCTTCCTCTCGGACTGGCGCTTTGTTCCAACGCAGGGCATGGAGCCCTTGTCTCCCAGGTAAATTGACTGCCAGGGGGCCCTGCAGTTCTTCATGCAGACCCTCCCTCAGGCAGCTCTCAGACCTTCCAAGCATCCACCAATGCCCACCAGAGCCATGTACATGTGCCTGCTACCCACAGAAAGGAGCACAATTTCCAGTGTGCGGGGGATGGGTCACTGTCCTAGTGCCTCGCCTTTTGTAACTCAGTGTGTCTCAGGCTGTGCCAGGAGTTTTTCTGAAATATGCAGGAATCATTGAGCTGTTGAACTTTTCCCCATTTGCCTTTACTTAGGTGACTAAAGGTGTCTCCCCCAAGCATATATATGTATAATATATGCTTATATATATATAATATATATATACATTCCCTTTAAAAGAGTGACCTCCATACTAGTAAGCTGTTCAATAACCCACATTCTACAGTGACAAGACAAATATTTAGGGTGCAAACAAAAAGATTACAATGAGACCTCCAATATTTAAATGGCAAAAGAAAATAGCCCTTTTTTGTTGTATATGAGTTGCCTTTTCCTTTTAGCAATAATCACCCGCTAAGTAAAAGATAAACACTTCATCATGATTACATGGAAAGTCCATGTAGAAAATACTATGAACGGTCTGTAAGAGAAAAGATGCAGCTGCAATAGAATCTGTCATTTAAGTTCTCCAAGTTTCAAAGATAAATATAAATATTGACAAGCTTTAGAACTCACTCATGCAAGTCATAATAGCAGGTGTTTAAAAGTTGGACCAGCTATACAAGGCCAGAAATACAAGGTTTGGGGTGTGTTCAGAGAGGCTTTGCAACTTGCGTCCTTTGGTCATGAACTGCACAGTTATTATTTCCAAACAGGTGTGGGAAACACTGGCACTTTCAATGGCAGCAGAAATAATGAATCTTTTTGCTCATTTTCTCCTGTCTCAGGCCTGTGGAGGCAGCCTGGGGAATGATCAGAATCCCAGGACCTGGAGGAGAGGCAAGAGATTTCAAATAAGAAGTAGCTTAATGAAATATTTTTTTGAAGTCTCAACAGAAGAGTTCAAAGATATCATTAAAAGGCAGAAGAACTGACAGCAATGTATAAATTGGCAGGCAATTTCAACCACCCTCCCCAAAGCAGAGAAAAGAGAAGTATCATTTATATCATTTTAGAAGAGCAGTGAACCAAGACCATTTTCCTGAGCAAGAGACATTTGAGGTTGCTCTGATTCGCTGCAGAGATATAAATCACATTTTGTGTTTATATTTCTAAGTGTTCTTTTTAAATGTCAGATATTTGAAATAAGAAGACCTGAGAAGTCACAGAGGCACCAGTACATTGCTGGGGATACTGCTGGCGTGAGAATGGAGGCAAATGTCACGGCAACAGGAGAAAGTGGATCCAGTCACCCTAGCTCTTTTACATTTCTCTTATAAAGACAGTCATATAACTGGTTCACCATTTTTCCTTTTTATTTATGTCATATCTTCTCAATTAAGCTTTGAACATCTATAAGACATCACTGTCCCCTACCATTCTTTTATCTTTCCATGTCTCTTGAAAACCATAACAGACAGAAACTTTCTGAATACTTACTGGCTTAGCAAATGAACAGTCCTTGTGAAAGGGTCAATTACATTTCTGTTTCTTGCAACAGAACTTATATAGAACTCTGATTATGGTGACATGCGAAAATCTTTAAATAGCAAAAAAAGCTATCTTTATTTGTAAAGAATGATGCAATATATGAAAACAGTTCTTAAGAAAAAGGTGATTGATTCACCTAAATTTTACTATATTAACATTAATATTAAAAAGAAACAGAGGCCAGGCTCAGTGGCTCATGCCTATAGTTCCAGCACTTTGGGAGGCTGAGACAGGCAGATTACTTGAGCTCAGGAGTTCCAGACCAGCCTGGGCAATATAGCAATGTCCTGCCTCTACAAAAAACATATGAAAAATTAGCACAGTGTGGTGACACAGGACTGTAGTCCCAGCTACTCAGTAGGCTGAAGTGAGAGGATCACTTGAGCTGGGGAGATGGAGGTTGCAGTGAGCAGAGATCGTGCCATTGCACACCAGCCTGGATGACACAGTGAGACCCTGTCAAAAGAAAAGAAAAGAAAAGAAAAGAAAAGAAAAGAAAAGAAAAGAAAAGAAAAGAAATAGACTTTAGCAGTGACCTCTAAAACAGGAGGATGGAATCATGTGACAATGTTATGTAAGCTTTTTAGCTTCCCCGCTTCTGTGAAAACTTACGGAATAATTTAACGACTAACTTAGAACATAAATGATGAAGAAATCACATGTGTCTTCAGCATTCCCACAATAGTTTATGAAACTAATTGACAATGCTTTTATGAAGCTTGTGTGAAGTTGAATGGAGGAAGATATCTGGAGTTTTAATTATGGGGAAAAATGATATAAACTGATGTGAAACTTAGAGACATTTTATTCTTATTAACAACTCTAGGTGTTTCACTGCATTCATTTACTATCAGAATTTTAGGGCTGCTAACTGGGCTTATCCTGCTGCCAGCTCAGCCATGACAAATCCCTGGGAAGCCATTGCTAATCGTGTGCTTGATGATACACACAAAGGGAAAATACGGTTGTTCAGTCTTAGCTCTCTATTTGGAGATTGTTTCTGTTGGTTGAGTAAAAATTATTTCTGGAACCACCAGCTTATCAGATCAAACTTTTGCATTTTAATAAATGTAGTTCAGGGAGCTCCCCGGAGCCTGTTTGTTTATGCATCAAGCTCCCCTACTAGCAACTGTCACACAGAGGAACTGCTGATAGAATTTGCACTTTGGGGTGAATCCATAAACGTTCAGAAGAGTTTTCACTGAGCCATCTTTTCCAACTGAGAAGCCTTGGCCATGTCAGGGATGCTGTGGGACAGTTGAAAACCTCTCTGTCCTCTGGCACAATAATACTATCCCTGGAACGCTCACAAAATATTTAGATAACCATCTGGTCAGAGCCATTTTTGCATCCTGGGTAATACTATATGCACTGCTTTGGAAAGACCATTATTCACCATAATAAAAGCTGTTAGAGGTAATTTGGTGGCTTGCTTCATGAAGGATTTCCACAGGCACAGATACTTTTGAATTACAGGCAAAATTCCCCAGATTCTGCTAAAGATTTGTGCCAAAGTCATCATAATTATACATCTCTGGGTGTTTGTTCCTGCCAGCAATGAATTAATGAGATGATATTACTTATAATCTTTGAACACTATAACTGAAAACAGAAACAGGAATAAAATAATAATGAGCTAGGGACTCATTATAGAGGAAACAACAAAATGATGAGACGGGCCTCATTATAAAAGAAGCAATCTCAGTTGTTGAAAAGAAAGCTCATCCTAGCTAAGAAAACCAGAAAAAAGTAAACAGCGAATCTTTGTGAACAGAGAGTCGAGGGTGGAATGGACAGCAGTAAAGTGGATGAGATGAGCCTTCTCTGTCCATGAGCAATGACTTTTCCCATCCCACTGCTGTGATCTCTATGTAGAAAAGAGCCTGTGCTTTCTCCAGCTACCTGGGACGGGACTGCAATCACGGGGAGCAACTTCAGACCCTCCTCAGAGAACCTTTGCTGCCTTGTACCATGGAAACCACACGAAAACAGAGGATGACAGAAGGGTGATGTTTAATTAACTTCCTATGGTGTGATACCTACACCAGTGAAATAAATATGGGCAACATAGGTTAAAATGCGTTCTAGTTCCAGCAGGCCATTAAGAAGCAAGTGAGTTTGGACAAGCTCTTTCTTTGCTCCAGGCTTCCTCTTTCTTCATTTTGGAGATAAGGAGGCACTTTAGATATTCTGTGGTCACACAGGGCCTCCTGACCGTGTGAATCACTAAGTCTCTGAATGTCAGAAGACAAATACATTTCCTAAAACAAGAAAACTACAAAATACTCTCTATACATTATGGAGATAGGCGTTGTGTGTGTTTTCATTGTGTATTCACCTATGCATTATTTTTAATTACAACTAGAAGACTTAGGTGGATGGGTAGTTAGATGATAGATACTTGATAGAAAGATAGAGAATATATATATAGACAGATAGATGATAATAGATAGGTCTAATATGTAACATGGAAAATGCAAAGTGAACATGGGATATGGTCCCTATTTTAAGAAGCCCAGAGATGGAAGAATATGCTATAGCTCAACCCTCCTCCTGCTCAGTAATACTCATAAATATGAAAGCCAGGATGTGAGTGTGTGGTTCAGGCCATATGTTTGCATGTCGATGAATTTTGAGCGAAAAGGAAAAAGGTCGTTGTGTGTTTTTATAGACAAGTTTCCCCCATTGTGGTGTGTTTTATTAGCAGCGCTCCTTTTCCTTTGTGGAAAGAGAAAATTGTTTCTTACAGTTTTTTAAAGCAAATAAATCATTTGTCAATTTTTCAAGCTGTCCAATTGTATATTAATTATTACAAAATTATAAAAGCCCAAAGAATCTAAAGGAGCAATTTAGTCTGCTTACCTGCCTCCAGGCAAAATTTACACAAACCAAGAGCTATATTTGGTGTGTCGTGCCGAGTGAATTATTTTTTGATCCAAGCATCTATTTTTTTTTCCAATGAGTGTTTTCACAATTAAATTTCGTTCTCATAGTTAACCAGTTTAGTTGCTATTGAGATGGTTCTAATATCACATTCCACACAGGGGACCCAGCAGCGCAGCTTGCATCTTGTGGGCAGTGCTATTTCCAAGTAGCCTCTTAAAATTCCCCAAGGTCAGTCAATGTCTGTAACGGTGGGTGCTATTAGGGGAAAAATCACCTTAAGTATGCACTGTTCCACTTCTTTCTTGTTATTGCCGTCATTTAGAAAGCTTTTTTGTGTGTTTTAGATCTTGAATGGCTCCATCAGTGAGGCCAGAAAGAGTAAACAGAGGGGACTTTGTGCTGGGAACCTTATCCAAGACCATGACCCAGTAAGGTGGTAAATATGAACTATCCAGTAACTCCTGGAACCTGGCTAGGACTGTAGAGGTTACAGCAACTAATAGTAACAACAATAATAATGACCACAGGCATGTGTCCCAGTGCATCAGATCTCAGTCTAACCCTTTGCTCACGTGTTCATGGTTCAGTGCTGCTCTCTGATGAGTCCTGGGATTTACAGGGTTTCACAGCCCCCGATCTCATGGAGATTATCATTTACTGAGGGAGATGAATTAAACAACTGCCTTCAATTTTTTTTTTTTTTTTTTTTTTGCCAGTGTGTTTTGGTTGCTCAGCATCTGCCCAGTCTCCCTTCATTTGGAGACCCTGTTCCCTAGCTCCCTGTCCCAGGCCCCTCAGATCTGCGGCACAGATGCGTGCCCTAATCTCCCACCTTAGAGTTTTATGTGGGATCCAGACAACCCTGTAAAATACTTATTGGCTATAGGCAGATCATGTTCACGGTTATGGAAGTGGTCTGAGGTCCAGCCCCAAACCCTTCCCTGATGGCTCTTCCAGCCCCCAGAGCTGAGTGTGGTCCAAGGAAGGACCTCCTCAGTGCTGATGGTCCCTGGCTGTGTACAGCCTCACGCCTCATTCTTCAGCCTTTCCAGGGAGTCTGTGATACCCCCAACATCCTTTAAATACATTCATTTTTTCCTAAATCTGCCAGACGTTGTTTTGTGGCTTACAACTGAGAATCCTGACTGACTCATTGTTCAAACAATATTTTAATTACAAATGTGAAGGAGGCGAGTTGGCTACTGTGTGATTGAACCAAAAGGAAGGGTCCTAGCCTGCCGCAAGGGAGGAGGCCTTCCTGAAGAAGCAGTCTTGAAGTAGGAGTGATAGCTGCAACACAATCATCTTGGAGACTTTGGTATATGTTTTGGAGAAGTCTTACTATGAAAAACATCAAGAAAATGTCAATTATTATAACCTGATTCATTTTACTAAAGATGACTAGATACTGTGGATAGTGTGGATCTAATGAGTTTTTGTGTCATTAAAGACCAATAAACTCCAGTTACAAGTACAGTATCTTATTAAAGGAGTGATATTAATTCTACAAAGATAAATAATGCAAATCATTTTACCTGTGACCCACCAGTCTGCACTATGGAAGATAATGCAAGAATCTTATCCATTTTGTGTGTCTTTTATGTCACTCTGAGGATAGGGATGCTACCTGCCTGAAAGCAGCACATGTTTGTATATTTTAGTGAACATGGATAGAGCATGACAGTTAATTCATGATGTGCTCTGTTTCCACATAAAACAGAGCTGGATGTGCTCTGCTGTGAGCAAGTCATTACATTACCACGCGTCCCTACACACATGCTGAGACACCCAGAGTGCTCCCCCACGTGCTTGTGGAGCTTATCCCACAGAGAAGCATTTCCTTGTTGTTTTTCTCCAAATGCGAGCTCTTTACAGAACCATTCAAGTCAAGACTTACTTAGGAAAAAGTTTCTAGATGCGTATGCTCAGACAGTCAATATTACAGTGTTTCTTAGAGAAAGATCTTGCTAAAAGAAGCTTGAAACAAGCCAATTTAGCTTAACAGCCAACAATACATTGAAAGCATGTGCTTTTCTGCTCCTCTTCCCCTTCCTCCTCCTCTTCTTCTTCCTTCTCCTCTTCCTCTTTCTCCTTCTCCTTTTGTTTTTTTTTTCTATTCTATCTTTAAATGTAACAAAACAAACCCTTAATGATTATTTATGAACTAGATACAAAATGAAGATTTGCCCAATATGGCTCAGCAGGAGGTTTCTATGGAAACACTTTACCCTGGGTAATAATCCCTGACAGCCAGGTTGGCTCTCAAAAGCAGACACTGAAATAAAAACAACAAGAAAATAAACACGTTCCAAAATCCTGGAGTACAAATGGCAGGGATTTCTGTAAGCATTGGTGGTTTGTGAGGCTGCTTCCATTCTTGTGGTGTACGTTTTTCTACGAAAGGAAAACCATGAGGCTTCTGAGCTCCTCTGGTAGCAGCTTGCAGACCCTCCAATCCCACGACATAGAGCAAATCGTCTCCGGAAATTCACACAGTGTAAATTAGTCAGGGTGCAGACGCTTGGAACACAGAATACCAATCTCTTGGGAAACAAAGCTTAATTTCATCAAGTGTTATAAAATAAGTCTGCATTTCCTGGAGAAAGGGGCGTAATGGGAGTAGGTGTCCATCTCATTAGGTCTGAGGGAAGGTACACCAGGATCCTATTGGAAAGGCAGGATTCGAGGGCTGTTGCCCTTCGAGGATACACAGAAAAACGTACCTTCTTGCAAATGGTAACATTTAAGGGTTATGTTTGCAGGAAAATGATTCCTGAATGAATTTATTTTTAACTGCAGGCAAAAAAGGTAAAAGTCATATAATGGAGACTAAGGCTAAGATGTATAGACACATTGTGAGGGTTTTGAGGGAAACAAGATATAGTAAACACAACCTGCACGACTGTCTACTACATTTGACAGTGTCTTCTGGTTTTGGTCTCTGAAGTGCCCCCTCAGACTCAGGATAAGTTGCTCAGCTCTTCTATCTACAGTGGTTCTGGGGGATGCCGGAATACATGTTGAGACTGGTAAGACCGACCCTCAACATGTAGAAACTGTAATTTTGAACTTTGAGCTTTTTAGAGTTCTACAGTTTCTTGAACCACATATTTTAGACACATATCTTCCTCTTATCTTGAAAATATAGCATTTGTGTTTAATGTATTATAAAACTACAAATATGCAAAAAGATCTATATTGTAAAGAATAAAAGATCTTGCCTAAGAATAAGGGACGATCCTGGAAGAGATGACTGAAGACCCTGACATCCCTGCTCAAACACACAGCCCTCCCTGGGGCTTGGGACTCGCTTTTGTGGTTCAGGAAAAATTCTGCCTCCACTTTTTAAAACCAGAATTTGGACATTAGATCCACACATTCTGTCAACATTTGCATATGTGTGGGTTTAACAGCCTGGCGAATTGTTGATTGGACACAAGACTGAACATAGAACAAATGTATTGGACTGGTAATTAAGAGCCTGAAATTCTGTCCTTTCTTTCAAACGAATTAGCTTTTGAGTCTCCACTTCCGAGCACTGCATACAAGGATGAGATTTATCAATCCCAGCTGTGGGTAAACTAAAGAAACAATGGATGTGACATTGTTTAAACAGCATACGGAAGTAGCTAAGTAGGAAGGATTATTTTCCTAATAAGGCCAGACTTACAGGATCACGGAATCTAAGTATTGAATGAAAGCCAGAGTTATTGGGCTGAAAATACCTCTCAATTCAAGAAATCATTCTACAGAATCATTGATTCATCCATCCGTCTATCCACCTACGCATCCATTTGTTCACTCCTGTATCTCAAGTTTATCATCTTTTATGAAGCACCTGCCCTTCTGTAGACACAGTGCACTAGGTTTGGATGCTCAGTGACAGAACACAGGTGACCCTTGCCCTCATCACTTCCAGTGGGGAGGCCACATACTAAACAAGCCCTTTGAGAAAAAGAAGAGATTAAGAAGAATGGCAGCACCCTGGAGTAAAAAGTACTAGGAATCCCAGCTGAGCAGAGCCCAGGGAAGCTGCAGGCTAAGGGCCAGACCTCAGGCATACACAGACGTATGGTAGCTTCCTAGTTAGATCTGAGGTCAGCGAACGGTGTAGGCCAGCCTGAATTAGAAAGAGGAGTGGATTATCGAATATACTTTGAAGCAATTCAATTTTAATAATTTTAACCATATCCTAGTGACTCCACTAGGTAAAGTCTTTAAAGGTAATGTTAAGTAAGTAAGAATATTTTTAATTAGCACAAAATTACTCACTTTTAGTGTGCACGATACATATTAGCCCCATCTTATTTGCTATTACATTTATAGGAACTTAATAACACAAACAAGAGGGGGTTGATGCACACAATATATTATACTGTACAATAGAGAAAATAGGGAGAATGATGACTCCCCACACAAAGATGAGCGTATTAACCCTGGGACCCATGCAATGTGACCTCACACTGCAAAAGAAGTTTCACAGATGAGATTAAGACGAAGGATCTTGAAATGGGGAGATTATCCTGGATAATCTTTGTGGATACAACCTAATCCACTCAAGGCCTCACGAGCAGAGTTGTGACATGAGAGGGAATTCACCCACCACTGCTTGCTGTGAAGACAAAGGAGGTGGACCATGAGCCACAGAACGAAGCCAGTCTAGAGAAGCACCAAAACAGGGACGTGGGTCCCGGGAGCTCAGCGAACTGAATCCCACCAGCAATCCGAGGGAACGAGCCCCTAGATGCTGGAAAAGTCGAGGGGATGGATTTTCCCCAGAAGCATCCAGAAAGGAGCAAACACAGCCTGCAACACCTTGGTCTTAGCCCAGCCAGCTTCATGTTAACCTTGACCTACAAAACGGTACGATGATAATTTATGCTATTTTAAACTGCTACATTGGGGGTAATTTATTATGGTGACGATGGAAATATAATAGGTGTGACTTTCTGTATGTTATAAGCTAAAGACTCAGAAATATAATCCAATTGAACTTTGTCAGATATCATATGCTTTCCTTTCCCTCCCAAAACTAGTTGGGAGGAAGACACAGACCAACACCGCAGCGCACACGGCCTTTGACCCTTCACCCCTGTTCCTGCAGGGTGCTTCCTCCCGGCCTCTGTCAACATCAGCTCCACCACGGGATTCCTCCCGCACAGGTGAGGGTTTAGTAGGTTCAAGGCCAAGGCCGTCACAACACATTTGCTTTTTTTCTCAGACCATAAAATAAAATAAATTTGCCGAGGGACTGTCATGCTCTCCAGAAACTTTTGGCTTTTGGAATTTATCTTTTGTGATGATCTTCCAAAGCTTTCAGTATTTTCCAACAGTAAGCACGGTAAACATAGATAAGGGAAAGACAAATTTCAGCCTAACCCTCAGAAGTGACCAAAATGACAAACTGCTTGTGTGTAAACGGTATAGGCTGAAGTAGAGAAGTTCAGGGTATCACAGCAGCCATGACAAATCCGCCGTTGCCCCAGAGTTTCAGGATCTCATAAAAATGTAGAAACATTGCTCCTGGTTTGAAATGTATCGATATTTCTCAGTGATGGCTTTGTGGACCATTTTCTCCAAGTCTTTCAACTACATTCTCCCCTAGATGGCTCTTCACCTGAACCAAGGACATGCCAAGGTTCCTGTCTCTCAAATCCTTCCCCCTCGCTTCCTGCTAGCTATCTCTTGGCATCTGGTGTGTTTCTTGGGCTGTGTCTGACTGGATTTTGAGACAATGGTCACACATGGTTCCATCACTCCAGTCTCCCAAAATCAGCTAAGCCTTGAGCTGGAAATGTGTAAGTGGAGACATTAGCCAGCGCTTATTTCATACTAAATAGTAACACCCACATTATTTCAAGCCAGAATTCCTTTTACAGGCCAGCTTTGAAACAGAAAAATTGTGTTCATTTCTATCATTAGATTTTCTTTTATTTCTCTATAAACACTCATAGGGAATAATAATAAAGTTCATGTTTTTCCCAAAAGACATTGGTTGGCAAAAGCCATTAAACCTCCATCCTGCATCCTCAGATGCTTCCCACTAGTTCCCTTTTTATCTCCATCAGGTTCTTTCTTCAGGACCATGGGGCAACCCCAGCATCCATCTTGTCCCAGAGCAGGTAGAAAGCATCCAGGAGGCAGGCTGTGATGGTGGAAATGCTCACCAGGAAGGGGTAGCCATTCTCTCTGTGTAGCTGGTCCAAGGCTTAGACCCAAAGCTAAACTCCAGCCAGATCTGGCCATTGCCATGTCCAAAGAGAGCAGCTGTCCATTCCTCTGAGTTCCTCCTTTTTGTTTGTTTGTTTGTTTTAGAGACAAATAACTGTCTCTGTCGCTCAGGCTGCAGTGCAGTGGCATCATCCTAACTCATCTGCAGCCTCCAACTCCTGGACTGAAACAATGCTCTTATCTCAGCCAGCCACGTAGGTGGGACTACAGGCATGTGCCACCATACCTGGCTCATTAAAAATAAAATTGTAGAGATGAAGGTCTCACTATGTTGCTCAGGCTGATCTCAAACTCTTGGGCTCAAGTGATCCTCCTGCCTCAGCCTCCCAAGTGTTGGGGTTAAAGGCATGAATCCCTACACACAGCTTGAGACGCTTCCCTGAGCTTTCCAGGAGAGCAGAGGCCTTAGCTGCAGCCCACCCCAGGGTGACAAGGCCATTCAGTAAGGCACGTGGGGCCCTCAGAGCTCATTCACGTCTCTCATTCTCTTCCCAGGTCAAATGACAGCCAGGGGAATCCGGAATCCAGATAAAAAGAGCAGCCCCTGTTCTTTTTTATTATTATTATTATTATTTATTTTTATTTTTTTATTATACTTTTAGTTCTAGGGTACATGTGCACGATGTGCAGGTTTGTTACATATGTATACATGTGCCATGTTGGTGTGCTGCACCCATTAACTCATCATTTACATTAGGTATATCTCCGAATGCTGTCCCTCCCCCTTCCCCCACCCCACGACAGCCCCCGGTGTGTGATGTTCCCCTCTGTGTCCAAGTGATCTCACTGTTCAGTTCCCACCTATGAGTGAGAACATGCGGTGTTTGGTTTTCTGTTCTTGCGATAGTTTGCTGAGAATGATGGTTTCCAGCTGCATCCATGTCCCTACAAAGGACATGAACTCATCCTTCTTTATGGCTGCATAGTATTCCATGGTGTATATGTGCCACATTTTCTTAATCCAGTCTATCATTGATGAACATTTGGGCTGGTTCCAAATCTTTGTTATTGTGAACAGTGCCACAGTAAACATATGTGTGCATGTGTCTTTATAGTAGCATGACTTATAATCCTTTGAGTGTATGCCCAATAATGGGATGATTGGGTCAAATGGTGTTTCTAGTTCTAGATCCTTGAGGAATCCCCATACTGACTTCCACAATGGTTGGACTAGTTTAGAGTCCCACCAACAGTGTAAAAGTGTTCCTATTTCTCCACATCCTCGCCAGCACCTGTTGTTTCCTGACTTTTTAATGATCGCCATTCTAACTGGTGTGAAATGGTATCTCATTGTGGTTTTGATTTGCATTTCTCTGATGGCCAGTGATGATGAGCATTTTTTCATGTGTCTGTTGGCTGCATAAAGGTCTTCTTTTGAGAAGTGTCTGTTCATATCCTTTGCCCACTTTTTGGACTCCTGTTATTCTTTCTAAATTCCAACATGCTTGAGAGGTGGCCTTGGGTTAAGGAAGGGTCCTCAGTGATGGGAAAGTGTGGCCCACTGGGAGGCCCTAGGGACCAACAGAGGGAATATTGTTGAGGTTTTCACAGTGGGAAGGCCCAGCCATGCTGGTGGCATTACCTGAGTCAGACACACTTGACTTTCAAGGCTGATGTTACCTCAGGTCACCAGAAGACACAGTGGCTGCACACCTGTTGCCAAGTCTAACTGGACACGTGGGTGGACTGTCCTGTTCGGGAAGGTATTCCTTACTGAGGAATCTGCAAATTCAAATTTGTGATGGGCATAAGGTCTGTATTTAGTCAGTTATTCCAGTGAAGACGTTATGCAAATGAAAGTGTATAAATGAACATCTCACCCCCCACAAAAAAAAGTGTTAAACTCAACCTTATATATTTATTTATTTAGTTCAAAACAGAAAATGAAAACTCTCACAGGCTTCTCTGGACTTCCTTTAAGTTTGTAACTTCTCTTCTCATTTTCTTCCAGAGAAGGGATTATTTCATGATTTAATTTAAAAAAAAATTTTTTTTTAGCTTAGTAAAGTGAGCATGAGGGGGCTAATTTCTAGCACAAATCTAAGGGAAAAATGGGAAGGAAAAGGTCCAACTATTTTCAGGAATAACCACATCAGGCTTGGTTGGGTTGGCAGGAGCAGTAGAGACTGGAATGCTTTGCATATGAGGGTGTGGATGACACTATTGTTGAATGAACCCAGAAACTTGCTAACTTCAGAGGGTAGATTACTGACTCAAGGAAAATTCATTTCTTTTCCCCAGACAACGATCTGTAAGCTCTTGATGGGAGTGTTGTCCCGGGCACAGCCTCCTTGGAGTGGGCCCCTGTGGTTTTGCTTTCTGCAGCAATTTGGACCAAGGCAGAAGACACGGTCTTCAGATGACACATGTTTGAGAGGGATGCAAATTCAAAAGTAGAACAAAGATTTGAAAGTTGAGTAGTGGCAAAGTACACGATCACTTGAGGGGAAGCTATCAAGGTGAGCATTGAGAAGAATAAAAATGAAGTTCCACTTTTTGGTACAAAAATCCCATTACCAAATATGAATTGGGGAAGAGAAAGTTAGATTTGATAAAGATTTGAAAGTTAAGAAATTGTAAAATATCTATCATCCCGACTGACTTTGAGACTCTGAATCCAGTACACTTTGAACGTTTTCTGACACACGTAAACATGATAAAGTAAAAATGCACATCAAAAGCAGACAAATCAAAAACAGTCACATCAAAAATCTTGCAAATCTACTTTGCAAGACTGCCCATTAATTAGTTGGTTTAAATAGTGAGCCCACCTTATTTATTTAGAATACGATTCCATTGTGCTGACATGAAACTCTTCTGACAAGCAGCTACTGTGTGAGTGAGGCCCACCTGCCCATAGGTAAGTGCTCTCCATTCAAAAAGCTACACCTGGGAGTCTCAGAGCTGATCTAAGTAAAAGCATTGTCACCTCTAACTCCACGTTGCCCTCTAGCCAAAATTATAACCCCCGTTGAACATCAGTGGAGGATATTTTGTTTTGTTTTGTTTAGTATTCTGGAAAGGGCAAAAGAGGAGGCTGGTGAATGGGAGAGATAAGCCCCAGGACAGCACCTGGTGCTGGAGAGCTCTCCCTGTCTGCACAGTTCCTCTAAGACAGTCCCTGGGCCAGTTCTAAGCCCAGCCCCTGCACGGAAAGACTGTGAGCCCACAATCCCCTCCTCCCTGGGGGTCAGCCAGGTATGAGAGCACCCACCAGTCACACACAGTAGGTGTCTGCAGCAACTAATAGGGCAATGGTGGATATAGTGCTTAGCGACTCTAGAGTGCTGCTGATGCCTTATGATTTTGTAGCAGCACTATTTATTTCTAGTCACTAAACTCCTACTCTCTCTCCCTAAGTATATGTATGAACCTCCTGCATTTCCTTCAAAGAAGAGGAAGGGGTGAAATGTGAATTTTTAAAAATCCAGACATGTTCTGTTTTCAGTATTTGGGTTTGCAAAACATGGCTTTTACACCTTTTCTAAATCTGAGGGGGGGGGCTATATATGCATATTTCCTAGAAATCTCCCCAGTGTGAACAAATCACTGTCACTTTTCAAACTCCATTCCACTTAATTATGTAAATTATCAAATCTCATTAGTGGGTTTGGTAACTCTTCCTTCCTCCCTTCACAGTTCAGTCCTCATTTCAAGCAATTATGTCATTATAATTTTAATGTAATTTCAATGATTTCAATTACAATGAGATTATAATTACAACAAGATTATAATTTCAACTGTGTTCCCAATTAAAACATTTGAGTTCATAGCCAATTCTATGGCACATGCACGGATCCCAAATTTCAGCCTAAATCGTTAGGAATGATACATAACATAAATCCTAAGTGTCTGTTTGTTGGGTTGAGTTATTCTGGAATGTACTTTCATGAGAACAGCAAAGAGGACACAATATGGTCATAGCCTGACAGTCAGTGCCCCAAAATTCTGTTTAGTTCTCCACTTAAGGATGTGGCTGAAGCAGCAAAATGATGCACCTTGATTATATTGTCTTGACTTACCAGAGCTTAAGAACTTCCTAAGCAGAGGTCTGAAGTTCAGAAACTATTGCCAGCCACTGTGCAACTTTCCAATGTAATATTGGCTGAAGCATCTCCTACTTAAAAACACATTCAAGAATGGATTCAGGAAGATACTGTGGAGACATTTTCCATCATTTGGGAGTTCTCCAACGCATGTCAGCCGTGCAGGGATCATGATTTGGCGAAAAGAGTCATAAACATACATACCGTGTAATACATCTAGAAGTTGCTATGTATATCTATGATGCTGAAGAACAAAGAAAAATGGTTCATGGTACTCAGGTTGTCTTTTTAATGCCAAAGTCAATAATTTGTGGTTTTATGTAAGATGTTCCAAATTCACTAAGGTCATCAGTGCTCTGTAATAAATGTCATTGTATTGAAATTTCTGCAGTTCACTTTGAATTTCACATCAGACTCAGGTTCAATAAATGACCATTTTGACCTCTGTTCTGAAAGAACAGAAAATTATTTAGACAATAAATGAGCCTCCATCTCAAAGAATACACTCAAAATTGATTCACATTTCAAGACTTTTTTCTGGTAGTGGATGTTGGCAGTTACTGCTCCTTAATGAGTGTTTACACATACAATATAATACAAGTTTTAGAAATTGTTCCTTTAAAAAAGTTACTCTTTGTTATACAATCACGATTTTAAAAAATTTCTATGGCAGGAAAATATCCATATTTTTTAAACTGTTTCAAAGCTGCTGACATTTATGAATTTTACATTTTAAATTATGATTGATGTTTTACAATTTTTGCTGTCAAGTATATGATTTATTGTACATTTGCATAATTTGCTTGGCCTTCACCAGACCCAGGAATACCCAGGCATTCGATTTCGTGATTGACTTAAATGGGAGTGTGACACTTATCTGGGACTCTAGCACTCATGCCTGAGAACCATTCCTGGAGCACTCCTCTTCCAAATAGCCTTCTTGAAGCCAAAGAAGCATGTTGGCTGTATTCGTGCAATATTCATGTTTTCTGAACCCAAACGAAGGCCTCATGGCCTTAAATGTATACATGTTTCTATGACAACCTGGGGTAAATGGCTTGAGAACAGGCTGTGTTAGAAATCCTGGTACCAATGAACAGAGGTCTGCAATCACCAGGATGAAGGGAGTCCGGAAGAGTGCAGACTTCATGCAACACAATTGGTCCAGGTCCTGGGATGCACATATATCCTCTTGATCCTTCTATTCCCTCTTGTTTTCAATGCTTACTCCTCAATTTATCTTGTATTTTTCCCTACCTTTATGACTTATTTTTCATCCAGGCTTTCTAGTGTCCCCTGAGTCTACTTTCTTCTTACTTGTTTGGTTTCTGCTTGCTCACGATTTACTCCTCCCTCAATGTTGTATCAGCTGGATCTATCTGGAGCCTCTAGATTTTGTTTCTGCATTAGCGATGGGTAAGGAGGCTGCCTGCCAGTCACGTCTTCTTAAGTAGAAAGACGTCATACATTTCTTCCCTGAACTCCTGCTTGGTTCCAGAATTAAGGCTGAGATGTATATGGCAGATTATGTGGCTAAACAAATAATAGACCAAGGATAAAAATGGAACAAGAACATTGATGTCATGAAACACAATCAGTTTTTATTGGTATGAGAAGTAATACATACAATCTCCCCTGGCGTGGCTTATCTAAACATTAATTTATTCTTTCAAGTGCTCATTCAGTCATGTATTCACTCAATGATCATGCAAATATTCAATCTTTTATTTACTCATTCAATACATTTTTATTGAGTATCTACTGTGTGCTGGGAATATAGCAGTGAATAAAGCAGAAGCAAACCCCTGCCCTAGTGGAGCTCACCATGCCAAAAGCTTATAAAATATATGGAAAGTAAGAAAGCAGGAGAGGGCATCTGGCTGGATAGGAACTGGGTAGTGTTCAATTTTTTAAAGAGCAGATTGAGGAGACCTCAGAGAGATGGTGAGCAGTACATGCAGGTGAGGAAACTCTTATGCCTAAGGCTAGGGGAAGAATCCCCCTAAGAGATTAGACCAGTACTCAGTGCTTACATTGAGTTGGGAATGGTGCCTGTTTCCACCAGCCAGGCTCAAAAGCCTCATTATATATGTCACTGGAGTTCCATAAAGACAGGAAGAATGCTCAAAAGAACATGTAGAATAATAAGGTCGGCTGGGCATGGTGGCTCATGCCTGTAATCCCAGCACTGTGGCAGGCTGAGGCAGACAGATCACAAGGTCAGGAGTTCACAACCAGCCTGGCCAATATGAATCCCCATCTCTCCTAAAAAAAAAAAAAAAAAAAAAAAATTAGCCGATTGTGGTGACAGATGCCTATAGTCCCAGCTACTCAGGAGGCTGAGGCAGGAGAATAACTTGAACCTGGGAGATGGAGGTTGCAGTGAGTCAAAATCAGGCCCCTGCACTCTAGCCTGGGCAAGAGAGTGAGACTCCGTCTCCAAAAAAAAAAAAAGGAAAAAAAAAAAGAATAATAATAATGTCCATTTTTTTTCCAAATTTGATGAAAACTATAAACCCTCAGATCTAATAAGTACAAGAAACTCCAAGTACAAGGAACGTGAAGAAGACAATACAACAAAGCACATCACAGTCAAACTGCTCAACCAGTGATCAACAGAACATCTTAAAAGCATGCAGAAGTGGAAAAGAACATACTATACACAGAAATTACAGGAAAGGATGATAGTAGATTTCTCATCAGAAACAATATGAGCAAGAAGATAGTGGAACATACTTAAGGGACATTAAAAATAAGCTATCAACCTAGAATTCCTACCCTCCCCCAAAATATACTTAATAAATAAAGGAGAAGTTTTTAGTATATATAAAAGCTAAGAGAATTCATGATAAGCAAACATACACTAGGAGAACTGTTCAAATAAGGAAAATAATAATGGACAGAAAGATGACTCTATACACAGGAAAAAAGAACACCCAAAAATGGTGATTACAAGGGCAAATGTATATGATTTTTTAAAATTTAAATCTCTTTAAAGTATTGATTTTTTTTTTCTTTGAGACAAGAGTCTCACTCTGTTGCCCAGGCTGGAGTGCACTGGTAAAATCCCCCCTCCCTGCAATCTCCAACTTCCACTGCAACCTCCACCTCACTCTGTGGCCCAGGCTGGAGGGAAGTGGTATGATCCCCCCTCATCTGCAACCTCCGATTCTCCTGCCTCAGCCTCCCCAGTAGCTGGGATTATAGGTGTGCACCACCACACCCAGCTAATTTTGTATTTTTAGTAGAGATGGGGTTTCACCATGTTAGCTAGGCCAGTCTCAAACTTCCCACCTCCAGTGATCCATTTGCCTCGCCTCACAAAGTGCTGGGACGACAAGGGTGAGCCACGGCACCTGGTCTTATGGATTCTTTAAATGAAAATAGTGACAAAGTAGAATGAAGTATATGACATGTAAAAGGAAAATATATTTTAATAATATGATAGATGTTGGGAGGGAAGAAACAAAAGTATGTACTATTGGATGATTCTTATCAATATGTGAAGGGGTGGAAGCTCACTGGAGCAAGTCTGTGGTCAGTTAAGGGTGGATACTGCTAACCTTATTGCTTGTACCTAAGAAGGAGACAAAGTACTCAATTAATTTAAAAATATCAGAATAAAGAGGGGAAGAGAAACAAAATCAACTGAAAAGATAGAAAATAAATCGCAAAATAACAGATTTAAACTTAACTAAATCAATGATCAAATATAAATTGCCTAAACATCCTAATTAAAAGACATTGTCAGACTGGATTCCAAAAAGCAAGATTCAACTGTGTGCTATGTACAAGAAAACACGTTAAATAAAAACACAAAAATGGGGCCCAGGCGCAGTGGCTCACACCTGTTCTCCCAGCACTTTGGGAGGCGGAAGCAGGTGGATCATGAGGTCAGGAGATCGAGACCATCCTGGCCAACATGGTGAAACCCCATCCCTACTAAAAATACAAAAAATTAGCTGGGCATGGTGGCATACACCTGTAGTTTCAGCTACTCGTGAAGCTGTGGCAGGAGAATCACTTGAACCCGGTAGTCGGAGGTTGCAGTGAGCCGAGATTGTGCCACTGCACTCCAGCCTGTGCAACAGAGCAAGACTATGTCTCAAAAAAAAAAAAAAAAAAAAAAAAAAAAAAAAAAAAAAAAAAAAAAAAAAAGACAAACATGGGTTCAAAGGGAAAAGTTGGAAACATCTGTACAATGCTAAGGGTAGTGAAAAGAAAACTAGAGACCTGGAAGCGATATGTCAATAACAAGACAGATTTTAGAGTAAAGATTAATACAAGGTAGAAAGATAATTTTATAATAATAAATGGGTCAATTAATCAGATGATATATCAGTCCTAATGTTTATGGACTTCAACAGACATGGAGAAAAAGGGAAACTCGATAGAACTATAAAGAAAAATGGAAAAATCTACACTTGCACTCACAAATAGCCTTCTCCTAATAATTGATGCAACCAATAGACAAAAAAAAAATCACTTAAGATATAGAAAATGTGCACAAAACTATCAGCTAACTGGGTGTAATTGACACTCTGTCTTAATTGAAGACTCCACCTAACAATAGCAGAATACACAGTCTTCACATGCATATGAGACATTTACCAAGATAGATCATATTCTAGGTCATAAGACAGGTTTCAATAAATTGAAAAAGATTCATGTCTTACAAAAGATGCTCTCTGACCACAATGGCATTAATTTCAAAATCAATATGGAAAGAGCTAAGAGATGTGAGAGAGAAAACTTCAGGTATTTGATGAAAGGACATTCCAGACAGAGAATATAGGAACAAAAGTTTGATCTAGGAGTGTTCCTGGCATGCTCATGCAGGAACAAGAAGGAGATTGTGCTGGAAAATGAGGAACAAAAGCAGGAAAAGCAAAAATGTCATCTGGTATTAAGAGAGGCTCAGATTTGCAAGTCTTTTGAAACAATGCAAGTGTTGACTTACCCTGATTAAGATGGAAAGCTACTATAAGGTTTTATGTAGAAGAGTTAGAGATCTAATGTGTTTGTAAATAATCCCTCTCGCTATTATGAAGAAAAAAGAAATAAAAAAGAATATAGAGTGGACAAGAGAGTAGCAGAGGAGGAGACCAAGTGAGAAAGCTTTTATCATAACTCAGATGATACAAACTGGGACCAAAGAGGTGGTAAGAAAAGATCGTATTCTAGATATAACAGGAAAGTAGGTTCACAAGATGTTTCTGGGTTAAATACAGTGAGTTAAGAAAAGCAAAGTTGACTCCAAAATGCCTGACCTGGGAAATTGGATGAGTGGAGTTGCACTTGCTGAGTCCAGGAAGGTGGTGGTGGGGACTGGCTCTGGTAAGGGTGATAGAGGTCAAGCCTTTGGTATCATTCATACTCAGTTCCCTGTTCAACATCCAAAATGAACTGTTAGATGATAGACAGTTTATAAGTATCAGGCACAAAAAGATTTCCAAGTTAGAGGTCTAAGCCTTGAGTTGACTGTGTGTAGATAATAAGTAAGTCCACGAGGCTGAATGTGATAAATAGGAGAGGAGAGAGAAGGAAGAAGAGGGTCCAACACAAGGAACACAAACATTGCAAGTTGGAGAAGCAAGCAATACCCACGAAAGGATCCTGAGCCAGGCAGGCAGACCAGGAAAGTGCAGAAGCCCAGGAGCCACGAGGCGAATATTTATAAGGAAGGAAGGAGTGACAACCGTGGCACCTGCAGTAGCTGAGTCTCGATGCTCCAAGACACACAGAGACAAGTCAGATGAGTGCTGTGCACGGGTGATGTGGGTGAGCAGAGCTGTGGGTGAGAAAAATCTGTTTCAAAGCCTGGACCCCCCCACTCAGTCTCTGCACCACTGTAGCAAAGGGTGTAATCCCCCTGTACAGGAAAGATGATCACACGTCTCTGGGCCCACTCCCAGTGCTCTCCAGGAGCATGCCCTGTAAATGAGCAGGATGTCCATGTGTGTCATCTTGTCCAATACAATGTGTCGTTTTTGGGGAAAAAATTCAAGGCTGTTTGGTGATTTTCCATGTTCTCTCCTCCTGCTGCAATGATCAGAAACAGACGTTTACATGGAAGTACCACAAGATTAGAGGAGCCGTGGGCATTGCACGAATATGCAAAGGAAGTGGCTTTAGGAAGCTGGTGAGCACCCAGCAGGCTGACTGAGAACAAGTAAACCTTAAGGCTTAGTGTTATCACCTTAGCAGAACTTGCCCTATCCTGACTGGTACAGGATTTTCACTATCGCAAGATTATGAGAGCAGTTTGGGAAATGCCCAGCACAGCCATGGACGGTAATCTTGCCTCAGAATATTTTAAAGTCCAGACCATGTGGTATTTTTAACAACTGCCACAGCCTTTGTGGGATCTTTCCTTCATGGAGTCTATGAGATTTGTGTGAGAAGGGCACTTATTTTCCCCTGTTCCACTAGCTCACACTGCATGCTCTGTCGCATGTGCTAGGTGTAAAGGGCTAGCTGTCTGTTAGGGCTTTCTCCACAGAGTAGGCGGAGCCAGCCACCTGGGGCTCACACACCCGCTGAGCGGCTGGTAGAGGATGCCCTCCCTCATCTTCCCTCCATTTCTCCTGCTCCCAACTGACCACCTCCCATCCATATCCCCTTCACATGCAAGCATGTACATCACATATGCACGGTATTAGTCAGGGTTCTCTAGAGGGACAGAACTAATAGGAGATACATATATATATGTATATATATGAGTTTTATTAAGTATTAACTCACATGATCACAAGGTCCCACAATGGACTGTCTGCAAGCTCAGGAGCAAGGAAATCCAGTCTGAGTCCCAAAGCTGAAGAACTTGGAGTCCAATGTTAAAGGTCAAGAAGGATCTGGCATAAGAGAAAGATGCAGGCTGGGAGACTGGGCAAGTTTAGCCTTTTCATGTTTTTCTGCCTACTTTATATTCTAGCCACACTGCCAGCTGATTAGATGGTGCCCACCCAGATTGAGGGTGGGTCTGCCTTCCCCAGTCCACTGACTCAAATGTTAAACTCCTTTGGCAACACCCTCACAGACACAGGCAGGATCAATACTTTGCATCCTTCAATCCAATCAAGTTGACATTCAGGATTAAGCATCACATGCACATATGCAGACACATACTGAGTGCTGATAATGCCACAGGCCACATCAGCAAACTCTCAGCTTTCCTTTATTGCCTTGGCTGGTCTTGCAGGGCAGGTGTGGGTTGAATGGCTGGCAAAAGTCCCCACCCCTAAGAGAGTAGTCTCTAAAGGGTTTGGCTTTGGGAACCCCAGTGCAGAGAATTAGGTTTGCATGCCTCCTCTTGGTGGCTAATGTCTGTGACCAAATCTCTGAGCCACCCAGCCTGATGGTCCAATTTGTTTACTCCTACTAATGTGAAAAAGAAGCATACACGTAACTTCTCGGCATGGTTCTTTTCAAATTGTCTTTTCATTTTATTTTCCAGTTCAGGTCCTTTATGTCTGAACAATGAATGGAAAGAATGCCCATTTCTGCCAGGCAAAGTTCACCTCCTCACGGAGTGTGTTGAGTGAAGACACACCTTGCTCACATCAAAAGTGAATCACCATTGGACGTGAAAGAGCCTGACAGTCAAGCCACATGACACATGCAGTTTGGAGAACACCTGAGCATGATTCTTGAGCCAGGACTGAACCATGGTGCACTGCAGAAAAGCACACTTACTAAATCACAAATGAGGAATCTAGTGCAGCCTTCATTTATTTCTTCAAGGCTATTCTTGCATAAGCCATGCACCATTGAGCAGAGGCCCCATGCTCCATTTTGCAACACATATGCAGCACAGGGGAGAGTGGGAAGTGGAGGAAGAGCATGTATCAGGGCCAGAAAACTGAGCTGGAGATATAAATGCTCAACAGCAAGGGGACTGTCTGCTATCATGCAAGCATCAATAAAAGTGAAGCAGAATTGCTTGTGATCCCAGGCTCATCCAGCTGTACTCTGGTGTAGTTTATGGGCTTGATGGATGAAACAGGCTCACCCAGAGCTCATTTCATCCAGGCCTGCCAGGTGGTTCTAGGATGCTGGGCGTTAGAATGCTGCTCGCCAGTCTCCAGGATGCAGGATGGTTGCTTGCTCAGATTCACATAAAAACGATGACTCTCCAGGTCCAGGATGGTTTATTTAGCTTTTACTTAGAAATTTGTCAAGGCTGGATGTATTTGAATACCTGAAGCCTGGTTTCAAGACCATAAAATCACATCTGTTAGAGTGAGAAATTGGCATGGCAAAGGCACACTATTGAAAACACACACACACACACACACACACACACACCCCTCTTCTGCATGTAATTACTGGGAAGTTGCAAGAAGCATACATGTAGGAGTATTTTGGTCCTTTAATTACTCATTCACATAGTAAAGGGTCTACTATGTGTCTGACCCTGCCACAAGTCAACAAGACTAACCAAGGCCTGGCCTGAGGGAGCTGATGTCCCTGGCACTGGCCATGGTTCTGTTTTGCATCCATCCACCTATGATGAGCTGCCAATCCTTTGAAATAACACACGGTCTTTCAGCGAATGAAAGAGAAAGACACATGGCCAAGGAATAGGTACCACCCACCTTTAACAAACAGGATAACGCTCAGAAGGCAAAGACTCACAAGCACATACAAACATTAGTCATCCTGAAAGTTTTGAAAACATTTCTTTCAGTGTTCTCTTTCTTCTTCACTCATTTCTCATTCCTCACATGATGTCTACGAGCACTTTTTATTTTTAAACGGACATGGGAAATAATGATATGGGTATTTTTAGGCTTTAAAGTAATGAAAAGCAAAACCACTCCCAGGGAATTCCCACCTAGACAAGCTTTGGGGACTTATTCTAGCCAAGTCTACAACATACAAAGTGAAAGATGCTATATTATCCAACGAATTTGAGCCATGTAAAGAGTTAGTTTGCATGGCAAATCCTCCCTTCATCTACTCCTATTCTCAGACGTACGAACAGTTATTCTGGCAAAAGACGTTACAGGTATCTATGGCAAACTACCAAAAATTACAACGAATTCTAACGTACCTGCATTACGAAAGGAAAGATACTTTTATTCCAAAAGAAATTCAGTGGAAAGTGGGAAGGAGCACAAGTGTCAGAGGCAGAGAAGGGATCATAATGTGATACTATGCTGGTGACACAGTTATGATCTATAGAAAGATTTACAAAATACTCTAGGTGTATTTCTCTGTATTAGTCCATTCTCATGCTGCTAATAAAGACATACCTGAGACTGGGTAATTTATAAAGGAAAGAGTTTTATTTGACACACAGTTCAGCATGGCTGGGGAGGCCTTAGGAAACTTACAATTATGGCAGAAAGGAAACCAAACACATCCTTCTTCACATGGCTGCAGGAGAGAGAAGAATGCAAGTGAAGATGAGTAAAAGCCCCTTATAAAACCATTAGCTCTCGTGAGAACTCACTCACTATCACCAGAACAGCATGAGGGTAACTGCTCCCGTGATTCAATTATCTCCCACTAGGTCCCTCCCATGACACATGGGGATTATGGGAACTACAATTCAAGATGAGATTTAGTTGGGGTCACAGTCAAGCCATAGCATCCTCCAAAATACAGCTATAAAATGATTAAGAAGAAAGATCTACAAAGTTGACTGTGGAACTACGAATTGAGAAATTAAACATAAATAATGAAGAAGATGGACATGGAACTGCGAATGAAGAGAGGAGAATTAACCCAAATTACATGTCTATCTATTCTGGATATCATTAACCTGCAGACTTAGTCCTACCTTTTCCTGGCTTATATAGTATCAAAATTTGTCATTGTTTGGATTGTTCTAAATAAGAGCAGCCAATATCCCACCTCGCAGGGGGACTGTGGGGGCCCTTGAGTTAACATGTCTCAGGAGTTTAATATTTTGGTGATGAGAGGACTCATGAACAAGATGTTATCAAAACCAAATATATTTTAAAGCCCCAGGACTTCAATTGAGTTTCCCTTTCTCAGATGCCTACTGACCAGTTTAAATGGCTCGAACATAACTTTGAAGTTTTATTAAGGACGACTGGAAGATCAAAAGCACGAAAACCAAGTACATGAAGACATTAGAGAGAAGAGCAGGCTCGGTCAAGCCACACCAACGTGGCATTGTTTTCATGATTAGAGGCCCTTTTATGAAACAAATTCTTAAATTTAAAAATAGAAAAACTACCAAGCACAAGAAAACAGAATCCCATATTTTTACCCTTTGCGGTTAGCAGATGACATTTGTATACTATTTGGTTGCAGTCTACTTAAAGACATAAAATGTTAAAGATATGGCTAAAATTAGTCCTGTCTACTGCCACCTTCTGTATTAAGGGTCAGGCATCATTACAAAAACAAACAAACAAAAGTATACTGCTCTAGTCTCTTTTATATTTATAGATACATATATTGCATTCCTAATATTACATACTATTTTGCATCTATTATCAATTTTTGAGAATATGACGCTATACTTAGTGATGTTCATTTTGCATTTTCATTTTCTATTTTGTTTTTGAGATATTTCTACACTAATATAGAAAGATAAATATGGTGGCAGAGTCCATGCATTATAACTGGTACCTTATTGTTTATCCAACTGATAGACATTTGGTTTGTCCTCAACCCTTCATTATTACAAACTATGTTAGAATAAACATTCTTATACATATCTCCTGTATTCAAATGCAATAATTCATCCACATATCCAGAAGTGGAATTGCTTGCTTACAGAATAAGCACACTTCAGTTTTTCAAGATGCTGACACAGTGTGTCCAAAATAGCTGTACTATGTCAACTCCCCACAAAAGTCCATGTTCCTCGCTGTATGGCCAACACATGACTATCACATTTTTTACACCTTGCCAATCTCTCTTTTGTACAAATGACATTTCCTTGCTGTTTTAATGTGCATTTCTCTGGTTGTTAGTGAGGTAAACATATTTTCTTCGATGTGAGAGATTTTTTCTGTGAGTTGATGCTTCATACACTTTTCTTATGATTTCTACAAGTTCTTCATTTGTTATGCATATGTACCTCTTGCCTATAATATACATTAAAATTACCCTTCCACAGCCTTTCACTTGCATTTTAAACATTTATGATGTCATTGGAGATACAGGAGTTTTACATTTTAAAATAATCAAGTTTACTGTATTTTCATTGTGTGAGAGTATTTTTTGTACAGTTTGTATAATTAGAACAAACTTTAGAACAATAACTTTGTAACATCAGGAATGGAGAAGATTTTCTTGGAGCTCTTTTTGACATTTAGTTTATTTATTCGACTGGGATGGAATTTTTATGTGTTCTGCAAACTGGGAATCTTATTTTATTTTTCTAAATGGAGAGTCAATGAATTTGATTCAGTTCATTGAAATGGTCTTTTTCCCCACTGGCCTGTGATGCCACATTCCTCACACACCACATCTCTACACACACATGGCTCCATCACTCTCCTCTCCGTTTGGCTGACTCCTTCCCCAGTACCATGCGGTTTTATCACATAGTTTCATAACAGGTCTTCCTATCTGGTGTGACAGTTTCTCTATCAGTTCTGATTCTTCAAAAACATCTTATTTATTTGTGCACCTTTAACTTTCCACAGAAATGTTTCAATTTATTTGTAAGCTTTCACAAAAGTATGACTGCTGGGATCTTGAATTTACAGGTTCATTTGGGAAGAATTGGTACATTGGCCATACGAGGCCTTCTCATCGTCTGAATAGGATTGTTTTCTGCATTTGTTTGGATCTTGTCTTTCACATTTTTTTCATAATTAATACAGGTATACATTTTTTCTTACCTTTATTTTAATCTCATGATGTAGACTCTTTCTGTGTATTTTTTTCTGCCATAAACAGTATTTTAAATATAATACTACTTTATATATATTTTATTGTTTCTTCCCTATCAATGTGGCAAATGACATTGAAGCCTTACCTTTCTATATTCATGTCAATTACTTTTCTGTTTCACCAAAATAATAAATGCAAATATTTTAGGAACTCTATAGTTAAAAAAAAAAAAAGACAACCATCGCAGCAGCAGCTTATAGCAATATTCAGCACCTGTTGCTACTCCTCCTTTTTCCATTCCTGTTTGTTCTACAAAAACAATTTCAAAGTGGCTAATTTCAGCACAATCTCATTAACAATAGAAGAAAAAACCTTCACTTTCTTTCATTCCTGTGGATCACTGAAAACTGATTTCACTATGGTTATAGCAAAGAACAGTTATTATCTCTCCATTTGCTCAGTGTTCTCAGTTTTAAAATGGAGAGTTGGCTGAGTGTTGGCTATTATTATGCAAATGTTATACTTTATTTGCTTATTATAGTCCTATTGGATAAAAGCCCATCTCCTTTTAGGGAGCTCAGTCATTAGAAATATTTTTTCATAAACAGTTTTATCATTTTGGATCAGATTACAATTTATTTTTGAATCCTTATGTTTCTTTTGGAGTTAGGTCTGTGTTTTGTTTTTAATGTTGTATTTATTATGCATAAATCATAAGCATTCTAAAATGTAATTTAATTTTTTCTCACAAGAGCCCTTAAAGTTGGTGGAAAGTTTTTAATGGCTTTTATTTTCTTAATTTTATTAAAAAATGCAACAAGTTTATTATTAAATTTTTGCATACAAAAGATATAAAGAAAAAAATTAAGTCTTTTTTCTATCTGAAGATGATCAACTTTAATAATTTTATGTATAACTTTACCTTATTTAAAAATATATGCATATACTTTTATAACACTTGGACTATGCTACACTTTGAATACTATTTCCCTTTCATTAATTATTATACTACTAGTATTTGCTGTGCTCATAAATATTATATTAAAATTATAATTTAAATGACAGCAGAACATTTCATTTTATGGACAGAAAAAATTGGATTTTAATATTCTCCTGTACTTGGAGATATACTTTGTATCTGACTACTCAATAAAATAATATGCATTTTGCATGATTTTTTGTTTACTTATTTATTAATTATATTTTCTAACTTTTCCTTATTAAAGAATCTCTCAAAGGAAATTGCTTGAAGAGGCTGTGCTGGCCCCTGTCTGTTCTGCTGTGTTTGTTTCTCCTGAACCTACTAAGTTTCCTTATACAGATATGGCAGTCTTGTAAAATATCTAATGAATGGATGAATGAATGGATGAATGAATGAATGATAATGGGAAACAGCCAATGCAAATTCGAGGTGCTCTAAAGCCTTGTTATATATCGCCAAGGAGGACATTATATATTTCAAGGAGGACATCTTCAAATTACATTTCCCCTACAGGTGTTATCAAACAGGAGAGGCTAGTTTTCAGGACAGTAACAAACACTGCTGTTTCAGCAGCTTAACACACAAAAGATTCTTCTCTTGTCCATGTTACATGTGCACTGCAGTTGGCAGGCTTTCTCTGTTCCTTATTGTAATGAAGGAGCCCAGAGTGAAGGCAGCTCCATGGCAAATATGCTTCTGACTGTGGCTGGGGAAGAGGACGCTGCCTTAAGTTCAACAAGCTCTTAAAGCTTTGGCCACATGGGGCACACATCACTTCCATCCACACTCCCTTGTTCAGAGTAAGTCACTTGGCCACACCTACCTTCAACGGGGAAAAACGTTTTTAAGGCCTTGAAGAATTAAAACAAACAAACAAACAAACATAAAACAGAAAAACATTTGGTGAACAGCATTAATTATTACCACAGAGTGATTAGCCTTTTTTGGGACTGATACTTATTTTTAAATCTTAACAAATGGATAGACGAAATCTTTGTCCGTTAAGAATTTGGAGTTCACTGATTACAAGTGAGGATGGACATCGTTTTATGTGTTCCACCCTTATTTTTATGACCTCTGGACTTGGTATTCTCTGCCTATATTTTAATAATAATAATGTTAACAATAACAATGACACAAATAAGAAAGAGCCAATTTTATGGTAGAGCACTTCACATGCTGAGCACTGTTCTAGAGAGATGTGAGTGCATTTTTAATCAATGTTTATAAATTTCTTGCATAGTTAAAGTCATAAATTCTTTATCAAACACTGCAAATATTCACTCACGATGTTTTGGTTCTTTAATTTTACCTTAAATATAGCCTGTACTGTGCAAAACCTTATCTCATTAAATCCATTGATTTGCACCATTATGTTTTCTTATTTGCTATTAGACTGACACATTCTTATTCATGCTTAGATTCAATGACATATCATCAGGCATTAGATTTTCATAGGAGCATGCAACCTAGGTCCCTCGCATGCACAGTTTACAGGAGGGTTTGCACTCCTATGAGACTCTAATGCCCTTGCCAATCTGACGGGAGGTGGGGCTCAGGTGGTAATGCGAGTGATGGGGAGTGGCTGTAAACACAGATGGAGCTCCACTTGCTTGCCTGCCGCTCACCTCCTGCTGTACGACTGGGTTAGTAACAGGCCATGGACTAGCCTGGGAGTTGGGGATCCCTGTACTATAATCTACTAATGGACTGATTTCTTATCTAAGCACTATTATCAGACTGATGTGTGTAGCTGCTAGGGTGAGGTTAGAGATGAGGGAAGGACTGTTCCATGTGAGCCCTTGTCGACTGTGTCAAGGTAACTGTCTTCATCTCAAAGGCGATAGCCCATTATAGGGGCTTTTATTCTTTTAGACAGAGTCTCGCTCTGTAGCCCAGGCTGGAGTCCACTGGCACTATCTCAGCTCACTGCAAGCTCCGCCTCCCAGGTTCAGGCATTCCCCTGCCTCAGCCTCCCAGGTAGCTAGGACTACAGGCACCCGCCACCACGCCCAGCTAAGTTTTTGTATTTTTAGTAGAGATGGGGTTTCACCGTGTTAGCCAGGATGGTCTCGATCTCCTGACCTTGTGGTCCACCCACCTCGGCCTCCCAAAGTGCTGGGATTTCAGGAGTGAGTCACTATGCCGGGCCTATAGGGGCTTTTAAAGTGGGCAGGCACAGGTTATAATGGGAGAAGGACAGTAAGCACTTGTGGAGTGGGATGGCATGGACCGAAGGAATAAATGAGAGAATCCTGTTGCAGAGATATGCAGAAATGCTTTGGTGGCAGATTATACGGTCTTAAAGGATAAGAAAGCACTTGCAGCCCATGACATGCTGGGGAGGTTGCATTAAGCTGAGGAGATATCCAGGGCTGCTGTGTGAGAAATGCTTGCCCTCTCTCTCCCACACATGCACAGATTATTCACATCAGGATGATAGTTGGCAGCCATTTTGATTAACAAAATCCTTTCACTTGAGACAGAGAGAGTGAGAGACAGAATTTGCATTTGTGATTGATGTGGAAGCTTAAATATCGAAATCTCCTTGCCTTTTTCTGACCCTGCTGACTACTCTTCCACTTCCGGGCTCAATCTCCGCTTTAGAGGAGGACAGTCCTCTGGAGGATTGCAGTTGATTCAAGGCGAGTTCACACGGTCAGGGCTGAAGTTAGGTCAAGTTAACATCTTAAAAACATGATTTATTCTGTTCAGGGGAGGAGACAGTAAAGTAAATTAGAAAAAACGACAAAGCAGAAGAATTGATTGCACAGAATTATTTTGTTTCCGGCATAGGAGTCTGAAGACAGACAGGAGTGGAAGCAGGAAGTGGGAGAAAGGAGTGGCCGGCGAGTGTCCCAGCTGGCCAACAGGGTCGATGAAGAGGGCATTGTGTGTCTTGGTAGCTAGTTTAAGTCTTGCCATTGAATGTTGTTGAGTTACAGGGTGAGGTGATCAGGTACAGGCAGGTATCAGACTAATAGCAACACAGAGAATGATGTTGAAGGTCAAGACAGCAGTCAAGAATACCAGCGAGGAAGAAGAGTGCAGTGGCAGCCCAGGAAGAAGGGGGGTCAGCTAAACTCTGGCAGCATTGGTGGGGATGGGCGAAGTGAGTCTCATGCAAGAAGGTTGAGGAAGTGGAAGGTGCAAAAGTCAATTGCTGATTGATGTGGGTAGTGAAAGAGAGGGAAGATTCAAGAATGATACTTGGAGCTGGGCACAGTGGCTCACACCTGTAATTCCAGCACTTTGGGAGAGCAAGCCAGGCAGATTGCCTGAGGTCAGGAGTTTGAGACCAGCCTGGCCAACGTGGTGAAACCCTACTAAAAATACAAAAATTAGCCGGGATAGTGGCGCATGCCTGTAATCCCAGCTACTCAGGAGGCTGAGGCATGAGAATCGCTTCAATCCAGGAGGCGGATGTGGCAGTGAGCCGAGATTGCATCACTACACTCCAACCTGCATAACAGAGCAAGACCCCATCTCAACAACAACAACAAAAGAATGATACTTGGGTGTGGTTGGGGTGGGTGGTGATGTTAATTCCAGAGTTACAGGAAACAAGATGAGAACTGCACTAGAGTGTGAGAACGTGCAGGTACCATGCTTGTTGTGGAGTTTCTACGTGTAAGGAGCATGGCAGTCATAATGGCCAATGTCCAGTCATCCTCCCCGTCCCTCCTTCCCTGTTTAGGTCTTGGAGGGAAATGTGAGCAGCCTAACTGGTCATGCTCCTTAAAGCAGCCACACAAATTGGCAGGGAATCTGTTATTGTCTCTTTCCGCAAAGAGGAGTAAGCAGGAAAAACTAAGAAACCGCTGACAGGTGAATTCCCAGGACAGCAGCCTGTGGCTCTTTGTTTCAGTGGCTGATGCAAAGCAGGGTGAGATGGGCTTCTGGTCACCATCCGGTTGTGCCCCAACTAGCCGAGTTTGCCAAAAGACTTGTGGAACCACAAGCGCCTCACCCGGAGAATGGGTGTGGAGAAAATTCAACCCCCAACCAACACCAGTGCTGCTGCTGTTTCTAAGCAGGCTTCTTTGGAATCATTTTTGAAGTGTAGAAAGGAAGTTGAGGAATCTGTGTCAGCTGATGCTTCTAGCTCAAGGAAAATGACAACCCTTATGCTTAAACAAGGAATCCAGGCTGCGGACTGAATGCAGGTCCCCTCCTCTTTCCTCCATGCCCCCAAACTTGTGCTGGTTCCACCTACCATGAAGCAAAGACCATGAGGCAAACGATGACGCCATTAGGCAGAAGTTCTCCAAGTAAGAAGGCTCTGCCCAACAGGGTTAGACTAAGAAAGTCTAACCAGGGGGGACTGCTCATGGGTGTACAAGTAGAGTCCAGCTAACCTCCTAGGGACCCAGAGACACGTGGTGCTCACAACTACAGAAGCAAGGCCAAGAAGTGTCATCTGAGATGGTCAAAGGAGCTAGGGATGTAGAGGAGGGGCCGTCCAATAGCAGTTCCAAACTTAAGGCTGGTGCTGTACCAGAACCCCTGGCTCCATAGCAGACAGGGAGTGGGAGGAGAAAGAGCCCCATCGATCTCTTGCCAGCCCCCATACCGCTGTCAATGACTCCAATGACGACACTCAGCAGGAAGCCAGTGGGCAAGGTAGCTGGGTAAGTGTGGGCTTGGGACCTTGGAGCCAGGTGCAGGAGGGAGGCAGGAAGAGATTAAATCTACAGGGCAAATGGAGCAGGACCAGCACAGGGTGGCTTGGCATGAAGTGCCTGAAACAGACCCAGTGTGTAGCCTCTGGAATACATCAGTCTGAGGGCTGTAGCTGCCTCCTGTTGCTTTCCGACTCCCCAGTAGTCTCAGTAGTCCTTCTCCCTAAAGGAGATGAAGGGAAGCAGAAGGACAATGGAACCTATGGATGAGGAGAGGATCGGGGCCAAGAATGGAGTTTGGAAAGAGGAAGGTGCTATGGAAAAGGAGGTCAGGACCTTAACACTCAATGCCCTTTACACTGAACAACACACTTTAATTTCTCAGGCCAGGGAGTTCTAACGCTGTGCAATGTGGTCTCGGAAGCAGGAGCTTTCCATGTACTGAAACCCCACTGAGCCTTTGAGGGGCTGGTGTAGGAGCAGGCTTCAAGTGTTCAGTCTCTACGTCCAAAGGATTATTGGGCACATCTCAATCAAGACTGGCTGATTGTCATATTGATCTGCTGTCATGGGGAAGGGGTGTCTGAATTCTCTTTAGAGAAAGTGAAACCACTGTTTATTGTTCTGAAGGTGACAAGAGTCACATTCTGGTAGGATGGTGGAAAAGGTGATCAAAGGCAATCCTTGCCTGGCTGCAGGCTCCCCTCCCCTCCCCACACACATTTTCACACTGCCCTTTCCAGGGAGATGACGGCAGACAGGCCATGCTGCATGTTTCATGTTCGAGGTCCTTTCTCGCCAAATTCTCCCTCCCTGTTACTAAATCTGTCTATGATGCTTCCCTCAGACCTTAGTGTTAGCTGAGGACCTGCTGATGCCCAGCTCCCCAACCCCCGCCAATGATCTGAGATTCTCAGTCCACCTGTGAAACACACACACACAGACACACAGACACACACACACACACACATACGGGAAACATCAGGAGGTGGCTGCCCTTTCTGTGTTCCTCAGGACCGCCTAGGACTCCACGCTGAATCACAGCCTGGAGAAATATTACTCTGTGCACACCTTCCTGACCTCAAGCACAGACCAAATCAGGTAGTAAGCTGGCACTTCATCATACATGCATAATTTGTTGTGCCCCGTTAACCAATATGATCTTTCTGACAAAGATACATCGTGGTCAATCTTTAAGTTAAATGTAACAGCATCATGGTGACTGTGTGTTTTATGGAGGTGGGCTAGGGTGCTGGGTACTAAGATGTCACTGACTGAGAAGCAAACCAAAGCTGCTTAGTGGATTTGTGTGGGTGAAGGTGAGTCATGATTCATGGTGAAGGCAGAGCGATGAAGGCATGCGTTCCTGTAGTAAATGTCTTCAAATAGCAGGAGAGGGGAGCTATCCCACACAGAAACTAATGAAACAGGCTTCACCACCTTCTTAGCCACTCACATTATATCACCTAGTCAGTGAAATGCTGGATTATTCCTTTCGCTGTCTTTTTTATCTGTTAAGGAAAATCACATTTTAAATGAAAAAACGAGCTGACTACATATCTTTACATTGTCATTCCTTCCAAATAAGAGTGTGCCAACGGAACGTTGAGTATGAGACTTTTTGTTTTTAAGATAAGGATTAAAAATGAATTTATGGTTTCCCCCTAAATATAAAAGTAAATATGTGTCTGTTTTAGAGAACTGAAGCAACACTCAAAGCCATGCACGCTCAGTCAGTTCTTAACCCATGTGGCCCAGTGATGACCACAGTTAACATTTTGAATACTAATTTATCCTTTATCTTGATTCATAGGTATATAGATGACAGAGAGGTCAGATAGATGGATGACTCATTGATAAATGATAGATGGATAAATAGGCAGGCAGGTACTGAGGTGAACTGGAGCACTTTCAAAGAAAAAAAAATGGGGTAGGCAGGAATTGCGATGAAAATAATGAGTATTTCCCTTTTCCGGTTAAACATCTGTCTTAGTTTGGGTTCTCTCAGAAGCAGATCTTGAGATCAGAATTTGGGGGTAAGTGGCTAATTTGGGAGGTGAGTGGAGGAAGCATGAATAAGGGAACAGGAATTGGGAGAGGGAAGGGAGAAGGTCAACGCAGGGGTGGGGCATTGCTGAACAACAGCTGTGGACATCAGGGGCTCCAAACCCCTGGGGCTCTGGGAGACCCCGTGTACCACGTGCAGGATGAGAGAACTGTCAGCTGACCACCCACTCCTTTCTTCCTTTTCTGGAAGCTGACTTCAAGGACACTGACCAGCTGACATTGTCAGTCAGTCTCATGTGCACACTTGTGACCAGAGAAAACCACCAGAGAAGGAGTCACAGGTGTTTCAAGAGGAGGGAAGTGGTGTGAACCAGAAGGGAGAGGTGTCCAGAGATATGGGCAGGGCCCAACGGCCACACAGCAAAACCCCTCGTTGTGCTCCTGGCCAGATCCACCAAGTTTGAATTCTCTCTCCCTCCACCCCATGAAACTTTTTGTCATCCTGTTGGTGACGCCGCTGAAGCAGTTCTCAGACATGCGCCCTCCACTCCTTTCCTATCCTCAGTAAAAGTCTAGTCAACACTTCCCAAAGCGTTTTACACAGAACCTGAGTCCTGCAAGACGCTTCGAGAAAAGGAGTTCTGGAGCTCAAACAAGTTTTCTAAATTTCATCTTATATTTTTCTTTGGAGATTCACATCCACAAGTTTTTTAAAACAGTTGGTTTAACCTTATTATTTGTAATAACTTTATTTTATTTTATTTATTTATTTTTATTTTTATTCTTATTTTTATTTTGAGGAGGAGTCTCATTCTGTCACCCAGGCTGGAGTGCAGTGATGTGATCTCCGCTCACTGCAACCTCCACTTCCTGGGCTCTCTGCCTCTCCTGCCTCAGCTTCCCAAGTAGCTGGGATTACAGGCGCATGCTACCACGCTGGCTAATTTTTGTACTTTTAGTAGAGAGAGAGTTTCACCATGTTGGTCAGACTGGTCTCAAACTCCTGACCTCAAGTGATCCACCCGCCTCAGCCTCCCAAAGTGCTGGGATTACAGGCATGAGCCACTGCGCCTGGCCCCTGTAAAATATTTTTATAATGGATAAACAATATAATATTAATAACCCATGATTCTCAATTTAAGAAGTGCTATATGACTGCAGTACCTTGATCTGCGTGTCTGCTACTGCTCCTTCTGCCAATCCATGTCATCATAATTTTGTGCCAATATTCATGCTCCCTTCAATCTGCCTTTCCATCTTATCACTCCCAAATGCCCCTTCTTTCAGGAAGTACTTTTGTTAAGTTATACTGAGCTCAATTTCCCATTTGTTGCCTATGATTTTCTGTATTCACTTGTGGTTTATTATTTCTTCACCTATGTATTTAACAAATATGTTCTGACACACAATTATTCCAGAGTTTAAAAGAAATGGATTCAAAGAGTTGACTTTGCTTACATGTCTTTGTGTTCTGACTAATTGGACATCTATTTCCTGGAGACATCTACTTGCTTGGATATCCACTTTTCTTCATTCATTCAATTGATATTCAAGTGCCAATAGAGCACAAATGAATGATCTATCATATTTTATTAGAAAGTTTTATATGTCTAGGTCTTTATTCTCTGTTAGATCAACTCCTTAACGGAGTTGTATTTTTTTCGCTTTTGCAGAGTCAAAGAGATGACAGGTGCTTGCACAGAGTCCCACTGGGATGATGTCTATTATCCTGGCAGACCAAGATCTGTAAAAGCAGGAAGATAGGACACTGACATGGAGTCTTATGCCCCCCAAATGGAAGAAAAGGGGTCTGCTGATCACTTGCTGTGGAATGTGCCTGTGTGTGCCATGCCAATGACTTCCTGGTTGGCATTCCATGAAAAATGCAGCTTTCTAAATTTGGGGCCCGAAAGAAACTTTGAAAGGATTCATTAATCTTGTGAGAAGTGCCCAGGATCTGTCATGAATCGGAGCAGGGATAACAAGAGAAAAATTATACAAAGGTCTCATTTCCATTTCTTATAATCAGTTGGAAATGGAAAGAATAAAATATAATATACCCTAAATTTCAAGAGAGAAAGAGAGAGGGAGTGACTTCCTGAATCACTAATTGGCTTTTTAGCAGATACGCACCATTTCTGTACATATGGTGAAACAAATAATTTGATGTGGGGTATTATCTTCTCCCATGACATAGCAGTCACCTGCTACCCGTATATTTCAGCTCCACCCACTCTCTCTTTCATCTGTGGGTTGCCATGAATCAACTCGGGAGCATCTATAAGCCTGTAAGCTCAGAGGAACAGATTGCCAGAGAAATAAAATAAATCCTGCACACAGAGAGCACACGCAGGTTCAGGCTAAGCACAGACACGCCACACGTTGAGCAGTTTCTTGTCACGGTTTGTGTTCTGTCATCTGAAGAGGCCTCAGTCCTTTGTTCAGCATCCACAGGGAAATGCACTCTGACGATTTCCCCAGTTTGGCAGGCTGCGACTATGGCCTGCCTGCAAGGACGGTCTTGGATGAATTCGATCTTGGGGAGTTTGCCCGTCGTGATTTGGAGAGCTGCTCCAAATCAAATACCTTAAACCAAAACCCACCCAAGGCGATTCATTGTAACCAGCATCTCACAGGAGACACTGCATTGTGCTGCCGATGTACTGATGTATTCTGAGACTTCAGGCCTCGGCATATTCCCCAGGATAATCGAGAAGTCGGACTTATTTCCTCATGAGTTTTTGACAAATTACCAATCTGGCTCCTACACTGTTTATATGTCTTTCCCATCCCTCTCTGGAGAGATAAGGAATCTGGCTCCGAAGACACAGATGACTGCTGAGGCTCATAATGAGAAAGCTAATAAAGAAGGAATTTTTAGCAGGATAAGTGGCTTCTTGAATAAAGGATTCCTTTATTACTTCATGAATCACAGTTAAAAGCTAGTGTCATGGGGCTGAGGAGTTATCTGCAGTTCAGAAAAATGAGGAAGAAACAGAAAAAAGAAACCTGGGAAACTTCTCAGGATGTTGATTCGGTGCAGTCTGTCAGAAATGAACCAAAATAATAAAAAAAAGGCCACTTTATCTTAGGGACTGAGAAACCTAATGACTTCTACGTGTCACTGACACTGGTGCTCAGCCCAGTTTCTGGCGCCTACGTTTGGTGGTGGTAGTAGAGTTATTTGTAAGAACAGAGACAAAACGATGCTTGAGTTATTCACAGTTCATCGTTATGATCCAATTACTAGGGACGTAAGGACAGAGAAAAGAAAAACCCCAAAGCAAAAATCAAGCAATGCAGGGACCTGGGAAAAGGGTGGCGGATTATTGATGGAAATTGAGTGGGTGGAAGACACCCCACCAAGGCTTCCATCCAGACCCCTCAGTTCTCTGGAGTTTTCCATGTCCTGCATGAAGCAGCCAGGGGGACAGAACTGCGCACTGTTTAAGAAGCGCGCTGCTTTGGGGACCCACCGGGCCCACAGGACCGGTCCTCCGCGGCAGGTGAGAACTCTCAGGGCTGCAGGTGGAACCGTAGCACCATTCGGGAATTCCTGTGAAGTCGAGCGGTCGGTGGGGAAGCCGGCGCCGCTGCTCAGCTCAGTAATTGGTTCTCAAGTGGGGAGGTCCCGGGGTGGCAGGAGTAAAGGGAGCGGCCCCGCCACCGCCCCCGCCACCACCACCACCCCTTCCCACCCGCGGCACAGCGCTGACCGGCAGGAGCTGAAGCTGCAGGTGTCACCGCCAGGTGCCTGGGAGGGGCCGCGCGCTCCCTCTGCTGGCGGAGGCGGGAGCGGGCACACGGGCTGCCGGGATCCGGCCGGATGCCTGGGTCTGCGCGCCAGCAAAGCGAGAGGCTGGTGTTGCAGGAAATGCTGCTGCGTGCTCCTCCGCATTCGTGTTGGAACCGGCTTGTGAGGCTTCAGAGACAGCCTCTGCAAACCCTGTGGATGTTGACGCATTGAGGGGACAATGGAAACTGGGAAGAATGGAAGGGAACCTGACATTCCCCAGACCTTGCAGTGTGGATGAAACACAGCTCGCATCTCCAGGGAAAACCTGAGCAGTGAGAAAGCCAAATCCATCAGATAATTTCAAAACCAGAAATGTCATCCATGTGACTCGAGACCAATTAAATGAAGGCCATGTACCCCCACTCCGCTCTCTGCCGTGGGAACGCCCCCTGGACCACGCCCTGCAGAGGATACAGGAAAGAGGGGCGTCCCGAGTGGCATCTCCTGGGGAAATGTCTCCAAGGCTCTGCAGGTGCGGACACCACCCCTTCCCGCGGCCTCGTGGCCGCCTCGCCCAGTTCACGTGTCCGCAGCAGGCTGCAGTGCGCGGCGTGGGCCTGGCTCTCCTGTCTCGACCGTGCGTCTTCGGGCCAAAGCCTGTGACTTCTGGTCCCTGCAGCCCACGAAATGCTCAGTGATTTCAGAATAAATAAATATACGAACAAATTAGGGCGGGCCATGAGAGGGTTGGAAGAGTGTTGAAATGGAGCCCCAAGTCCTGGAGCAGATTACTGTGGAAAAGGGAGGGAGGGCAGGAAAGGAGGGAGAGAGGGAGGGAGGGGCGGCGGAAAATAGGGAGGGGGGAAAAAAGAGAGAGAGAGGCAGAGAGAGAGAGGGATTGTTTCATTCAGACAGCAATCTTGAACTGTCTTTTAAAACCTGACCCTTCAGGACATGAGAATCCTCCATCTTAGCCAGCTCCGATTAGTGAGTAAGGAGGAAACAGAGCTCCCTAAAAATCATATGAACACGGAGGCATGGCCCAGATAGCCCATGATAGCCACAGCCCTGGGGCCACCCTGGGAGCCCGCGATGCTGGGGCTACCAGGTGAGAGCAGTGCAGGAGCCTCCCCATACCACAAGGGCCTCCCTGCCCCAATTCTCTTTCTAAAGAGGTTCTCAGGAGGCAGCTGGGCCACTGCAGCTGCTGCTGACATCTGGGTTTGGGTGCTCTGGTTGTGGTGGCCTAGAAGGCTGATGGAGTGGACACTAAGGGACAGTTGCACAAAGGGCTGAGGGTCCTGGGCCATCCCACCGGCACCCTGGGCATCCCCAGAATCCCCTCCAGGATCCCCCAAGACCTTGCAATAATGAACCACCAAGGCCCTGGTCACTGTTCTTGGAAGCTGTTGCTTCTGCATCAATGGAAGGAAAAACCCACACACTCCCCTTCCCCGCTTGCCCTCATCTCAGTGCCATGACACCCTCATTTCAATAACTCCTTTCGTTCAGCCAAACCCATTCTCCAGCTCTCTGGACACAGGGTGAGCACAGCACTGCTGCAGGAAGGCCCCTCTTGCTGTTTTACACAAGACCCCTGCCCTGGGCTAAAGGTCAGCTTGGGCCTCTCCAGCGGCTCCAGGGTGCTCTGCTCCTCTGTGGTGGGCGATTCCTCGGATATCTTATCTCTCTCCCCAGATGGTAGAAACCTGGGAGACAGGATCAATAACTAATTCTTTCTCCCTCAAACAGTGCTTAATACTTAAATATCACAGAACATGATGATTTTTTCAATGAGTAAGTAATTAGTACAAAGGCCAGCTTTGATCACTTTACCTGAGGGATCCAGGGTTTGTTTTTCCTCTCACAGGATACTAAAATCAAAAACTTATTTGGAGAATAGGAGTCTAGATTGGAATGACTGGGGGGAGTGAGGTGAGGGAAGAAAGATGGAAAAGGAGAGAAATGGAGAGAGAGAGAAAGAGAGACTGACTGGTACAGACACCTGCACATTTGGAGATAAACAGTCAGTGCTCTGTGGGAGAATGGAGAGGGATCTGGATCTTGGGATCTTGCCCACCACACCCCAATTTGTCTAGAAAGTGCCTCCCAGGAGTTCCAGACAAGCACAGAGGTCCCAGCAGACACCTGAAAAAGGTTTAGCAAACCAGGTTTGTTCAACATCCCAAATCTTTGTGCCACCTTGTAACTTACCAGGGATGCAGCAGGGTCAGAAGCTCCCCATCATTTCTGCTCGCAGAGAGCAGGTGCGAGAACATCCATCACTGCAGGGACAGCAGGTACCCAACAGGTTTGCAGTCTGGCACATGGGAAATCTGTGAGTCCCAGTCCCCTCCCTAATTCTTCTAGGAACATGAAGCCCCCCACTGAGCTCTATTAGTCCTCCATGGGGTTAGGCTTCAGGTGATGGGAGAGCCCTGCCAGGGCCAGCCATGGATACATTGTGGACAGCACAGCCCATTTTTAAAGCTGCAGGTTGAGCAGAAGTCAGCTACCAGTACATCCAGCTCTTGAAAGCTGTATCTGCAGCTTTTTCTGCTATAGAAATAAAGGCAATCAGAATCTGTGTTGAAGAAAGTTAAGAACACACTCCTTAACTCAGATAACATTTTTACTATACATTTTGGAAAAGTTATTACATTACTATGTTTAGGGTAGAAAAATAGAGCCTACATATGAATATCAAAGCAGAATGCATGACTGATTTTCTCCCAGTCTTAATTTAGAACTTTCTGACAATCAATTATCATAGAGGCAGAAGGAAAGTCAATCCCAGACACTGTGGTCAGGATTACCTCCTCGTTGCAGGCCTCTGGACACCTTTCAAAGTGAAAGTATCAATGTCCTTCCTCTACTGCACACGTTGGGATTTTCTTATTGCTCTTCTCTACTGATGAAGATGGTGCCATCAGCCCACTTCAGAAGTGCATGTGCTTGGGTCAGTTTCTAAGAGGACACACTGGATTTAGGTGGGTTCACCTGTGCCCTCTGGGCCTGCGTAGAATAGGGAGGTCATCGTTTCTCGTAGTAAGTGACAGAGTTAGTTTCATCGTTTGTCCTTACCGTGGAGCAAAACTCTATGGATGCATTGGGAAGATGGTGGGGGTAAATTCTGATCACATGCACATATGTTGCAGGAGAGTTGACTCCTCACAGGGCCTGTCAGCCCCCACTTTCTTCTCAAGAGAGGCCATAGCCGCTTGGTTGGAGACTGTAGGCAGATGGATACATAAGAATAAGTAAGCAGCTCGCGGGAAAATAAGTTTCAAGTTGAGCTGTGTCTTCCAGCGCCGACTCCTACGTCAAAACCGAGGAGACCAGGGAGCTCCCCCTGGCAAGCACCTCCTGCTGCCCCATCTGGGCCTTTTTGTTCAGCACCTACGTGGGTGGCCAAAGCCAAGTGCAGGCCCTCCTTGGTTGTTGCCCATTCTTGTGACTGAGGCTTGGGGCTGATGGAGGTGGGACCAGAGGAGCTCACAGCCCAGCAGGTCGCTGCGTTTCCTGAGCAGCCGGCAGAAAGATCCTGCCTTCGCGTACTTTACCAAAGAGCAGATGGAGAGTTAGCTGAGCATAAGCAAAGAACAGAAAACCCGATTGGAAAAAAGGTCCCCTGGCTGTGACTTTCAACCTCTCCTAGGTGGCAGAAATTACTTTTCTGCTAGAGTCATGAACAGAGCGCAATGCCCACATGATGGCATTTGTCAGGCAGGTTGGGGGTGTGTGCTCTGAAGTTTCTAAAACACCCGGCCTGCGGAGCTGCCCACCCAGAGCACTTCCAGGGCAGCTGATGCCCCAAATTGGCTCAGAAAGCTCATTTTTCAGATGGAGCATGGACATCCTGAACAATCTTATGTACAGGTTTGGGCCAAATGCTGTGTGTCCTGTACTAATTATTTTCTATTTCTGGCTACAGTCGGGTAGCTACCTGTCTTTATAAATCAGACATATTGGAAACAACATCCAATCCAATTACTACTCCAAAAATTCAACATTTTACAGGCTTTTGTTTGCATTATTTTTGGTAAGAACTATAGACTTCTGTATTGCAGCTTAAAGCAACCCAAATTTTCAGATGCATCTAGGCTGGATAACCCAGTTATCCTTCTGACACGTTATGTGTATGCCAAGATGTCGGTACATTTCATGAATCAAATCCAAACTCTCTACTGGCACTAGCACCCACTGCCATGCGGCCAACCTGTCCCCACTGCTGCATCTGGCACTCCCTCATGCCAATTTCTCCACATCTCCCCATGCACACCCCTCTTGTCACTTAGGGCCAGCTCCGTCCACTCTGCCTGACAGAATAATGTGTGTTTGGAATTGGGGGAATGATGAGGAGGTGTTAATGTAGCTTGTCTCCCTTGTGGAAGATAAACTTCTCAAAGACTATTATATTTATCCTCTGTAATATATAGTGCGGTGTCTTGCATATAATAAGCTCTCACTAAATATCTACTGACTAATATCTTATATCTGCTGGCCAAGTAACTGAATGAATGAATAAATGAATGGGAAGCTTGAGGATAGTAAGCTAAAGGAATAAATAAATATTCGAGGTTCACAATAATAAACATCTTAATTGATACTGTTCTTAGTTGCATTTTCAGAAAGATAGAAAGCTTTATCAGACAATTATTTCTAAGGGAATTTATAGCATACCCTTCATAGCTGTGATTTTTTCTTTTTTTAAAGGTAAATTCCATAAGATTTGGGATATACAGAGGTTTCTTCCTTTAAAGGAAACTACTAGATACACTTTAATTTTGCAAAATAGTTTATCCTAACATTTTTAAATTAGCAGTTACCTTCATATTCTCAAAGTGTAATTGATTGTCAAGATAATTTGTACCTTTCTAATTAGAGAAGCTTGAGAAGCTACTGATTGCAGAAATTTAGTTTTCTCTATTAATTTCTTGCTGTTTAAGAATTATCTACAGTTGCTAAATGAAAATCATGCATACAAATGCAAACACACACACGCCGATCAATCCAAGGCTTTAATCTGGAAAAACTTTAACGCTTTTGGTTTTATTGTCAATTATCTAAGCTTTCTTAGGTTTTGACCCAAATTTGATCCTTCTCAGTGGGAGGTTGTGCTTGTTGATTCAATTTGGATATTTAAAGTACTTGAATTGCTGTCTTATTACTCATTGAATCAATCCATATTTATTACAGTATGTCAGATGCCGTTATAGCCACTGGGATATCTCTGTGAATTACATAGACATAGTTCTTGGATTGAAGAAACAAATGATAAATAATATATATATATTATATATCAGTGAAACATACAGTATTTTAGGTAATACATGTTTTGGAGAGAAATAACTCTGGAGAGATGGCGGTTAGTGTGGGATGGTACTTTAAGTCTGTCGGTCAGGGAAAGTCTCCTGGGAAGGTGATGTTTGAGTAAAGTTCTGAAGGAGGTATGTGGGAGTCATGAAGAATGCTCTGGCCGAGGGGACCTTGCTATGATACAGTCAGAGCTCCCTGGCTGACCTGTCACCTTCCCCACCCACTGTCACCTCACAGCCATCACTCACCTGCACTGTGTCAATTGTCCTGCCTTGGCCAGATTACCTGGGCTGCTGACTAGGGGGAGCTGCAGGACCATCCCTGCCTGTGGGGGCTTTGCAGGTGGCTCCATGGCTCAGAGGCAGGGCCCTGGCTGGCTCTTTCCTTACACCTTACACCTGCCATCATTCAAGCTGACAGCACACGGGGAAGCTGCCGTGGGACCACACCGAGAGCAGCAGTCCTCATCTGGTTGATGGAGCTTCCCCTTTGTGGGGACCCATATGTAGATTTAATCTCTCAAGATGGCTTTATTTTGCATCTATATAATTCAATATTTATCTCATTATAGACATTATAAATGATCCAAAATTATGTTCACCCTGAGATATGAGTGTGGACAATATTGAGCACAGCCTATGCAATTACTAAGTTCATGCCTTGAAGATACGTTCAGAATCTATTACCACTCTATGAAAAGTAAATTGAACCTGCAATTCCATGCTGGTATCTGCCCTAATCACTAAGGAGAAGGACTGTAGATTCCATTACCGTCTAACCTTAGTCCCTATAACAATCTGCATTGTTAGAGGCTTTAAATAATTATTGAAATTCTCCCTAGCTCTCTCACACTCTAATTTAAGACCATTGTCTTACGTTCTTTTCTCAATGGGTATATCTCCTCTATAAAATAATCTGTTGTAGCTGTAATTTTTCCATCTTTTCCCTATTACATAAACCCAGATTGCATAACCACAGCCAACCTCATGTAAAATTGTCAAACAGGTCTTTCTCCGAGTCTCTTTGTCTTACTTTCAGGCACTCTTGACCAAGACTCAGGCTCTTCTGAAGCAGAAAATGTTCTGGGTATTTCAGATAATACATATTTTGGAGAAAAATAACCCTGGAGAGAGGACGGGCAGTGTGGGGAGGGTGGTGGTACTTTAACTCTGTTGGTGAGGGAAAGAAAAGCACTGTCTCCAAGCTGAGGATCATTTACAGAAGATTTTGCTATTTAAACATTAGTTTAAATAGTTGCTTGTCTGGTTAGTTGCTAATATTACAATGTCAGCAATAAATAGTTCCGACACATATCTTGGAGATGACCCTCTCTGCCCACTGTGGTCTCTAAGACACATTTGGTCTCCTGCACACGAGGCCACGGAGCCCATCCTACTAATAACCTTCATACACTGGGTTTTCTCTGCAGGAATTTGAAAATCCTGCCTGTCTTCTCATAGGTTTTAAAAGTCCTTTCCAAGGTTCTAAGAAGTTGTACTAATGGAAGTCTGATGGCATAGCAAGGATCCTTTTGCTCCCCTAAAATGCTCAGTCTTCTGGTATGGGCAAGTCTTGCCCCTTCCGCAGTGGCATGTAACATGCCCTCTCATGTGGATACTGCACAAGTTCATTGCTTTCTGCAATGCCATGTCTTATTTAGTACCATAAGAGATGCTTTCCTTTAGTAGAATCCACATAAGTGAATCATGTCATATTCATGTCCCATGTAAACTCTCCAGTCTTTCTATCTACTATCTCTGAGGAAAGCATGACCCAGCTTCACGTGCATGCAATGTGATTTGGCTAAGAGGGAATTTATAAAGCCAGGAGAGCATTCCAGGCTAATGGCTGCATGTTTCCCAGCACTGCTAGTAGAGACACATGGATTTGCAATCAGGAAGGGATCACAGATGTCATCTCATCAAACCCATATAATGTATAGATACATAAACTGAGACCCAAGGAAGTGATGTGCCTTGGCCAAATGTCAGAATTTAAAAATACAGGTGTTTTGAAGGAATAAGATGTCTGCATCATTCTAACGGTGTTTTAAAAAATATATGATGATTGTCAGATGGAAAAATAAAGACATGCTCATGATGTTGAAAGACTAGAAACGTCTGTCAATGCTGCAATAAATGACAGTTGTAAAGGAGGCATCAAGAGAGGGAAAGAAGGGATAGGTAACAGCAAGTAATGGATTTGTGTCAGGTCAGGCTGACATAGACCTCCCTGGGATTATGACCTTGGGATCTGTATTCTCATAGCACTGATTCTGAATCATATAAACATGCAGAGCTGCATCTGTGCTTATCCCTATTCTGTGGGACCACACCTGGGCTGAGGAGGATGTAAATTGGCATGAAGATACTAGGAACCCCAGTGAGTGCATCAACTTACCTTTAAACACATCACTGCGCTATCTCACCTCCGTCAGGGGTATGGGAATGGCGAGCTCCACCTTGGTGGCTGCCAGGCTTCCTCAGGAGAGGAAGATGTAATCTCTGCTGTAGCCTCACCCTGCATCCTTCTACAAAGCTAAGTATATTCAATATTGGATTAAAGATTGCTGATATATTAAGAACAGAAGAACCAGTTTGACTGTGCCACAACCTCTCCACTATTCAAAAAAATACAAGAAAAAGTAAAAGATCAAAGAAGCAACAAGAAGTAAACAGGAAAGAAATAACAAAAGACAGGCAGTAAGGCAGAAAGTAAGACAGGAATGACATGAGAAACAATAGAAATAAAGAGAAGGAGGGCTGGGTGCAGTGGCTTATGTCTGTAATCCCAGGACTTTGGGAGGCCGAGGTGGGTGGATCACGAGATCAAGAGATCGAGACCATCCTGGCCAACATGGTGAAACCCCATCTCTACTAAAAATGTAATAATTAGCTGGTGCCACGCGCCTGTAGTCCCAGTTACTCAGGAGGCTGAAGCAGGATAATCACTTGAACTGGGAAGTGAATGTTGCAGTGAGCTGAGATCGCGCCACTGCACTCCAGCCTGGGTGACAGGGAAGACTTCATCTCCAAAAAAAAAATAAATAAAAAATAAGAAATCAAGAGAAGGAGGAAACAAAAGAAAGAAAAAGGTGAAAAGGAAGAAAAAGGGAAACAAGACAAAAGAGAAAACAAGAAAAAGGAAGGAAAATCGACATTCCATCCCATCATCTAGAGTTGTCCTTCCTTCTCTAACTTCCGAGGCTCGCTCATGGTGGATCCTGGGAGACCCGTTGTGGCCCGACAGCCTTGGGAAGTGGGAATGAGCCATTCTCATTGGTGATCTGCCTTTGGCACTACATAGAAGAGCATCACCTGGGACAAAAATACAGGAAGCAAAACATTGACAGAGGCTCACGGTGCCTCCTGACCACATCAAATTTACTAATCCTATTTCTTCACCTATACGGTGTTCAAACAATAAAGACTCCCAAGGTGTGATATGTTAAATGCAGGCAATAGCAATAGAGAGATGTAACTTAATACATATCAGCTCACTATCCTTCCCTGATGGCGTACATACTTGTTATCGTTGTTTGATTTTTAAAATATCATGACTCAGGTACAAATAAAAACAGACTTCTGCATGCCAAGACAAGAAAAAGAGAAATTTTTGAGTAGCTGTTACATCGATACTATTTTAACTTTACTCTGAACCTAATTTTTCCAGTTATAAGAGCACTCATGCAAGTTATGTATTATTTCCAACAACCAAACATCAAGATTCAGAGTCTCAAATTGAAGCTTGAAGATATATGCTAACATTGGATACTCCCAAAGATCTTGCATTCTTTTTTTTTTTTTTTTTTTTTTTTGGTGTAAAATGCCAAAACATAGAGCGGATACATGAGGAAGCAATGATTTTAAGGTCCTCTCTCAGACATGTAGGTGATAATCACTAACTACTCTAAATAATAACAGAAGACAGAATGAAAAAGAGAATGAAAAAGAGTAGGGTTGCTTACTAAAATTCATGTTTCTGAAAACTGAGGGTATACAAAGGAAGAAACAAGCATAGCCTTGTCAACACTCATCCATCAAAAGTGACTTCCCTGCACTCTACAAAGGTGAGAAATGGCTTCAGCAGGCTCCTGGTGAGTGACAGCTTCCACCAGGGCTTCAGAGCGAGAACACAGGATCTTTATTCCTGATACTGTCCTCTCCCAGTCCTAATGGTATCCAATACTGCCCCGGGTTCTTCTGCAGAAAAATAAATAAATAAATAAATACATACATACATACATACATACATACATACATACATAATGAGAGAAAAGAAAGAGGAGTTAGAAAAGAGAAAGAAGAAACACCTGGGGTACGTATTTGTTTCTTCAAAACACAAGTGCCCACCATGTTCTGGTTCTGTGCCAGGCATGTGGAGGAGATGGATGTGTGAATAGCTGGTTGCAATTCAATGTGACACGTTAATGGAGTTATGTAATAAGTTGAGTCAAATGAAATTGCCCTTATGAAGGTCTAAAAGGTTGGATAGTATCCATTTCATGAGGTTCAATCTAATATAGAGGGCTCATTATTTGGCCTCTGAGGTCACAACTGAATAAATTTTAAAGGTTAGCCTGGCGTTTTCCAGAGGACTGGAAGAGAAAGTTGGTTATAAACAAGAGGGAAAAATGCGCATAGGTCAAGTCAAGGTGACGTGAGGTGCCCCTGTGCTCAGTGAGGGACGTAGGGGTTTCCGTGGTTGGGTAAAAGGTAGCCGCTGACAAGGGGTAGGAATAGCAGAGAGACAAACAACATTTTTGTCAGCTGGACTGATGTTGTCTTTGTCACTGGTAGGCAACAGAGACCTACCAAATTGTTTAACATACAAAAATGGGTCATGTGGTGTAATGGTTGATTTGGGGTGTCAACTTGACTGGATTAAGTGATACCTAGATAGCTGGTAATGCATTATTTCTGGGTGTGGGGTGTGTCTGTGAGGATGTTTTTGTAAGACTGACTCCAAATCAATGGACTAAGTTAAAGAAGAACCACCCTCACCCAATGTAGGTGGAAACCATTCAATTGGCTGAGGACTTGGATAGAAAAAAATGACAGAGGAAATATAAATTTCTCTTCTCTCTCTCTCCCTTCTCCCCTTTTCTCTCTCTCCCTTGCTCCCCTTCTGTCTCACACATGCTTTCTCTCTCTCTCTTTCTCCTCTCCTCTCCTCTGCTGTTCTCTCTCTCTCTCTCTCTCTCTCTCACTCTCCTTCTCTCTCTCTCTCTCTCTCTCTCTCTCTCTCTCTCTCTCTCTCTCTCTCTCTCTCTCTCTCTCCCCCTCTCTCTCCCCACTGCTCAGAGCTGGGACACTTTTCCTTTCTTCCCTTGGACATCAGAACTTCAGGTTCCCTGGCCTTCAGACTCTGAGACTTGCACCAGTGGCCCCATAGAGTTTTACTTTAGCAAAACTGCAAATCATGTGACTCATTCAGTGACTCATAGATTTATTCAATTAAACTGTATTAGATGTGTATACTATGTCAGGAACTGCAATGACTGCTGGAAATTTGTTACCAAAGAGACACAAGCTTTTAATGTAGTTAAAATTTTCCAAAGCAAATAGACAAATAACCAATAATGGCAAATATGGAGAACCATGAAAGTTCACAGAAGCTTTCCTTCATGTGATTGAATGAAAAGTGTCTCTGCAAGATCCTGAGAAAGAATGGGACATTCAGATAAAGGAGTGCCATCATTATGAAAGTAGAGCATTTAAAAAAGAGTGTGGAAAACAAAGAAAAAGACAGGGAGATGGAGGAGGGGAGAGAGAGAGAGAGAATGAATGGAGGAAAACAAAGAAAGAGATAGAGATATGGGGGGGAGAGGGAGAGAGAATGAATGGAGAAAAACAGAGAAAGAGACAGGGAGATGGAGGAGGAGGGGCAGAGAGAGAGAGAATGAATGGAGGAAAACAGAGAAGAAATAGGGATATGGAGGGGTGAAAGAGAGAGAGAGAGAGAGAAGATGGAGGGTTCAGAGATCTGTCCAAGCCTCAGATTCTAATGTAATATTAATGCACTCCAATATGTCAAGAAGGTAGCCACCCTAAGACAAACTCATTCTCTTTGTGGGCAGGTGCTCTGACCACAGGGTGCCCAGCAGTCTTGAGCTCAAGCACATGACAAGAGGTCACTGCTAGGAAGAAGGAAGACTCTCAGGGGATTCACAATTGATGACACACCATCCATGTCAGTCTGAAATTTAACAGCAGGCTGCCTACATTAGTGTGCTGCCTTCAGTCTTCCACGTTGTTGTGACAGATGATTAGCAAAGAAGTGCTTGGGGAATTGTCCCCACTACTCATTATGAATTTATATAAAGCATATTGAATTAAACATCTGTTGGCAAATAAGTTAGCTTCCCAATTCCCACTTCCTATGTCATCTATACATGTGTCTTTGTGATATAATAAAAATTCAGTGGTAAAATACATAAGAATATGCTTTATGCAAAGTTGCGTATTAGTTTTGGATTGTAGTTTTCAAAATCCATGTAACATGAGTAGTGGTATGGATATTCAGTGCTCTTTTCCTTAAGGCACACATTCATGTCAGTGTTTGCTTGCCATACTGAAGCGAAGAGTAAAAATATAGGATTTAATAAGTAGCAGGAATCCAAATGTAGACACTCAAGCTATTTTTTTTTAACTTAACATTTAGAGGTCAAAATTGTTTTACAAATTAAAATGTGGAAGAGAAGATTTGGAAATAAAAATATTGCAAATATGATCATGCACCTCTGTCTATTAAAGCAAAATTTAAATTCAGATATTTCCATCACATGTATTAATTAGCAAATCACTGAGACCAATCATTGGTTAAACATGCCAAAAACCATAACAACACTGTTTTGATAAAAACAAACTGAATAATTTGGAGAGTTAATCTCATTCAGAACAACTTTAAAAGCTGGTCATTATATTTTGCTGAAAGACAGGGAAGCCCTAGCAAAGTATTGAAGTAATTACAAGACAAGGCAAGTGAGAAGAAAGTCTCCATAGGCAAGCCCAGCATGTTGACCTTCCTTTCCTCTAGCAACATCTACTGATTCCAGAAAGTTGAGAGACTAAGGGAAAAAAACAAGCTTTTGGCAGGCTTTTGAACCTGAGGGACAAAAATTGGATTCCAGGGCCCGCCTTGTGGGGTGGTCACTGGTAAGTTCTCTGTGTACTGAGCTGCGAACCTGAAGGACCACGCCATGAGAGAACGAGCACACTAGAAACCAGCCGGATTACACAGACTGAACTCCAGGCTTGAATCACTACAGTTCCTAGATTACCAATGCCCAGATCCACCTTCCAGAGGCAAATGGGAATATCTTTGCAAGATCTCATTATCTTGGAGATCAAATTATTTCTGGTCTATTCATTATCAATGTTTAATACTTAATCATAGGTAATTATGCAAATAATGAGAAAAGGGCACATTTCTAAAAGTGACAGACAATAAAAACAGACTCAGGGGATTTAGATAATAGAGTTGTCTCACACAAAATTTAAAATAAATGTGCTTAACATCTTTAGTAATATAAAAGCAAGACTAAACATTTTGGTTAAAATAGTGAAAATTATGAAACAGAACCAAGTGGAATTGCTGTATATAAAAAAATAAAAATAAGAACACAATAAGTGTGTTTAGTATCCAAATACTAAACACAGGTGAATAAAACATTTCATGAATTGGAAGATACAGGAAAAGAAAACATCCAGAATGAAACACAGAGGAATAAGAGGCTGACTGATAGAGAATGGGGTAAGAAGAGAGGGTAAAAGCTGCAGGAGGTAAGGAGATGGTCTTACATACACACAACTGGAGTTTCAGGAGGAGAGAAAAAGAGAAAGGAGCAGAAGTGCCCTAAAGGCCAAGAGATTTCCCAAACTGATGAAAAACCACAGAAAACTAATTCCAGAAGCCCTGCAACCCCTCACAAAATAAACATACGAAAAACCAAATATACACAACAAAAAAATTAAAGAGAATGAAAAATATTTAAAAGTAGCCAGAAGAAAAATAACACAGCATATCCAAACAAGCAACAATTAAATCATTGAGTTGATTTCACAATAGAAACCCAGGAAGACAGAAGGCCATAGAATGAGCTCAGCCAAGTCTCAATTAAAAATAAAAGTTTATCTAGAACTCTATATCCAGTAAAACTATTCTTTAAAGATGAAAGTGAAATACAGAATAGAGTACCAAAGGATCCTCTTTAGGTAGAAAATTATCCCAGGTAATAACAGAGAAGCAGGGAGAATAGATGACAGGAAAATGATAAACAAGGGGTGAATTTACATCAATGTGTTCTGAATAAAATAGTTATTAATAATTTACTGTGGAGTCTCAAAAAATGCAAAATTTGAATTCAAATAATAATAGTGTAAAAATAAGAAGAAGGCAAATGAGTGAAAATATACAAAGGTTCTCATTTTCTTGGAAATGAGTTCAAAAATGAAGCAGAAAATGGATTTAGAAAGTTGAGGTTGTCTACTGTAATTTCCATAGGTAATTACCTTATAGTAGGTAAACAGTAGAAGAATGAAAGAGTGTAAATATAATAGAAAGGGAAAATGAAATAAAATCATTTCAATAATTTTATAAGAAGGAAAGAAAAAAGATCACAGTCAAGACAATTAGAAAACAAGAGTCAGGGGTTTTAAAAAGCAAGTGTATTAATAGTCATATTAAATGTAAATTGACTAATATATGAATTAAAGAATAAACAAAACAAAGCTCTTCATTCTGAAAGCCAAGTGCAAGTACACACTGCTGGTAAGAGACACACTAACATGATATAAACAGAGAAAGCTTGGGACAAAAATGATGGGGAAAATTACACCATGTAAATATTAACCAAGAAGTGCCCCTGTACAGTATTCATATGGTTGAAAATGGACTTCACAGCAAAACACGTTACTGGAGAAAGAGAGTGAATGATAAATCTCAATTCATCAGGAACACATAACAATCAATCTTATTAATAACTAATGACACACAGCCTAAAAATAGATAAAGCACACGTTTACAGAACTAAAAAGGAAATAGGCGAATCCACTATCACATTGGAAAATGTCAACAAACTTCTGTCTACAAGCAATAGAAGAAATAGACAAAACCGTTAAGAAAGGTGTAGAAGATACCAACAAACCAGTAACATACATAGATCACGACATCCTTCAATTCACGAATCCCATGCTTTTCAGCTGCACATAAAACAATATTTTTAGATGACCATATTCTGGCCAGTATAGCAAGTCGCAACTGATTTCCAATGACTGAAATCAAGCACAGTATAGTCTCTGAACACATTATACCTAAACTAAAAATTGCTAATAGAAAGATAACTGGAAAACTTCTTGGATTTGGAAATTATGCAATAAACTTCCAAATAATCCACTGAATTTCAAATACTTTGAACTGAATTATAATGAAAATAATACATGTGGGAGGTAGCTAGCATGTTGAAAACAATGTGGAGATATAAATGTTTATTTTGAGAAAATTAAAAAGTTGAAAATTATTATTGTAAGCATCCACCTCAAGTAGTTAGAAAAATAATAGAAAATTAAATCTCCGTAAAGAAAAGAAAGAAAATAGTAAGAGAAGTAACTGGCAGCTGGGCACCGTGGCTCATGCCTGTAATCCCAGCACTTTAGGAGGCCGACGTGGGAGGATCTTCTGGCTTTATATGCCAGTCCCGCGGCTTGGTTTGTAAGAGCATGACCTGATGGACTGGACCTTCTCAGTGTGACAGCACATCACGTTTCCCAGCCTGTGATGCTGAGGTCAGACCTTAACCCACGCCCTAATTTTGACACAGCTTCACATCATTTATCCACCTTTGGCCATGTTCTGACTTCTCCAGTGGGAAACTTCAACAGTATTGTTGAAGTTTCAAGGGTAGGAGCAACAATAAGAACCACACCCCTGGGAGATCAGTTCTGAGATGCATGAAACACTAGAATGAAGAAAAGAAACTGAAAACCTGATTCACGGTGAACATGTTATTGATAAAACTCCAATCTACAAGCATTTCTTTGTCCCAGGAGAAATAAAAGAGTTTTGAACATTTTATAAGAAGCAAAATGTAGTAAACACACAGAAAACACGGTCTCCATTATTATTAACCAGATGTATACAGTGTCATGGGTGAGGCCTTTCTTTGGTGTCTGTGACATATTGTATTATTTCCGTGAAAATAAATACATTTGGAAGAAATTTCAAAAGTTCAATCTCTTAGAACCCCAGGCTGCACTCCTAATTTTCTTATAAGGTCATGGACTTTACAATTTTGAATTCTCTAACATTGGATTATCAGCCTAACTGTTGGAAGAGAAGCACTGAAGACCATTGAGTTTCTAACCAGATGTATTTCTTTGCCTAAATGAGAGGACTCTCTCCAAGTCAATTCTGTCCATACATTTGGAAAACGTTTTAAAAATGCAAGACGAGACCTCGGGTTGTATGATAACGCAGTGAAACGTCTGAGAAGCCTCGACCTTTCTTTTATTCCAGATAAATAATTGTCTCTCTGATCTTGTCAACTCAATATGTGAGTAGCTAGGAGCTTAAAATTCTTGTCCCAGGACAGGGGCAGAGGAACTTAAGTGTGCCATGTTTTCGAGGAAGGAACTAGGCACTAAAATGAGTTGGTATTTAGTTCTGACCTCTTTTTTTTTTCTTTTTGAGTTTTTGAGACGGGGTCTCACTCAGTTGTCCAGGCTGGAGGGCACTGGCACATTCTCGGCTCACTGCAACCTGGGCCTCCCAGAGTTCTGACCTCTTTTAGCATGAAGAAAGAAAACCCTGGAAAACTGTGCAAAAAAAACTGTCCTGGAAAACAATTTGACCTATGCATCAGGAACTTTGCAATGTTCTTATTCTTGTCATTGGCTCTTCCAGATCTCGAAACATGTCCTAAGGAAAAACTCGTTCAATAATTTCAACTCATTGTTTGCTTCGTGTCTTGTGCCAGACACCATTTATGATCCTGAGTGACAGATGTCTGTTTCTGCCCTTAGTTTTTACACTTTACTAAGAGAAACAGATATGAAATAACGATCCTCAAATATGATTCTCACTGAGGCAGCTTTAATAGTGAAAAGCCAGCGAAAAAGTGTCCATTGAATGTAAATTGTTATATAAAGTATAGGAGACAAAATACTCAACACAGTAAATTTAGCACAGACATTTATTTCCATTTGTTCCTCAAATATTACCAAATTACCAAAAAAGGTATAAGACCACGTAGAAAAGATAATAGAAAACAGCTGCCTACCTGAGGTATTTTCAGAATTTTGAGGAAAACATGGGGATTTGGAGGACAGCCTGATTTACCAGACCTGAGGAAGCACGAACTTAGATAGAGTGACCACCTCTGACCCCAAAACTCAGAAAAACCCATGCCTTTCAGGCACCAGTGACATGGGATGGAGGCATGAGGCCCTGGGCAGAAACAGAGTACTGACTAAAGCCTCTAGAAAAAGATATCCTCTCCCTATTTAGAGCAGCCAAGCCTCCTCCAGCCTCAAGCAAGAGAATTTATTATTATTATTATTGCACTTTAAGTTCTAGGTACATGTGCACAACATGCAGGTTTGTTACATTTATATACATGTGCCATGTTGGTTTGCCTCACCCATGAAGTCGTCATTTACATTAGGTATTTCTCCTAATGCTATTCCTCGCCCTCCCCCCACCCCACGACAGGCCCCAGTGCGTGATGTTCCCCACCCTGTGTCAGGTGTTCTCATTGTTCAATTCTAATCCGTGCAAAAACTGAACCAGAGAAGCTCTAGAACTTTTCCCTGTGAAAAACCTGGCTTCCCCCAGAATCAGCGAACAGTGGAAGTCCCCAGTTTACAAACCACCCCCACCCATACCTGGCCCTGCATGCACACATGCACAAAGCATCTATTTTTTTTTTTTCACTTTCTGCCTTATTTTTAAATACAAATAGCTGACCAAGGATCAGTAGACATTTTGGACAACCTCCAAAATGAAACGAAAAAGCAAAACAATAAATAGCGCCCTGTATAAACAGAGAGAGTGGACAAGAGAAGAAAACTCAGATAAGCATTCATAAACTTGCATGCCTAAAACTAAAATCCCGTGCTATGAGAAAACGTCAGAGACTAAGAAGAAGTCACAAATTAAACACGGTAGCTGAACATTAAATCAAACGAATAGAGTATGATCAGGGGAACAAAAATGGAGAAGAACTCCCAGAGGAGAGCAAAAGATAACAAATGTGGAAAAACAATAAAATGTAACGAAAACGGAGGAGTCAGATGCTGGTTCAACATTCACTTTGAAAGAAAGTTCAGAATGACAAGACTGGTAGAATTGAAAGAAGACAGTTCTAGTTGGGTGATGATGACTCCCAAAGACGTCCAGGTCCAAATACCTGGAATCCGTGAATGTTACCTTATTTGGGAAAAGGGTTTTTGCAAATGTGGTTAAGGATCCCGAAGTGAAGAGATTATTCTGGATTATGTGGTGGGCTATGTGGCACCATAATTGACTTTATAAGAGTAAGGCAGAGGGACACTTGCCTTAGACACAGATAAGAAGGCCTTGTGAAGATGTGGGCAGAGATCGAAGCAATGTGGTCATGAGGGACACCAGGAGCCACAGAAACTACAAGAGGCGAGAGATGGAGCATTCCCCACAGCCTCCAGGCGGGGTGTAGCCCTACTAATGCCTTGATCTTGAATTTTTGGCCTCTAGAAATGTAAAATAATAAATTTCTATTGTTTTAAGCCACCAAGATTGTGGTAATTTCTTACAGGAGTCATTACAAAAAACCCTAATATCTCAACTTTGAAAGAAATGAAAGTTCCCAGAACTAAAGGAGAAGTGTCCTAATAATAGATACTACCCACGTTTTAGCACAGAACGAAGAAAGAAACCTACATTAAAATGCATCGCTGAGTGTCTTCGTCTTTTAGGGGCTCCTATAACAGAAGACCTGAGACAGGGTAAAATCATCATTACTTTTGCACCAACCTAATACTTCTTTGTAAACGAGGCACTGTTTTTTGAGGGTGGGTCTTACAAAATACTTGTCTACTTCTGTGTACCCCACCTCCAGGCCAAAGTCCATATCTTCATATTTACCAGATAATTTAGCGGGGTGTGGTGGGGGACACCTGTAGTCCCAGCTACTGGGGAGACTGAGGCAGGAGAATCACTTGAATCCCAGAGGCAGAGGTTGCAGTGAACTGAGATCCCACCACTACACTCCACCCTGGGCGAGAGAGCAAGACTCAGTCTCAACAAAAAAAAAAAAAAAAAAAAAAAAGGTCAACAGTGGAGGGTCACACCTGTAATCTCAGCACTTTGGGAGGCCAAGGCAGGTGGATCACCTGAAGTCAGGATTTCAAGACCAGCCTGGGAAACATGATGAAACTCCATCTCTACTAAAAATACAAAAATTAACTAGGTGTGGTGGCACATGCCTGTAATCCCAACTACACGGGAGGCTGAGGCACGAGAATTACTTGAACCCAGGAAGCAGAGGTTGCAGTGAGCTGAGATCATGTCATTGCACTCCGACCTGGGCAACAGAGCGAAACTCCATCTCAAAATAAATAAATAAATAAATAAATAAAGTTATACTACTCTCCTATTTATTTTAAAATGTAAACAGCATGTTGTAAACACTGAAATAGATGAACAATATCTTTTGGATGGATAGACAGAAAGGAAGATAAAAATGTCATTCTAAATCTACCTCATCTCAAGAGAAATGGTGGAAGGCTTTGGTGGATTTCATGTTTTGCGCAGTGGCTACTAAGACAGCTGATTGGTGATGCAGATGTCTTAAAAAGGACTTTTTTTCTGCTAGGGAAACTGATGTGCAAATTATATTAACATATGGCATAAGCACTTTAGTAAAATCAGAAAAGGTAATATAAACTACCTGATATTAAATGTTTGAAACAGGGCAGAACTCCTATCATACACATACATTACTTTCAGAAGAATGGTTGTGAGATAAAAGATTCCCAATTATTTTAAGACTATAAAGTAAAAAATAGAAGCATCAGGAAAGTGAAAGGCCAGTTCTGTTTATGTGGAATTTCTTGCGTATTTTGAATGAATGAGCTACATAGAACAATTTCAAGAAAAGTGCTTAAACTATTTCTTTGAGACATCAGTTATGGTTTCAAAATTTATTATTGCCTCTTCATTAGGAGTTTCATGGTATTGTCTCTACATACTGTTTCAGTGAAATACATAACATGTGGGAAAAAACCTCTTCTGACTGCATATTAAAGAACACCCAACCAATAAGGCGTTAAAATCCCATACAACTGGAAGTTGGAGATAATGCATTTCAGAAGAGGTTAGTGCAGTGGCACATCTACGTCACCAAGGAGCCAGAAAATTTCCCTCCTACTGTTATTCATAGTATATTGGCTTTTACCCTGAATATAGAACCTTTATCATTGCAAGGGGAAACCCTAGTTTCAAACGTTACATTTCTATGCAGAAGAGAGGATACTTCCTTTTCAAGCCTATCTTTTGTTAGCGCATTAGATTTTTCCAAGGGATCCAACAGCCGCCTTATACTTACACTTCAAAGTCAAAACATGATAGGTAAGTGAGGTGGTGAATATGTTAGCTTGATTTAATCATTCCACATTGTATACATATATCACATCAATATATACAATTATGATGTATGTATTAGTTCACTCTCACACTTCTATGAAGAAATATCTGAGACTGAGTAATTTATAAAGGAAAGAGATTTGATTGACTCACAGTTCTGTATTGCTGGGGAGACCTCAGGAAACTTACAATCATGGTGGAAGGCAAAGAAGAAGCGGGCACCTTCTACACAGGGCAGCAGACAGAGTGAGTGCAAGCAGGGGAAATGCCAGATGCTTATAAAATCATCAGATCTTGTGAGACTCTCTCTCTATCATGAGAACACCATGAGGGAAACTGCCCCCATGGTCCAATTACCTCTACCTGGTCCTGCCCTTGATACATGGGGATTATTACAATTCAAGGTGAGATTTGGGTGGGGACACAGAGCCATACCATATCAATGTGTCAATCAAAAATAGTAATAATTTTTAAAAGCCAAGTATTGTGTTAATTATTGTCTGTTAACACTCAGTCAACAACCCCATCCTTAATATGTTCATCCTCCATGTACTGAAGGGCTGGAAGTCTAACAACTACATTTCTAAAACATTCTTGCAGCTAGAGTTTGGGATGAGAAACTGTCAGAAGAGAATGTGTGTGAAGTATTGTAGGCAGAACTGAGGGGGAAGCCATTGCAGCTCTGTCTGTGCCATGAGGTGTTGTGGTTCCAGTAATGGTAGAAACAGCAGCAGCTCCCCAGAGTCTGCATGGCAAGATCCAGTGCCAAAAAATCGTCTACTGAGGCATTCTGACCACAGCTCTCCAGCACTTCCAATGATGGGAAGAAGCACTTGATTCCTGCGTCAGATGACATTCTGCTTGAAATGTCTGTGTGGCTCCTGTTTCCCTCCTTGAACCCTTATTCTGCATAAGGACAGTAGATAGCAGCTCAGATGGTGTGATGTGAAGGTTGTCGGAAAGCAGCCCTTGCCCATTGTCTTGGCATGGTGCTTGAAATAACACTCTTTTGGAATCACAAGACTTCTGAGTATGCCTTGAGAAATCACAGTCCCATGAAACCTTTTCTGCTATTACTTTGACAAGAGTTAGAAAGCCATTTTGTAATTTTTTTTTAAAAAAAGAATAAAACTATAAATGAGTTGTTTTCCAGTAAAGGACCCAGGAGTCAGATGGAAAGGATATATCAAGCTATGTAAAGAACATATAGCTAACAGGGCATAGCCACTAAGAAAAATAGGGGAATCTGGGCATGAAGGTGGAAAAATAGACACAAAAGATTCCTTTTCTATTTTGTTACTTGTGGCCAATGACCTATGTAAGGGACTACTAAGTGAACCTCCACACTGAATCCTCAGGCAAAAGAAAAGCTGATCCACAGTTACTGGTGCCATCATGGCTTCTCCTGCCCAGAGTCACAATGAGGCTCACATTCCATGAGTGTATTGCCACCTAAGACTTGGCTGTAAAAAGTTGGCATTCGTCCAGCAAAACAGAAAGTGGGGAGGGGTTCATTGTGGTGGAAGAGCAATCAACAGTGACTGCCTTACATCATCAATCTCTATTAGATGTATCTCACCTACCAGTAATTCAAGTCTCCAAAATGGTCATGATAGAAACTCACCTTTTTTTAACATAAGAATTTCATGTTCTTATTTCTTAACAATTTTGTTGTCACCTTGGTTTTCTATGGAGGTGATATAGAAAATCTTGGCCTTAAATTTATTATGCAACTTTGAAGTGATTAAATTTAAGGATGTGGTGATGTTTTAATTCATGTCTCCAACAGATCCGTGCCTTGTAACAGTTTTTACATTCTCTATGAACTTTTTTTTTTTTTTATACTTTAAGTTCTAGGGTACATGTGCATAACGTGCAGGTTTGTTACATATGTATACTTGTGCCATGTTGGTGTGCTGCACCCATCAACTCGTCAGCACCCATCAATTCATCATTTATATCATGTATAACTCCCCAATGCAATCCCTCCCTCCTCCCCCCTCCCCATGATAGGCCCCAGTGTGTGATGTTCCCCTTTAAATCTTTGCTCAAATCTAAAGCCCTTGTCGGCCGAATTAAGTTGGAGTTACTTTTTAAATCTACTCTGAAAAGCTTTCATTTAAAAAGTATTACTTAGTTTGACAACTAGTCATCTCCTCATACAAAATGTGTTTCTGTAGGTTTTAAGAACGCATTCAAGTATCCTCCATATTACTTTCTTTCATAGGACAAATTATGAATTCTAACTTGTTACTTTCATTTACTTGCCAAGACAAGGAACAGCAATCTTGTTCCAGATCAGAACCTAGGGAAGAGTGCTAAAGTGTCTCCATCCACTCAGACAGTGACGGTGGTGACACTAGCAATTGTTGGTCTTTGTCTCATTTGCCAGTAGATCCAATCCTGATTATTTCTCTGCTTTATTCTGTAGTGAAGGTTTCTCTACTCTTCAGACTGCATGTTTCAAGTCCCCATCCGCTGATTCCTTTTGGGTTTGGACAATGGCTGTCACTGGGGGGATACTAAAGCTGGGAGGAAGGGAGGAGAGAAGGTATTTCTGCCCTCTCTTTGTCTACCTTGGCTGGCATCTCTGTAACCTCACATTCCCTCCAGCTCACATTGCTCCACCATGGTTTTCTTTTGTGTATCATGATCTCAGCCCTTGACCCTGGCAGTGCTCCCCACTCCCCGCCTTCAGCCTGGGTGATAGTGTATTTATTCATCTCTGTTACATCACTGTTCTCATTTAGATTCTTAGCTCTTTCACCACGGTGTTCACATTTTCTTAGCTTAACTTTCTTTATTTTAAATCCTTTAAACCTTTCTTTATTTTGCACTTAAGTGGTTGGGCCTGACTGACACCCACATTTCATCTGCCGACATGGACAGATGGAATTGAAGGGGCTTGGAAGTAGAAGTTCTGATGGAGGAGCTGAGGTAATAAAATAGAGATACTCTTTGAATGGATTGAACAAGCAAGAAAAACTTTTAGTGAATAGCAGACCCTGAAGATGGGATCCAGGAGAGACTTTTCACACAGCCAGGAAAGACAGGTGCAAGAAACATCAGTCAAACAGGCAAAGGAGACATCGTTTCTACATTGGAGCATGGCAGGTTTTTCAGGTGCTAGGATCCCAGAGACTTCAGCAGACACATTACAGTGATGCATCTGCTTTCAGCACATCACGGGAGAATCATCAAATATATTCTGTGTAAGGACAGTAGATACCAGCTCAGAAGGTGTGATGTGAAGGTCATCGGAAAGCAGCCTTTGCCCATTGTCTTGGCATGGTGCTTGAAATAATACTCGTTTGGAATCACGACTTCTGAGTATACCTTGAGAAATCACAGTCCCATGAAACCTTTTCTGTTATTACCTTGACAAGAGTTAGAAAGCCATTTTGTAAAATTTTTTTTAAAAGAATAAAACTATAAATGAGATGTTTTCCAGTAAAGGACCCAGGAGTCAGATGGGAAGGATTATGTCAAGCTATGTAAAGAACATATAGCTAACAGGGCATAGCCACTAAGAAAAATAGGGGAATCTGGGCATGAAGGTGGAAAAATAGACACAAAAGATTTCTTTTTTATTTTGTTACTTGTGGCCAATGACCTATGTAAGGGACTACTAAGTGAACCTCCACACTGAATCCTCAGGCAAAAGAAAAACCATTTAACGAAGAGTTACATTAACTGTTTTCCTTCTTCTTCTTCCTCCTCCGCTGCTGCTGCTGCTTTTTCTTCCTCCTCTTCTTCTTCTTCTTCTTCTTCTTCTTCTTCTTCTTCTTCTTTCTTCTTCTCCTTCGTCTCTTCTTCTTCTTCTTCTTTCTTTCGGCCTCTCTCTTCCGCTTCCTCTTCCTTCCTCTTCCTCTTCCTCTTCCTCTTCTTCTTCTTCTTCTTCTTCTTCTTCTTGCTTCTTCTTCTTTCTTCTTCTTCTTCTTTCTTCTTCTGCGCGTGCTCCTCCCTCCTCCTCCTCTCCTCCTCCTCCTCCTCCTCCTCCTTCTCTTCTTCTAAAGTAGGTATAGATTTCTCATCTTCGGATGACTTTTTTTTTTTTTTAAGTAGAAGCATCATTTTGACACTAATCTGACAATAACCAATATTCAATTCTCTAAAAAAAGTGAGGTTAAAAATGGGCATTTTGGTGTCACCAATTTGATAATTAAGTTGATAGCCACACAAAAACTTAGATTAGTTGTATCATTGTTTTTTATTGTTTTTTTCTTGAAAACACTATAATAATAATTAAACAGTGATCAGAAATATATGTATGTAGTGTACATATACAATGTGTATATGCACACACATATGTACACATATATATTTTTATACTTCCTACTACTCTTATATAACTTTAAAAAGCCAGAGAGGTAACAGGAATTTAATTAGATTTCCTGAGCCCCTTTCCTTCAACTACAAATGAAGCCAATAAAATCCACTTCTTAGTGCTGGTATGAGGATTGTGGCTTCCCTCTGTGCCAGTTACTCTTCCTTTTCTAGACAGGGAGAGCATCTGGCACATACAATTATTATGCTCTATTATTTGATTATAAGCTTTACTCTCAACCTCTGCAAAACCAAAAGAAAGCCTGATTTCACTGCAAACTTTCACTGTTGAAATGCTGGAGAGTCTCATATGGGCATACTTTATCTTTATACAGAACAGTTGCAAATCTTAAATGAACATGTCAATTATTCATGAGTCTGAGGTCGTGAATGCCAACTGTAAATTATTAATCCGCCGATGTAAATATTTTAAAACCCTGGTGAGAAACACGTTCTGTGAAAGCATTTCTGCAGTAGAGTGGATAAATACCAGTTTTTATAGCAAAGGGTGATGGTCACATAACAGCATTTATTCAAAACTGTGCACACTAGGGTGAAGCACATGGTTACAAAACTCCTTGCATTCTGCCCCTATCATATGGGGAAATGCATTTTAAATGCCACTGCTATTAATCCAATGTACTTAACCTTTGTAGTAATCCAATCTATATTTGGTTCTTTTATTCCCTTTATCTTCTCTATAATTCATTTTAATTTTCATCTTGAATGCAGCAGAATATGAGAGAATATCTGGGTATCTCCAGTTTTCACTTCAGGAGTTACTTAACGACAACCAGCAACATTAAAAATGGCTCTATTTTAGGTGATTTAGAGAGATATTCCATTCTACCCAAAGTTTCATTACCTAAGTAAAATTTTTTCCCCATTTCAGTATTTTATTGTTCCCTTCCATCTGACCACTCTGCCATTTCCCCTTCTCTGCCCGTTGAATCTTACTCATCTTAAGTTGCTGTTTCATTTTTTGTGTGCCCTATGTGAATATTTTTCTATACATCTGAGTGGGAATGAACCACTCCTCCCATTTATTTTATCGTAATTTTCCCAAATAAAGTTTTAATTCACTGAGGCCAGTATCTTCACATCCACAAATAACACACAATAAACCAGAAGTTGCTCAGTAAATGTTTGTTGAATATTGCAAAATGAATGTTTGGATAAATTAATGTACATATTCCAAACATCCTTAATTGGTGGGTACCCACATTGGATCTGAAATTAGGTTTTGTTCCTCTTTTATCTGGGGAGCAAAGTACCCTAATGATCAAGAGCCTTGGTGCTGAAGCCAGAATAGAAAAGTGTGATGTTTGGCTCTCCTTATTGGGCTGCTGTGAGGTTTACATGAAATATCATGAGGGGAATACTTCACTCAGTGCGTGGGCCGTCATAGGTGGTTGAGAGTTATAGTGCTTGTTGTTCTATGCATTGCTATTACCATTTCTGTGAGACTGATTTATGGTGATGATAATAATAACGATAGGTATCCACCAAGTCACTAAAATTTCAGTCACTCTGATGACCCAGTATTCTTGCTAAATTCTTCACTTGAATTAAGTTTCTCTACATAGCTTAAGCCATAGGAGTTCAAGTCTAAAACCCAGTGTTGTTACAGAAACAAACAAAACCCCAGCTGAATTCCTTAAATTACAACCTACACTCAATCCCGCAATATAAATCCAATGCTTTTTAAATTCTACTAACTAGCTCAGTAGTTAGTAGTTAGGGACATAAGATTATGTCCCTTACAATAATCTTATTGTTAAAATGGAGGAGTGGTTTTTCCAATCCAGTATCTTACATGCAAAAAACACACACTGGACTTCATAGCGTTTTTCATTATTTCATCTAAAATAAAAAGGTTAAGTACAAATTTCATTTTTGTGGTTAGGCAGAGAATATAGCCCGGCAGCTGAGAGTGCACACTCGGACTTTGAATCCAGTCTACCACTCACCAGCGCACAGCCTCAGAAGGCTCCTTAAATTGTTGGTGCCACCATTTTTTTTATTGTTAAACATGAAAGCTACTATTAGTCCTTGACTTATGAAAATGCTTGGAAGATACGTTGAGAATAGATCATAGTGGTGACAAAGCTACACAAATATTAGCTTTTGTGATTATTAATGTGATTATTAATGACTCTCAAATTCAGACAGGAATTGTTTGTGAACTGAGTTGAATGACAGCACTACAGATCCAAGGGTTTTTAAAAATTCCCATTAAATCTTTATTAAAATGCTACTGAGAGACCTTAAAAAGTAGAAAGAGTCTTTTGTTAGGGCAAATTCTCTATAGAAATAGGGTACTGGGTTTTATTAAAACATCCACTTTTTGCAATTAGTATGCAAATGTTTTGATAGTGCCTTCCATGGGATCTTTTACAGGAATCCAATGCAAATGTTGTAGTCTGTTTCATAATATATTTGGTCTAATTCAATATAAAACAATATTTTCTAACATTTAATTAATTTACTAATTAAGATTTTCCATAAAACATCAAGTAAATTGAAGATACAGGTGTACTCAGGTCCACAAAGCTACGTGAACAAACTATCCACTGCTTGCCAGTAGAACTCTCTTTATAAACCTCAAACTTGGCTTTCATTAAAGTGCTAAATAAGAAACCACTCTATGGGGCCAGGCATGGTGGCTCACATCTGTAATCCCAGAACTTTGGGAAGCCATGGTAGGCAGATCACCTGAGGTCAAGAGTTCGAGACCAGCCTGGCCAACATGGCAAAACCCCGTCTTTACTGAAAATACAAAACTGAGCCAGGCATGGCGGTGGGCTCCTATAATCACAGCTACTAGGGAGGCTGAGGCAGGAGGATCACTTGAACCCTGGAGGCTGCAGTGAGCCGAGAACACGCCAGTGTACTCCAGCCTGGACAACAAGAGAGAAACCCATCTCAAAAAGAAAAAGAAAAGAAAAGAAAAGAAACCACTCTATGTGAACGCCCTTTGGATTTTACAAGAAACTATTGGCTACAACATTATTCACACTGCTCAGGAATCCACCAAGTAACCACTATACGTTTCTCTCATAGAGAAAGGCCTAGAAAAAAAAATAAGCCTTTTTTTTCCCCTAATAAACTGATATGCTCCTTAAAGCTAGTTATGAGGACTACACCGTAGCTCATTTGGAGACTCTGGGAAAGTGTGATGTATGTTTTGTTTTCTTCTGGCCTTCCTTCAATATACTTCGAATTTCCTGTGGGTTTTCATATATGGGTTTCTGTACTTGATGATTTCTTAGCTTTGATATTATTTTCATTGTGGTTAAATCTGTACCACCTTCAATTTGAATGGATCAGTTAATTTTCACATATAACTCTTAAAGCAAGGGCCATTAGGTTATGATTTAATATTTTATCTTTTCAAATAGTCAAAGTATTTTGACCAATATACTTTAGGGTAAGCCTGTTCCAGACTCTTCATAGTTAGGAGAGAATATAATTGTGGAGGATAAAAAAAGACAATATTTAGGGCCACGTGACAGGGCAAGCTGGAGCCCTGCGCCTGGTTCCATCTGCTAACAACGGGAGAGAACTAGAATTATAATAAATGTGCCTGCTTTTGGTTAATATAGAGATTCTTGATTTAAGGATATTGATTCTGGGCGACCACCTGAGACTAAACAGCAAATACCATCTGATATATTAAGCTCCTGCCTCTGGACGTGGCTAAGCAGGTGGCAGCTTTGAATCAATAGCTTGTGTTCACATTGCAGCTGTTATATTGGATTGAGCTGGAATGTCTCATGCGAGATGAAATAAACTTCTGTAATCATATTCTTCATCCTCACCTCTGCTGCCACTGATGATGTTGATCCCTAGAAATATGCAATAATTCACAGCCTTGTCAATACAGGATTATCTTCTTAAATCAATAGGATATTGTTTCAGTTCTTTTTGGGGTGGGTTAAATATGATCTCTATAAAGCTAGATCAATTTCAGAATGCTTTGTCAGAGAAAAAGGAAAATCACAAAGTATCTGTTAATGGTTTAGCTTAAGATACATATGGCAAAATACGTTTTTCTTCAGTGTGACATAAATCTGGAAAATGACCAATTTTCAGGATAACAGACAAACTTGACTGGACTCCCTTTGGCCAGGTCAGGCCACTAGAACAGTGAAATGAGCTTCCCACATACAGAAACTCACAGGATTCCTAAAAATATAAAATGAAGGAACATTTAGCTAAACTCCCTTGAAGATTTACTCCTATCCATTTGCAAGATTGGCAAAATCAGGAAGAATATTAGTAACTGCAAAGAGACATTTTTAGTCAAAAGTCAAGAAAGTAGGCTTAGAGGAGGATTTGGGGCCTAGGTAATTTCAAAATACATGAAAGATCACTTCAAATATAGAAGTGGATTCACTCCACCCAAGAAGTAGGCTGGGTCTGCTCAAGACGGGAGTGACATGGGAGGGACAGAGCAACGTGAGCGAGGCCCTAGCCTGCAATGAGCTGCACTGGGAGACAATGACTGCAGCTGCCATGTGGCTCAGTATGAATGCCCAGCTGCAGACTGCTATGGATGGGTTGCTGAAGGACCTCAGAGCCACACCCACACTGTCCCTTCCAGTAACTTCTCTATGTGCAAATGTACAAAACGAGGGGGGGAGGCTATGATATGATAAGAATAAGAGGTATCTTTCAGTTTTTCACATCTGTCCTATTAATACTGAGTCAATGACGACATCCTTTTCAATAAAAAGAGTGAATAGTAACATCAGAGTCTCCAATGGCCTTGCCTGGTTCTTCCACCCTTGCCACCTGTTCCTCTCTCCCATGCACCTCTGTAAGTGGAAACCCCATGCTTCCAGTTGCCCAGGAAGAAGTGTTGGATCAGCTTCTCCCTTCCTCTCACCCTGAGTCTGGTCCACCAGCAAATTCTATTGTCTTTACTTTCAGAGCACTCTTGGGTCTGACTGGCTGTCACCACCCTGCTGCCCTCTGCCCACATCTCTGTCACACCCAAATGGGTTCCTCCTGTGGGGACCTGCTTTTCTGCTTCTACCTTTGCATGGTCATCAGAGTTCTCCCCTAAAGGCTGGGTCAGATCACATCACTCCTCTAGAATCTCCTCCAATGGCTCCCCATCTCAGTTGGGAAAACTATAGTCTCAGGATGACCAACAAGGGCCCCATGCAAATTTGTTTGAGTTCTTTGTAGGTTCTGGATATTAGCCCTTTGTCAGATGAGTAGATTGCAAAAGTTTTCTCCCATTCTGTAGGTTGCCTGTTCAATGTGATGGCAGTTTCTTTTGCTGTGCAGAAGCTCTTTAGTTTAATTCGATCCCATTTGTGAATTTTGGCTTTTGTTGTCATTGCTTTCGGTGTTTTAGACATGTAGTCCTTGCCCATGCCTATGTCCTAAATGGTATTGCCTAGGTTTTCTTCCGGGGTTTTTATGGTTTTAGGTCTAACATTGAAGTCTTTCATCCATCTTGAATTAATTTTTGTATAAGGTGTAAGGAAGGGATCCAGTTTCAGCTTTCTACATATGGCTTGCCAGTTTTCCCAGCACCATTTATTAAATAGGGAATCCTTTCCCCATTTCTTGTTTTTGCCAGGTTTGTCAAGGATCAGATGGTTGTAGATGTGTGGTATTATTTCTGAGGGCTCTGTTGTGTTCCATTGGTCTATATCTCTGTTTTGGTACCAGTACCATGCTGTTTTGGTTACTGTAGCCTTGTAGTATAGTTTGAAGTCAGGTAGCATGATGCCTCCAGCTTTGTTCTTTTGACTTAGGATGGTTTTGGCAATGCGGGCTCTTTGTTGGTTCCATATGAATTTTAAAGCAGTTTTTTCCCATTCTGTGAAGAAAGTCATTGGTAGCTTGATGGGGATGGCATTGAATCTATAAATTACCTTGGGCAGTATGGGCATTTTCATGATATTGATTCTTCCTATCCATGAGCATGGAATGTTCTTCCATTTTTTTGTGTCCTCTTTTATTTTGTCGAGCAGTGGTTTGTAGTTCTCCTTGAAGAGGTCCTTCACATCCCTTGTAAGTTGGATTCCTAAGTATTTTATTCTTTTTGCAGCAATTTTGAATGGGAGTTCACTCATGATTTGGCTCTCTGTCTGTTATCGGTGTATAAGAATGCTTGTGATTTTTGCACACTGATTTTGTATCCTGAGACTTTGCTGAATTTGCTTGTCAGCTTAAGGAGATTTTGGGCTGAGATGATGGGGTTTTGTAAGTATACAATCATGTCATCTGCAAACAGGGACAATTTGTCTTTCTCTTTCCCTAATTGAATACGCTTTATTTCTTTCTCCTGCCTGATTGCCCTGGCCAGAACTTTCAACATTATGTTGAATAGGAGTGTTGAGAGAGGGCATCCCTGTCTTGTGCCAGTTTTCAAAGTGAATGCTTCTAGTTTTTGCCCATTCAGTATGATATTGGCTGTGGGTTTGTCATAAATAGCTCTTATTATTTTGAGATACATCCCATCAATACCTAATTTATTGAGAGTTTTTAGCATGAAGGGCTGTTGAATTTTGTCAAAGGCCTTTTCGACATCTATTGAGATAATCATGTGGTTTTTTGTCTTTGGTTTTGAACAAATTTACAAGAAAAAAACAAACAATCCCATCAAAAAATGGGCAAAGGATATGAACAGACACTTCTCAAAAGAAGACATCTATCAGCCAACAGACACATGAAAAACTGCTCATCATCACTGGCCATCAGAGAAATGCAAATCAAAACCACAATGAGACACCATCTCACACCAGTTAGAATGGCAATCATTAAAAAGTCAGGAAACAACAGGTGCTGGAGAGGATATGGAGAAATAGGAACACTTTTATACTGTTGGTGGGACTGTAAACTAGTTCCACCATTGTGGAAGAGGGTATGGCGATTCCTCAAGGATCTAGAACTGGAAATGCCATTTGACCCAGCCATCCCATTACTGACTGTATACCCAAAGGATTATAAATCATGCTGCTATAAAGACATATGCACATGTATGTTTATTGTGGCACTATTCACAATAACAAAGACTTTGAACCAACTCAAATGTCCATCAATGATAGACTGGATTAAGAAAATGTGGCACATATACACCATGGAATACTATGCAGCCATGAAAATGGATGAGTTCATGTCCTTTGTAAGGACATGGATGAAGCTGGAAACCGTCACTTTCAGCAAACTATCGCAAGGACAGAAAACCAAACACCACATGTTTTCACTCATAAGTGGGAATTGAACAATGAGAACACTTGGACCCAGGAAGGGGAACATCACACACCAGGGACTGTTAGGAGGTGGGGGGAGGGGGGAGGGACAGCATTAGGAGATATACCTAATGTAAATGACGAGTTAATAGGTGCAGCCCACCAACATGGCACATGTATACATATGTAACAAACCTGCATGTTGTGCACATGTACCCTAGAACTTAAAGTAAAAAAAAAAAAAAAGGTCACCATGCAGTATGGCCCTGCTGCCCACACCTCTGGCACCTCACCTCCCATTACTCACTCTTCTTAGGCACAAGGGCCCACATCTCCCTTGCCAAGCACACTGCCCTCCCCCGAGGCACTTGGACCTGCTATTCTTTGCACCTGGTGTGCTGTCCCTCATAGATCTGCTTGATTTCTCTGTTAAAATGCCACTGCCTCCCTGAGGTCTTCGCTGGCCATCCATATGTAGGAGGAACTCTCCTCAGTTTACATGACCTCCTTTCACTATTTTCTCCCCAACAGCTTTCAATATCTGGCTGCTTGCTTGTTGCTTTCTGTTGTTATTGCCTGACATGTCCCCAGTGCAGGCAGGAGGGACTGGAAGTCATAGGTACTTAGGAAGTATGGGTTCAGTGAATGAATAGAGGCAGGTGTTTTTCTTTACAGCCTACAGGCCATTTACAGAAATGATTATTCCATAAAAAGCACCACAACGTGGCAATATAATGTGCTGTGTGTGGGTGTGTGTATATCTTGTGGAACCTGAAATTCAGAATCATATACCCGATGTGCAGCTGAGGCCAAACAGTGAGTCACAGGTGCTTACAGACAAAAGCTTACTTGATTTGGCCAAAGTGAGAAGGTGAATGGACAAGATCCCTCAAACCCATCTTAACAAAAAGAAGTAGGGAGTTTTTATGCAGCTAGAGAATAAGAGAGGGGAGTTTCAGGAAACCAGGGAAAAAAGTCTGTGTTCATCACAGATAAAACCTTGAGCAACCAGACTTCTGGGCATCGACAGCTGGTTACAATGTCCTTCAAGGTGTTCATTCCTTCTGCAAACTTTTTTTGTGACCCTGAACTTATTTCCTCCTGCTTGGCAAAGAAACAGGACATCAGCAGTTTATACTTATATTCCAGGAACATGGAATGTTGGGCAAAAAGTGAGCAGTTAACATGTGCCATCAAGCAAAGGCCTGATTAGAATTTCCATTATTTCAGTGACTAAAAACTGCTGGGTTGCTGAAATCCCAAAGAGCCCAGTTACGTGTGTGTGTGTGTGTGTGTATATATATATATATGTATGTGAACATGTATATATAACTTCATGATGATAAATACCTGAAATAATTATCATTTTATAATTGCCCCTGCTCCACACTTACACTGGAATCAAAGCATATTATAGGCCATTCTTCAAGAATGTTTTATATAAATCTGGGTGCTCCTGTGTTGGGTACGTATATACTAAGAAAAGTTAAATCTTCTGATTGAATTGAACCCTTTACCATTATGTCTTTGTCTCTTTTGATTAATGTTGGTTTAAAGTCTGTTTTGTCCAAAATTAAAATAGCAACCCTGCTTTTTATTTTGTTTTGTTTTCCAGTTTCTTGGTAGAGTTTTCTTCATCTCTTTACTTTGAGCCTATGGGTATCATTGAATTGACACGGGTCTCTTGAAGACAGTATTCAATTGGGTCTTGCTTTTTATGCAACTTGCCACTCTGTGACTTTTAAGTGGGGCATTTAACCCACTTATGTTCAAGGTTAATGTTGATATGTGTGGATTTGATCTTGTTATCATTGTATCAGCTAGTTATTATACAGACTTGATTATGTACTGTTTTAAAATAGTGTCAATGATCTATGTATTTAAGTGTGCTTTGTGGTGGCTAATAATGGTCTTTCTTTTACATTTTTAGCACTCCCTTCGAGACTTCATGTAAGGACAGTCTGGTGGTAATGAATTCCCTTAGCATTTGCTTATCTGAAAATGATTGTATTTCTCCTTTGCTTATGGAGCTTAGTTTGGCTGGATATAAAATATTTAGTTGGAATTTCTTTTCTTTAGGAATGTTGGATATAGGCTCCCAATCTCTTCTGACTTACAGGGTTTCTGCTGGAAGATCTGCTGTTAGCCTGATAGGGTTCCCTTTGTAGGTGGCCTGCCCCTTTTCTCTAGCTTCTTTTAATAATTTTTTCTTTCATATTGACCTTGGAGAATCTGCCAACTATGTGTCTTGGAGATGGCCATCTTGTATACTGTCTCACAGGGGTTATCTACATTTCCTGAATTTGAATGTTTGCCTCTCTAGTGAGGTTGGGTAAATTTTATGGACGATATCCTAAACTATGTTTTCAAGTTGGTTGCTTTCTCTGCTTCCCTTTCAGGGATGCCAATAAGTCATAGATTTTTCTTTTTACATAATCCCATATTTCTTGGAGGCCTTGTTCATTCTTTTTAATTCTTTTTATTGATTTGCATCTGACAGAGTTGATTTGAAGAACTGGTCTTTGAGCTCTGAGACTCTTTTCTCATGTTGGTCTATTCTGCTGTTAATACTTGTGATTGTATTGTGAAACTCAGCTCTATCAGCTCAGTTTGATTCTTTCTTGTGAAGACTATTTCATCTTTCATGTCTTGTATTATTTTATTGGATTCCTTAGGTTTTTTTGGATTGTGTTTTGACATTCTTCTGAATCTCAATGATCTTCATTCCTATCCAGATTCTGAATGCTATATCTGTCATTTCATCCATTTCAGCCTGCTTAACAATCATTCCTGGGGAATAAGTGTGGTTGTTTGGAGGTAAGAAAACAGTCTAGCTTTTTAAGTAGCCAGAGTTCTTGTGCTGTTTTTTCCCTTATTGGTATAAGATGATGTTCCATTAACCTTTGATTTTAATGTCTTTTGGATTGGGATTTTTTGCTTTTTTATTACTTGATGCTCTTGAGGGTTTGATTGTGGTATAAGGTGGAATAAGTCAGCTGGCTTTGTTTCTGGGAGAATTCAGGGGGCCAGGGCTCAGCTCATCACTCCTGGGCTGCGTGTGCTAATGCCAGGGGGCTGGTAGCACATCTCCAGCTTTGTTCTCTGTCCCCTTGAAGTTAGGAACCTGCTGCACTGGGAAGGTCGAGGTGTTCCCAGTCTGCTGGAAGGTCGAGGTGTTCCCCCACATCCTGATGGGGGAGCCACTAAAGTGCTCATCAGGGTGGTGGCAGCAACACCTACAAAGAGACTGAGATAACAACACCATAATATGAGTAGACTTCAATACTCTGCTGACAGTGTTAGACAGATCAACAAGGCAGAAAACTAACAAAACATTTGGAAACTGAACTCAACACTTGATCATATAGACCTAACAGACATCTGCAGAGCTCGCCACCAAAAACCAGCAGAATATACATTCTTCTCATCTGCACATGGCACATACTCTAAAATTTCCCAAAAAATTGGCCATAAAACAATTCTCAGCAAATTAAAAAAAATTAAAATTATACCAACCATGCTCTTGGACCATAGTACAATAAAAACAGAAATTAATATTAAGAAGATCACCCAAAACCATATAATTACATGGAAATTAAATAACCTGCTCTTGAATGATTTTTGGGTAAACGATAAGATTAAGGCAAAAGTCAAGAAATTTTTTGAAACTAAAGAAAACAAAGATACCACATACAGAAGCTCTAGGACACAGCTAAATTAGTGTTTATACCACTGTTTATAGCACAGTGTTTATAAGAAAGTTCATAGAACTAAACACCCGCATCAAAAAGTTAGAAAGATCTCAAATGAACAGCCTAACATCACACTTGAAGGAACTAGGAAAACAAGAGCAAACCAATCTCAAAGCTAGAAGAACACAAGAAATAACAAAAATCAGAGCTGAACTAAATGAAATTGAGATGCAAAAAAAAAAAAAAAAAAAAAAAAAAAAAAAAAAAACATACAAAGGATAAATGAAATTGGAAGTTGGTTGTCTTGAAAGAATAAATAAGATTGATAGAGCACTAGCTAGACTAATAGCGAAAAAAAAGGAGGGAAGATCCAAATAAATACAATTAGAAATGACAAAGGGGACATTAACATTGAGCCCACAAAAAAATACAACAAAAAAAAACCCTCAGAGACCATTACAAACACCTCTATACACAAATACTACAAAACTACAAGAAATGGATAAATTCCTGGAAGCATACAACCTCCCAAGATTGAACCAGGGAGAAATTGAAACCCTGAGTAGATCAATAATGAGTTCCAAAATTGATTCAGTAATGAAAAACTTAGCAACCAGGGAATACACTGGACCAGATGGATTCACAACCAAATTCTGCCAGATGTATAAAGAAGAGCTAGTATCATTCCTACTGAAATTATTTCATAAAACCGAGCAGGAGTAACTCCTCTCTAATGCATCCTTTGAGGCCAGCATGATTCTGATACGAGAAACAACTAAAAAAAATAGACCTGGTATGGTGGCTCATGCCTGTAATCCCAGCACTTTGGGAGGCCGAGGCAGGCAGATCACAAGGTCAGGAGATCAAGACTATCCTAGCTAATACAGTGAAACTCTGTCTCTACTAAAAATACAAATATATATATAGAGAGAGAGAGAGCCAGGCATGGTGACATGGGCCTGTAGTCCCAGCTTCTTGGGAGGCTGAGGCAGAAAAATTGCTTGAACACAGGAGGCAGAGGTTGCAGTGAGCCAAGATCACACCACTGCATTCCAGCGTGGGTGACAGAGAGAGACTCTGTCTCAATAATAATAATAACAATAATAATAATAATGATGTCAGGCCAGTATCTTTGATGAACATAAATGCAAAAATCCTCAGCAAAACACTAGCAAAGCAGATACAGCAGCACATTAAAAAGCTAATCCACCATGATTTAGTAGGCTTTATTCCTGGGATGCAAGTTTGGTTTAACATGCACAAATCAATAAATGATTCACGGTTCAACAATAGATGGTTCAACACATGCAAATCACATAAAGAGAAATTAAAAACAAAAACTCCATGATTATCTCAATAGATACAGAACAGCTTTTAATAAAATTCAACATCCCTTTATCCCTTCAAAACTTTCAACAAACTCAGCATTGAAGAAACACATCTCAAAATAACAATAGCAATTAATGACAAACCGAAGCCAGCATTAGACCGACCAGACAAAAGCTGGAAGCATTCCTCTTGAGAACCAGAATAAGATGAAAATGTCCACTCTCATCACTCCTATTCAACATAGGACTAGAAATCCTAGCCAGAGCAATCAGGAAAGAGGAAGAAAAAAAAGGCATTCAAACATCCAAATAGGATAAGAGAAAATCAAACTAGCCCTGGTCCTGCATTGTTCAAAGTTGTCTATTGCAGATCATTGTTGAAATTTCCTTCTCCCTCTTGACCTCAGTAATGACACTCACTGGGGGTCCTTCTGGCCAGCAGCTGCCCTTTGCAGATGATATGACTTTATACCTAGGAAACCCCATAGTTTCTGCCCAAGAGCTCCTAGATTTGATTAAAAAAAAAAAAAAAAAAAAACTTCAGCAAAGTTTTGGGATACAAAAATCAATGTACAAAAATCAGTAAGATTTTAATATACCAACAATTTCCAAGCTGAGGTCCCAATCAAGAATGCAATCCCATTCACAATAGCTACAAAAAAATGAAATACCTAGGAAATACAGCTACCCAGTGAGGTGAAAGATCTCTGCAATGAGAATAACCAAATACTGTTCGAAGAAATCGGAGATGAGACAAGCAGATGGAAAAAAAAACATTCCATGCTCATTAATTGGAACAATGAATATTGTTAAAATGGCCATATTGCCCGAAGCAATGTACAGATTCAATGCATTCCTATCAAACTACCATGACATTCTTCACAGAATTGGAAAAAAAAAATGTAAAATTTATGTGAAACCAAAAAAGAGCTCAAATAGCCAAAGCAACCACAACAAAAAGAACAAAGCTGGAGGCATCACATTGCACAACTTCAAACTATGCTACAGGGCTGCGGTAACCAAAACAGCATGATATTAGTACAAAAACAGACACATTGACCAATGAAACAAAATAGAGAGCTCAAAAATAAAGTTGCACATCTACAATCACCTGATCTTCAACAAAGCTGTCAAAAACACGAAATGGGCCGGGCGCGGTGGCTCAAGCCTGTAATCCCAGCACTTTGGGAGGCCGAGACGGGTGGATCACGAGGTCAGGAGATCGAGACCATCCTGGCTAACACGATGAAACCCCGTCTCTACTAAAAATACAAAAAAAAAACTAGCCGGGCGAGGTGGCGGGCACCTGTAGTCCCAGCTACTCGGGAGGCTGAGGCAGGAGAATGGTGTAAACCCGGGAGGCGGAGCTTGCAGTGAGCTGAGATCTGGCCACTGCACTCCAGCCTGGGCGACAGAGCGAGACTCTTCTCAACAACAACAAAAAAAAAACAACAAAAAAACAAGAAATGGGGACAGGAGACCCTATTCAATAAATGGTGCTGAGATAACTGACTAGCTATACGCATAAGATTGAAACTGGACCCCTTTCTTTCACCATATACAAGAATCAACTTGAGATGGATTAAAGACTTAAATATAAAACCTAATACTACAAAAAACCTAGGTGAAAACCTAGGAAATACCATTCTGGACATAGGCCCTGTCAAAGATGTCATGATGAAAAGCATTTGCAACAAAAGCAAAAATTGATAAATAGGATCTAATTAAACTAAAGAGCTTTGCACAGAAAAGAAAAAAACTATCAACAGAGTAAACAGACAATCTACAGAATAGGACAAAATATTTGCAAACACAAAGAAGGAAAAATAAACACCAGGGCCTATTTGAGGGTGAAAGGTGAGAGGAGGGTGAGGATCCAATCACTACCTGGTACTATGCTCATCACCTAGTTAAGGAAATCATCTGTCATTAAACCCCTGAGACACAGAATTTATCTATATAACAACCCTGCATATGTACCCCTGAACCTAAAAGGTTTTTTAAAAGAAGAATGTTTTGTAATTGTTTTATTACAGTCCTTACACTACTTTTCCATTTTATCTAAGTTTATTTCTGCTGTAATTTTTTATCTACTTTTGATGAACATTTGTGCTTACATGTGAGGTACACAGAGCAGCAGAGATATAAAATTTCCTCTTTGCATCCTTGTATAGAATCTCATCATTTTGTACTTCCCTCTGTGTCTTTGCCAAATTCAAACGCTTTGTGTCTGCTTCTGAATGTCTTGCTATAACTTCAGACACAACACAAGGAAAAGAGTTGCTTCTTCTTGTGTGATGACCTCTCCCACATCACACCCCTTTCACATCCAGGCTTCATTTGTTCAACAGCAGCGGTGAGCACATGGGCGACTCTGTCAGAGGATCCCCCAGTCCTTGTAAACTAGACAAAGAAGACAGATTAGAAGAAATTGTGACAAGTAATAAGTAGGAAGCAAGAGCCTGAGTTAAAGACAAAACATGCTTTAGAGAAAGGGCTTGGAAGACTTTATTAAGAAAATTGTATTTAATCTGGGACCAGAGGAATAGTAAGGAAAAAATAGAAATTCAGTAAGTTGGAGTGGGAGGTAGGTATTTTTTAGACAGAGAAAACCGTAATCCTAAATCAGGAAAGAGCTTGGTGAGAACTTGGAAAGGAAAAACCGATATGACTTGAGACAGTAGGGTGAGAAAGAAGGTATCATCAGATAGAAAAGATAGGTAGAGATGAAATCATTCACATTCCTACAGAGAGTTTCGATTTCATTCTAAGCACAGTGTGAAACCTTTGAAAAGTTTTAAGCAGGCAAGTGACATGATCTGGTTTATACTTCAAGAAGATTGTCTGCTGTGTGAAGAACAGATCAAAGGAAGCAAAGGAACGGAGGAGACTTAGTGTTAGGAGGTTGGCAACAGAACAAGTGGAAGATGGGCAAGGTGGACGCTGTGACGATGCAGAGGCGTGGGGAGACTTAAGACATCATTTGAGAGGACATGTGGAGGAGGCGTGGGAGGGCAAATGAAGAGTTAACTATGTGACAGATTAAAATGCGACACCTAAGGGAAACCCCAGTGGAGATGTCGAGAAGGCACCTGAAGATAGAGGAAACATCCAGGATGGAGAATTGAATCAAATGTCAGCTGATAGGGAATATTTAAATCCATGGGAATAAGCAATAAAATGTAGGGAGAAGGTATGGACAGGACAAACGCTAGAAGAATAGTAAAAGGGCAAAGCTGAGGATGAGGACAAGGCAGGGAGACAAGGAAGGGGCAGCCGCTGGCCAGAAGGACCCCCAGCGAGTGTCGTTGCTGAGGTCAAGAGGGAGAAGGAAATTTCAACAATGACCTGCAATAGACAACTTCGAACAATGCAGGACTGGGGAATCTGTGGGTCTGAAAATACAGCAGTTGTTCATGACCTGGAAAACTGCCATTTTGGTAGAGTGGAACAAGTGGAAGCCAGAATGGATGCAGAATGAAACAGACAGAAGTGTACATTGGGAGTAGACACTTTTAATAGACATCTAAGTTCTTCTAAAAAAGTAAGACATAAGAGAAGACAAAGGTATGGGAAAGCAGTTTAAAATAGACACAGGGTCAAAAGAGATGTTTTTATTGATGGAAGATAGAAAAATATGTTGTATAATGATAGGAATAATTACAGGGAGGGCTGATGATATAGGAAAGAGTGGACTTATAGTTGAAGGGGAAATGGCTTTGAGAAATAAGGGTGGGATGGGCACAGGAAGGGATTAGCCTTTGAAAGAGGAGGATAAAAAGACAGAGCAAATACAGGTGGAACAATGCCATGGGGAATATAACTGAGTTTGTGGATGAGGCTATCAATGTTTTAGTGAAGTATTAGGCTAAATTACCAGCTAACAGGGAAGATGGAAATGCCTATGTCGGGGTGGAGAGGGCTTTAGGGAAGAGGGAAGTAACATGAACAGCTCCAACAATGAGAAGTCTAGCCTACCTGAGAAATACAGTAAAGACTAGTGGCCAGCCTGGGAGCCTATTCAATATTAGTAATGGCAAAGTTAGTATAAGACCAGTCAGCTCAGTTTTGGGATCTCTTGTCAACATTCTGCTGCTCATGTGCAGGCATAGGAAAATAAGAAAATGACCGGGCATGGTGGCTCACGCCTGTAATCCCAGCACTTTGGGAGGTGGAGGCGGGCAGATCATGAGGTCAGGAGTTCAAGACCAGCCTGGCCAATATGGCGAAACCCTGTCTCTACTAAAAATACAAAAATTAGCCAAGTGTGGTGGCACATGCCTATAGTCCCTGCTACTTGGGAGGCTGAGGCAGAAGAATCACTTGAACCCAGAAGGGAGGTTGCAGTGAGCTGAGATCATGCCACTACACTCCAGCCTGGGTGACATAGTGAGACTCTATGTCAAAAACAAAAACAAACAAACAAACAAAACAAAACAAAAGAAGAAAACATAGTTTAAGGCCGAGTGTAGTTGCTCATACCTGTAATCCCAGAGCTTCGAAGGCTGAGATGGATGGATCGATCACTTGAGGCCAGAAATTCGAGACTAGCCTGGGCAGTATGGTGAAACCCCATCTCTATAAAAAATACAAAAATTAGCTAGCTGTAGTCCCAGCTACTTAGGAGGCTAAGGCAGGAGAACTGCTGGAACCCGGAAGGCAGAAGTTGCAGTGAGCTGAGATCACACCACTGCACTCCAGCCTGGGTGACAGCATGAGACTCTGTCTCAAAAGAAAGAAAGAAAGAAAGAAAGAAAGAAAGAAAGAAAGAAAGAAAGAAAGAAAGAAAGAAAGAAAGAAAGAAAGAAAGAAAGAAAGAAAGAAAGAAAGAAAGAAAGAAAGAAAGAAAGAAAGAAAGAAAAGAGAGAGAGAGGAAGGAAGGAAGGAAGGAAGGAAGGAAGGAAGGAAGGAAGGAAGGAAGGAAGGAAGGAAGGAAGGAAGGAAGGAAGGGAGAGAACATAGTTTAAGTGGTTGGAGTTTCGTGCTATTTCATTGATGAGGAAAGGAGTAAGATGGTTTAAGGTAGTTGCAGTAGAAGAACTAATTATAATGTTGGTACATTGATTATCTCAGCTGAAGAGAACCTGTCTAACCCCTTTCTGAGGGGGCCCACAGTCAATGACTGATTCACATAGAGCTGTGAAGGCCCAACCATCTGGTCTAGCTCAGGATAACACTGAATGCTCACCTCATTTTCTAAACTCCCTGCCCAGCAGATGAAGGCTTTCATTGAGGCTGAATCACAACTCAGCTTCTCCCTCTGCTCCATCCTGCTCCCTTCCCAGGTATTGATCCCAGCAGCTTTCTCCAATAGTCTTTTGCATGCTAATGTTCACCTCAGGGTCAGTTTCCTGGGAGGACCAAACCTACACGCAACTGTCTCCAAATTCAGTTCAACATATGAATGGCTCTTGCATGGCTGTTGGCAGCCATCACTTCTCTCTTAAGCTCCAGACTCTCCAAGTCTCCTTCCAGCACTTTTCTATAATACTATTAAATCCAAAAACTATTATTTCCAATATGGAACTCTTTATTTTATCATTCCTAAAACCCAGTCCTTCCCAGGACTTCCTCATCTTGATCAATGATGTCACCATTGATCCAGTGGTCTAGCCAAAACTCACATCAATCTCAGCGCCTCTTTCAGTCTCCACATCACATCATCTTCCAGCCTTGTTGACTCTACATGCAGAGTATATCTCAGGTAAGCTTCACTTTTGACTATTTCCTGTGCTATTCTCCTGGTTCAAGCCTGATAAACCCCTGCCTGGACTCCCCTAAGAACTACATAATTGTTCTCTGCCTGCCGCTGCTGCTCCCTTCACTTATTCTACAACTTTCAGACCCTAGCTGTAAGATAAAATTAAATAAAAGCAGGATTCATGGTTTCTGAGCTGCCAAATTAAGCAAGAGCTTCCCACTGCACCAGCCATGGTGCAAAGTCTCTCAACGGGCTCCCATGCCTCCTTGGCCTCTCCCACCATTTTCTCCTTCCTCCATCAGCTCCAGCCACTTTGCCTTCTAACTGTTCTTGAACACTCCATGCTTGTTACAACCTCAGAGGCTTTGTGTGTGCTGTTCCCTCTGTTTAGAATGCTGTTCTGCCAGATTACTGTAGGACCCACTCCTTCAACGGGTTTCTGCTTCAAGGGGTTCCTTCTGCACAGAGGCTGCCTGAGTGCATCCTATCAGAAATAGCACCACCGTGGCCCGGCATGGTGGCTCACACCTGTAATCCCAGCACTTTGGGAGGCCGAGGCAGGTGGATCACCTGAGGTCAGGAGTTTGAGACCAGCCTGGCCAACATGGCAAAACCCCGTCTCTACTAAAAATACAAATATTAGCTGGGCGTGGTGGCGGGTGCCTGTAACCCAGCTACTTGGGAGACTGAGGTAGGAGAATCGCTTGCACCCAGGAGATGGAGGTTACAGTAAGCTGAGATTGCACCACTGCACTCCACCCTGGATGACAAGGGTGAAAATCCATCTCAAAAAAAAAAAAAAAAAAATGCACCACCGTTATCTGCCAGCTCCTTCCTTGCTTTGTTCTCCAGTATTGCGTGTGGTCACTGCCTCAAATTGCCTTGCTCATTATTTGTCTTTCCCCTGAGACTCTAAGCTCCATGGCAGTGCATAAAAACAGATATGTTCTCTATCATGTTCACCACAGTATCCTCCACATCTAGAACAATTCCTGTAGCAAAAGATACATTCATTAATATTTACTAAATAAATGTATGAATGAACAAGTGGATAGGTCCCATATTAAAATTCTGCTATAGCAGAAGTGAGAATTGTTAAGCTCAACCCAGAAATGATCCCAGACCAAGTTTTAGAACTCTGAACCATTTTAAATCAATTTCACATAGAAATGCTTGAAGAGATTCAAACTTGCCTTTTGACAAAAACAAATGATGGCCTGGTAAACCAACTGTATACAGCAGTGAGATGTAGGATTATCAGATTTACAAAACAAAATGTTCAGTTAAATTTGATTTTAGATAAAGAGATTTTTTTAAATATAAGTATGTCCCATAATATACTAAAAAGATTTATTGTTTATTTGAAAGTCAAATTTAAGTGAGCATTTTTTATTTTTATTTGCCAAATCTGAAAACCTAATTAAGTAGCCACTAGCAAAACAAAAACACCTCATTTCTTACAATGAACCGTCATCTTTTCCATTAGAACCCTGGTATTTCCTTGTGGGAGCATTTCTAAATATACAATCTTAATTTCTTGCTCTAAACTTCAGTTGCAAATTGTCAGCTATGCAATTTCTACCAAAACCCCATTAGGACAGTTAATACCATAAAGAAGGATTTAGCAACTATGCTAATGATTTATTTTCTCAAGATAATTTTTGCTCTACTATATTAAACACATAACTAGAAACTATTATCCTGGAACACTTTTACTTTTGCTCCCAATAGAATTACCTTTAAAGGATAAATTATATTTTTATGCAACGTTGTTGGTGCTCAGTAGAGACTTACGTAGCCTGGGCATCGTCTATCTTCCCCTCCAAAACTACTATTCTTCTTGCCTGGTTCCCCATCCCTGGAGGTGGTCTTCTGTGGACTATAGTCAAAGTCCCCAGACTTCCTGTTGGGGTCAGCCAGGAGGGTGCCCCAGAAGGAGATCTGAGGGGTAGAGAGGCATGAAGGCAAGGTTTTGATACTGTTGGCTTTCCTCATGGGGTGGGTGTGTGGGACAGCTTTGCCTTCTGCAGTCCTCAAATAAAGGACACGTCACTTCTCAAGATGGCCATTTCTGTATTATTATCTATTTCCAACTTCCAATAACCACTGCCTCCCCTTATCCCTTCACACCTATGGGTGTTGATGGACAGCCTCGGCCATTGCATCAGACCTGGGCCACCATACCATCCTGTGGCTTCCATCCACCCACATCCTTTGCAAACGCAGTCATATGCTACACAGCAACATTTCAGTCAAGAAGGCTCAAATATATGAGGGTGGTTTAATAAGATTATAATGGAGCTGAAAAATTCCTGCAGCCTAGTGATGTTATAGCCATTACAACATCATAGCATCATTACTGTATAATTTTTATAAATTCAGCATAGCCTAAGTGTACAATGTTTATAAAGTCCAGTGTAGTGTACAGTAATGTCCTGGATCTTCCTCAGTCTCATCTTTCCTGGAAACATCCTTATGGACACACCCAGAAATCATGTTTAAACAGATTTCTGGGCATTCCTTGGGCCAGTCCAGTTGACACCTAATTTCAACCATCACAAACCCTTAGTCACCAATGCCACCCATTATGGCTGCATCCATACAGTTTTTATAAGGAATACTATGCTTATGTACCCATCACATATTTCTCTACGACTACAGCCAACTCAGGTGAGAAATATTTATTTACATGAATTCTATAGAGGCAGCCAAAATACACACACACACATACACACAACACATGACTGCAGCCCCCTTTTATATACATTCTGAGATGTATAGATATACATACAGGTATAGATACATACACATATACAGATAGATATCGATGTAGATAATCACTAGATAGGTAGGTAGGTAGGTAGATAGATAGATAGATAGATAGATAGATAGATAGATAGATAGATGGATGGATGGATAGTTAATTTAGACGAATGGATGGAGGGATGCGCAGATGCATGGATGATAGACAGTCAGACACTGGAAGTGGTCTCTGGCAGGGAACCAGTGTGGATTACCACTTTTTGCCAGGATACATCCATTTTCATGCTGGGGGGAGATCTATTCTCCAAAGGAAGTGTTGAACTCCAACAGTGATACCAAAATTGACAGTTAAGGTAGTCACACAACATAGAAATATAGCTCCATGACCATAGCAGATCTTAAAGTGCCACATAATTAAAGAAAATTTGCACATTCATTCACTTATTTGCACATTCATTCACTTACTCATTCATAATTTTTTTTTTTTTTTAGACATGATCTCGCTTAGTCACCCATGCTGGAGCCCGGTGGCACCATCAATCACTCCAGGCTCAGGCGATCCTCCCACTTCAGCCTCCCGAGGAGCTGGGACTACAGGCATACACCACCACACCCAGCTGATTTTTGTATTTTTCACAGAAACTGGGTTTCACCATGTTGCCCAGGCTGATCTTGACCTCCTGGGCTCAAGTGATCTACCTGTCTTGGCCTCCCAAAGTGCTGGGATTACAGGTGTGAGCCACTGCACCCTGCCTCATTCATGAATTTGACCTGAACGACCACTGTTTGTCCAGGCCTTGGAGCTAGGAATGTACAGGTGAGTGTGCCTCACACCCCTTCTCATAGGGGGAGGAGTCCCATGCAGCAGTTATAGCAAAGTACAAACTGTGCAGAAATAAAAAGAAAGAGGGAGAATCCAACTGGAGTAGGGAAAGATTTTCAAGGGGTGGTGGCAGTGGAGAGGAGTCCTACAGGAAGAGAGATATATGCAGGGCAGACAGGAGGGAGACGCCACTGCAGGAAAGAAAAGCCATCCAGAGCCACACACTAAGATGGTGGGCACCCATCCCTACCCTCTACTCTGTTCAGGGAGCCCCTTTCAATGCTTTCTCATATGGCGTCTTCCTCAAAGGAGGATACTTTAAGAAGTAATTGTCATGCCCGTTAGGGGAATGGCAGAGCTTGGAGAGGAGGACTGTGAGTGTTGGGGGCTACAGCTTGTAGAATGATTGCCTTGGCTCTGATATAAGCACTGGAAATTACACCATATAAAATGTTCTCATGAGTAATAGATCTTTTAAAGTTTGGATAAGTGCTATAAAAAATAGGCCTTTCAGCAAGTTTTATATCCACTTTAAAAGAATTTTAATTGTATTTTTGAAAATAATCACTTTGGGTTCTAGGTAACATAAAATTAAATATCACTGAAATAATGCCAGTGCTCTGACAGATTTATTGACTGAGAAGGGGTTAACCAGGTCATGCTCTGGGTTTGATGTTGCCAGCAACGTGTTCTATAACCAGACATTTGCATATATATGGCTCGTGGAAGAGAAGCACATTTTGCAAGTAAGTTTTATGGTTACAGCAAAATATTCAGGTCTAAAATATATGGCTGTTATTTTTGTGTTGAGTGTTACCTGCTCTTGCTGAATTTCATTTTCATTACTGAAATGTTTATATGCTGTGTATACAACTGTAAAGTGGTCTAAAAGCTTCTCCCCCATAGGTAGGACCACTCTTATATATCACCTCTAATAGCTTGAAGATACCAATGGAATGAAACCTGTTTTCAGGCTTTTACACATTTTACAGAGAGAAACAAAACATCATTTTCCTTTTTGTTGCAAAAGGTATGATAAAAGCATGTCAGTTGTTTTGAAATTGATCCATGTCTTTTTCATTCAGCCAGGTTCATTTTTATCCATGCCTCATCTTCCTAAAATCAAAGAAGAAAGAGTATGATGTAATGTCGAGTGATTTAACTGTACAATAAAACTTTACTTATTTATCATAGTAATTAAGTACTTATTTAATTTTTTTATTTTAGTAGTTTTGGGGCACAAGTGGTTTTTAGTTAAATGGATGAATTTTACAGTGGTGAAGTCTAAAATTTAAATGGATGAATTTTACAGTGGTGAAGTCTAAAATTTAAATGGATGAATTTTACAGTGGTGAAGTCTAAAATTTAAGTGCCCCTGTCACCCCAGGTAGTGTACATTGTACCCAATATGTGGTTTTTTATCCCTCACCTCCACTCCCACCCTTCCCATTATTAGTCTCCGTAGTCCACCATATCACTCTATATGCCTTTGTGTACCCATAGCTTAGCTCCCACTTGTAAGTGAGAACATACAATATTTGGTTTTCCATTCCTGAGTTACTTCACATAGAGTAATAATCTCCAGCTCTATTCAAATTGCTGCAAATGGCATTTTGTTCTTTTGTATGGCTAAGTAATATTCCACAGAGTATCTACATTACATTTTCTTTATCCACTCATTGGTCAATGGGCACTTAGGTCGGTTTAATATCTTTGCAATTGTGAAATGTGCTGCAATAAACATACGCATGTAGGTGTCTTTTTTAATAGAATGACTTTCTTTGGGTAGATACCTAGTAGTGAGATTGCTGGATTGAATGGTGGATAGCTTTTAGTTCTTTAAGGAATCTCTATACTGTTTTCCATAGTGGTTTTACCAATTTACATTCCCATCGGCAGTGTGTAAGTGTATGTCTTCTCTTTTCACCACATCCATCCCAACATCTACTGTTTTTTGACTTTTTAATAATGGCCATTCTTGCCAGAATAAGGTGGTGTCTCATTGTGGTTTTACTTGCATTTCTCTGTTGATGGGTGATGTTGAGCATTTTTTCATGTTTGTCATCCATTTGTAGATCTTCTTTTGAGAAATATCTGTTCATGTCATTTGCCCACTTTTTTATGAGGTTATTTGTTTTTTTCTTGTTGATTTGTTTGAGTTCTTTGTAGATTCTGGATATTAGTCCTTTGTCACATGCATAATTTGCAAATGTTTTCTTCCATTCTGTGAGTTGCCTGTTTACTCTGGTGATTATTTATTTTGCTGTACAGAAGCCTTTTAGTTTAATTAAGTCCCATGTATTTAGTTTTGTTTTTGTTGCATTTGCTTTTGGGGTCTTAGTCGCGAATTCTTTGCCTAGGCCTATGTCCAGAAGGGTTTTTCCTAGGCGATCCTCTAGAATTGTTACGGTTTCAGGTCTTAGATTTAAGTCTGTTGTCCATCTCGAATTTATTTTTGTGTAAGGTAATAAATAGGGATCCAGTTTTATTCTTATCCACTTGGCTAGCCAGGCTTCCCAGCACCATTTATTAAATAGGGTATCTTTTCCCCACTTTATGTTTTTGTATGCTTTGTCAAGCGTTAGTTCGTTGTAAGTATTTGGCTCTATTCTGTTCCATTGTTCCATGTCTCTATTTTTATACCAGTATCATGTTGTTTTGGTAACTATAGCCCTGTAAATTTGAACCTGGGTAATGTGATGCCTCCAGCTTTGTTATTTTTGCTTAGTTTTGCTTTGCTTATTTGGGCTCTTTTTTGGTTCCATATGAATTTTTAGGATTGTTTCTTCTAATTCTGTGAAAATGACATTGGTATTTTGATAGGAATTGCATTGAATCTGTAGATTTGCTTTGGACAGTATGGTTTTGCAATATTGATTCTTGCAATCCATGAGCATGGGATGTGTTTCCATTTGTCTGTGTCATCTATGACTTCATTCAGCAGTGTTTTGTAGTTCTCCTTACAGAGCTCTTTCATCTCCCTTGTTAAGTATATTCCTAAGTATTTTATTTCATTTATTTTATTTTATTTTTGCAGCTGCTGTACGAGGGATGGAGTTCTTGATTTGATTCTCAGCTTGGTTGTTGGTGGTGTATAGCAGTGTTACTGATTTGTGTACATTGATATTGTAACCTGAGACTTTACTGAATTTGCTTATCAAATCTAGGAGTCTTTTGGAGGAGTCTTTAGGGTTTTCAAAGCATACGATCATATCATCAGTGAACAGCGACAGTTTGACTTCCTTTCTTCCAATTTGGATGCCCCTTATTTCTTTCTCTTACCTCATTGCTATGGATACAATTTCCAGTAGTACACTGAATAGAAGTGGTGAAAGTGGGCATCCTGGTATTATCCCAGTTCTCAGGGGGAATGCTTTCAGCTTTCTCCATTCAGTATGATGTTGGCTTGTTGGCTGTGGGTTTGTCATGGCTTTTATTATTTTGAGGTAAGTCCTTTCTTCTTCTTCCATTTTTTTTTTTTAAAGTCTCACTCTGTTGCCCATGCCAGAGTTCAGTGGCATGATCTCGGTTCACTGCAACCTCCGCCTCCCGGGTTCAAGCGATTCTCCTACCTCCGTCTCCTGAGTAGCTAGGACTACAGGTGCGCGTGACCACACCCGGCTAATTTTTGTATTTTTTTAGTAGACACGGGGTTTCACCACATTGCCTATGCTTGTCTTGAACTCCTGACCTTGTGATTCACCCACTTCAGCCTCCCAACGTGCTGGGATTACAGGTATGAGCCACTGCGCCCAGCCTGAGACAAGTCCCTTCTATATCTAGATTGTTGAGTGTTTTCTATCATAAAGGGATGCTGGATGTTATCAAATGCTTTTTCTGCATCTATTGAAATGATCGTATAGTTTTTGTTTTTAATTCTGTTTATGTGATGTATCACATTTATTAACTCATGTGTGTTAAATCATCCCTCTCTTCCCGGGATAAGACCCACTTGATCGTGGTGTATTAGCTTTCAAATGTGCTGTTGGATTCGGTTAGCTAGTGTTTTGTTGAGGATTTTTGCCTTTATGTTGGGATATCGATCTGCAGCTTTTTTGTTGTTGTTATGTGCTTTCCTGGTTTTGATATTAGGGTGATACCAGCTTCACAGAATGATGCAGGGAGGATTCCCTCCTTCTCAATCTTTTGGAATAGTTTTAATAGGATTGGTACCAGTTCATCTTTGAATGTCTGGTAGAATTCAGCTGTGAATCCATCTCGCCCTGGGCTTTTTCGTTGTTGTTGGCAAATTTTAAATTACTGATTCAATCTCACTCTTTGTTATTGGTCTGTTCAGGATTTCTATTTCTTCCTGATTTAATCTAGGAGGGTTTTATGTTTCCAGGAGTTTATCTGTTTCCTCCAGAATTTCTAGTTTGTGTGCATAGATGTGTTCATAGTAGTCTCAAGTGACCTTTTGTATTTCTGTGGTGTCAGTTGTAATGTCTCCAGTTTTATTTCTAATTGAGTTTATTCGAATTTTCTCTCTCTTTTCTTAGTTAATCTAACTAATGGCTTATCAATGTTGTTTATCTTTTCAAAGAATTAGTTTTTGTTTCATTGATCTTTTGCATTTTTTTGTTTCAATTTCATTTAGTTCTGCTCTTATCTTTATTATTTCTTTTCTTCTACTAGCTTTGGGCTTACTTCTTGTTTCTCTAGTTTCTTGAGATGTGACCTTAGCTTGTTAGTTTGTGATCTTTCAGACCTTTGGATGTAGATATTTAGTGCTATAAGCTTTTCTCTTAGCACCGCTTTTGCTGTATCCCAGAAGTTTTGATAAGTTGTGTTACTATTATTGTTCATTTCAAATAATTTTTTAATTTACATCTTGATTTTATTGTTAACCCAAAAATCATTCAGGGGCAGATTGTTTTATTTTCATGTATTTGTGTAGTTTTGAGTGTTTTATTTGTAGTTGATTTATAGTTTTATTCCACTGTGATCTGAAAATATGCTTAATATGATTTCAATTTTGTTTTAATTTATTGAGAGTTGTTTTGCGACCTATCATAGAGTCAGTCTTGGAGAATGTTCCATGTGCTGATGAGAAGAATGTGTATTCTGCAGTTCTTAGGCAGAATGTTCTGTAAATATCAACTATGTCCACAATAAGTACTTATAATTGGACCACAACCAAACTGAAAATACTTTCTGTTATATATGCTGTCAAGAATGAAAGCCGGTTTAAACTGAATTACAAGGATAAGGTTTCTATGGGTTAACCGTATACCATATTGAGTGCAAGTAATTGCTTTTCTAGTTACAATTGTTTCACTATTTATCTATATATACTCAGCGATACCTATTAAGAATTTTTTTCCAGTTCCCTTAACTTATTCTACACATTTTTAAAAAACCTCTATTTTTAAGTAGATTTTTTTTATTGTGGTAGATATAAAGCATAAAATTTACCTTTTTAATTATCGTAAAGTTTTCAAGTCAGAGAACTGTGTACATTCGCCATGTTCTGCAGCACCACCATCTACTTCCAGAATGTTTTTTTATTACCCAAAATGAAAATTCTGTATCCATTATCCAGTCACTCCCATTTTCCCCATCTCTAGTCGCTGGAGACCACAAATTTGTTCTCTGTATCTGTGAATTTGCCTGTTCTGGACATTTCATATAAAAGAAATCATACGGCATGTAGTTTTTTGTGTCTAACTGCCTTGATTTTGCATAGCAATTCTACTTCTAGGTATATACCCAAGAGAATTGAAAACAGATGTCCAAACAAAAACTTGTACAGCAATGTTCATAGCAGTGCTATTTACAGTAATCAAAAAAGTGGAAATCACCGGGATGTCTATGTCAGTGGGTGAGTAAATAAACACAAGGCAGTATATTTAAAAATAAAACGAACATTGGTCAGCCATAGGAGTAAAGTACTCATAGAGGCCACAACAAGTCTAAACCCCAAATGCATTATTCTAAGTAGGTTTTTATAGGCAAATTTTTCATAGAACAATTAGGCTGGTCCCTTTGCTGACTCAGGGTTGCTGACTGTAGTTTGACCGATGCACCCAGGAAGGCAGGCCTTGTTTGCAGAAAGCAATGACACTGGCTGGGGATGAAGAGGTCATGGACACAGGGACATTCCCAGAGCCTCATGGTTATTGACTATGGACGTGTTGGGAGTGACTGGGGTGGGATAAGGCAAAGGGGAAGAAAACACGGCCTTTGTGCTGGGCTCCTGGCCTTGCTGGGGGGACTGACGTGGTGCGCAGTGACTTTGGCTAATCTGCACACATGAGGCATCGGGAACACAGTTCACAGTGGCCATCACCGATGCTCATGAATACTGCATCCCAGCACTATGCAAGTAGCATGAGGAGGATGGGTGGTGGGGGAATTCTGTCTGGGAGAGAGTGAGCAAGAAGCATTCAGTTGAGGAAACAAAGGCTTCAAGGAGCAGTCATGAGAAGGGGGCCAGGTGGGATAGTGAGGTTCCAGACAGAAAGTCTAGAGCAAGGCTCCGATGCAGAAGGCAGGCCTCGTCGATGTCAGCAGGGGACAGTATGGCCGCCATGGGGGTGGGCCCAGGGTATTACTGGGCAGCAGAGGAGAAGGTGTCAAAATCCAGACCCCTGCAGGCCACCTGGCACTTTACCTTCCACTCTCAGCCCTGCTGGTCTCTGACTTGGTCCAGAGCAGGCCCCTTGCCCGTGCCTCAGCTGGCCCTGGGCTGCCCTGCCTGGGATTCTTTACATAATACAGCAGCGTCCTCCCCTGAGGTTTAGGGTCTCACCCCTGAAGGGGCACCCAAGAGCTTGTGGTCAGGGCCTGTTCTGAGAAGGCATTTTAAACACCACTGCCCTGGGGGATTGTCTCTCATTCCTTCTCACTGGTTTCTGCTTCCAAATGAATACCACACTCCAGATTAGAGGACTTCCTGCAATATGGCCTCAAGTATCTGTGGAAGAAGTAAAGGTTTGCTGACAGATGAGGATTAAAAACAGCTCACTTGTAGGAAAAATATGTATTAAAAAAGGCTTTATTTTTGGCAACGCATTGTACCAGAAAAAAAAAAAAAATGACTAATGAAGTAGTTTCAGACACACACACTTACACACACAGAGAGAGATACTCAAACACATACGGACATTTATACACACACCCTTACACAGACATACGCAACGACAAACGAAGATATACGAATGCATACACAAGGCACACACACATACTGACTAATACACACACACACACACACACACACACACACAGCTTTCAGCCAACGTCAGCACCCTCAACCTATACTCATCACAAACCTGACATTGTGGTTACCTGCTAAACAGTTGTCACTGTGTAAGATAATCTTGAATCAGACAAATATTTGTGGTATATAGCACTATAGCACTAAATACAAGCTTGAGATTAAGAAATAAAAATATAAGAAAAACATCAAATGACTTATTTTCTAAAGAGGGCCAAGGAAATAAAGATGTCATGATTGGAGAAAGAAAGAAAAGGAATTCATCGATCTCTCATTATCTCACATTTCTCAAGCCAAGCAGGGCAGGGGCTCCTAACCAAGTCCTTCAGAGCCTGGCTGCAAGGACAGTCAACGGTCACATCAGTCGCGGGTGGTGCAAAGTACAGGATCTGCCTGGATCTGTCACTTGATGCTTCATTGAGAAAAGACACAGAAAAGTCAGCCAGGAGAGAGCTCAATGGTTCAAAATTCTCGCCATGATTCCTTTTGGCTGAGGGGTGCTGAACATTTGATGTTGATTGGCTGCATGAGCATGATGTGTGGCCTGAGCCCTGGGCTGCCGGACATGGAGGCATTTGCAAATCTGCCGGTGATTCTGTCCCTCTCTGACTTCTTCACAGTTAACACAAACGTGTGATTCAGACCGCAAACCTCCGCATGGCTCATTCCACTCCCTGGCCTTTCAACCTGGCTGGGTTTCAGGACAGGCTTCTGGGGATACACAGACATTCTCACCATAGCAAGGTCTGATTCAACTCCAACTCCTCTCTTCTATTATTCCAAGTTGCAGACCTCACAAGGTTATACTTTTATTTAAAGTACTTTAAGAGCATCTATATTTGAGTAATTAAATAACTCTTCATCCTAAGGGAGGCTTTTGGCACAGTGAAAGGCAGTGCTATTAACACTGGCTCCAAAACAAAGGTGTGCAGCAGAACAGTCCCCTGGAACAGGAGCGAGGCCACCATCACCTTTATTTACATAACCAAGTTTAACTATTTCCTCCACTGTCAGATATTTTCCTGCATCTGACATTGTTGCTCCCTTTTGTTTGTCTTTTTCTTTTTCTCCTTTTTGAGATGAGTCTTACTCTGTTGGTCAGGCAGCAGTGCAGTGGCACCATCTCGGCTCACTGCAACCTCCGCCTCTTGGGTTCAAGTGATTCTCCTGCCCCAGTCAAGTAGCTGGGATAACAGGAGGCTGCCACCACACCCGGTTAATTTTTGTATTTTTAGTAGAGATGGGGTTTCACCATGTTGGCCAGGCTGGTCTCGAACTCCTGACCTCAAGTGATCCACATGCCCCGGCCTCCCAGTTGCTCCCTTTTCTGGTCTCACTCCTCCCTGTCCTCCCTTATTCCCTAGGTACAGTTGCATGGCAATCATCATTTTCCCACAAGCCTTGCCTGTTCTGGTGTGTCTCTATGCCTTGAACGTGCAATTCTTCTGCTGACAGACCTCTTCTCCTCCCGTTAATCTAACAAACTGGTCATCCTGCGTCACCCACTCTGCTGTGGTAGCTGTCCCTTACTAAGCTTCAGCCCCCTCGCTGCATGCTCCCCAAGTGCTTCACCTTACCTGTGACAGCATGATTCCCATCACATTGCAATTACTGGACCGCATGCCTCATTTGTCTTTTGCTTTTAATCCTCAGCTCCGTCCTTGCTTACACACTGTTTTATTTGTTCTTGTGCACAGTTCCTGCCACCCAAGAATGGATACTTAATCATATTTGTTGAAACAAAAAACAAATGAATTTATGAGTGAATAAATTAGATGGCAAATGAATGAATAGAATGTACAAGGTGAAGAGCAAACAGGTAAGACCACTGGGAGTCATAAACCATGGAAAACCAGTCTTTACACAGCATCACAAACCATGGAAAACCAGTCCTTACACGGTGTAACACTGAGCCTGAGGGTACCAGGCTTCTTGGCAAATACGCCAGCGTTCACTAGTGACCCAGACAGCTATGCAGGCACACATAGTGTTCTTGGGTGAGTATCCTTTCATACAGCAGTAAAGACAACAATGGAACTGTTTGGGACAGAGGTCTCTGGGTGTTCATGGAAAAGGTGCATTGAACAGTCAAGAGTTGCCTTCTGACTCTTTGACACGACGGCTTTGACCTGGCTTCTCCTGAACACTGAGAAGGTGTTTTTGCTAGCATGGATTTGAAGGGAGCTATCTGCTTCATTAGATGAATACATCACATGGGAGGAAGGAGATTTTTCCTTTCTTTATAATTTTATGAAGGATCTTTATAATGTATAAATATTTATAATTTTTGAGTGTTTTACAATGAACATATGTACTTTCATTATAAGGAAAAACAATAGCAAAGTGAATCAGTGCAAAGGTTTTCTTTCTCTGGAAGAATTGACAGAGGAACATCTTTGTAAGCACATTGAGAATGTGTTATGAGAACATGTTTCTTTCTCCACATGGGCCCTGTGAGGCCAAGTAGAAAAATCCAGCAATAGAAAAATCCAGCAATAAAAAGCAGATGTAAGCATGCCTTTAAGATGCAGTTGTCTTGCTTCCTTGTTTTCACCAGCAGCCAGCACCAAAAAGAAGTCTGTTGGCTTATTCTCAGAGGACGTCTACTTTAAAACAAGGCTGGAGTCAAGAAGTAATCCTGTTGACATAAATAATCTAATCTCCCAAGTCTCTTTTCTTTCTCAGTCCTGCTGGCAGTAATCCCTCTTCTCTCCTTGGGAGAAGGCTGGAAAAAGACTTTTCCACAGAGCCTGGATTTTCTCTCATGGGGAATCCCAGCATCTCAATGAGACCGAAGGCTATTTCTCCCTTCAGGTCTGTTGAATACATAGATTGATTGATTGATAGAGAGAAGGCGAAGTGGTCGAATCCTCTTGTAAACAAGTTATTGGCAGATCTCCAGGCAAACACATGAACGATATTTGAGTTCTTAGGGAGACCATATCAATGAAATGCTTTGAGCAGGAGGTACGTGCTTGTCTAAGATTCCTTATGAAAAGTCAACTTAGAAACTAGGGATTCATGGCTCATGGCTCCCTGGAAAATGTCATGGAAGTTATGTAACTATCTAAGTATAAAATGGATATGTTTCATGACCAAATGCCTCTCGTTTTGTGCAAGAAATGTAGCTCCATGTTTTATTGCACTATTTCATATGTTAATTTGGGCCACATGGAGTCCTGAGGTGACAGGGAAGGAATCAGGGGGTCCAAACTGGGGCCCCCACTGCTGGGCTGTGCCTTGTGATTGCTTGTACCCTCATAATTATTTGTAAAACTTGATATAGAGCGACACTGCAGATGCGTGGCAGTCACTCAACAAGATAACCCTTTGTGAGACCTTAAGTCATCAAAGAGTAACTTGGCATGGTGCTTGTATTAAATTCTCACAAAATAAACATTATAAAAGAGGTTGATCCTCCAAATCAAAACATAACCAAATATTACCTTTATAAAATTAAAGAGACATTTCAAATATTATGTTCTGGGCATTTCCAATAACAGATGTAGTAAAGGTAAGTGTCTCCATTGAGCATTTCATTCCACTTTCTACATAAATGTCCGTTTAACCAGGTCTATTTATAGCGGTGCCTAAAGGGCTGAGAAAATACTGATTTCTTCATGCAACATACACGAATTGAGATAAATGAGATGCATTTATAAGATACATTTAATTTCATCTAATCAGTTGTTATAAGGTTAGTTTTAACCTTTTCATTGAAATACTATCTTCTTAATAAAAGTTTCTTTTTCTTCATTCAAAATAATTAACACTTAAATTAAGCTAATAAAAAATGACACCCTGGCATTCGGATCTGAGAGAGGTGGTAATAAGGATGCAGTTGGCCAGTGTCTCCTGTGTGCTGGGAGTAGGAGCACAGAAGAGGTAGAAAATGTTCCTCTGCTCCTTCCTTGGCCCCATGTTCCCAAAAGCTAGACAGCTTTGCAGCTCTAGAGGTGATGCACCAGGATGTTCTTCCAGGTGTGAGACACCAAAGCAGGCCAAGGAATGCTGGAAGGAGGGGAATCTCAGAAGGTGGCACATCCGAGTCACAGGTAGCCAGTCACGGCAGCGGCTGGGGCCGGGCCCGTGGGGCTGTGGGACCTCAAGGCAGCTCTGGGCCAAGCAAGCTGTGGTGTCCTGGGGAAGTCGGCCCTTTCTCCACCGTGCCCTGAGACTCCCAGCCAGGTCGTGGCGTGGCCTATGGCAGGATCTGCCAGGCATCTTTGGACACTGTCGGCCCTGGGGGTGGGTCTCAGCCCTTCAGTGCGGGCGCTTGCTCTGGACAGTTTTCCCGAGGGCTTGCTGCATCCACATGCTGCTACAGCTGTGGTTTCCTGTGGGGCTTATGTAGGGTGGATTGCAACTCAGCACCGGATTACAGTCTACAGCCTGAAAGGAGCCTAGGAGAGTTAGGATAAGGTCTTGCAAAGATGTCTTCCTCTTCTTGTTTTTATCCCATTTTCAGATTTTAAAACCTCTGGAAGGCTGGATGCAGTGGCTCATGCCTGCAATCCTACTGCTTTGGGAGGTCAAGGTGGGAAGATTGCTTGAGGCCAGGAGTTCCACACCAGCCTGGACAACATAGTGAGATCCTGTCTCTACCAAAAAATTAAAAAAAAAAAAAAAAAAAAAAATAACCGGGTGTGGTGGTGTTCACCTGTAGTCCCAGCTACTTGGGAGGCTGAGGCAGGAGGGTCACTTGGGCCCAGGAGTTCAAAGTTGTGCTGAGTCATGATCTGTACTCCAGCCTGGACAACAGAATAAGACCCTATCTCAAAAACACACACACAAAAGGAAAATAAAAACAAAAATAAAACTACACAAGCAAGATAATGACAGCATACGCAGAGCAACCTGAAAACTATTGTAACAACGCACAGGAAATGGGCAGCTTGGTGTGGGCTGGGTGTCAATCACGACTCTCGTCTTTTCATCACCAACAAGAATAGATTCGCAAAAGTCCCATCCCACTGTGTTAGCTGACAGCCCAGAGCACACAGCTGGGTAATTTGTGATGGTCTTCAAGCCATCAGCTTGAATTAGCCAAGTTCTTTCATAAGTCTTATATTAATTTGAGATTTTTAGAAGACTAAACAGGATCTGAGTTTGTTGACAAGTAAGAAATGCAGCAAAATCCTGAAAGCATAACATGTGGGGTCCTGCTTTGTTTCAATGAATGTTTCTCCTCTTGCTTTTCTCTCCTATACATTTAATGTGACAATTTCTAATCCCATAAAAGTATTCCAAGATAACATCAGTCTAGCTACATACTAATTTCCTATTCCAGTGGCTGTCAGCCTACACAGAGCAAATACTGAAGGTAGAACTAGTTTCAGTCTATAACTGTCCTGGGCTGTATTATAAGCCATTATGTCCGTGTTCAGTCTCTCATGACCACTAGGCTGGCACAGAGTAGGACCTCAGGTATTTCTGTTGAATAGATGAATGAATGAATGCAACCGAAGGTCCCTGTGGCTTCGGAAGACACAGATAATATTCTCAAGGCCTCTATCTTGCCAGCAATTCTTAGCCTTCACTATTGGTTTTTGTGGATACTCAAATATATGATCATGCCTATGTACCAGGTAAAGCTTTGCACAATGACAGTGCTCCCTTGACTACATGAACCTAAAACTTCACTGAAAAGCTACTTTATGATCACGTTACAAGTAGCCTGAGCTAAAAAGTTTCGCTCAAAGGGAAAAATGTCCCAAAATGAAAGTAATTCTCATGTACTAATCAACTCTGAACAGTGGGTAGACTATCTCATGAATTTTTTTAATTACCATGTTCTGCTTATATTCCACCCCAAAATAACTTCTCTTTAGCTGAAAAAGAAGTCACTGGAGGCTGGCATGAGAATTTAAATGCTTAGATTAAAATTTAAAGGCAGTTTCAAGCATCCATTATTGAAAAGGTTCTGCTTCAGGGTGGTTGTCCGAAGTCTGTTAACAGAGATTTTGAGGCCATTGGTTTTTACATTTTTACATTTGCTGCAATATACTAACCTATTCTTCCTTCGAAGTAGTTGAGTCCATTTGGAGCTACGTATATTGTCCCTGCAGTGGTTCCTTGGTGATAATCTCTCTCAACCCTCTTGTTTCACTGAGACCTTCTTGCAACCCTCAGCTGCAGGTCACAACATGAACCCCACACTTTTTCTCTGCTGCACATTGTCTTAGCTAGTTTTAGGCTATAACTGTCCTGGGCTGTATTGTAAGCTATTAAGAGAGTTTAATTAAGTGGTTTTTGCTTCTCACATCAACTTCATTACAACACCGTATGATTTTTGTTCATTTTGGTAATGAATCTGCATTGATAATAAAGAGGTCTAGAAATGCATTGACGGAGAGATTAGTATATCCAATTTGCTGTAAACGTCTTAAATAATTTACACGCAATTACTTTACATGCATGATTTCTAATCTCCTCTGATTAGAGGCTTGAATAAGCTTGTGTGTTGCTGTTCTACTCTTTAACAAGGAGGCCATGGTAGTGCTTGCCTCCACCTCTGCAGGGAATGCGTCATAAAACCACACACCGCAGAGACAGAAATAGGTGAATTTCCATCTGCAGCACTATGACAGAGTAAGCCTGTCTGACCTTCGAGATAGAGGTGTGGCCACCCGAGGAAACTGAAGGCATGACAGCGATGGGTGCCTCCCTTGGCCTCTCTCTCACCTCTTCCCAATTGCATCCATAGGAGATCCAGCAAAAATGGAGTCAGGTTCAAACAGCTCAGAAATAATTATTCAGACAAATTACACAAGAGCATACCCGACCTGTTAAACCACTACCATATTATGTGCTGCTGCTGAATGTTTCAGATTACAGGTTATGCTAAAAACAAAACTAAATATACAAACTTTTTACTTTCCTATGTTGCAACTATGTTCTCATCATTTAAAAAAATGCCATGTAGCTTTATTTCTTTAACAAACAATGGTAGGATTCCTTGTTAAGGGTGATGTAACTGCTTCCTGATTCTTATTAAAGAAGAGCATTGCTGCTTAGAGCAGTAACTATTAATATTTTATACCCTGTGCTGCAGCCAGAGAGAATGGCACATGGTCAGGAATTCTGGCTAACAATATTAGCAAACCACTGGCTAATAATATTAGCAAATCTTGATTAAACAAACTAGTGGGTGGTGGCGCTTTATATACATGATTCCATTATCTTTTGTAACACACATATAAGATCATCATCAGTAAGTCCTTTCACACACAAAAATTGGGCTCAAAGAATTTCATTTGTCCATTGACGTCTCATGGGACAAACACTGCTCTGACCAATTCTAACCCCAGTTGGTCCAGAGCCCAGAATTTGAGGTTTTGGCCAAGCCTTATATTCTCTCACCATTGAGCCTGAGACATGAGTCTTTCTATGGCATTGCTCTTCTTCTGATCTTGGCAAGAGTTGCTAATAACACGTGGGCCTGAGGTTTGGTAGTGCTAGAAATGGAAAAACATTACTGGACACCTGTTGTGAGCTAGGGGCTTTAATGCCAGAGTTAAAGAATAAGCTTCAAAACACAAACAACTAGAAGACAATAATGATGCATGTTGTAAAAGAAGTATAAAGCACTCTGGGGGTTCCTAGAAGGGAGAAGATTGGGGTAGAGATGAAAAGAAGTGCCGCTACGTGGAGTGAGCTAACGGGGACAGATGGGGGAGGGCATTAATCATAAAGGGAAAATCAAGCACAAAATATGTTCAGAGAGAAAATAACTTGGCTTGCAAAGAGGAACAAAGAAGTCCAGAGCATAGGAATCCCTCATTATAAAATTAATTTAAAAATACAGATATTAGAAAGAAAGATTGAAAACTGCTAAGATTATAGATTTCATTATCATCTAATTCTGGTGAATAAACAGCAATTTTTAACATGATTACCGTAGACTCATGAACATATCTTCAGAGATCAATATTACCATAGTTGTGAGTAAAATTGCTTTCATTAAGGAAAGAGTAACTTTTAGGAAGGGGTCAAAGTATTACTTATTTATGAGACAATGCACTAAAGAGTGACACTGTGATTTTTACTTTATCTCAAGATACAAAGTATTATTGTCTCTTAATGCAGAATGTGTTGTGGGTGCTGGTGGACAATGATGGCAGGACAAGGTGTTGCTCATGCTCCATGGTTTCAACTGTGGTCAGTCATGCACCTCTGTATCAGCCAGCTATTGCTGTATTGAACAACCACCCCCAACTCCAATGTTAGAAACAGTGCTCTGTCTTTGCTCATATATCTGTGGGTCTTCTAAGGTTCTGCTGTCTAAACTGGACTCATCAACAATGGCTGTACCTCACACAGCAGATCTGTGGTCCAGGTCTACCCCATCCACCTGACCTCGAAGTCAAGGCTGTGGGACCAGCAGCTACTCTTAGGAAGTTCTTCTCTAGTCAATGGCAAAGATTTGAGATAGTGAAAGGATGCAATCAGCTAAAGTAGGGCAGTGGCCAAGTCCAAAGAGAAGGGCAGGGAAATGCACTCTTTTCATGATGAGGCCATAGAAGATGTGGATGCATAGAGGGGTGAAGAATTTGGAACTGTATTGCAGTCTACTACAGCCTTGAAGGTAAGGATTTGAGCATCTGTTTTGTTATTTTTATGGCATATGGTTAGTTTTATGGTTTGTTTTAGTTAGTGTTGTAACTGACTTAAGTGTCACAAGAAATGTTTATTAGTATATAAATATTCTCTTATTGTATGATTTTAAAAGCTTACACTGCACACCATTAAGACTAAGAATTAATGTCTTTCTTGAAGCTTTATAAACTCTAAATTGTAGCTTCTCTGTCAGAATTACTTTATTGTATCAATTAGTTAATCTATTAGGACAGACATGAAGAAGCATCTAATTTGCTGCTACTGTATTTTCCTTGCATAAAACTTTAAGTTTAAGGGTATCTACTTTTTCTGAGGTTATAAAATTGTCAATGTTCCCACACTGCCAGGAAGTGATTTTTTTTTTGCAATCATAAGACTGGGATCCCACAAGACATGAGACACGAGCCACTGTTTCTGGGCAGTCTTTGCTGATAGAATTTTTACATCTGAAGAAGAGTCCCACTTTTGTAATTGTAGGCTTGTAACAGCTAATTAAATGTGATTTCTGGCATGATTAAAATTACATTCTTATAGATAGAAGAAAAATTATTGCTGACATTATGGAAATAGCATCATAAAAACAACCATAAAAAGTAAAGGAATGTAGTCCTTAACCGTTGTCCCTACTTTTTAAAAAGGTTTTCAGACAGAGCTGTATATACACTTATTTTCTATTGGAATCATTATACTTAAGTTTGCATATGATCTGTGAGCTTACAACCTTTATTAACTACTTTCATAAGATTTTTTCCTCAATTCTGAGCGGTGAGTGGGAACAAGATACTGTTTAAAGAATGGTTCATTTTAGTTCGTACAATGATTGTCTTTTAAATTGAGTGTTAGAGATAGATTAAGAAAGAAGAGGGTTTCTCATGTGCTCATTAAAAATGGAACTTTAATCAAAATTAAATCCATTCTTTTTGTCCACTTATCTGTAATATTTAAGTAATGTTGGGTTAACCAGATAACTTTCACAATGTCAGATTTCTCAGTGAACTCTGCATCCTTGAGTCGGGTCACTGTGGTAGTAATGGTCAGGAGAACCTTGTTGAGGCATTTATGGCTGTTCTTTTGCTGTGTCTTCAGAACACCGCATGGCCTCTGGTTCACAGAGAGCTCAGGCCTTTAGGAAAATGTAAGGGCAACAATCAGCACCAGTTGACAAGGCTCATTGAGGTTGGACAGCTCTGCTAAACTGATTATAACAAACAATATCAAAATGGGGGAGACTGGGGTCCTCTTCTGAAGTGCATATGTAATCAGCTAGTAAGGATTCAATCTAAGGCAAACCTAAGATGATTAATCTATTGAGGTTTGTGAGGGCATTGACTCAGCTCCGGAATATTTTAATTTATTCCATCAATGTGCAGTCTTGCGGCCAACAAGAGACAAGTGCATGTAGGTATCCAAACTGCAAAACTCACAATGGCTGAAATATCTTCATATTAATTTAGGTGTCAACTTGTTTGGATTAAGGAGAACCTAAAGAAGTGGTAAAGCCTTACTTCTGGTGTGTCTGTGAAAGAGTTTGCAGAGGAGATGGGCCTGTGATTCTGGGAACTAAATGGGGAAGCTCCATCCTCCTTGCTGGCAGACACCATTCAATCAGCTGGAGGCCTGGATCCAACAAAGAAGCAGAGAAAAGGCAACTTCCCCTCTTTCTCTCCTGGAGCTGAAACATTCTTCTTCTCCTGTTTTTGGACATCAGAGCTCCAGGCTCTCCAGCCTTTGGACTCCAGGACTTGGGCCAGTACCCCCATGTCCCCACCATATTCTCAGGCCTTTGGCCTTGAACTGAGAATTATACCGTTGGCTTCCCTAGTTCTGAGGCTTTCTGAGACTTGCACTGAGCCACACCACTTGCATCCCTAGGTCTCCAGCTTTCAGACAGCCTGTTGGAAGACTTCTCAGCCTCCGTAATTGTGTGAGCCAACTCCCTTAGTAAGCCCCACTCATCTATCTATCTATCTATCTATCTATCTATCTATCTATCTATCTATCATCTATCATTTATCTATCAATCATCTGTCTGTCTATCATCTATCGATCATCGATCATCTATCTATCACCTATCTATCTATTACCTATTTTCTGTCTATCTATCTATCTATCAATCATCTATCATCTAACATCTATCTATCATCTATCTATCAATCATCTGTCTATCATCTATCGATCATCTATCATCTATCACCTATCTATTACCTATTTTCTGTCTATCTATCTATCTACCTATCTATTGTGAGATACAGTGTGTTTGTGTGTGTATATATATACACACACACATATATATACACATACATATCCTATTGGTTCTGTCTCTCTGGAGAACCCTGACTGATACAATGATGTTTTTATTCATTCCTAGTTGTCCTAGAGAGTAGATTTCACTTTTTGATTTTCCTGTTCTTGAATTGTTGGTTCAATAGACAGTAGAGCTCCAACAATTGAGTGTAGCTAACTTAAACTTTGGAAAATGGCAAGCCAACCCAATTATTCCTGGCATTTCTCTTCTTATGAATGAAAGCAGTGCACCTGGTATGGGACGCAGTTACCATTAGGAAAGCTCATAAGATAGTTTAAGTAAAAAATATATCATAAAAGCTTTATCATTCCAAATTGGAATATAAATTTGAAACGAAAGACAATAAATAAGCTGAAATCATAAATATTTAAACACAAGAAATTATTATAGTCTGAGTCCAAAGTGAAAGCACAAACGCAGGGTAACAGCAGGCAACAATTACACAATTATCTAGAAATGTTAGTGTTTTTCAAATAACTTTTGTTCAAACGTAGTTCATGAGAAAAACAAAAAGCAAAACAGCTAACAGAATAATGTAGTGATTGTAAGAAACTCTGCTCTACAGGTGCAGAATAACTTTTTACCATTTCCTGTCAAGAGCAGAATGTATATTCATAGGCCAAAAGATCAATTTGGAAAACCCATATCTGAGCCTTTCTATTTTATACCTTTCATGTAATAATTGGCAGACAAGTTTCTACAAATCTTTTTCTCATTTCTAAGTTCTACTCATTAACATTCAGCAAGCTTGGTCAAGATTTTAACACTTTTTACTGCTCCTTTCAAGTTGTTCATTTTGGGGATAATATAAACCAAAACTCACATCCTTTCTGATTTTCCACACTCATTTTCACTCTCAAATGTTTTTTCTTTTGTTCTTATTCTGGCACAAGCAGACATGTATATTTTAAGACAAAATTATGTTGATTTCCTCTTGCTAGACAAACACATAAACACACAGGGTTCTCTATAAATATCCCCTACAATCTCATTGTATTATCTGTAGCTTTCTCCATAGTTTACAGGAATAAATTCTCTTTAAAAGATAATCATTGTACAATTCAATTTATTTTAACAAAATGTTCACATATGATTTGAAATATCTTGTGGACAGAAAGACAGCATGATTGGCCTATAAAAATACAGTCTAAGAGGCTGAGCATGGTGACTTATGCCTATAATCCCAGCACTTTCGGAGGCCAAGATGGGTGGATCACCTGTGGTCAGGAGTTCGAGACCAGCCTAGTCAACATGGGGAAACCCCATCTCTACTAAAAATACAAAAATTGGCTGGGTGTGGTGGCAAATGCCTGAAGTCCCAGCTACTTGGAAGGCTGAGGCAGGAGAATCACTTGAACCTGGGAGGTGGAGATTGCAGTGAGCTGAGATGGCGCCACTGCACTCCAGCCTGGAGTAACAGAGCAAAACTCCATCTCAAAAAACAAAAAAAAGGAGAGGCTGAGGCAGGAGAATGGCGTAAACCCGGGAGGTGGAGCTTGCAGTGAGCTGAGATCCGGCCACTGCACTCCAGCCTGGGCGACAGAGCGAGACTCCGTCTCAAAAAAAAAAAAAAAAAAAAAGGAAAAGAAAAAGTCTAAGGAATTTGAAAGTATACATTATTGGGATTTCAATAAGGAAAAACTAGGCTTGTATAAACTAGAATACTTTGGTGACATTATGTTATACGCTGATAAAATAGAAGGAAAGCTATTAAACAATATTTAAGCTGAAAAATTTAAACCAGTCTATTCAAGGATTCGTCTTGATTAAAAACGATCCCTGAATATTTTCTACCTTTATACATTTAAAAGTTCTTCAAATTTTACTTGCTTGTACTCAAGTTTTCTCATAGTTATTTTTCCATGTTGCCAATGTCTCTTTTTAAAATTATTTTGCAACTTATTCTGAAAGATCATTACCTTAACTCATGGTTAAACATTGTCTTTATTTTCTGATTTCAACAAATAATCTAAATATTTTTAAAGCTGGCAATTTTGAGGCATTAGAAGTTCAACATTTTGCCTTTACCCTCTGCAAATGCTTGAAATTACTTAAATGTGTATAAATGCTTAAAATTTTATCTAAAACAATCAAAATAGGAGTGCTGTTGAATTTAAGGAAGCATATAACTTACCTGTTTTTCCTGAAACTAGGAAAATACATCAATGTGTTTTCTGGGAAATGTACTTCACACAAATATAGTCAGAGAATTCAGTCAAATGTTGGGCCAGCCAGGAAACTTAGGAGGTATTTATAGATACGTGTATCATTCATTATGTGCCATGTTTTTAAATACTTGTCTAGCTAGACTGTAGTTTAAGTTACAGGTGCAAGTTTATTCATAGCGTGTTGTCAGCACTTGTGGCTCTTCCTCACAGACTGAATTGCTCATTTGTGTGTTTCCACAGGGTTTCCCTGTCTTCTTTTTAGGGAGGAGACAGATGGTCACTCATTCAGAACCCTTTGAACGTCTCAGGAAATTGCAAAGCTCCAGACGAACCAGAAGCCATCTCTCCTTCCATCACACATGTGTTCCCAGTCTGAAGGTTATTAAACAGACTAAGGAAAACCCTCCTAGGTGCCTACTCTTTGCTCTCTGAGCCACTGTCCTTCTATTTGTACATTCTCTTTCCTTTAGGGGTAGATAGATATGTTTGAAGTAAATATCCTTAGAGTGTGCACAAACGAGAGATTTTTTTTTGTTTTGATGGGAGTCTCACTATGTTGCCCAGGCTGGATTCAAACTTCTGGGCTCAAGTGATCCTCCCACTTCAGGCTCCTGAGTAGCTAACTAAAATAATTCTTATGACCAATTTAGTTAAAATGGTGCATGGCGGGGAGTGGAGGTGGGTGTGTGGAGTCAGGGAGAATGAGAGTGGGAGAGAGATGGGCTAGCTGGCCAAAGATGCAGAGGGGATTACAGCTGTAAACACATCATTGTCATAAAGGAGGGGGCTGTAACAAAATGCCATGATGTAGGTAGCTTATAAACAACAGAACATATTGCTCATAGCTCTGGAAGCTGGGAAGGCAGATTTGGTGTCTGGTAAGGACCTGTTTCCTGGATCACACATGGTGCCTTCTTGCTGTGTTCTCACATGGTGAAGGGAACAAGCTGACTCTCTGGGGTCCCTCTTATAAGAGCTCTGATACCATACGTGAGGGCTCCACCCCCATGACCTAATTGCCTTCCAAAGGCCCCATCTCCTAAGATCATCACCTTGTGAATGAGGATTTCAACCGATGAATTTTAGGAGGACATAAACATTCATATATAGCCGAAGGAGAAAGGGTTTTTGTTTTTTTTTTTCCTTTTTTTTCCCACTTATACAATCAAAAAGAGAATTAGAAGTCTCAACTGAATCGTTCTAGCCATAGGTTAAAAGGAAACACAGACCACAAATTAGAGTTCATATAGCTACTCACCTTCCTAGTGGAATAGTTTTTTGGAGGGAAGACTTGAAATTACAGTGGCATGCTAAAAAGACTGTTAAAGTGAACTAAATACGGCCTGAGAAGGACTCTTTACTTCTATATTTGAGTCCCTGTGGAGGAACTACAACCTAACTTAATAAGCAGACAATATTGCAACCTAACTTAGGAGTATCCACCGGTAACAACAGTTGAGTCTTGGCCAATCCCAGCAGCCGTACTTCAACCAATCGTCACTGCTGAGTGTTCAAAACTGTGTTCAAATAAGGCCAATGCTAACCTGTAACCATTCCAGCTGTTTCTGTACCTCACTTCGGATTTCTGTACCTCATTTTGCTGCTTTTGTCTATAAATCTTCTTCCACCACGTGGCTGCGCTGGAGTCTCTCTGAATATGCTGTGATTTTGGGGGCTGCCCGATTGGCAAATTGTTCACTGCTCAATTAAACTCCTTTAAATTTAATCTGGCTGAAGTTTTTCTTTTAACAAGATAAATAGTGTAGAGGATTTTATTAATTGTTAGAAGAAAAGATAGCAAACCAGTGGTGTGGGAACTGACATAAGGAAGGTGGCTGGAACTTTCATCATTCTTACAAAAAAATTCCTGTGACCCAGTTGCACCAATCTCAAATGTCACAAGATACAGGAGTCCCCAAGAAAAATGAGCCAAAAACTCAAATGCGTATACTCACGTGCACACACACACACACGGTTCATCAGAAAATGTCAAATGGTCAGACCATAAAATCCCCACGTGTGCCACCAACAGGGAATAGGCGTGGCAGTGTTCAAGTCCGAATCAGCCCCGGCTTGGTCACGCATCTGACTTAGTCTGGAAATGGAATAGAAAGAGAGCCAAGGAGAGAGAGAGAGAGAGGGAGAGAGAGAGGGACTTCTGACAGCATGTAGAACTCAAATGTGTGCTTAACAAACAAAGAAGGTAGTGAGGCTGACTTCTGTAGAGGCACAAGTGGAATTTAGTGGGTTCCTTGATGTGCGTTCCCCTCAGCAAATCTCAGTGCAGCCTCCACTTAAGGAAGGAAGACTCAGAAAGAATTTCAGAAAAGCAACAATAAAAACTTTTACCTGTAAACAGGCACAATCATTAGGCTTTGCCCTTCCAGTAATAATAATAATTACGAACAGACAGATGAAGTACTGGAAGGGCACACACACACACACACACACACACACACACACACACAGTTACTATGGCCATATCCCCAACCCCCGCCCCCTTAAAAACATCTTTTCATGATGGGAAAACACCCATGTCCTCACCGGATTATCATATACACAGAAGTCGTGATTTATCTCTGACATCACTGATGCTAACGTCAGGGGTGGAGAGATCTCAGAGGAGGAATGGGCAACCGTAGGAAATATATCTGGTTTCATTTAATCTGGGGACTAGAACTGAAAGATGACTCTGTATTTCTTCCAGGTATGGTGTTTTTATCTTACCTCCTACATGGGGGCTGGGCTGAGCCTACTTCTTCACAATGGCAGCAGGGAGAAGTCCCAGCTCTGCTTCCAGAGGGGGCAAAACAGGACACAGGCGGAGCAAAGCCCTGCGGAGCCTGAATGCCAGGCTGGTAGGTTAACCCTGTGCTTGTTAAAGGATGGATCAATTGGGCCAGGATAAACTCGGACTTGTCAGCTCACAGGCAGATACTACTTGACTTCTGTATCAGTCAGAGTTTTCTAAAGAGACAGAACTAAGGGAATATATTTGTGTATATACACACATGTATATATATGGGGAGTTTATTAAGTATTAACTCACATGATCACAAGGTCTGTATTAGGGTTCTCTAAAGAGACAGAACTAAGGGAATATATGTGTGTATATAGATATATGAATATATGTGTGTATATAGATACATGAATATATATGTGTATATGTGTATATATAGTCATGAGTATATATGTGTATATATATATATGCATGTGTATATATGTGTGTACACATACACACATATATACACATATATACACATGTATATATACATACACACACATATACATATGTATACATACACGAATATATATACACATACACACATATATTCACGTATATATACATGAATATATATGTATGTGTACACATATATGTATATATGTATATACACACATGAATATATATGTGTATATATACACACATATATGTATATATACATATACACATATATACATATATATCCATATATACACATACATACATATATATACATACATATGTGTATATATATGTGTGTGTATATATGGGGAGTTTATTAAGTATTAACTCACACGATCAACATCCCACAATAGGCCGTCTGCAGGCTGAGGAGCAAGGATAACCAGTCTGAGTTCCAAAACTGAGGAACTTGGAGTCCGATGTTCAAGGGCTGGAAGCATCCAGCACAGGAGAGAGATATAGGCTGGAGGCTAGGCCAATCTCACCTTCTCACATTTTTCTTCCTGCTTTATATTCGCTGGCAGCTGATTAGATGGTACCCATCAGATGAAGGGTGGATCTGCCTTCCCCAGCCCACCGACTCAAATGTTGATCTTCTTTGACAACACCCTCACAGACACAGGCAGGATCAATACTTTGTATCCTTCAATCGAGTTGACACTCAGTATTAACTATCACAAGTCCACTCCTTGTCAACTTGAATCCATACCCATCCCCGGAGATCATACATACTCTTCAAATAAAGACAATAATAAGGTCATAATTACACCTAACATAATATAACTATCCTTCGTGCAACTGGAAACGCACCCATCTCCAACCCAAATATTATCACATAAAGTTAACAATCCTTAAATGCTGATGTGAAGTCAGTAAATCTTACGTTGTATGATAAAGCAGCAAGGATATGAAATGAAGATATTTTCAGAGTACAAGTGTACCCCGTGGAGGGGCCTGCCAAGGGCTGCAAACAGCATCCCTATCTGCCACTGACACCTCAAGCACCATTGGATCTGCTGGGTCACATGGCCCAAGTGGCAGAGCAGCTTGCACAGCAGCCTGAACCTGTTGCAGAGCCTTCTCCTGTTCTGGACCCTACTCAAAATGGGCAACCTTTCAGGTTACTCGATAAATGGGACAGAGTAACACAACCAAATGAGGAATGTGTTGTATCCAAAATCCAAATAGGCCTACTAGACATTGTGCCCCTTTCCTGGCTGTAGGAGGGGCCAAATGCAGCAACTTACCTTTCACCTTAGAAAAAATTTCTCCACCGGCTCCACACCACTGGACCCCTAGAGATTTTACTGCCGTAGAAGATCCCTGAATTTTAGTCAGATTTGTTTTCCATCCTCTGGCATGCAAATGTCTTACCAATAAGTCCAGTGTGTTTGCTACTTCTTGCTCACTGGATCCAATCGGCATGATGGCATCAATGTAATGGACCAGTGTGATATTTTGCAGAAGCTAACAGTGGTCAAGGGCTCTCTGAATAAGATTATGACACAATGCAGGAGAGTTTATATACCCCTGAGGTAGGACAGTAAAAGTGTATTGCTGGCCTTGCCAGCTGAAGGCAAATTGCTTCTGGTGGGCCTTATGGACAGGAATGGAGAAAAAGGCATTTGCCAAGTCAATGGCTGTGTACCAGGTACCAGGAGATGAGTTAATTTGCTTAAGCAATGAAATCACATCTGGTACAGCAGCTGCAATTAGAGTCACCACTTGGTTAAGCTCACGATAATCCACTGTCATTCTCCAAGACCCATCTGTCTTCTGCATAGGCCAGAGAGTTGAACAGGAATGTGATGGGAATCATCACTCCTGCGTCTTTCAAGTACTTGATGGTGAAACTAATCTTTCCACTCCATCCAAGGATGTGATATTATTCTTGATTTACTATTTTTCTAGGTAGAGGCAGCTCTAATGGCTTCCATTTGGCCTTTCCCACCATAATAGCCCTCACCCTTCCAGTCAGGGAGCCAATGTGGTTGGTTCTGCCAGCTGCTAAGCATGTCTATGCCAATTATACATTCTGGCACTGGGAAAATGACAACAGGATGAGTCCGGGGACCCACTGGACCTACTGTAAGTCGGACCTGAGTTAAAACTCCATAATTACCTGACTTCCCTAAGTCCCTACTTTAACTGCAGGACCACAGTGTTTTGGGTCCCCTGGAATCAATGTCAGCTTAGAGCCAGTGTCCAGTATTCCCCAAAGTGCCTGATCATTTTCCTTTCCCCAAAGCACAGTTACCCTGGGAAAAGGCCAGAGGTCTCCTTGGGAAAGGAGGGGAGAAAGATTCACTGCATAAATTGTATGTCATGTAGCAGTGTCCTTTTATTCAAAGGGTTCTGGGTCTGTAAACTGGCTCAAGTCTGGAAATTGACTGAGGGCCCATGATTTTCTGTTTTTAAAATTCAAATTAGTCTTTTGTCCGTTTGAGCTCGAAATTTTCTGCCTATATAAATGAAGTAGGCATGCAGTAAGCTTCTCATCAATTTCACTTCTAGGTACACCGTGATTAATTAGCCAGTGCCAGAGCCCTGCTCAAGTCAGACTATTCTGATTGCCGCGTTGCCTCTTCTGTCCATTACAGTAGCGACACCCACTTTGTCTTTCACAGTTGAGTGTCATCACTTGGCTCCTGCCACTTCAGGTTCCAATTATTCCCAATGCATTTAAATTTTGTAGTTGAGTGACTGTGGTTCCACTGTTAGCTCTGACGTACAGAGAAGAGCAAATACAGGGCTCTTCAAAGATGTAGTTGTTGCCCTCACAGGTCTGTTTTGCAAGGCATTGGTCAAGGGTGTATCTTCTGGGCCTTCCCAGCTGGGATGAGTAGGTCTAAAGTGACTAATCCACTCCACCATCCTAATCTCCCTCAGCCTTTGGATCCCTTCCTCTACATTAAACCAAGGGAGATCAGGCATTTCCAGCTTGCTCACAGTGGGCCATCTTTTAATCCATATTTCAGCCAACCAAACAAATAAACGATTAGAACCTTTTTTAAACTGCCTGAGCTGCAACATTAAATGCAGAGTCCCTACTTAGTGGACCCAGATCAATAAATTCAGCTTGAGCCAATTCTATTTTCCTTCCCCATTACGCCACACCCTTACTATCTATTCCCATGCCTGTCTTCCAGATTTCTGTCCATATAAATTTAAAAACTCAAGCAGTTATTTTTTAGGGTAGCACACCTCCTTATGGGTCACACTCTCAACCTCACCTCTAGGGGCCCGCTGGAACTTTAGTTATAGATCTAGAAGGAAACAGAGTGCTGGGGGTGGTTTCTGAGGAGAATCAACATTATCTTGCCTGGAACTGCCTCAGGGGAGGCCATCACTGTTGCCCCAGGCAGCACAGGGCTTATCTCCTCAGACAAAAGTGGAAAGGCTGATGGCAGCTTGGATCGGGGAGGGGATATTGTCACTACTGGAGATGGGGAAGCTGTTTCTTCTGGCAAAAAAGATTCATCAAAGTTTACAAACTCAGTGTCCTCAGATTCATCAGGGTTCTCCCACATGTCCCCATTCCAAGTTGCAGGGTCCCGTTCTTTTCCAATCAATGCCCTCTCTTTAACAGTAGACACCTGGGGAGGCTGTGCATGCACCTTTTGTTGCAGGTCAGTCACTCACATGATAACAGCTTGTGTCTGTTTTACCACAATTTCAGCTCTTTCTTTATAGGAAATAAGACTCTCATTCAGGGAAATCTTAGCAGATATGACTCACAGTATCTGCTTCTGAAGCTGGGAGGCACAATCTCTGAGTTCATCATTTTCTTTCATCACTTTGTCCAGTAGACTTAGGAGCAACCAACCAGTTTTATTATGTTCCTTGGTTCTTCACATATGGTCAAAGGTATTATGTATAGAGTCACTGAACTCTTTGCTTCTCATGAGTGATGAATCAGGAGTGTCAAATGCATTTATTTTGCATAACTCTTTAAACAGTTTATGCCAAGGACTATCAGTGTTCTCCACACTGATAGAGTCCTTAGCATTTTGGGATCTAACAGTGTTAATCAGTCAACCCCAGAAACCCCAAAACCCATGAAAGAACTCCATCCTTAATATTCTGTTCTTCTGGAACCACTCCTGGTACTGAAATCTGAATTAGTCAGGGTTCTCTAGAGGGACAGAATCAATGGAATTTATATATATATATATAAAGGGGATATCAACTCACGTGATCACAAGGTCCCACAATAGGTTGTCCGCAGGCTGAGGAGCAAGGAGAGCCAGTCCGAGTTCCAAAACTGAAGAACTTGGAGTCTGATGTTTGAGGGCAGGAAGCATGCGGTACAGAGAAAGATGTAGGTTGGGAGTCTAGGCCAGTCTGTCTTTTGACATTTTTCTGCCATACTGGCAGCTGACTACGTTGTGCCCACCTAGATTAAGGGTGGATCTGCCTTTCCCAGACCACTGACTTAAATGTTAATATACTTTGACAACACTTTCTGACTTAAATGTTAATATACTTTGGCAACACTTTCACAGACACTCCCTGGACCAATACGTTGTGTCCTTCAATGCAATGAAATTGACACTCAGTATTAATCATCACAATTTCCCACAAACACTGAGTTTTATCAATTCGAAAGAATCATAGAGTTGCCAAGTGAGAAGCTGCCAGTGGAGACAGGAAAGATGTCTTCCCAAGGTCCAAGTTAACCTCCACCAAAACTGAGGGTGCAGAAAAATAGCCACAGACACCATCATTTTACTTGAGTCTGATAATCTACAGGTCACATTCGGCAGGTTTCCAAATTAACCACTTAGAGAAGGTCTTACGACTCATAACTACATCCTGTTCCTAAGCCAAGCATCTTATGTGAGTTTCTCAAATCTTATCCTGAGGTCCTCAAGCCGTTGATATACTGATTAGTGTGTAACCTACTGACATTGAAAAGGACTCTGATTTGTTTCTGAATCATGAAGTTTTGCCAGTTGTCTTGCACATAGAACATTTTAGCCTGTATGTTGTTATCTGTAGCCAATGATTGTAACCTCTGTATTGTATCCTTTAATGATAAGGACAACTGTGACATGAGAAGTCCCCCTCCCTCTTCCTAAACTTTCTTATAAAAGTCTCCAACTTATAACAAACTTTGGAATTCACCCACCTTTGTTGGCGTGCCTTCCTGAGTCAATTCTCAAATTTGACTTCCAGTAAACTTATATCTGATTAGTTCTGCCTCAATAGTCTTAATTTCAGTCAACAGGTCACACCCTCCTGGCTGGGAATGAGAAGTGACTAGATCAGCAGATCTCAGCCCCAAGAGCCCTGTGGGACAATTTCTGGTAGGGCTAGAGTTCATACCTCACTGAGACAGTGGTCCCTGTTTCAGATGATATCTATTTATTTATTTTTATTGATATATAATAATTGTATATATGTACGGGATTGGTGAGATTTTTGATACATGCACAAAAAGTATAATGATCAAATTAGAGTAATTAGGATATCCATCACCTCAAATGTACTTTTTTTTTGTTGGGATGTTTTAGATGTTTAGAATGCTCAGCAGATTGTACCCTCTTCCTAAATCTCTAATGATTTAAATCAACCAAGCTAAAAATCAGACACTTGCTGTTTACCTTTTTTACCTCAAACCAATTACACATGCTGTTAAATTACCCCCTCCTGAAAATAACTTATCTATGTGATATTACATACTTCTGCATAGTTTAAAGTAGAGATTAGAAATAGTAATTTGCCTCACACCTGTAATCCCAGCACTTTGGGAGGCTGAGGCGGGCAGATCACGAGGTCAGGAGATCAAGACCATCCTGGCTAACACAGTGAAACCCTGTCTCTACTAAAAACACAAAAAAATTAGCTGGGCACGGTGGCAGGCGCCTGTAGTCCCAGCTACTAGGGAGGCTGAGGCAGGAGAAAGTTGTAAACCTGGGAGGCGGAGCTTGCAGTGAGCCGAGATTGCACCACTGAACTGTAGCCTGTGCTACAGAGCTAGACTCCATCTCAAAAAAAAAAAAAAAAAAAAAAAAGAAAAAGAAAAAGAAAAAAGAAAAAAGAAAAAAAAGAAAGGAAGAAAAAGAAATAGTAATTTGCCAGCCCTTATGTTAAAGCAAATGACTTGGGCATCAGTGTTTTCTTGTCTTAAATTTTCAAGATGCCAAGATCTTTTCTGAGTAAGTAAATCAGGTAATTTGAAATCCCTTTATGCTTTGTGCAACACAAATATTACCTAAATCTGAGGGCTCAATATATTTGGAAAACAACACGTAGTCAGAGAAATCAGGAGTGATGACAGCATTGAGTGGATTCATTGTTTAATTCAATCAATATCATCTTCAATGGAAAAGAACACATTCCATGTTTAAATTTAATGTCCATAATTTTGATTTGTGATGCTTCCCTGACCCTAAAGAAAAAGAATGTGTGCCATTTATAGATGGTGACATCTACATCAGAGTAACTGCTGTTTACAGTGTGGGGTAGCCAGGGAAGTCAGAAGGCAGATTTGCCATGTATTTTCATGCAGGCTAGTATAGAAGTTGTATTAATTACGGACAAAATGATTTTGGTAAATGCTTTGCAGATCTACTAATTCATGAGTGATTTCAAGGCCGAGATATTCACTCTTTGTGTGTGTGTGTGTGTGTGTGTACCCCAGAAGATACTGTCCTATTCCTTCTGTTGCAAAATAATATTGTCACTTACAACCTGGAAGCAAGACTGTAGCAGATGAGTGTGTAAAAGGGCTCAGTGTATGTAACATTGTCTCTAAGAGCCACTGAGACCTCTCTGATAGCCAATTATATTTTATTTATAAACCTGTCACTTTCAGTATCAAAGAAGCCTAATGGGGTGGACCACTTAAGTGTTCACCATGTGTAGGGATTGCAGGCACCACGTATTCATGCCTGGTCCTCCCCATGCTCACATTAGTGAATTCTGTCCGGTTTGCTGCCAGGTCCTGAGAGTGTGCTGGGTCTGCAACATATAAAGGGGGCTTTCCAATTCCTCCCATGGAGGTGCTGGTGCCTACTGGGCATCTGTGTAGGTTATTCCTACTGTAGACTTTTAGGTTACTCCTAAAGCTTCCCTGGTGTTACATCCAGAAAAATACAAAACAGGGAATCATGGTCACTTTGCCATCTCACTTTTATGTGATTAGAAAATTCCATCTAGAGGCCCGTTCCTCAGTTTTTCTTCACGACTCCAAGTTCTTGGTGTTAATGTTTATCTTTCCACTGACTGTGAAATTCACCCAAAAAGGGATTCCCACAGAAGCATGGGGGGCCACGTCTCTACCACAGCAGAAACTGGACTGTGTACAGAGGCTGAAACCCATGAAGTATCTTTGTAGGAGCTCATGAGGCCTGTGGAAGGAGGATGTTTGGGAAGCTGGAAGGAGGCGGCCATGGTGCAAGCAGAGGGCGTCTGTCAGCTATGGACAGCTTGCGACTTGTAGGCCTGCTCAGAGCCTCCAGTGTTGCGAACCCTCCTCCTGCCATCTTTCCTTCTCTTTTATCCCCACCCCTCCATTAAAGACATCTTCAGGGCACCAACTGAGCTGCTGAGGGCAAGCCCTGTGTTTTTAGCCCTGAATGTTACACACCCAGTTCAGGTCACAACACAGATGAGGCTCTGGTGGTGTTTGGTGATGGAGTAAGGCACTTTCAGCCTGAAGGTGCCCTGAGGGGAGATGAACCAGGTGAAGAGAGAGGAAGAGAGGTGGGGAGAGATGAAGGGAGAGAGAGGAAGGCTGAGAGAAAGGGAGGAAGACTGAATGAAGACAAGAAGTTCTAAGATGGACACTGGCCTCACATGTGACACTAGGGACGGGAGGTGATCCTCAGCCCCTGAGCGTGTCATATTTCATCTGTTCCTTCAATTTCTAGAACACTGAGATTCCAGAGCACATCTGAAGACTGCTAGGAGGCTCTCCAAGAATTAAAGGCAAAGACCAATTAGGGTCAAAAAGTGCAGAAAGCTGGAGGAGGACAAATAGAAGTTTCAGCTGACCAGTGCCGGGTGACAGCAAGGCCAGGCCACGTGGCCTGTGATGGGAGCAGGTGGAACTGGCAGTAGGGTGTTCACTTAGCTCAATAAAGCCCTGGCCATTTTAATGAAAAACAAAGGAACTATTTTCGCCACTCTATTTATTTTAAAGATTACATAAATTCCAAGGTGTTTATATAAACTGTACTACCCTAATACAACCCATATAATTTAACTGCAGAATCACTGGTTTGCGAATTATATGGCACATCCCAGACCCTAAGCAGCACCTCTCACAGTATAATGTGCACACCAATGTGACCATGGCAGGCTCCAATTGGTCCATATCGCCCTGGCGACTACTGAGAGTCTGAATTTATAAGAGGCTCCCACAGATGCTGACCTTGAGCAGCTTCTTGGCAGAGGGCTCTGCAGGTTCCTAGGGTTCCCACCTGGGGTCTAATCCTGATTTCTCCACTTACCAGCTCATAGTCTTGGACCAAGATACTCAACTCCTCTGAGCGCAGGGTTCTCTCCTTTGTGTAAAGTGACTGATCCTGGAGGCTACATCCTGAAGTTTGTGTGAGGGATCCAATGATTTGATACATGCAAAATGTCTTGGACAGTTCTTGGCTCATGGAACAGGTTCACAATGATACCTGTTAGCCTTGTTCTCATTGGATGCTGTTGAAATGCTTCCAGAACGATTAAGGGGGGACCTGGGGTTCAGAAGGTGGCAAGGCGGCCTCATCAGCAAGCACTCAGACAGAGAGAGAGAGTCTGAAGACCACAAGCTCCCCAGTGCAGCTCAGCTCTCCTGGGTCCAGGGCATAGGTCTTCGAAACCCTGGGCTTTCTCCCAGGGTAGCGGCTGGCCACATGATCGCATCCTCAATCACTGCCGTCCTGTGTCCGAGTTCCACATAAACTAAGGAATAAAATTACACTGAAGCCGCAGACAAGTGACTCCTCAACGAGGACATTAAAGCTGCCTTCAAACTGCTAACAGTCCCTTTGGGTCTTCCTGAAGACACTTTCCAAACTGAAGAAGACACCCAAACCTCTTTCATATAACTTCGAGAAGTGTACGGATCTCATCAGAAAGCCATTGATCAATCCTTCATATTCCAGACTAATTTAACAAGTGGCTAAGCTCATTATCTTACAATGATTTTTATCATAACTCTTGGAGAGTGGTCTTTACTAACCTTGTCCCTAAATTCTGGGAATATGTCTCTTTTTGAAGCATTAACACCAACTGTCCCTGGATGTGAGTAACAAAATTTTGACTAACTATTATGTTTCTATATATTAAAATTATATCTACAAAACTTTCTTGGAAACCTTAATAGCAAGCAAAACCTATGTGACGTAACCATTTCCAAGTATTATTTTTATTCATGTTTCCAGGGCAGGAGCTTCATGGTGTTAAAGATAGCTGTTTCTAGTGGTGGGAATGAGGGAAGAAAGCCTTAAAGATGATCTAATTCACCTTCCCTCTTTCTACCACAGATGAAAAACAGGAACCCAGATAACATAAGTGGCTTGTCCAGGGTTACTGGATTTAGGTCTCATTTTAATATATTTTTAAATATGTATGAAAATAATTACCTGAATCGAAATGTGGGAATGAAGGTGTCTAGATGAGATTAACTTTCAATAAATAATCTTAACAAGACATCTAATTGTATGAATTAATAATTCTAACCAGGGTAAAAAGAAGCCTGTTCTTTGTGTCCAGATAATACGCAACAGATTTGGACCATGCTACTGCCCCTCACGGTGTGGTTCAGGAACAGGTGCTCTACACTTGATAGGAATTTGGTGGGAAATGAGTACAGGAAGTGAAAGAGAGAGTTGCTGGCAATCAACAAGACCCTCAAGGAGCCAGGTGGGCATCAGGACAGCTTCAACCTCTTCCTTCTCAGCAGGACACTCATTGTTCCATCAGAGTGGTTTCTGACCATCCCAGGAAAAAAAAAAATGGCTGTGAAGAAAAATGCATGTGCTACCTATCAACCCACAGCCACTAGGGTTTGGTCTTGAGTTCCAGGCACAGCGATTAAATAATCTGATGACAATGGAGTCACTTCACAGCATCTATCTTTTTTGAGCAAGACTGCCAGCTGTCATTTTTTTTTTTTTTCTAAGATGGAGTCTTGCTCTGTCACCCAGGCTGGAGTGCAGTGGCATGATTGCGGTTCACTGCAACCTCTGCCTTCCCAGTTCAAGCAACTCTCCCTGCCTCACCCTCCCGTGTAGTTGGGATTACAGGCACCTGCCACCATGCCTGGCTAATTTTTGCATGTTTTGGCAAAGATGGGGTTTCACCATGTTGGCCAGACTGGTCTTGAACTCCTGACCTCAGATGGTACACCCACGTCGGCTTCCCTAAGTGATAGGACTAGAGGCGTAAGCCACTGAGCTCGGCTGCCAGCTGTAATTTTAAAAGAAAAATTGAGTTGGCAGACAGTGCCTCAGTCATCTACAAAAAAGACACCCACTACCCCTGTCAACCTTCCTGTTCATCCAGAATTAAATGAGCAACTTAGCAACTTTGTCCCCACTCAACAAAAGAATGTCTTTTCAGATAGAATAAAAATCCAGTGGGAGACTTTGACCTATTTTTCATTAGAAACCAGGGAGGAATGGTGTACAGAGAGGGAATGATTTTACTACTGCCCAAACAAGAACACTCCCCCCAATCTTTCCTCACGCCATTAGTCTAAATATTTAATATACTATGGGATTAGCTGAGAGGAATCAGAAGTTTTACTAATGTCTGGGGATGTTTTATGGTCTGCCACAAATGAGTTCTAGAAGGTTTAATGTATAGATCTGGATAATGAAAAACAATTATAAAGAAACAGTCAAGCTGAATTTAGGCAACATGAGTAATATACAGTAATAAAATGGAAACAAACTTGGGGTGATAAGAAACTCAAATAAGTGTCTTGGGAGAAGTCAATATCATTATAAGTGAGAGGACTCAAGGTGAGTGCTTTTTGAACATTTGAAATTAGTTCCAGAAAAAGGACATGATGATATTTTAAGTTTTCAGAGAGCAAATTGTCATTGTTTCCAATGAAGATGAAATGTCACTGAAATCCCTCCTTGCCCAGCAAGAGGCAAAGGCCCCATTCTGACCCCAAATGTATTCATGTCCTGTGCCTGGCATAACAAAGTACCACAAATTGTGTGGTTTAAAAAGGTAGAAATGTATTATCTCACAGGTCTGGAGCCTGAAATCCAATCAAGGTGTCAGAGGGCCTTGTTCCCCCTGAAGGTGGAGGGAGGGTCCTTCCTTGCCTCTTCTTCATTTCTGGCCATGGCCATTGCTCTCCGATGTTTCCTGACTTGCAGCTGAGTCACTCCACTGTCTGACTTTATCTTCACATTGCCTTCTTACTTCTTTTCTTCACGTCTTCTTCGTATAAGGGCAACAGTCACATTGGATTAAGCGTTACCCTTAATCCAGTATGACCTCATATTAACTAGTTAAAAAGTCACTGACATTATTTCCAAGCAAGGCCACATTATCAGGTGCTGGGGCTTGGAGCTTCAGCATATCTTTTGAGGAGACACAACACAACTCACAGCACCAAGGAAGAACAATGCCTCCTCTATAATCTGATCACATGCCTTTCTTTGGGCGTAACTGCTGTTAGCTTCAGTTCTACTTGTTTTATATTCTTTCCTGGTGATTACTGAGTATCTCTGTACTTAAGAGACGCCTATTAGAGAAACTTTTCAAGCACACACGGCAGCAGACTGGCCACATTTGTAAGCATTTCACCATCCCAGCAGTTCTCAGGGTCCAGGAAGCTCTCTTTGTTAGTGCATAACTGGGTCACAACCAGGAAATTAGAAATGAGAAGGCTGGGACTGGAGAACTGCACCAGGCTCCAGGTTCCTAGGAGTGTCAACTTCTATTACTAGATTCCCAATGGGCTGTCTGTGTGTGCATGGACGCATGCTGGAGAGAGACAAGCAGATGTATTTAAATAAGGGACTTAAAATCTACCAGCATAGCTGAGCACACAGGGAAATCTGATTTACTGCAGGCTTACTCTTTGAAAATCAGTGATCCAGGGCATAAGTAGTACGCAAACATTTTTTATTTATCATTTTTCTCTTTTATCTTTCCAAATATTTCCACCCATCTTAACACAAGGCTTTACTAAGTCCCAGTATAGGAAACCTATGAAAAAAACAAGAGCACCGGCTGAAGTGGATGGAGTGAGTTCCATTGTGCCTCGTTCTTCATGGATTCTCCCCCAGCACTACTCTCATTGCAGCTGCAGCCGTGTGCACAGTTTGGTGCAAGCTCAGACTCATCCGAAGTTAATGGAGTGTGATGGGATGCTCAATGTTATGTGTCAGCTTGGTTAGGCTGCGATGCCCAGTTTTACGATCAAACATTTGTCTAGGTGCTGATGTAAAGGTATTTTTAAGATGTGACCAAAGGGTGGACCTAAGAGCCTAGGTGGCCAAGTCAAGCCAAAAGCCTTAGGAGACATGAATGAGTGAAATATGTCTAAGGACCAGGAAGGATCCTAAGCAAGGAGCATGCCCTGTCTCCGGTCTGGATTATCCTGGTGGGCCATAAATGTAATCACAAATATCCCCATATGAGAGAGATCCAGGGAGGTTCCACATAAAGGGAGGAAGAGGCACAGTGACCACGGAGGTGGCGGAGACAGGAATAATGTGACCATAAGCCAAGGGTTGCTAGCAGCCACCACAAACTGAAAAAGGAGGGACAGATTCTCCTCTTGAGCTTATGGAATGGGCACAGCCCTGCTGACACCTTGATTTTGGGCTACTGGCCTCCAGATATGTGTGAGAATAAATCTCTGTCATTTTAGACAATGCAATCTGTGGTGATTTCTTCTAGAAGACACAAGAAACTCACAAAGAGAATGACAATGACATGACAGGGCCCACAGAGAGATGGGCAGGCACACGCATCTCCTCCAAGGTGTCCTGCCATGGTTAGAGCCACCCACAGCGGGCAGCCACTCCCCTCACCACTGCTCCCTCCTTGCTGCATGGCTGCCACTTAGACGTAGGGTCTAGGCCTGGGCATTGTGTGGGTAGCTGCAGGCCCTGGGGTCGAGGCAGCTTCCACCCAGCCTCCATCACACTGGACAGGCAAAGCAGACATCTGTCCGGGTCCCTCTGCCAGCTGAGAAAACACATGATAAGGGAAGCATTTCCTTATTTGTCAACAGGGCTGTGGTGGGTTTGACACGGCTGCCAGCTCTGCCAGCTCCCGAAGTGTTCCTGTTCTCCTTAGGTGTGAGGCCCGGAGCAGTCTGACTGGCATCACCCTGGTGTCCCACAGCCGAGTGCCAGTGCTTAGAGTTGCGTTTTCACAAAAGCTCACAACTGTCCTAAAAGAAGAGCCTGGGGAAAGAAAAGCTGACCAAGGCAAAGCCAGGAAGAGCCATCTAACGCCCTGTCTTTCCTTATGAACACAGCAAACCAGAAAAGCTGGGGTATTTCCTGAGGGTTGAAAGATACTATACGCAGCCTAGAATCTGTCCCTAGACTGGGCTTAGAGACTGCAACATCCCCTCTTCCCTGTGACCATGGCTGATGGGGCCAGGACATGGGAGGAGGCCAGTAGTGGTGGCGACTGCTCAGGGGTGAGGATGACAGGGTGAGGGACAAGGTGCCAGGCAGCACAGAGCAGAGAATGCCCCAGGGCCAGGACTGTTGGAGTCTCATTGCGTTGAGAACTCCCAAATGTCCTATGATTATCAGAAAATGGAAAAAAGATGCACTGAATTAAGAGAACATACAAAAGAGAGGCAAACACAATAGCCGCTCATTCCACTCACCTGGATTCCAGTTCCCGCCTTCTGTGGTCTGGGGGTTCTGTGCTGCCGGCCAAGAGCAGGTGGCATTTCTGCATCCCAGGTCTATCACCTGCTCAGAGCTGGCAGAAGGTCCAGTTGTATCTGCAGCCTTCTGAGGCTCTACCTTCCCCGTTCCCGACATCCTAGAAGACCCCGGGGGGAATGGTCCAGTTGAAACTGTTCTTCCTGGCCTTGAGGCCTTCCAGAGTGGTACAGGAGACCGGAAGCATCTCTCTCCATTCAGAAAGGAATCTTTCGGAGTGCAGCAGCAGAGCTCCAGTGTGGAAAACGATGCCATCCGCCATCCACGTACGCCTCGCGCACCTCACTCATCACACATTCAGAGCTTGGGAAGTGTGTGATGATCTTTCACAGTGGGGACACCTCCTAGCTCACAACCACTCCTTGTCTTTCTATTTATTTTTAAAATTAATCTCTTAATTCACTTCATGTTTGTTTTGTCTTTATGTTCTTTTGTATTCCCATCTGTTGAATTGTCTTATCCTTAACTCCTGTGAATACCTCAGGATGCTTATTTGCGACGGCTGCTGCTCTACCCATGAGAGTGCATGACTCAAAATAAAAGCCACAACAGGTGGCCAAGAGCAGTCATACTTTTCCAGGAAGGGGCACTACACCCACTTGGAAATCTAGGCTTTTGTTCTCCTCATGGAGCAAGTGTAGTGAATTTCATTGACATACAAAATTATCTTTTTGTTTCAGAATTAGACTCCCAGACAATATCCCCTAGAGGGTTATAGAACTGCAGCCTGAAGTAATGTAGGGGATATTGGATTCATTACATTAGCTGTGTTCATCAAAATTTACATAATAATTTAGGAGCCTTGAAGACCCATCCAGGGTCGACTGACTTTGAACTATATTTCCATGTTAGCAAGGTACCTAAAGAAAACCACCTCTGTGTTGAAAGATAGTTGTAGGACCTAGGCCTTAAGGCAACTTCTCTAGTTTCTATTTGACATGGACTTGGACTGTTCATTTTGCTTCCTCTGAAAGAAAGCTGATAGTCATGGTTCCCAATTACCTCCCAAGTACAAGACACCATCAGACTTCATTTTCCTGGGGCTTATGATGAAGCCAGCTGTGCTGGGAGGCTTCCAAGGCTGGGTCAGGTCTGGGGGAGGGTTTCAGGTTGACGGCACCCCTGGGTGGGTTAGGGGGTTAGTGGGTAGTATTCAGGCTCCACATCTGCCGTGCCCTATGGGCCCCTTCTTTCCCACCTATTTTTAGACTTGAACATGTATCTGCTTAGTGGTAGAGGTGCCAAAAACCTTTCACAATTACCTACATAAAAATGGAATGAAGGTCTCGTTTCTAACCAGTGTCAGAGGTAACTCATCTCACAGGCTCATTCTTTTCCCGTCGACTCACAAACTACAGGCTCAAAGTAGAAGTAATGCATTTTCTTCAGCTCCATCAGTGCTAGACGTTGCTATTTTATCATTCTCTAAATTCTAAGTTACTTTTTTTTTTTTCTGAGCAGGGGTGAAAGTTTATTAAAAAGATTTAGAGCCCTGATGGAAGGAAGGAAAGTACACTTGGAAGAGGCCAAGTGGCTGCCGTGAGAGACCAAGTGCATCTCTAATTTACTTTTAAAGCAAATGAAAAACAATCTAAAGAGGGAAAAATGCTGGATTTGGTTTTGGAAAGTAACTGCAGTCTGCCATGGTCTGAGCACCTCAATGGTCAATAACAACAGACAGAAAACCACTTAGAACCGCTGTCTTCAGGCCTCTGTGGCCACTGGTAGGCAAAGCAAATTAAGCTTCACGTTCATTACAAAGCCAAAGACTGTTTAAAATCCCACAGGGTCTTCTTGTGTTCCTGGAATGTTTGCTCCTCAGTGCCTTTGCTCACACTGGCCTGGCTGTCTGCAATCCCATTTTCTCTCCTGTTTAAGCCACACACATCACTCAAGATCCAGTTCAAAAGATGTCTTCTCAAGGAAACCATCTCCAGCATGAGCTCTTCTCTGCCCTGTGCCCAGACACCTCTGCTTGGAGCATCACAGAGCTCCAGATAGCTTGATTCATTACTGGGATCCTGTTTCATGGGCTTCCATAAAGGAGCTATGAGACATTTCAGAGTTTCCCCTGTGCTCTTTTTTTTTGTTTAAGTTCAATAACAAATGACGTCATTACTATTCTAAGATTCACTTATCATATCTGTTTCCTGCATTGCAATATGACTTGTTAAAGGTGGAGAATTGCCTTATTCATCTTTTAACTTTTTATTGTTCTCCTCCCAGCAAATACTCATCCTTAGATAAAATAGGTGGTCCATTGTTTACTTGTTTTAGCCTTTCTTAAATCATATTATTCACTGTTTTGTCTTTAATACAGAGTATTATTTCCTGCCCTCTGTGGTAGATGGAATAATCCCCTCCACCCCTATGAGGATGTCCATGCTCTAATCCCTGGCAGCTATAAGCATGTCACCTTGTGTGCAGAAGGGGTTTTGTAGGTGGGATTAAGGTTACGGCCTCGAGATGGCGAGATTATCCTGAATTGTTCAGGTGGGCTCAGTCTAGTTACATGAGTCCAACTTTTCCTGGTTCTGGTCAGAGGTAGATATGATGACACATGAAGGTCAGAGAGATACGCTATGAGAAGAACTCAGCCACCACCACCGATTGTGAAAGTGGCAGAGGCGACCAGGAACCATGGAATGCAGAAGGCTCTAGGAGCTAGAAATGGCAAGTACTACATTCTCCCTGTGTTCCTTTCCTAGGGAGCATCCCAACCACTTACCACAAACGTGGCAGCTTAAAGCAACAGAAATTAATCTTCTTACAGTTCTGGAGGCCAGAAGCCCACAGTCAAGGTGACAGCAGGGCCCTCCTCTCTTAACACACTCTAAGGGATGGTCCTTTCTTGCCTCTTCTGGCTTTTGGTGGTTGCTGGCGATTCTTGATGTTCCTAGACTCATAGATGCATCTCTCTAACCTCTGGCTTCCTTGTCCCGTGACCTTCTCCCTGAGTCTATCTGCATCTGTTTCTCTGTTGTATCTTCTTATAAGGACATCAGTCATTGAATTATGGCTCACTCTAATCCACGGTGGCTGCATCTTAACTTCTCTAATGACATCTGAGATTCCAGGTTGACATAAATTTGGAAGGGGCATGATTCAATCTAGTGCACTCCCTAAGAGCCTCTAGAAGAAACACAGCACTGCCAGAGGCTTCCCTTCATCCCAATAAGATCCACTTCCGACTTCTTTTCTCTGGAACTGTAAAATAGTGGATTTGCATTGTTTAAGCCACCCAATTTGTGATAATTGTCACAGCAACCATAGGAAACTGCCTGCCACCAAGGCTTGGGTCACCAATTTTGTCTTATTATGAACCACAAACTTTACGGGTGTCTGGTGCTATGTTCATTCCCAAGGATGACATATTCATAAACATGTCAGGGGAACATAGTTCACTGCCAATGACCTCCTTAATACATTCCAACAAAGGGCACTGAGAGGTTTTGTAAAGTTTCTACTGGTGTTAAAATAGAAAGGACCGTTTTGTCATCATAAGATGCATTGCTTTGAGGCCTGGCTATACCTTCACCATCCTTGGAACTTCTTGCATTTGATACCTTGAGTTGCTCAACTCTGGTTTCCACACATGTGTTTTCTTGCAGTTCTTCATTAAAACTCACCAAGTGGTGGTAAACAGAATGGCAGAAAATAGAGGGTTTTTTTCTATTTTCATAGCCAAATCTGAGAAATGTTGACAATAGCAAAAGCATCTTTCTGATTTCACACTCAAACCATTATAAATAACAGACTGGGGTAGCAGAGTGGCTTACCTGCTCCTAAACCATCACTTTCCAGGAACAGACATGCATTAGACACAGGTTTCAAAGCAAAGCTCACTCCCTGATGGGTGCTGCTGTGAAAAGGACACACTCCTGCCCTGTCTCCCCCATGAAGGCCGTTCCTGTGTCTCAGTTCAAGCAGCGACTGGAAGATCCAGCAAACAAGGCACAGCTGCAGGATGAGAGTGCAGGAGCCCCGGAATCTGGTGAAATTCTGATTTAAGGGACGCAGTTCTGCAGTAATGGTTGTGCTATTCCCATGGCCCCTGTCCCAGTCATTGCCTGAGATCCCACAGAACTGGGTTCCTTAGAACATGGCCAAGCACTATAAATCAGCCTGTTTGTCTAATCTGGTGTCAAAACAATTGATGAGTTGTTTTTCTTTTCTCTCTCTCTCTTTCTTTTTTTTTTTTTTTTTTTTTCTTGAGATGGCTAGGCCGGAGTGCAATGGGGCTATCTCAGCTCACTGGAACCTCCGCCTCCCGGGTTCAAGCGATTCTCCTGCCTCAGCCTTCAGAGTAGCTGGGATTACAGGCATGTGTCACCATGCTCAGCTAATTTTTGTATATTTTTGGTAGATACAGGGTTTCACCACGTTGGCCAGGCTAACCTCAGGTGATCCACCTGCCTCTGTCTCCCAAAGTGCTGGGATTACAGACACGAGTCACTGCTGCTGACCCAGTTGATGAGTCTTTATCATTCATTCCTCAATTGAGAATGTTTATTTCAGATTATTTTCCTGAACTTCGAGGATTATCATATAGAATTATAATACATCTTTTCCGTATAAAGGGTTTACACTTTAAACACAGTATCTCTCTCTAAAGGATCAGGGGAAATAAACCAGGAAGAATATGGAAAGCATTATGCTATAAGGAGCTAAGTGCAATGTGGTTTCAGAATTTCTGACTTGACTCTATACATTTATATTTATTTATGCCTATATATAAAAAGACGACAGCATAGCCATATATATTTTCTAACATAAATCAAAAAAAGGCATTGAATAAATTCCACATTTCTGTGTATCTGTTCAGGTTAAAAGAACTTCTATATTAAGCCATGCAGATGAAATCAGAACAATTTCAAATTAGCAAATGCAAGCAGTGGATAAATTTCATCCTTGACATGGTCTCTTGAGGGACATCTAGGCGTTTTAATATAAAATGAGGAGCAAGATATTCTCTACAGCGAGCCCAATTTGCCTTTGCGTTCCTACCAAAGCATGCAATAATATTCATTCATCAGCGGTTTGGTTTGTGTTCTTGTGTAGAAAAGAAATGAGATAAATAATAGGAACTCTCTAGGCCACTGGAGCACAATTCAGTCGGGTTCACCATGGATGTCACTGTCTGTTTCAGGGAGCTTATTCCATAAGCCCACAGGATTCCTAACCGCTGAGAGAACGAGATGATCATTGTCTTCACTGCAGCACCCAGACCATCCGTGTCCTGGAAGTAGTACTAGGATGGAGCTTTTTCTGAGGCAAGAGCAGTTACAAAAATAAACTCCCATGTCAGCTGCAATGTACATTAGCACCAGCATCTTGAGGCTGTGAGTTGAGAATCAAGTGACAAAAGTCAGTACCCCAATCTGGTGAGCATGCTGGAAGATTGTCAGGTTTCCCTCTGGGTAAGACTCACATGGAGCCAGGTGACTTCTCTGACGAGAGCTCTCCGATCTTCCACTGTCAGTGAGGCTGCATTACTGGAAATGACACGGTGGAGATGTCAGCCATGCCCTGCGTTGAAACTCTCAGGGGTCTCAAATAGAGGGTCTAGGCAGTTGGCTCAGAGCCCTGAGAGCTGACTGGGCCAGGGGTTTGGTCATACGTTACAGTGGCCACAGCTGGACTGGAGGGCTGAAGACTGGCTTCTAGTGTCTTCTGTCTTTTACATGTGCCATTGACAAGTCCTGGGGGATCTTGTTTCTCCTCCCTAAAAAAAAGGTAACATTACTTTCTGTAACTATTTGACAAGGTTTGAGGAACAATCACAGGAAAATACATTGACAACTGTATATTTCTCTGTCAATGTGAAATAAAATATTCCCATCATAACATTGTATTTCAGAAACTTATTTTTTCCTCCTCTAAGTCAGAATCTGCAATCCCCACTCCTCAGGTGGGAGACTCAGGCCACAGAAAAACGGATCACCTGGCTCCTTATCCCAGGGCAAGGTGCTGTAAAAGGAAGTACCATCACCCTCCTTCCTCATTTCCAGCAGTGCAAGGGGCACAGGTGAGAGGTGGCTGCGGTCAGAGTTTCAACCCAGGACAGGCCAACTTTACATCTACTTTTTTGACTCCCCAGGATATCTCCAATTATTTTAAAAGATATACTAAATTATCAGATGTATGTTTATCCAAAAATCGATTTTGATTTGCTTTTGAGGAAGGTTGGCAGGTTATGCTAAAAGTGTATCCATTAGGCCAGCTCCTCAAAGAAAAAAAAAAAAAAAGACAAGTCTTTAAAATAACAATCGCTGATATTAATCGCAGGTCTTGTCTCAAGAGACTCACAGCAAGATGCAGGAATTGATTTTATCGATCTGCATAAAAACCCCAGGGAAGGAGGGAGGAAAGCAGGTGCAGCCTTTATTTTCTCACTGAAAGACAAGGCAATTAAGGCTGGGAACCAGCATCGGGGAGCTGCCAGGGTAGGGGCCTGTGGGTCTGACTCTGGGGGTTCATCCATGAAGGTCCCCTCTGTGGTGTGAGGGCTCTCATGACAGTGTTGCATGAATATTCATGGATGCAGCCACTTACCATGGGAGCCAGCTTTATCCCATTTGGACCATCACCGTCAACCGCAGCCAGGCTTTTAAATTCACCTTTAACATGTTCAGCCCTTTGATTCCTTTCCTTTTAAGATAACACTCTTTATAAAAGAGCCGTCATGTTTAAATAATTTGTCAATGAGAATGTGAAGTTGAAAGGCTCTGAATTTACGCTCACACAGTGGAAGGCATCTGTTCTCTGGAAAACAAAGGGCCATAAATATCAATATTAGACAAGAATTCCAGGCCCCCTTCCCCCTACTGGCGCATTTCAGACTTAATCATCAGCAAGACTGAGCTCTGCTCATTAGTTCTACCCATGGGATAAGGCTGCTTTATTATTGTCAAGACTTCGGTCTCTAATTATTCACAGAACATTTAGTTGAGGGCAGAGAGACCATGAAAGAGACTCCTGACCTTCAGGACCTTGGTGAAGGCAACCTCCAGGCTAGCAGGGGGAGCCCGGGATGGAGTTGCACACGGGAAATTATGGCGGTTTTTCTGTGAAACCACAGCACAGCATCAGCTGGAAAGATCCCCCAAACATGACAGAGGGGAGATGCTGGGATATAAATCCCATGATTTTAGTGCTCTACTCTAATGTTTCATAATGACTGTTTCTCAATGTTACCTATACTGTTTTGACAAGTACCTATTTAAGGACACAAAGAAGATGGATATTTTAAGGTTTGGGAGCTAATGTGTGTCAGACTCCATTATTTGCAGTGAAATAGATAGATTCTCTCTGTGTGGGAGGATATGGGGCACAAGAGACAGAGAGTCAGTTTCTCTGCATCCCCAAAGGTATTTCCAAGTTAAAACCTAGATGCCTGTGAGAGGATAGAGCAAGAAACATCGTATTGGATGTTCCAGCCAGAGGAATGACTGACTGCCTGTGAAGGGGAGGGACCATCAGTGTGTCCTCATGAGCCAGGATGGAGGCAGGCTCTCTGTGAAAGACTAATTCACAGCAAATAAGGACTCAGAAGGACAGGGCTTTTTAGAAGAAGCCTAGACTCTGAAATCCTTGCTGTGGAACATCTGGGGCTGGCTTATTACTCAACTGTGATTACATGTTCCTTGTGGCATATCCAGGTCAAGATTCTTGCAAGTTGAGTGGTTTATTGGGGGGTCTGGTTGTAGATTTGAGCTTGACAATGTAATACTCATGCTTTTTGCATCATTAATTCAACAAATATTTATTGGGCACCTCCTACTGCTGGACAGTGCTCTATGTGTTAGAACTCCTGACATAATATTGCACATATGACAGGATGGTCATAGATACAAATTGTAGCAACAAGATCCCACCAGATAGACCCATCTGGGTAATTTGTGTCTCATATACAAATTCATCTGGGTAATTCAAAATCTCGTATGAGATTTGAATTCTCATAGAATTCAAATAAAGTTTGAACTCTAGAATTGCCTCCAAAATGACTCTTTAGATAAAGGCAATAAAAAAGTGTACAAAACTTACAACTGCCTCACCCTCCTATTTGTATACTCAACTTCCTTCCCCAGCCCCACCTTCTCCTGACCATCCATACTACCCCAATATCCTTGCATCCAGAAGAAAACTGTTTTGAACAAATTAAGACCTAACAAGACAAAACTGCAGCCTTGGTGTATTAGTTTTGTACTGCTATGTAACAAATTACCGCAAATTTAAAAAGCTTAATCAGATGCCACCTCACAGTATCTGTGGGTCAGGAATCTGAGCTTGGCTTAGTTTGATGGTCCTGGCGTAGTGTCCTTCATGAGGTTGCAGTCAGTCTGTTGTCTGGAACTATAGTTATCTCAAGACTCAACTGAGGCTGAAGGATCCACTTCCAAACTCATTCACATGATGGTGGGCAGCCTCAGGTATCTGCTGGCTGTAGGTGAGAGACTTCAGAGCCTCGTCATGGGGGCATGTCCCTAAGGCTTCTCACATCAAGTGAGCTATGAAGAAAGGGAAAGAGACAGAGAGCCCACCGTGATGAAAGTCGATGTCATTTTTATAATCTAACTTAGGAGGTGAGCAGTCATCACTTCTACCATAGGCTGCTGGTCACTCAGAACTACCCTGGTCAATGTGGGAGGGGACTTCACAGGGTGTGAACAGTTAGTAGGCAGATCTCATTGCAGACCGTCGTGGAGGCTGGCTGCATCCTGGGTTAGATCTGAATTAGTCCTTCTTCAGGCTGTTGCCAGGCCCTGCTTTAGGGGGTGAGCGTGGTGCTCAGAAACAAATGGAGATGAGGTCTACTTGGCAGGGAACAGTGGCAAGCCTCCTGGCTACAGGTAACCTTGAAGACCAAAGTTGAAGAACAGCATGTGATCTTCCTGCTCCTTAGGAGGAGCACTGTGAAGCCCTTCACACCAACAGTAAAGGTGTAAGTACTGTATCTCTCTTCCTGGAAGTTGAGAAAACTTAAAAACAAAATCTTGTATATTCTATGAACCTATGAAATCTCTATATCCTAAGAATCTTGTAGATTCTTTAATTGGTGTGAGGAACTTTCCAAATAAAGTTTGAACTCTAGGATTGTCTCCAAAAGGACTCTTGAGGTAAAGGCGATAAAATGTACAAACCTGAAACTACTTCACCTTCCTATTTCTACACTTGCTTTCCTTCCCCATCCTCTCCTTCTCCTGACCATCCATACTACCCCAATATCCTTACAATTACAACCTTCATGTGAAACATCCCAGTACTTCCTAGTCCATAGACTATACACCTTTTCCTTTTCCATCTCAGAGCCATTGCTAAGGACTTCCAAATCCAAGGATCCCATGGAGAGAGAAACCGAAGAATTGAGACTTGTTTTAGACATGTAGTTTTCCCTGACTTCTCGCTCACACGATCTTTGAGTGCGATCAGAAAATGCCAACACTTGGCTTGAAATGGCTAGCTGTCATGACCCTGAAAAGAATTTAAAGCAAATAAAGAAGAAAGCTCTCCTACTGGCAAATGATGGCAAATGGCTGTGAAGATGATGATGATAGCTTGGTCTAGAATTTCTGCTTAAAAGCACAGCAGGGAGGAGAAGAATATCTGAGGTTAGTCAGGGAGTCCTGAGGTGCCTCTCGGTGCCTCTCTGCCCTGTTTCCACAGGGGAGAGGCAATTAGAGTAACCACAGCAGCCTGCAAAGAGAAGTGGAATCAAAGACCAGGCTTGGACAGAAGAGATGAGGCCGATGCAAGCAGCAAACGTGGAAAAGGGAGATGACAAATGTCAGTTACAGCTTGAGACAATCCCAGCAATGGAGACTGTAGCTTATTCTAGACCTTCCCCTCTTTGATGTCTTCTAAATTGTGGTGCCATATGCATAACACGAAATTTACCATTGTAACCATTTTTAAATGCACTGTTCAGTGACACTAAGTACATTCACATTGTTGTGCAACCATCACCACCACCCATATCCAGAACTTTTTCATCTTCCCCAACAGAAACTCTGCACCCATTAAACACTAACCCCCTATATTCCCTCCCCCAGCCCCTGGCAACCACCATACTCCATTCTGTCTCTATGAACTTGACAATTCTAGGTGCCTTACATAAGTGGAATCATAGGGTATTTGTCTTTTGGTGACTGGCTTAGCGTAATATCCTCAAAGTTCATTCAGGATGTAGCACATGTCAGAATTTCTTTTCTCTTTAATGTTGAAAATATTCCATTGTATGGAATAGTTTTGTCCATTCATCCGTTGATGAACCCTTGAGTTGCTCCTCCTCTTGGCTGTTGAACAATGCTACCACGAATATGAATGCATAAATATCTGTTTGAGTCCCTGCTTTTAAGTTTTGGGGTATATAATCAGAAGTAAAACTGCTCGATCATTTTATGTCTTTTTAATAGTCTGTGGCCAGCCACCACCTTGATGATTAAGATAGAGTGAGTTCAGTGCGATCATGCATAGATCCAAGGGGTGCTGGGGTGCAGGGGACTGCAGTTTTGGGTACTCCATGTCCTGTGGCCATGTCCCCACACAGATTCTATGTAGACCAGGTAGGCAGTTCCTATATGGGCTGACAACATCCCATCCCAAGAGTTTGCCTCATCTCTGCCTCAGTTTTGTGTGTGTATATGTGAGTGTGTGTGTATGTTTCATTTTCCACCCCACCGCCCTTTTTTTTTTTTTTTTTTTGAGATGGGGTTTCACTTTGTCACCCAGGCTGGAGTGCAGCGCTGGCATCTCAGCTCACTGCAACCTCTGCCTCCCGGGCTCCAGCAATCTTTCCACTTCAGCCTCCTGAGTAGCTGGGATCACAGGTATGCACCACCACGCCCAGCTAATTTTTTGTATTTTTGGTGGAGACAGGGTTTTGCCATGTTGCCCAGGCTGTCATTTTATTTCATTGTTGTTCGTTTGCTTGTTTGCTAGTTTTCCAGAAAGCCAATGTAGCATTTTTAGCTTGAGGACAGGGCAGCCTGGAAACGTTTGGGAGAAGCTTCCTCTGGGAAAAACCTTCAACCAATGGAGAATAAAAGTTAGTGACTAAAAGCTGCAGCATGTCATTCTCTAGATGGGCAGTTCTGAAGCATGTCCCTGTGATGCTTGAGTGTCTCTGGGCAGGATTGAGCTCGAATTCCCTCAGTGGCAAAAGCTGAATAATTCACGAATCATCACTCCTATTCCCTCCCTGTCTTACTGTCTGCACTCTCAAATAAACCACCTGTGCCCAAGCCCAAACCTCAGGTTCTCCGTTAGGATGATCCCAGAGGAAGAAGGTAATAAAAGTCCTCAGCTGGCCACATGGGTGGACAATAATTGCCAAAAACCATACATACATAAAGCAAAACAGCCCCCTCTGCTCACAGATTTCCTAACCTTCCAGAGTGGAGATCTTCTGTTTTGGAATAGGAGTCTGTCCGATCATTAGAGAAGAGAGAGCACATTGTCCTTAACTGAAGGGAAGGAGGTGAGATTAAAAAAATTAGACAGAGGCCGGGCGCGGTGGCTCAAGCCTGTAATCCCAGCACTTTGGGAGGCCGAGACGGGCGGATCACGAGGTCAGGAGATCGAGACCATCCTGCTAACACGGTGAAACCCCGTCTCTACTAAAAAATACAAAAAACTAGCCGGGCGAGGTGGCAGGCGCCTGTAGTCCCAGCTACTCGGGAGGCTGAGGCAGGAGAATGGCGGGAACCCGGGAGGCGGAGCTTGCAGTGAGCAGAGATGCAGCCACTGCACTCCAGGCTGGGCGACAGAGCAAGACTCCATCTCAAAAATAAATAAATAAAAATAAAATTTAAAAATTAGACAGAAATAAGCCAAGAAAGCTAACAAATGAGAAATATTCATTTGTACATATGATCAAATAAAAGCAGAAGTTTATGATAGTGAGCTGTGTGTGTGTGTGTGTGATGTGTGTGTATGTATGTGTGTATGTGTATATATGTGTGTATATATACACATACTGTTTGTTATGACCATATTTTACTGCTGTTTCTGAATTCATGGCATAGATATAACATTGAATTTTGCCCAAATCATAAATTTATAAAATGTACAAAGTCACGGGGGTATTTTTTCAGGCTGCAATTGCTCACCAGTTGATATTTCATGTCTAATTAGCTTGGTTTCTTTCTGAGAGTGTAGAAACCTCTGAGCAGGCACACACTGGAAAACTTATTTATTATGTGCATCTACATTTTGAAATGAATAGGTCATATAATAAAAAATGGTTGATCTTAATAGGCTCTGCTTAATTTCATACTTTATCATCTTTTGAAATATCCCAGGAGTGAACACCAAGGAAACTCTTAATGTTTATGATTGAGATGATTTATGTTTTAAATTATAATGATTTTTTCAGTTTTAGAAACTAAGAAAATCAGTTCATAATGTGAGAATTTTTTTTTTTTTTTTTTGAGACAGAGTCTCACTCTGTCACCCAGGCTGGAGTGTAGTGGCTGGATCTCAGCTCACTGCAAGCTCCGCCTCCCGGGTTTACGCCGTTCTCCTGCCTCAGCCTCCCGAGTAGCTGGGACTACAGGCACCCCCCACCTCACCCAGCTAATTTTTTGTATTTTTTAGTAGAGACGGGGTTTCACCATGTTAGCCAGGATGGTCTTGATCTCCTGACCTCGTGATCCGCCCGTCTCGGCCTCCCAAAGTGCTGGGATTACAGGCTTGAGCCACCGCGCCCGGCCAGTGTGAGAATTTTTGAGAATTTTTGGAATGTTAAGTAAGCATGTTGCATTAGTGTCTATTTGTTTTACACTAAATCACTGTAAAAAAAAAAAAACAAAAAAGTTGATACTGAAAAAAAAGTTGAAACAGAAAAAAAAAGATGGTTCCCATCTGTGGTGGACTGAACTGTGCCCCCTACCCAAATTCATGTGTTGAAGCCCTAGCCCTCCCATGTGGCTATATTAGAGATGGGGCTTTCAGAAAGGTAATTAAGGTCTAATCAGGTCATAATGGTGGGGCCCTAATCCAACAGGACTGGTGTGTTAGTCCATTTCCACGCTGCTTATAAAGACATACCCAAGACTGGATAATTCATAAAGAAAAAGAGGTTTAATGGACTCACAGTTCCACATGGCTGGAGAGGCCTCATAATCATGATGGAAGGCAAAAGACACATCTTACATGGCAGCAGGCAAGAGAGAATGAGAACTAAGCCAAGGGGAAACCCCTTATAAAATCACCAGATCTCATGAGACTTGTTCACTACCATGAGAGCAGTATGGGGAGAAACTAAAGCCATGATTCAATTATCTCCCACCAGGTCCTCCCACAACAAGTAGGAATTATGGGAGCTACAATTGAAGATGAGATTTGGGTGAGGATACAGAGCCAAACCTTATTAACTGATGTCATTATAAGAGCAGGAAGAGGTGCCAGAGGCTGCCTGTTCTCCCTTTCTCCCTCTCGGTGCATGCACAGAGAAGAGGTCAAGCAAGTTCACAGTGAAAAGGCACTGTCTACAAGCAGGAAGAGAGGCCTCAGCAGAAATGACTGTGTAAGCACAGGGCCTGTGGTGTTCTGTGTGACAGCCCTTGCTGATGAATATGCCAGCACTCCTCCATTGGATGATCTCCAAGGATGGGTGGTTTCACTTCACTCTGTGCACCCCAAACCACTAGGGCAAGATTTTAAATTTGGCAGATTACCCATGAATTCATATTTATTCAATGTAGATCAATTCAGTAAGTGTGGATGGTGATTACACTGAAATGTGAGGTCTCTATCTTGAAGATGAACAAGTCCCAGGCCTCACTTTTAGAGGTCTTGCACCCTCATGTCTGGTGAGTGGGTAATTGAGCTGTTCCTGTACATGCATCCCATAATACACACGTCAGGTAAGCCAGGGCAGCACGCCCATACAAAGACAAGAGAATCTACTTGTCTGTGGTGGGATTTCTCCTTGTAGTCCAAATGTATAAACAGTAATGTCATCATCAGTCAAGCTACTATGAGCAAACACCAAGCCGATCCAGTAAATCCCAAAGATGGGGTCAGAGGTTGCCCTCAGTCTCACTGCATCCCCCAACAAGATATCAGCCTAAAGCCCACTTCTTTCCATAGACAACCCGTTTGGTATTTGTTCTCAAATCCCACAAAATATTTTGGCAAAACACTTTAAATGTACTGCACTCTCTCTTTGCATCTCACTCCCATGGAAGTGCCAGAAGCTGGGCTGGGCCACCGACTTCTGCCCCTGCCAGGACTCCTTCCCAAAGAAGCTGGGAGGAACACAGGAAAAATCCCATGACGCTGAATTTGACAGTCACCTACGAACCATAAAACGTAAAAGGATCTCCCCGTGTGGCCCTGCGTACACTGCCTTGGTCACTGGGAAAGGCCAGGTACAGCCTGTATCTTCTTCAGAGATACTGCTGCCTCCACAGCTGTCCTGGCTGGTTCCCATCCACATGCCATCTCTTCAGATGCTGGCATAGGAAGGCAGCAAATTTGTGTCCCCATTGTCAGCTGAGATGGCTTCACACCTCGATGAGATTCATCAACTTTCAAAAGCTGTGTTAAGTAGCGTCAAAATGTGTTTCCTAAGGAAATAATTTGGGAAAGACTGAGTGTCTAACTCATAAGCCATCTTTTGTTGAAGGATATCTATGAATAATTTACCAATACTTTAAAGAAATTTGTGGAGCAGAAGATGGGCAGAGTCAAGGTGCCACACCCACAGCAGAGGGCTCCAGCTTTCTGGTAACACTTTGCAACTCACTCAGGACCCAGCTGAGGTAGGAGAGAAACAAAGCCCAGGAAACAAAAAGAAAGAGGGAGAATCATTATAGCACCAACAATGACATAAAAACTCTACATAAAATATAAATGAGCTGCAGCTGCTTCCCCATCCTAGGGATGGCAGGACGCTCCTTCCAGTGAAATAAATCATTGTCTCTTGGGTCCCCATTGCAAAACCCACAACAATATCTGGAAGGAGGGGTCAAGAGGATGGGCTGTGCTGCAAAATCATGAAGGGAAGTAATTTTAAGTTTCTGTGGGCAGTTCGCAATCAATGTGGGGAGGGGTGTGAAAATGAAAAGAAAAAGAGAGCAGAGGGACAGAAGAGAGAAGAGCCTGTGAACTAGGTGGGAGGTCGAGACTCTCCCAAAAGATACCATCAGTAAAAGAAATCCCTGGTGCCAGGAAGAGTCAATGCCTTTCTAAGGATGGAAATGCTGGCCAGGACAGCTGGAACTGTTTGCATCCCAGCAGACAAATAATTCTTCCCAGATTCATCCTTTGCTAGCCCCTAAATGTCAGTAACATCTTCTATACATGTTCCAGGTGCTTTAAGGTGATGAAGGAAAAGGGAACTTGTTATCTGCAGCGTTTTTCCACCCCACTCCCCACTCCTAGTAACCAATGTTAAAAACAGGTCAAGCATCCCTCACTCCTCCCCACTCACATTTTCATTTGCAAACTCATACTCAGCTTCCTCTGCTCCTGGTTTCTCTTACCTAACAAATAAGTGCTCTGCGAACAGCCTGCTGGGTCAGTGAGGAGCTTTGGAAACACCACATAATGTTTTCATATTTACAAACATGTTTACATAGTTTTTTCTTTATTACGTTTCCATTTCTTTGCTGAGATTTTCTATCTTTCCATTTGTTTCAACAATGTTTGCCATTACTTCTTGGCATATTTTATAATAGCTTCAACTTTTTAACATATATTTCCAAAATCTCTGCCATCTTGGCATTGAAATCTATTGAATGCCTTTCCCCAGGTAATTTGAGATCTTCCTAGCTTTTTCTATGATAAATTCTGAATTATATTTTGGACACTTGAGTATTATGTTATGAGACTTTTGGTCTTGTTTCAATTTTATGAAAAATGTTGACATTTTCTGTTTCAGGTGTCAATCATTGGGTCCAAGCTATAAGTTATGTTTAGCCTTCTGTAGGCTGTAGTTTGAATGTCCACTATTCCATTTTCAAAGGCTTTGCTGCACCTTTATGATCTGTAGCTCTGTAGCTCTGTAGGTGACACCCAGTCTAAAACCTAGGCAGTACAGTATATCACTGAGTTTAATTCTAAGGAGTTTTGGTACGCTGTTTTAGAAAAGCTCTATGCATCTGCAATTTGAGGTGAGCCTAGGAATTGGTAAATAACTTCACGGGATTGTTTTCCAAGTTATTCTCTCTCTATAATGCTCTCAAGTACTAATACTTTTTGGTTTTCTAGAATTCCCCCTTTTTTTATTCTATACCCAAAAAAGCTAGGGCTTTATTTAGCCTACCTACTATACACTTCCCTGACTATGCCAATAATTAGGGCCAAGTGATGGGAGGACATTAAAAACATGAAACAAAATGTTTACCCCACCTCCTTAAGACTAAAGCTCCCTTCATCAGGCACTTCATAGATTTAGGCACTTATGGGTCCAACTCCCCTTGTATCTCTAGGAGACAACTTTATTGCTCCTTGATACTGAGCTAGAAGGTTTCTCCTGGAGCCTTCTTTGTCCACACTGATGCCTACCTCTGAGTTTCATGTTGTCTTGCATCTAGGACAGGAGAAATTACAAACTCGGCCCTGGTTTGATGGTCCTCCAAATTCTGGCCATTTTCTTCCACATACCTGGTACTATTTAAATCCAGACTTCTCAAATAGTTGATTCCTGCATTCTGTCCAGGTCTTATAGCTGCGTTCATAGAGACACACAAGGCAGCATGTGCTTACTCAATCTTACCTGGAACTAGATTCTTGTCAAATGGGTTCATCATCCTGATTTCACGTCTTGTGGTCAAAATAATCACTCTCCTGTTTAAGTGGAAATGATTTTAAGTTTTTCGTATACATTGTTTAACTGGTGTCTTATAAGATTCCTATAATTTCACCACTCTAACGGAAGAGGAAATTCAGACAAAGAGTCTAGAGTCACAAACCTAATATGTGGCAGAAGAGGCTCAGAACTCTACCTTTAAATGCCAAGTCTAGGCCGGGCGCGGTGGCTCAAGCCTGTAATCCCAGCACTTTGGGAGGCCGAGACGGGCGGATCACGAGGTCAGGAGATCGAGACCATCCTGGCTAACACGGTGAAACCCCGTCTCTACTAAAAATACAAAAACTAGCCGGGCGAAGTGGCGGGCGCCTGTAGTCCCAGCTACTCGGGAGGCTGAGGCAAGAGAATGGCGTAAACCCGGGAGGCGGAGCTTGCAGTGAGCTGAGATCCGGCCACTGCACTCCAGCCTGGGCGACAGAGCGAGACTCTGCCTCAAAAAAAAAAAAAAAAATGCCAAGTCTAGCACTTTCAGTGCCACTTCCTAGAATTTTTTATAAGCAACATAATCAGCTGGGACACATATTCTTACAGAACCAAGTTTTTCCTTCTGGGATGAGGAATCAAAAGCTTTGCATAAAACATAATTTTCTTCTCATAGACTTGAATTAGAGTGATGATGATGATAATGGTAACAACAATGGTGATTTAAGAGTTTGTTACAGCTGATGTTCAAAAAAGTAATTATTTTCAGAAAAATGTGTGTGTGTATGCTTCTAACCTCCTCTATCAATATATTCATCAAGGATAAAGTATAACCATTATCATACCGTTCTTCCCAAATCTTGATATATATGTATTTATTCTTTACATAACCCATGTAGTGTTTCCTCAGGGACCTTCGTGATGAAGAGTATCAAGACCTCAGATTGGGTAGATCACATTTCTGTAGTAGAAAATACTGTTTTATTTTCTTGGAGCTTGATGAATAAGAAAAGAAATGAGATATATTCTCTTCCTGTTTACAGAAAAAGTATTACTGAGAATGGATGGCTAATAGTAATTTCAAAATTTCTGAAACAGAATATTGAAACTAATGAATATATATTTTCCAATTTGTGTGTGCATATAGAAAGATTATATAGATAGCTTTATAAATAACTTCCTTTCCTATTGAGAAATAGGAATTTTATATTTTTCTACTAAAATTGAAAATGGAAATTCCAGTTATTTAAAACTCTGAAAATGAAAGCCCTCTCACAAGAATTCCCCTGATGAAACTTGCTAGAGGCATCTGGTGTTTCTGAATTTTAATAATCTCTTTTTTTTAAAAGTTTTCTTTTTTATCACACACATTGAATGTAAGCATTTGTTTTCAAGCTTTCCTCTCATCCCCATGTAATCAGAATAATAAATATGGTCTTTCAGCTGGAGGCTCAGAGAAGTATGCGGCTGAAAACCTTCCACATCCTTTGATAAACCCTCCCATAAGGCTTTCTGCATGCCTTGGAAGCTTCCAGAGTGAGTCTTTGCATTTTTTCTTTGTAAAAGGATGAAACTGAAAGATGTATTAGAGAAGGAAAGGAAACAAATTTGGCATACGATTCTATAATAGGAAGTCCGATTTGGCACCGAAGGGAAGAAAACTACAAAGAGATTCAGGAGAGACTTTGCTTCAAATAGACCTTTTTTATTCTAACAAAACAAATAATAAACCATGCCTCCTTCCTTTCACTTTATCTGTTCTGGGGAAAGAATTTGTCACAATGATGTCACTGGAAGCAGACTGCCTCTTGGAAAGGTCTTCTTTCTCCACTTTGCTCCCTCACGAGGGAAGCCACATCTTTAGGGACTGAATCCCTATCCCTCCGGTTCCAAACATGCATGTGCTAAGAGCCAGTGCTAGGACTCAGAGAGAGGCTATTGATGTAAATATATTTTCTGGTGGTTACAATCTCCGTTTTAAGTTCCTGTCTCTGCTTACTAAAGAATATAATTGTTATGACAAAATACAATGCTCATAACAAAATACAATGTACATGACAATGAAGTTTCTAATTATCAAACAGATGTGAAGGTTGACCATTACATTTATACCTTAATTTAAGTAAATCCAATAAAAATGTGTCTGAGTGCCAAACTACATGTCCAAAATCTCTTCTAATTTTAATAGCTTATGATTTAATAGCTTATGATTCTGTACATGAATACTTGTGGTGTTTGACTACCTTGTAAATTATTTTGAATGGTTGAGTCTAAGTACCTAAAACATTTAGTCTTTGAATTTCTTTAAACTATTATATTGATTCTACAGTATCATTGCAAAAAAGAACCTACTCAGCAAAGAAAAATTTTAGCCTGGTCAAATTATAACTTTTGAATGAACTGGAACTTAAACGCTGACATGTAGCTGCATTGTTAACCAAATTTCATCTTAAACTGAGAGGACTTAAGGAAAACCCTGGCTTCTGTTTAAAAATACTACTTTGTAATAGAACAATGGTTATGATAATTCAGTCATTGCTTCGAAGGAATTTATAAAGAATGTGAATTGTTAAGATTGGCACCATGCCTGTCACTTTGAATGTCATCCCATGAGTGTTCAGAAAGACAAACACATTCATTCACCAGAACTGATCACAGAGCTACTTGGTGACAGCAAGTCCACAGGAAGGCTACAGGATTAACCAAAACCGAGCTCCATTCTGCACGGGCCAGTCCTTACTGACGATCATTTGTTGCTGTTATTCTGAACATTATAGGAAAGACTCATTTCTTCTTGATGATTCTAAGAAATTATCCTCATCTGTTACTACAGAGTCCCTTACTATGGATTCATTGTAGGAAATTTGGAAGAAAAATATTTAAATGTATCTATATCTCAATACACAGATATAACCACTGGTAATAATTCGATGATACAATGTCTTTCTTACAAGTGCTTTTCTATGCAAATATACACACACTGTATATGTATATGTTTGTGTACATGTACATGTAGAGATAGCTAGATTGATGTTTTGAAAGTGAAGTTTACCTAAGTTGGTGTTTTATGTGTGTGTGTGTCTTAACATCTGTAACATACGTGCTTCCCATGAGAGCGGGTGTGGCTATCTGGCTCTGAAGTTTAGGACTGTGGCCTGAATGGGAGGTTGTGAGACATTGAAGCCATGCTGTAGGCTCAACAGCTCAGGAATCTTGTGTCTTTTGTGTGTTAAGCACCTGCTATGTGCCCCACTAGGTGGGCTTATATTTGTTTCCTTTCCATGAATCAGCCATGTGCCTCCTGGTTAAAAGTCAGGGAGGCTGAGCAGCAAGGCTGGGTCTGTCACACAGGGAAATGGACTTGCAATATGGACTCCTGACCATTTAAGTGTTGCCTCTATCAAAATTAAGCCCAGGCATATCTTCATGATACAGTCTCATTCTTTCACATTCAACTGGTAGCCAGTGGACCAGTGGACCAGAACTTTTTTTTTTTTTTTTTTGAGACTGAGTCTCCACCCAGGTTGGAGTGCAATGGCACGATCTAAGCTCACTGCAACCTCTGTCTCCCAGGTTCAAGCGATTCTTCTGCCTCAGACTCCTGAGTAGCTGGGATTACAGGCATGCAACACCACGCCTGGCTAATTTTTGTATTTTTAGTAGAAACAGGGTTTCACCATATTGGCCAGGCTGGTCTCGAACTCCTGACCTTGTGATCCATCTGCCTCAGCCTCCCGAAGTGCTGGGATTACAGGCGTGAGCACTGCACCCTGCCAAGTGGACCAGATCTTAGGGTTCTCAAGCCGAAGGCAGAGGGCACATGCGGAGCCTTTGGGTCCAGAGAGAAGTTATCCATGGCCACTGCCCAGCACACTTCTGCAATAGGAAGCTGGAAATAAGAAGAAGCAAGAGCAAAGGTGATTGGTTAAATCATTTTCTATTGTTAGAGAGAAACATTTCCTGATGGGACCCACGATTGTAGGGAAAGAATACAAAAATCACTCCTGTTCATGAGACAGGAATATATATTTCACCCTCTCCAAAAAAACAAAGCTCAAAAGGCAGCAAAGAAAAGGCTGAGCCTTAGAAATTCTCATGTATTTATTTCTCTTAGCTCTCTGGCTACCCTGATTTGTGTGCCCCTGCATGTATGGCAGATAATAAGGGCTCCTCCGTGGAGAGGAGCTTATTAAGTATCCAGCAACTTAATACGATCAGCCATGGAGCGCCCACGCACATGACGTTCATGAGCATCTTCCAGATGAGAACTGTTAATACGAGAATGTCCTCTACATGAGGTATCTGTGTACCCTCCCACCAGCTTTCAGGGGAGTCCCCAGCTTCCTACACCCTAGCTATATTGGATCTAATCAGTCATGTCCTTTCTGTATCAATTAGATGCATGAAAGCATGTCATTGTTGCTTTAATTCTGTTTCTGTTATTGTTAGTGGACGGATGTCCTTCCACCATGCCTTCCCCTCTAGATCTCATCTTCTGCTATGGCCGTGTTTGCTCCATTTGTGCCTTCCTCTTTTACCTGTGAGGTTGCCTTTTTCCATAAAGAATAATAGTTTAAAACTACATTTTTCTGAACTCTTACTATGGTCCAGACATAATGCTAAGGACGTAACAGATATTACTTACTTGGGCTGGGCACGGTATCTCACATCTGTGATCCCACCACTTTGGGAAGCAGAGAAGGGTGGATCACTTGAGGTCAGAAGTTCCAGATCAGCCTGGCCAACATGGCAAAACCTTGTCTCTACTGAAAAAAAAAAAATACGAAAATTAGCAGTCTGTTGGTGCCCACCTGTAGTTCCAGCTACTTGGGAGGCTGAGGCAAGAGAATCACTTGAACCTGGGAGGCAGAGGTAGAGCCAAGATCAAGCCACTACACTCCAGCCTGGGTGACAGTGTGAAACTGTGTCTCAAAACAGCAACAAAAAAAGATAGTACTTGCTTGAATATTCAGAAGAACCCAATGAAGTGAGTACAATCATTATCATCCCGTATTACAGAAGGATAAGGTAAGGTGCCAGGGGGTTAAATGACTTGACTAAGATCACACAGGTAAGGATTACACATAGTACTGGACAAATAGTAGGTCTTCATTAACTAGTATCTACTATTATTACTGGTATTATTGTCTAATTTTTGCATTTTTAAATAGACCTTAATTTTTGGAGCAGTTTTAGGTTCACAACAAAATTCAGTGGACAGCACAAAGAGTTGCAATATAGTTCCAACCCCCCCTTCACACACATATAGCCTGATCTGCTGTCAACCTCAGTGATAAATTTGTCATGCTCAATTAACCTATGCTGACACATCATGATCACCAACGTCCCTAATTCACGTTAGGGCTCACTCTTGATATTGCGCACTCTGTGGGTTTGGACAAATGCATAATGACATGGATCCACTCTTACAGTATCATACAGAATCATTGCACTGCCTTGAAATCACCTGTTCTCTATTTAGTTTTCCTCCCCTTGACTCCTAGCAACCACTACATTTTTTCTTTTTTCTTTTTCTTTTTCTTTTTTTTTGAGATGGAGCCTCACTCTGTTACCCAGGCTGGAGGGCAGTGGCATGATCTCAGCTGACTGCAACCTCCACCTCTAAGGTTCAGGTGATTCTCTTGCCTCAGCCTCCCCACTAGCTGAGATTGCAGGCACCTGCCACCATGTCCAGCTACTTCTTGTATTTTTAGTAGGGACAGATTCCACCATGTTAACCAGGCTGGTCTCAAACTCTTCACCTGAAGTGATCTGCCTGCCTCAGCCTCCCGAAGTGGTGGGATTACAGGTGTGAGCCACCTCCCCTGGCCTAACCAATGAAATTTTTAATGTCTCCATAATTTTGCCCTTTACATAATATCACAGATTTGGAACCATATAGTATGTAACATTTTCAGATTGGCTTCTTTGAGTTAATACACATTTAAGATCTCCAAGTGTTTTTGTTGTTGTTTTGGGTGTGTGTGTGTGTGTGTGTGTGTGTATGTGTGTGTGTGTGGCTTGATAGCTCATTTCTTTTGGTGCTGAAAAATATCCCATTGTCTGGATGTATCACAGTTTGTTTATCTACTCGTCTACTGAAGGACATCTTGGATGTTTCCAAATTTTGGCAATTATGAATAAGCTATTATAAACATTTGAGTGCAGATTTTTGTGTGGACATAAATTTTCAACTTATCTGGGTAAATACCAAGGAGTGCAATTGCTGGATGATATTGTTAGAGTACGATGAGTTTTGTAAGAAACTGCCAAGTTGTCTTCCACAGTGCCTGTACCAAGTTGCACTCCCACCAGCAATGAATGAATGCTCCTATGGCTCCTCCTCCTTGCCACCATTGGGTGTTGTCAGTGTTCTGGATTTGTGACATTTAAAAGAGTAGTGTAGCATCCCCGGGTTGTTTTAATTAGCTGTTCCCTAATGACATTCGATGCGCGGCATCTCTGCATGTGCTCATGGCAGCTTACGTCTGCTTTGGTGAAGTGTCTGTTCAGGCCTTTGCTCACTTATTAATCAGGTTGCTTATTTCCTTATTGATGAGTTTAAAGGATTCTTTATATGTTGTGATTGATGGTCCTTTATCAGATGTCATTTGCAAATATTTTCTCCCAGTCTGTGGCTTGCCTTCTCATTCTGTTGACAGTATTTTCCACTGAGGAGAAACTTTAATTTGAATGAAGTCCAGCTCATTTGTTATTCCTTTCATAAACTGTGCCTTTGGTGTTGCGTCTAAGGAGTCACCACCCTGCCCAAGGACATCTAGATTTTCTACTAGGTTATCTTCTAGGAGTTTTATAGTTTCACATTTTCCATTTAGGTATATTATCCACTTTGAGTTAATTTTTATGAAGGGTATGATGTTTGGGCCTAGATTTGTTTTTTTGTATGTACATGTCTAGTTGTTCCAGCATCATTTGTTTAAAAGACTAGTTTTTCTCCATTGCATTCCCATTACTGCTTTATCAAAAATTGGTTGACTACACTTATATGAATCTATTGGGTTGCATTTTAAAAGGATTTTAGAAACATTTATACGTCATGAACATTAATCCCTTGTTTATTTTATATGCTTAGACCCTTTCCTTCTAAACTGTTGCTTACCTTAATTTTTTTCACGGGACAGAGAGTTTAACATGCAACAATTTAACCTATTGTTTCTTTAAGCCTCTGTGTTTTCTATCTCACATAGACAGGGAGGCATATTATATTACTAATATTATTATTATATATTATCAGCATAACAAAAGGAAGATGATGTTTAAAAGAAAATGAAGAATATTAACGTAATAATAGAAAATTTAATGAAATAATATATTATATAATCATAATTTTCTGTTATATAAATCCCTCATTGCTAGCACAGCAGTCTGAGATCTATATCAAATAATACATTTTCTGTATATTATTTATATATAACAATATTCCATTCCATTATATAATACTCTTATTATATTTTATATAATATTTTATAATTACATAATATTTATATAATGTTTAATAATTTATTACATATATATCAATGATATATAATATTATATAGTATAGTACTAATATTATGTGTTTTGTTCTCACAGCCTCATCATCCTCTTTTTTGTTATATTAATTCACCTGGCATTTATCTTTGTGTGTGACATAAAATAGAAATATATCAAACTTTATTTGTCCCAAATTGATGGCTTTTCTAAAAAATATAAGGCCTATTTCATATGTTCTCCACTCTAATGAAGTAGCTTTTCCACATACTTACTATAAAAAGGATAAGTTATTCTCCACCGTGTTTTTTTCATTTTGAAATTTTTATAGTGCTTATCATGAACTTTACAATGCTTTTTCCTTCCACACAAATTTTATAATTGGATTGTCTAGTCCCCTAAAGCGTATTGTGCGACCTTGCCAGGTGTGTATTAGTCTGTCTGTTTCCTTGAGAGTGGGACACAGGCCGAGGCTCCACCTAGGATCCCACGTGCTTCTCCTCACATTTGTTTTACGTTCTAAAGATTGTTATAGATTTCACAAATATTTAGGGAATTATTTCTTTACTTTTCTATTAGCGCAATTGTAAAATTTTAGTTATAAACTGTTCTAATTGCTTATTCTAGTACAGGGAAAGTCATTGTTTACAGTTCTGATAAGTGGCTGTTTTACTCACTGTGCAAAGGGCTTTCCGTTCATCCTCCTGGCTTTTCTAGGCATCTAATTACACTGTTGGTAAGTGCCAGTTTCCTCTTATTTATTTTTATTTTCATCACCGTGATGAGGACATCGGGTGATAGGTGCTGTCAGCAGGAAGAACAGGAATCTCTGGCTTACACATGACTCTTACAGAAATGGTCAGAGTTCACAAATCTCTGGCTTACACATGACTAATGGAAACGGTCTGAGTTCACACACTTGGAAGATTTAGTGCAGGGTTCTAGTAGACAGCACATATCAACTTAAAGAACTTTCCTTCTTTTCCTACTGTGCCAGTTTTTTGTTTTTTTTTTTGTTTTTTGTTTTTTTTAAGGAATGATGGTGAATTTTGTTACATACTATTTCAGCATCTGAGATAATTTTCTACTTGAAAATGCTGATGTGATTAATTTCAAAACAGATCGCTGAGTCCTTTAGTACCTTTGAAAGGTAAGTATTGCTATACCTGTCTTTACAGATCACCACATCGATGCTCAGAGAAGCCAATTAACTCGCCTGTGGTCACAGCTATTGAGTGTTGGAATGAAGGTTAAATTAGTTTGTCTGGCACCAAAGCTTATGATCTCACTTGGGCTGGACCTTAGGGCTAAAGTACTCTTTTAACTCTCCCTTTAGGCTGTGGGACACTTTTGAATTCCTGAGAGGGACGAATGGCAGGGAACCATCATTGGTATAAAGTGTCCCTGTAGAAAGCTTTTGTCCTGCTGCAGTGAGTACAGTGCCACCTGGTCCCAGGGGAGCAGGGATGGAGCTATGGCAAGCACCTCCTTCAGGGATTCCTCAGCCACTACTCTCATAGGCAAGCTGCCTGCAGTGACACCTGAGAGCCCATGGCCCCAGCACTGCTGACTGATGGTGGGGACAGGAGGAGGGGAGATGGCGTCTCCCTTTTGGCCATGGATGGCAGTTTTCTTATCTACTCCTCTCTGCTCAGGATGGGACAGACCAGTGTCTCCACTAACGCTGCAGGCCTGAGACGCTTTGTCATCGCTCCCCAGTCTTTTTGTCAGATGTAGGCAATTCCATGTTGTGGCAGCACCTGTCTCCCCAGGGCTGCCCTGGGTCCTCATCCTCCTGGGCAGTTTCTTCCATTCATGAAAACAGGTGAGTCACCTGGGCCAGCCTAGACCCACCTGGACAGCCAGCCAACCTCAATTTCACCTCATTGGAAGTTTCCATCACCTCTCCAACAATCTATGCCCTCCTTCCTCCTCCTGCATCCCAGGGGACATGGCTGCCCAACCCAGAAGTTGATCCCAACTGCTTCTGCCCTAGGCACAGCCAGTCTTTCCAGGCTGTATTAGTCCGTTTCCACACTGCTGATAAAGATACACCTGAGACTGGGCAATTTACAAAAGAAAGAGGTTTAATTGGATTTACAGTTTCATGTGGCTGGGGAAACCTCACAATCATGGTGGAAGGCAAGGAGGAGCAAGTCTCATCTTACATAGATGGCAGCAGGCAAAGAGAGAATGAGGAAGATGCAAAAGTAGAAACCCATGATCAAACCATCAGACCTCATGAGATTCATTCACTACCAGGAGAACGGCATAGGGGAAACTGCCCCCATGATTAAATTATCTCCCACCAGGTCCCTCCAACAACACATGGGAATTATAGGAGGTACAGTTCAAGATGAGATTTGGGTGGGGACACAGCCAAACCTTATCACAGGTTCTGTCGGTTCTGTCTCCTCAATGTTTCTTGGCTTCATGCCCTTTTCACATCTCCATGAGAACAGTCTCAGCCACCCTATCTTATCTAGGTATCACAGAGCTCCATGGTCTGCCTCTACTCGGCTTCTTCCAGGCCTTTCTTTATTCTGCACCATGGTGGTCCTTCCAGAAGATAAGCCCCTGAGCATCTTCCTCCATGGCTGTCGATTGCTCTTAGGACAAAATCTGTGCAAGGTTTTCAAAATCTGTACCATTTGGCCCCTGCTTCCTTCCACGCCTCACAACCCTCCTCCCTCCTCCCTTGTATTCTACTTCCCATGCAAAGTGAAATTCTTCAAGCCTGGTGCCTCTTACCTCCAGGCTCACACAGGCTGCCCGGGTGCTCTGGGGTCCTCACACCCTGTCTCCCCAGTGCAGCCCTGGCAACCTTACCTGCAACTGCAAGCAAGGTGTATCTCCACTGGGGAAACAGTGGGACACCTGTGTGTCCATTGCTACAGCCAGGAGGATTCTCAAAACAGAGCCTGGAACTGAAGATGCTTGGGAAAGACCTGTTGATGAAATGGTGCTGTGTGAGGGCTATGGGTTGAACCTCTCCCCACCCCCTACCAAATTCTTATGTTGAAGTCTTAACTTCTGCTGTTTCAGGACAGAACTTTATTTGAAGATAGAGCCTTTAATGAGGTAATTAGGCTAAATAAGGTCATATAAGTGAGCTCTAATCCAATATGGCTAATCTCCTTATAGGGATTGGAGACTGACCTGAGCAACAAAGCAAGACCTCATCTCCAAGAAGAAGATGAAAGAGAGCAAGAGAAGGAAGAAGCAGAAGCAGAAGCAGAAGAAATAAGAAAGAAGAAGAAGAAGAAGAAGAAGAAGAAGAAGAAGAAGAAGAAGAAGAAGAAGAGTAAGAAGAGAAGAAGAAGAGGAGGAGGGAGGAGGAGGAGGAGGAGGGAAGGAGAAGGAGAAGAAGAAGGAAGAAGAGGAAGAGGAAGAAGAAGAAGAGAAGGAAGAAGGAAGAAGAAGAAGAAGAAAAAGAAGAGTAGAAGAAGAAGAAGGAAGAAGAAGAAGTGGAGGAGGAAGGAGAATAAGAAGAGGAAGAAAGAGGAGAAGAAAAAGAAGAAAGGAGAAGAAGACGGAGGGGAAGAGGAGGAAAAGGAGGAGAGGAGAAGGAGAACAGGAGGAGAAGGAGGAGGGGAGGTGGAGGAGAAGGGGGAGGAGGAGTGGGGAAGTAGGAGGAGGGGAAGAAGGAGGGGGAGGGGGTGATTAGGATGCAGATAAGACTCAAAGAAGGATGACCATGTGAGGACACAACAAGAAAGCAGCCAAGAAATTGAGGTCTCACTGGAAACCAAACCTGCAAATACTTTGATCTTGAACTCCTAGTTTCCAGAAGAGTGAGAAAATAGACTTGAGATGTTTAAACCATCCAGTCTGCAGTGTTTTGTGATGGCATCCCTACCACACTAATGCAATGAGCACCCATGGTTTACCTAACATAACAACACTTTTCAAGTTCTTATAGCCACTGGAAGCAAACACATAAGGCAATGGGCTTCAGTTCACATATCCATGTCTGCTTCTTGCACTCACTGCTACCGGCCTCCACTGTCTTTTGTCTTCAGTAGTAGTTTGGCATATAATCCCTCTCCTCATCAGTTTAAAATCCAAATCATACAAAAGATATTTCACTTTGTCTTTAATTTAGGCATGACCAAGGTAGCATTCTATATCAATCTATAGGCTATAACAAGTAAATATAAAAACTGATGCCCACACAAGCTAAAGAATGCAGATGGTAGAAATAAATTGCAGAAACAAATACACACATATGCACATACATAAACACACATGTACACACAAGGGCATGCACACATACACATGTGCACAACACACAGACATGAACATGTATATATACAATGCATACACTTATAACAAACATGCATACATATCTACAAGAGTTGTAAAATACTCAGTTACTCTGAGTTTCAGCTAACTGAGTGATATTTGGACTGCCTTTAAAATTTGTCACATTAATTTTTGTGCTGTCGAGGGGCTGTGTTGGTGGCTCTCACTTCTCCCTGCTTTTTTATTTTATTTTATTTTATTATTTTATTTTGAGATGGAGTCTTGTTCTGTTGCCCAGGCTGGAGTGAAGTGGCATGATATTATCTCACTGCAGCCTCTGCCTCTTGAGTTCCAACAATTCTCCTGCCTCAGCCTCCTTCATAGCTGGGATTACAGGTACACACCACCACGCCCAGCTAATTTTTGTATTTGTAGTAGAAATGGGGTTTCACCATGTTGGCCAGGCTGGTCTTGAACCCCTGACCTCAAGTGATCCGCCCGCTTCACCCTCCCAAAGTGCTGGGATTACAGGCATAAGCCACCGCGCCAGGCCCTCCCTCCTTGAGGTTTATTTATTGCCTTTCTACTTGGCTGCTTTTTTTCAGAGATGGCGTGGTTGAGTTTAGGTCCCTGGTCATAATCATCATCATGTCAGCAACCGTAGCAAATGCCACCATGTCTTCTCCCCATGCTGTTACGATGCTGGGGAGACAGAGACTTATTGACATAGTGTTAATTAATTATCTTGGTAGCCTTTTGAAAAACCAGGAAGGATGTGTTCCGGGCAGCCGCCTCACTATCTCAGGCAGCATTTTTCGGTCACTGTGTGTCTGTCTCTCACTTTCATATCCTTGCTGCTTGCTCTCCTGGGCTTTCTCAGGAAAATGCAATTCCTCCTTATTCATAGCCCTGGATATGAGCAGCCATGTCCCATACTGCAGGCAGCTGCCACTGAACCTTCAAACCATGCCTGCCCAAATCCCAGGGCTTGGCTCTTCACCATCGTAATAAAACAAGATTTCTAATGTAGTGCTGAAGCTCCAGATAGAAAGATTCCTATTTTGTCAATGTTAGCTTTGCCAACAAAATACTGCATTTGCCTGGGCCCAGTCTTCTTTATTGAGGATCCCTGGTGCTCTAAGTTTATGTCACTGACATTTATTAAAATTAAAACAGAAATTCTCAGTGCAGAGCTGAAGCATGCAGATGAAGCCACGCTGCTCTATAAGGTCTCATCGCCATCAGGGGTTCCCTCCCACTGCCCCCGCACAGAGTGGGCCAGGCCGCACCCCAGCCCTGGATCCTCTCCAACGCTCTCAGATGCCTGGGGTCTGCCCACAAGGGATTTCATGGAGAGAGGCCCTTGGGCCGTGGCCTCGAGCAATACCTCATTCCTCATTCCTGAGTAAGAGCAGAGGCCTGCTTGTACTTGCACCCAGCTAAAGGGAGTGAGATGAGCCATGCATTCCATGTGGGCTTTTGCTCAGCAAAGGCATAGAAAGCAGGGTGCCTGGAAGGGAAGGATCTGGCAGGGTCTTTGCAAGAGGCAGAGTCAGGGATGCTATTGCTGAAAGGTGGGCACCCTCAGTTTATTTGTTACTCATTAATGACTGCGCCCGGTGCCAGCGATGGTTCTGTGTGCTCTCCATGGGAACCCTGAACCCCACTTTGCAGAGTGCCTTGTGTCTCCATCTGTAAACACCATCTCCCTGTACTACTTCTGTTTTCTCAACTTCAAAGAAAGAGGCGGAGCTTTCCATCTGAGTTCTCAACCTCTTGTACCAGTGAATTCTCTGTTTCAGATATACGGATAACCCAATTCAAATTGGCATGAGCATAATCACAGGGGATCTGTCTATTCATATTACTGAAAGCCCATGAATTAGGACTGGCTTCTATCAGGACTTGACCCAAAAGCTTAAGTGATACCAGCAGTCTTGGTCTCCTTCCCCGACTGAGTTCTGCCTCCGTAGCCCCTCCCTGAGTGCGGAAGTCACATTGACTTTCCTCATGATAGCAAGGTGGCTGCAGGAGCTCCAAGCATGAAGTCCTTGTACCATCTTTCAGGGGCTGAATAAGAGCTCCTGCAAACATCTCCACACTGCAATTTCCAGAACCCGTGAATGTTACCTTTTGTGGAAAAAGGAACTCTGTTGATGTGACTGAGTCAAGGGACTTGAGATAGGGAGGTTATCCTGGATTTTCCAGATGGACCCACATGGAACCCACGGGTTCTTATGTGAAGCAGTCTGCAAGGTCAGAGACAGGGAAGGAAGCATGATTACACTGCATGGCTGGACTGAAGGTGGAGGAACACAGGAGCCTCTAGAAGCTGGAAAGGCAAGGACATGGATCCCCACCCCAAGAGCCTGCAGAAGTGCTCCAACATCCTGACTTTAACCTAGTAAGACTGCCTGGGCACACTGGCCTCCAGGACTAAGATAATAAATCTGTATTGTTTCATGCATGCCAGTAGGTGTGCGCTCACTTTTCAGAGCAGCAGGAGGAAACTAATATACCACCAAACTTCTTTTTCTTTTCAGAAGCCACAGCAAATATCTCTCCTTGCCCTACTGGTTCTAACAGTGTGTTGTTACCACACCCAAATCAATAGAGGGATGGGACAGGTACTGACGGACATACACCTGGAAAAGAACTATGAAGTTTTGAACATTTTATGAGTGAGGCAACATGGGAGGTTCTTTATAGCAATGCTCTTGAATCTAAAAAGAGAAAAAATAATACTGAAAACAAGCTCAAGAGGTGTCAATATCCCTTCTCTCAAAACGAGAACAAATATCTTGCAAAGGGGCATTTAAGTTGCAGAGCCGGTGCTTTCTGCCTCCAAACCCCAATTCTTTCCATCTCTTCGCCTCCATGTCGTGTCACATTCCTTTTGTCACATCCCGCAACCGTCACCACCATCACCACTGCTGCAACATGGGCCAAAGAACCAGAAAAAAAGATGCTGCTGTATTTCACAACTTTATCATGTGAGAGGAAGGCCTGGCTTCATCTGACAGGCCAAGAGTTGCTCCTGGAAAACAACTAATCCGGTTTAAAGCTAGGTAAGGGTGTTGCCCAACCCACTTTCTCTGTAGTTGATACTTGAATTAGATGACACGGGGCCAAGGTCTCTGCAATTTCGATTTCTCCTGAGTCAAAGTCCCTTAAGACCAATGAAGCAATGAGGGGGCCTCATCCTTAAGGAGATGCCGCTGCTGACCTGCTGGAGTTTGGAGGGACTGGTCCCCCCAGACTGGTTCTGTTCATGTCACCCCACCCAGTCTTCCTGTTCCCTGGGGCTCGCCTTGATATCCTGCCTCTTGTTTATGCAACATCATTTCACGTCCCCATGAGCAGAAACTTTCCTTTCCGTGTGCAGAGACTTAGCAACTGGAAGTACTTATTGCATTCGTGCCATGGGGTTTGCCCTCCTGCTTCTCTGCCTTGTTGTGTCAAGATGGAAGCACTTCCCGCCTGCAAGGCAAGATCCCCCACCCCAACCTCTCAGGCTGGTTCCTGCCACGTTTCATGAGGTGGCCTGGGACTAAGGCCCCTGGATCCCTTCATGTTCCAGGTGACCTGATCTTTGATTTACAACATCACCATCCTGCAATCAGATCTGCTCCCTATTCCACCCCCATGAAGACACAAGCTCCTGCAGCTGGGCTTCATGCCACCCTCCAAAGCTGCCACCCTCAGGCCCTGCTGAGGAAGCTTGGACCCCACCAAACCCCCCACACTCAGGTTGCTCTCCAGAAGGAGCCCCATTCCTGACGGTTTGTTACTTGCTATTGCACAGTTTAAAAGCAAGCGTCTCTCATAACAGTAGCTTGCATATGCTCAATCTTTTTGCTTTCCTTTCTTTTACCCTAAATGTATTCCTTTAAAAATGACAATCCATGGGAGCACATCAATCTCTATTTTTAAAGCATAGCACCTCTCCCTTCCTCTTCCTTTCCTGCTCATCTGTGCAGAGGAGAGACAAGCATTCCTGATCCTTATGTTAGCTCTAGCAATTGCCTGGCTTTCCTCAAGGAGAAAGCTTCACTCACATTACAGGGAAGACCGCATTTTGTCCGTAGATAGTAATTGTTTAGGCAATGTGAGATGCAACTTGGAAGAAAGTCATACCATGTTTTTGTTTTATTCTGGATTTCTGCCTACTAAAACGCTGACTAAGCAAAGAGCATGGGGATAAGTATAAGTCAGAATTTATTTATTGGGCGAGCAACCAACATAAAAAGCTTAGTGGCTTGGTGCCTCTCTCTCTCTTTCCCTCTCTCTCTCTCTCTCTCTGTCTCTCTCTCTCTCTCGTGTGCGCTCTTTCTTTCTCTCTCTATATATGGAGAGATATGTGTGTGTGTATATATATGTGTGTGTGTATATATATATATAACTTTTAAAAAAAGTAATGTCATTTTGAGCTATTTTTTTCATTATTAAAGAAGAGTCATAAAGACAGAATTACTGGTAAGAACAGGAGCCAACTGTCAGAACTGGAAAAGAGATCTTTTCTGCTTCCACTCACTGAGGGAGAGGCTGAGAAGCAGAAGTTGAAGGGGAAACAGTAACTACAGTCAGGTGCTGTATAAGGACATTTTGATCAAGGATGGACTGCCTACATGACAGTGGTCTCATAAAATTATAACTGTATTTCTATTGTGTCCTTTCTGTGTTTAGATATGATATATTTAGAGTCACAAATACTTATCATTGTTTACCGTTGCTTCCATTATTCAGTAGAGTAACACACTGAAGGTGTTTGCAGTCTGGGAGCAATAGGCTCTACCATACACCCGGTGTGTGTAGGAAGCTAGACCATTGGGATTTGTGTGCGTACACTTTGTGATGTTCACAGGATGGAGTCACCTGTTTCTTAAATTGTATCGCCACTGTTAAGAGATGCCTGACTACATTCAAGTCACCAGCAACCAATAATAGCAGCACACCCAGGACGGAGTCCCTGGCCCCCAGCCCAGAGCATGTCCCCACGCAGCGGTCACACAGGCTGTCAGCTTGGCTTTATGACCCTTCTTAGGTTACAAACTTACTAATATTTTTCACCATGGGAAAATAAATTATAAGCGATTGGCTTGCAGGTAATCTTCACATGATCATTTCTGTGTAGCTGAATTCAAATATCATCAAATATTTGATAAGGTTTGGCTATTTGAGGAAAATGGCAATAATTTAAGGTGCTTTTCAACATTTACACAAGTGATTAAAATCTTCACTGTATCCTTTGCCATTTGTCTGCAGGAGAACATTGCTGAGTGTCTTTGACAGACAGCAATGTCTCTCTCGTGTCCCTGCAAGGCCATCACTATGGGGGGTGGAACTGACTGATCTGACCCTCAGGCACCTGGCAAGTCTGGGAGCCAGGGAGGCTCTAACATATTGGGCATAACTTACATTGTGTGGTGACATTTGGAAATGTGAAATCAATCCCCATCTTTGGTGTTCATTGCTTTCTGGAGGAAATCTTTATTGTTACATTTTAAATTACATCATTAATAAAATCTAGCTATTAAAAACAAGTTTTTTTGGTAGAAAATAATTACCCTTTACATGCATCCACCATTTTGTCTATTTGCTCTAAAGTCACTTTGGGAAAGAATGTAATAAATATTTGTAGTGGGGGGCCAGAAATGCAGGGAACTGAGTTGTTTCTATGGCTGAGAGTGAGGGCCACTCAAGAGCAGGCTTCATGGGATTTGTGATATTAATGGACTTCAAGCAGCCACGGAAGAGTGGACGCAATGGTGCCCTTGATGATGTGGAGACTTAGGATCAATGAAGGGTGCCTGCCGGATAGGGATAGCTGATGCCCACCTCCTTGGCCACCTCAGTGTTAATTTTCCCATGTGTCTCTGGACATCCCTATCTACTGACGGAGACAAGTGAGGAAAGCCGCCCCAGTAGGTATTCAGTTCTCCTTATGATGCGACGTGTGCATCAGAGCTCTGGGTGCTCTGTACGTCGTCCAGGTCACCCTGGTGATAGCCTAAGAAACGATGCAACAAATCACCAAAACTTTTTGTCTCTTTTAAGCAAAAATGGTGATTTTTTTTAACAACTTAAGAACTTAAATCCAATTTCTATTAAAGAAAGTCATGTTAAAAGCAACTACCGCAATGAATAAAATGCGACTACTGTAACCTCATGAAGGAGGACACCCCTTTCTTGTAACAGGAGCCATTTGTACAACATTGGGGTTGGAAAGGCATTTTGTTCCTCCAGGCCTGCACAGCTAGGACCCTTGACACATACCAGTTCTCCAAAGTGCCTCTAAAAATCAGCCCCTGTCAAGGTCGCAAAGGTCTGAAGCTAGATCTAAAGGGCATATTTGAGGCTTTGGCCTGCTTGATCTCTGTGACCTGGTGTAAGCTGTAATTACAGCAATCCCCAGGGTCCAAGCCGGAGAAAATAAAGCACTCTCAAAACAGCACTACAAAGTATATCAAGTGAGTAGACTATTTATAGAGCTGTGCACAGGACCGAGAGAAGCCAAAAAGAGGTAGCTGGGCACCCAGGACTTCAACAGTGCAGAGCTGGGAACACTGCCAGATCTTGGGCAGCAAATGACGAGTGTGGCAGCCAGAACTCAGAAAGAGCAGCCTTTTCAGAACAGTGGCCTGTGGTGGGGGCACCCAGTCTGCAGTCTGGTGGGAATGGAGCTGGGGGAATGATACCTCAGACTTGGCACCTGTCACCCATTCACCTTCTGTCTGGGTCTCCCATTGGCTGCACCCAATCTAAAGCTAAAGACAGGGGGGTCCGTTCATGCCATCCATATGAGGAACCCTGGGGGGCTCAGAGCTGGGTGCAGAAAGGTAAAGGATTTCGGGGATGGTTGGCTTTTCATTGCCTTCTCTGACTCTCCTGGTCCCCCTCCCACAAACTTCAGGCTGCTCCTTCTCTGCTCCTCTTTTGCTCATCTGCAGAAGTGGCCCCTCCCAAAGGGTCTACCCCAGTCTTCTTTTTGTGCACTCCCACTCCAGGGAATTGTGTCCATCCCCCTCAGGCCAACGATCATCACATAATCTCTCCACAGTTTGATCTGCCATTCAGACCTGTTCAGGGAACCCCTATCTGCTGTCTCCACTTTAAAGATGCCCCCAACATAATGCTTTTCAAACTAGTCTGTAGTACTTGTAGCACCTGCTACCACTAATGCCTGTCACCTCACCAACCTAGTCTTCTTTTTTTTATTTTTTTGAGATCAAGTCTCACTGTCGCCCAGGCTGGAGTGCAGTGGCATGATCTCGGCTCACTGCAACCTCTGCCTCCTGGATTCAAGTGATTCTCCTGCCTCAACCTTCTGAGTAGCTGGGACTACAGGCGTGAGCCACCACGCCCAGTTAATTTTTGTATTTTTAATAGAGACAGGGTTTCACCATGTTGGTCGGGCTGGTCTCGAACTCCTGACCTCAGGTGATCCACCCGCCCCAGTCTCCCAAAGTGCTGGAATTACAGGCATGAGCCACTGCACCCAGTCAACCATCCTAGTATTTCTAGATGAGTTACCTTTCCCTTCTGCCTCTTGTTCTTACCTCCCATGGGTCACCAAATTCAAGCCGAGTACCTCTCAAATATGATTCACTGTATTTCTTCTGCCCAAGTCCTGGCAGGCCACATTTCTCCCTTAATTCCTGCAAGTATTTCCTAATTAGACCCCTGATCCCAGGCTTTATTTCACATAATACAACCCTCTCTGTACACAACTCTTATTTTATATTTTTTCCTAAGCATATCTAAAATGTTCACATTTAATCAATGGGAATTGTGAAGAGTTCAAACAATAGACAAAACAGTCTACTCTTCACAGCAAAAACATAGGAATAAAACTAAATAAACATATAAGTCTTTCTGAATACTAAAATTTCATAAGATTGCAAGGTTGGATGAAAAATTAAAATCTAAATATCAATGAACTGCATATTAAGCTTTGGAAGAGGAAGGCCTATATTGAGCTAATATCACACATTCTTTTCTAAAGAAATTGCTTAACAAGTGCTTAACATTACTGTTTATTAATGACTAGCATGAAGAAGAAGGGAAAACTTATATTTTAAAAAATAAATATCAAATGTAATAAGACCCCATGTTTTAGGACCTGCACACCCAGACTCACGAAGGGAGGGGGATAAGACATGAACTCAGGTCTTCCGGCTCCACGCTTACGATTTTATGAATCTCTCTCTGCATTATCAGGAAGAGGAGGGGGGCAAATTAATTGCATGGTTCCTAATTTTGACCATTCAGGAAGCTTTTTCCTTATAAGGAGGTACCTCGCCCAGGGTCCTTCTCATATATTTATTGCTAATCTGGAAGGGAAAAGGCCAGTGAGTTGTCATGGAAACTACAATTGGCAGAACAGATAACACCTCTATTTTACCCAGAAAACATGCATCCTGAGCCTCAAGTACCAGCCAGTGCCAGCCAGTCCTGGCCGGGACCACCACCCTCACTGCCCCTTCTGTACTGCCTTGGCTCCAACCCTGATCACCTCTGTCCTGAGTCTCAGAGCAATGACTCTTGGCATCTCCCACCCATTGTCCTTCAACAATCTGTAACAGTGCTTCAAAATGAAAACCTTCTCAAATCCCTCCATCCAACACAGCCTTGCCCAAGCTGCCCTGCCTATGTCTCCAGCATCACCTCTCACCTGCTTACCACCCCAGCCCTGCAGGCTTTCCTTAAGCAACTCATCCACAAGCATGCTGCCGCACGGCATTAGCATACAGGCTCCCTTAACCTAGAACATCCTCAGGGGTGATTTTCTGTTTTGTTCATCATTATATTCCCCGCTCCCAGCAAGTTCCCAGCAATTTGGCATTAGAAGCATGAAGACAGTAAGAACACACAGAGCCGTAAGAGGCCTGAAACAACCTGGCTGCAACAGACAGGTGGGAGGGTTTGGCTCAGTCAGGAGGAAGAAGCTGACACCCTGGGGTTCCTAGGTATGGCAGGTTAGAGAAGGTGAGGTTTTCCAACAATATCAGCATCTAGCAAAGGTGACATCAACTGAGGTTCCGTACATAGGGGTTCTACAGTTTTACAATCAATGACTGCATTGACTTCCCAGGAGATCTTATGTGTTTTCATGTTTTCTCCCTCACCAGACTGAACCTGGGGGAATAAAGTTCTTATTTCCCCTTAGTTTCAAAGCACAGGCTCTGGCACATAGCAGATGATTAGTAATTGTTTAATTGATTATTTTGCTATCTTGTGATTTATGGTTTCATGTAGTCAATTCAGCAAGTCTTTAAGTATATTCTGCACTATTAGTTTTATTCAGAGTGTAGCTTTAAAAGTATACTTTAAATCTGTAGACATACACGATTTTCATTTCTCAGAGTAACTCATACATGAGAAAAGCCAGACTCATAGGGGCAGCCAGACAGGGGTGCTCCACCTGTCACGTGGCCCAGGTGCTGCCTCCACAGTCCTGCCCTTGAATTGCAAAACCCAGTCAGGGTGAAATGGCCTGTGTTGAGTCATTTAGAAGGTAGATCACTAGTAGTGCATATCCAATAATAACATGATCAGGACTGTGCACAGCCAGCCTCATTAGCATATACTTTTATTCTAGTCATGACTAGAACAATTAATCACACAAGCTGTAACTCAGACTTCCAATTTCCACGGTGCTATCTATTAATTTCAAATTAATGTTCTGCCCTTTGTCAATGAGCTCAGGGTACTTTATGCGAAGAGAATAAACATAAGTACATAATGTAAGAACATTTTTTGCATCCAAAGTATTTTTTTATTTTTTTAATGAATGAGAAATGAAGCCAGTTTCTGGCTCGAATTTAAATATGAAAGCTAAGTTGCACTAGAAAGAATGATGCTTTAAGTTGCACTAGAAAGAATGACACTAAGAAGAAACAGCCAGGGGGGTAAGAGGGGTGGGTGATATGAGACCCCTATCACCAACCAGCCTCTGTCAATTACCAGCTTTTTGATCTTGAGTAAGCTGGTCTAACCCTCTGCGCTCCAACTTCGTTCTATGTTAGTCAGAGATAAATATGAATGGCCTCCCACCTCGTGGATCTTTTGTAAGCATCTTGTGAGATAAGATAATGGATGTTCTGGAACGCTCTAATGGGAAGGTTGAGGAGTGCCTCATAAAATGACTATTTACAAAGCTGCAAGGAGGAGGTAGGGAATGCCCAAAAGCATAGTGCCTTGTTGTCAGGGGTGAGGGCATGGAGTATGTATTATTCCATTTTCATACTGCTGTGGGTAATTTACAAAGAAAAAGAGGTTTAATGGACTCACAGTTCAACATGGCTGGGGAGGCCTCACAATCATGGCGGAAGGAGAAGGAGCAGCAAAGATGCATCTTACATGGTGGCAGGCAAGAGAGAGTGTGCAGGGGAACTGCCCTTCATAAAACCATCGGATCTCATGAGACTTCTTCACTATCATGAGAACAGCATAGGAAAGACCCACCCCCATGATTCAATTACCTTTCACTGGGTCCCTCCCGTGACATGTGGGGATTATGGGAGCTACAATTCAAGATGAGATTTGGTTGGGGACACAGCCAAACCATCTCAGAGAAGCTGAGAACCCAGACAGAGAGAGTCATGTGAAGAGGGACTCCCGGCAAGTGCTGGGACCCTCAGTGGCCAGCCACAGGTGCTGGCAGTCATTAACCCGACCTTACCTTTCTCCCTCCTGCTGGGGTAACTGTCACTGGTTGTTTATTAGATGAACACAAATGGAAGCCAGAGAACAAGGAAGCCTGTTGGTGCAGCCCATAGAGGCCAGGCGGAGGATGCTGAAAGCATCAGGAAGGGCAAGTCCAGCAAGATGGCTTCACCAAAAAAGCTCATCATGTGCTCTGAAGGAGGGCTTTTTTAAAACCTCCCAGTTTGAAGTGAGAGTTAAAGAACCAAATAGAGAAAGGCTATATTTTTTTAAGCAGATATAAATTCTCAGAATCAAAGAAGTTTTGCAGTCTGCAAATGTGTTATGACTGAAGCATATATTCTTATCCACCATACACGAGGGGATTTTGGTCATAAAACTGTACTACACCTCGCTCTGGAGATAGACCAATAGCAGAGTTGTTCCTAGACAAGAAAGAAAGGCGACAGAGAATGTTCCTTTCTCTCAAGGCCCCTTCCAGGGCATATAACACAGTTCTCCTCGACTACTCAAACACGCAGTAGAACAGCAAGCCAGCTCTTCCCTGTGGATAGCAAGTCAGATACCAAGAGACCACCTCTATTCCTGGGGAGCAGGGAGTCCTCACTCTAGTTTTGGATACTAATTCCACTGACATGGTAGTGAAAACACTGCAGTAGTCGCAGAGAATTATAAATTCTCATTTTTAAAATTATATTTTCAGAAGTTTCTTGTAAGATGAATTTTGGTTAAAAAATTCCTCATTTCTGCATATTGTTATTATTAAGTTTTATCCTCAGAGAAGAAAATGGAAACTGACAATATGAAAGACTGGGTATCAAAATACCACTGTAAACCAAAAAGTATCTGGGACAGGCATGAGTCAATTTTGAAAGTTTATTTTGCCAAGGTTAAGGATGCACCAGTGACACTGGCTCAGGCGATCCTGATGACATGTGCCCAAGGTGGTTGGGACACTTCTTGGTTTCATTCATTTTAGGGAGACGTGAGACATCAATCAATGTATGTAAGATGTATCTTGGTTCGGTTCAGAAAGAGGGGACTACTCAAAGTGGGGAGGAGGCTTCCAGGTCATAGGTAGATAAGAGACAAACAGTTGCATTCTTTTGAGTTTCTGATTAATCTTTTGCTGAATGCACTATTTACAGGAATAGTCACTTATGCCTGAGTCGGGGTTAGCAAAACAATAGGACAAAGGCAGCAATCAGATATGCATCTGTCTCAGGTGAGCAGAGGGATGACTTTGAGTTCTATCTGTCCTTCATCCACAAGGAATTTACTTGTGGGCAAATTGTGAGGGAGATATATAGCTTTTTAAAATGTGTGTAGCAATTTTATTTAGGAGTAGAATGGGAGGCAGGCGGTTTCCAGCTTGACTTTTTCCTTTGGCTTAGTGATTTGGGTGTCCCGAGATTTATTTTCCTTTCACACTCCTTAATCCTTCACCTAAGGAAAAAAATTCCAGACACTCCTCAGATGCTAAGAAAATAACCACTAAGATGAGGAAAGGGTCATTCATTGACTGTCTTATCGCTGCCATTATTTGGGCAAATCATACTGCCACATCTAAACCTTAAGAGAGCCAGCCCAGATCTTATTACATCTCTGTAAAGTACACACAAGGAAGCCAGCATGGAAAACCCAGAACTGTGACTAAGAAAGGAGTGATGCATATTTGATTATTGAATATGTAGTTTGATGTTTTTCAGATCAGAAATATACTGCATTTCATTATAATATAGCCTATTTTTCTATACTATACTATACTACTCTATACTATACAACTTTACATACTACAAAACATGAATCACAATTTCATACAGAAACCTCCATATAGAATAATTACTGCCTCCATAAGTGCTTTAAGATTGTCAAATCTCTCACCTAATGCTTTGTATTCACAATCACAGACAGATTCGTGCTGAATGTCCAGCAAGTGGCTGATACGCCATGTGTCCTCAGTCTGCTGTCCCTACGCTCGAGCCCCTCTGCCTCCATTCCTTTTCCCCTTTCCACATGTACAGAACAAGGAACATGGTGCATATTTGGTGGTGGGTTCACTGGGCCCTGTGAATCATTTTCAAAGGCATTCATTCACTTCAACATGTTTTAAAACAGCCTAACTCTTATCTTAAATTAATCTTTACCAAAGTACAAAAAATACGTCTAAATAACTGAGTAGGAATACTAACTGAAAGCCCAGTACAACTAGAAAATTGTCTCAAATACGTGGCATTCTTGAACTCCTGACCTCAGGGGATCTGTCTGCCTTGGCCTCCCCAAGTGCTGGGATCACAGGCATGGGCCACCACATCCAGCCTTAAATACATGGTATACTAAAACACCCTGGTTGAGAGTGACTGCCAAATGATCAGAAAGAAGCAGACTGAGAGGATGAGAACATTCACACAAAAACCTGTTTTCCTCTTCTGTGTTTGCCTCTTGGTCACCTAGTTCTGTGTAACACATTACCACAATTCCAAGAGCTAAGACAACAGAGATATATCAGCTCAGAGTTTCTGTGGGTTAGGGATTTGGGCACTACTGATTAAACTGGATCCTCCACTTATGGGAGTCCCAAGGCTGCAGTCATTCAAAGTGTCACCCTGGACTGAGTTCTCATCTGAAGGCTCAGCAAGGGAATGATACATTCCCAAGGTCCTTCTGGCTGTTGGCAGAATTCATTTTCTTGAGGTCCTGGGATGGAAGGCCCTGGCTGCTCACTGGTTGGCAGGTGGGGGCTGCCCTTAGGCCCTTGCAATGTGGTAACTGACTTCTCCAAAGTCAGCAAAGGAGGGCCTCTCTCAAACCAGACTACTGAGACAGACTTACATAATGTGATGTGATCCCAGAATACCCCATTACCTTGGCTATATTCAATTGATAAGGATCAAGTCCTACACATACTTCAGGATGCAACTACCTTTCTCTAGGAGATAAGAGGCCAACTTGAAAGTTTGGCTTCTAGAAACCCTACATTAAAGACCTCTCTGTGCAAATAATCACCATCCTCCTTCTTTGTATGATTCATTCACATGTTTTTCTGAACGTAAAGAATATCTGTACCAGATGAGAACATATTCATTTGAAATTAATCATGTGAAAGAGGCCACACACACACACAACAGATTCAGCATATCATGACAAGGTGCTACGAATGTTACATGTAGTTGCAATGTTGGAACACAAGTTAGTCTTCAGTTTAAATTGACCTAAAATGTATGTTTTATTTTTCAAAAATAGAGCTAAAACAGGCCACAAGTAAACTTTGTATTTCTTTTTACTAATGGTAACTTCATGAGAGACTAAATCTTCCCATCACTAAACCAAGATTGTGTGTATAGACTCAGTAATTCAGAATTATAATAGTAATTTTATAGTAGAACTAAAGATACACACATACTCTCATGCATGCATACATACAACATACATAATTATAAGTATAAATGTACAGCTTAAATATAAAAACATATGCATAAATATTGATTATATAAATACATATTCAAATAAATATGTTTATAAATATAAATCTGTGCTATGCTGATAACACACATATGTTTATAACATACACACAGACATATGCTTATTACCAAAAGATAATAGATTAAGATGTTCTAAAACTTTCATCCTGGAAGCCTGTTTCCAGGATGTGCAAATGGTGGAAAATGCTTAGAAACAGCAGATTTTGCAAACTGGCAGACAAAAATTATGATCCCTTTGCAAAAGGCAAGGGCAAATCATACAATTAATAGTGCTGTAATATAAGAATTAAAGTACAATAAAAATCTCACTGACATACTAATTATACTGAGTCTAGTCATAATTATCACAGCTCTTGAATTCTGAAAGAAAAATTCAAGTATAAACAATAGTTCAAACTAGAAGAAAATATTTTAAAAGAAGTGTTCTGCTGGGCTAACCTTCCTTAATAGGTTTATATCACATAACATCACATTAGCATATGTTTCTAAAAATACCACAGAAGTTATAGATTCCAAATCTCAGAATTGAAAGGGTCTTGACAAGCTAGTTACCCCATCTGTCTAACCCCACTATGTGTCCAAGGCAGCACAGTCCTTTCTGCAATACTCCTTACTAGCATCCTTTACTCAACATGTATTCAGTAAGCACCTTTTATATGAAGGTTTTGTGAACAATTAGCCAAACATATTCTCCATCCTCCTCAGAGTATATTCAAGTACGGAAGGATAAAAGAAAAGCAGTAGCATCAAACGTGGTAAACCCTGATATAAAGCACAGAACATAGTCAGGCACGCTGGCTCACTCCTGTAACCCCAGTTCTTTGGGAGGCCAAGACGGGAGGATCGCTTGAGGTCAGGAGTTTGAGACGCCCCTGGCCAACATGTTGAAACACCATCTCTACTAAAAATACAAAAATTAGTGGGGTGTGGGTGGCACACACCTGTGATCCCAGGTGATCACACTTGTGATGCACTCACTTGTGAGGCTGAGGCATGAGAATCACTTGAACCCAGGAGGTAGAGGTTGCAGTAAGCCAAGATTGTGCCACCACACTCCAGCCTGGGTGACAAAGCAAGACTGTGTCTCAAAACACACATATACACAGACACACACGCACACACACGTGCCACTATATAATAACTGGAGTTTCTAACCCAGGATAGGAGTAGCATAGTGGTAGGCATGACTTCCTGGAGGAAATGACAACTAAGCTAAGCCTTGAAGAATAAATTGAGAGTTAGCCAGGAAAAGAGAAGAAGGGTTAAGTCATATTCTAGACTAAGGGCATCAGAGAACAAGTTCCAAGGTCTGATAGCAAAGCCAGATATGACATATTCTGGGAACTGTGAATTCAACATGGAGGTGCAGAGACTGAGGAAGGTGGTGGAGTGGGGAGAGAGGCCGCATAGGATGGTCAGCGAAATTTTAGAAGCATGTTGGGAAGGGAATTTGGACCCTATCCTAAGGGCAATCAGAATCAATTTCCAGTATCTTCTAAGCAGAAGAACGGCAAGAGTAAGTTTTTATTGGAGCGGGATCATCCTGGCTATTTTGCAAAGGTTGAAATTGACCGAGGTGAGATTGGAGTCAGGTGAGTCTGTGTGAATATCATTGCTGTAAAAACCGCAGGAGGTGACAGTGGCCCAGCAAGTGATGACAATGACAAGGATGAAGAATTGAAATTAATGGGAAACTATGGAGGAGACAGACTCCACCAGACTTACAAAGAGCAGATATGAGGACTGAAGAAGGCAGAATCTGCAAAGATGATGTCCTGTCTACTTAGGGGAGCACTGGTGTTGCCATTCTTCTCAAGAGAAAGCCAAAAGGTGGCAGAAGGTTTAGGAAGGAAAAAAGGAAGATTGTAAATCCCACTTTGCAAATATTGAGTTAAGTTGCCCAAATGACATCTAAGTGAACGTGGCTGATAGTCTGCTACAGATGTGGTTTGAGTATATGGATTTGGACCATGACTCATTCAAGTCATTCAGTGCTCAGTCAGAAAAATAAGAACCACTCTGGGTGAATGCAAGCAATTGGTATCTTTCTTAAACACCTCTATATCTTGAAAAAAGTATTTGGGTTTATTTCCTTGTTAATTCTTATTTGTTATTTCCAATAGTATAGCAACATATAATCTAGAATTTGTGATTCCATTAAAATATTTTTTTCCCATTTTAGATATCTGAAATTCTCACAGTAGGGTCCAAAACTCTTCTGACGATAAGGCACAGAGAGAATGGACAGTGGGTATGCCTGATAGGTCCTCTAAGAAGTAGACGTGAAGATGGGATGAGAAATGCAACCCATTAATTAAAAGAAATTAATGTATACGATAAAGGATAGAGAGCCGAAGTAAAAGATGAGAAGAACCTTGAGACTGTGATGCAGGTTTGCTACCAGTGAGAAAAGAAGGGATTGAATAGGAAGGGTCTGAAACCTCAAGAGACCTGAGGCAGCTTCAGCCAGGCCATGGGGAGTCCTGGACCCAAGACTTCCTGTTGGAACCACTAATGGGCAGGAATGGGCCAGTTCTTGTTCTCTGACTATGCCAAGGCATGGGTGCAGAGCAGCCTAGGGTGAATACAGAGGGATGGGAATGAGGGCTGTCAGTCAACTCGGCTTCCTGAAGCAGGTTTCCCTGAGGAAGGCTAAGGAGCTGGCCTTCATGGCCACCCGATGGGAGACAGAGCCAGAACTCAACACCCACTTCTTCAACTCCATAGTGAAAAGGTCATTTGCTTTTCACAAATTATTATTTGGACATTCCACCTCAATATTTAAAACATACTCTAATTTTGAAGGTTTTAACGAGGCAAAGCTTTGAAAGCTGTGATGGATAAAATGGGAAGGGCGTTTTCAGTTTACTTTCAAACTTCCCATAATAAAGAACTCTCAGGTAAGGAGAAGTTGCTATTTAGTCTTCAAATCTACGAGACGATTTCACTGGGAAACTAGCCAAGACTTCTACTGGGAAATAAAAGCTGAGGACCTTCACTTCTTTGGTGTGTTACTAGGTTTCATGTTATTATTTTAATCTTGGGATTATCTAATATATAAGTCACAGATTTATCTTATTATATAGGCCTTGTGTGTGTATGGATACACACACACACATATATGTGATGTGTGATATATATATTCAGTTTATACTACATATATGTATGTATATATATGGATGGGCATATGTGTATACATAGTGAGTATTGAAGATCTTAGGTTAGAAGCAAGAGAAATGGAAGAAAATTGCAGTAAATGCCTCAAAACCAAATATCTAAGAATATCTGTCTCCTAGATAGAACAGACTATAAAGCAGTTTCTGTTGTTGTTATTATTGTTTTACCTAAAAGAATAGTGGTAAAAATTATGTCGAAAAGCAAAATTCCAAAAGCAAACCTTAGTCATTTACAATTAAAACATGTTTTAGCTAAGACAGGCATTTACAATGAACACATGTTTTAGCTAAAACACGTTTTAATTTTCTTTGAAGGAGTCGAGTGTTTTGCCTGCATCAGTCGCTGGACACACACTCATTTAATTCTCACAACACCTGTAGGCAACAGGTGCTGTCGGTGTCCCCTTTTAGAGGTGAAGGACTCAAGGTTTGAAGAAATGATGTGACTTGCCCTAATTTACATGGCCCAAGAGGTTTGCCTTCATTTTAAATTCAATTTATTTGCAATTATATACGATGACGGAAACATTGCTTTTGCAGGGTAGAAGCTGGATGTAAGGATGATAGCCATGAAACAGTCTAAGATGCCTTTGTGATTTTAAACAGCATTCCAAAATGAAATTTACAAATAACCTCTGAAGGCTGAAGCCAACAATCAGGCTTGCCGAAGCTCGCGTCCTTCATTTTCCCTCTGGAGTTGAGGAAAGCTGATGTCTGCACACGTGAGCAGGTTGGGGGTGGACTAATCAGTAGTGCCACTCCGCATAATTTAAGAACCACTGCAACAAAATTAGGCAATTTAGCAGTGACATGGCCACAGCCTGCTTTGCTGGGGCGCTACATATATTTGGACAGCAAGGACAGGTATGGAAAGAGTGTTCTGTCACACACCGAATGCAGAGCCCCGGACCACAAGAAGAGCACAGTGCAGTGCAGCCCGCTAGACAGGTGTAACTGTAAACCAAACTGAATCCAGCAGGGTTTATGAAATTCTCATCATTACGGTTTGTGGAACCAGGCTCCAAACCCAGCTGCTGATTGTTAATGTAAAGCTGCTGAGTCCAACTGCAGAGCTCAACCTGGAGAGGATGAAAGCACCTTCCACACATGGAGAGACCTGGTCTTCAGTGGGCAGAACCTGTCCTCACACGGCTGTAATGACTGAAAGTAACAGAAGCAAGCCAGTTTCACTAACCAACCAATCACATACAAAACAAAACGAAAACAAAAAGGACAATAACAAAAGCTACAGGTGCATGAAATGATCTGAAATGGTTTAAACCACAATAATCAGCAAAGGAAGGCATGGATTATGCAAACACACACTGCCTCTAATTGGTGAGAGAATGAGAAGCTCCACGCAATAGGAACAGCAAAGACGATGGGTGGAAAAGCAACCGTGTTTGGCCAGGCACAGTGGCTCAACGCCTGTAATTCCAGCACTTTGCAAGGCTGAGGCAAGCAGGTCACTTGAGGCCAGGAGTTCAAAACCAGCCTGGGCAACATAGTGGGGCCTCATGTATACAAAAAATTTAAAAATTAGCCAGGCGTAGTGGTGTGTGCCTATAGTCCCAGCTACTCAAGAGGCTGGGGCAGGAGGATTGCTAGAGCTGGGTGGGTCAAAGCTGCAGTGAGCTATGATCTCTCAGTGGCACAAAAAAAAAAAAAAAAAAAAAAAAAAAGAAACAAAAAAATAGTGCAAAAAGTTTAATACTGAAAATGGGATGGAAGTTACCAGCCCTCTCAATTTCAATAACCTCAAATTGCATGCATGTCTCACAAAACAATAGGTTAAGGTATAAAGAAAATGTTGGGTAGTCAGGGTCTGCTATGTGAGGAATCAGATGCGGCCTCTGGAGAAGTGTCACTCCTGTTCATTCTCACACTCAGATGCACCAGTGGGCACCTGCAGTGATTGCTGTAGGAACAGACCAGTTCATTTCTAGCCCCAAAGTCTCTGCCCACAAGCTCCATGGTGCATGAATACATTTTTGTTTTAGTTCGGGTCAGAATATATTGACATCTTTAGGAATTATTTGCATACTACACATTCTCAACGTTGTCTAAAACAATTGATGAACATTTATTTAAAATAGTTCTTATTCCAAATATTGCTACTGCTATTGTTCATAGAAGTGTGACTTGAACTGACATATAGTGTAGATTTTGAGTATCTACAAGTTTTGCCACAATGAATGCTATGAACGTCACAGACTTTTGTAAGGTTAAGAAATACTTCAAAACCTATGTTCATGGAGGTTCCAGAACAAGAGAGAAAGGCAATCCAGTCCAAAGGATGAGGCCACCGAAATGCCAGAGCATTTGTTATTATTTCGTCTCTGAACTTGATGACAAGGGAGGACCTCTACCCAAGAAAACACCGAGTTTCAGACCCAACCCACATCACTTATCTTGAAAATGGAGAGTCCGTGAGCATTTGAATAAAAAGATAAGCCTTGTAACAACAGGGAGAAATCTCAACAGGGAAATACTCGATTTATAAGCTGAGTAGAAAATACATCTAATTCATCTTCATTGTAATGTATCAGGTGAATGCTAATTTCCATAAATATCTCAGAGTCCTTTCAATTTTCTAACATTTACTCATTCTGAGATGTGAACAGTCTTACCATAAAGACAGGAAGCTTTCACTACAATCACTTAAAGAGGAAATACTCACTTTTCTCCTGGCATGATCTTTTCTAATTTAACTTGAACAGGAGGAAGTTCAAGAAAACAGAGACTGTTCCTTCCTTGTAAAACCTATTCAGTTTCCGGCCAGGCGCAGTGGCTCACGCCTGTAATCCCAGCACTTTGGGAGGCCGAGGCGGGTAGATCACAGGGCCAAGAGGTTGACTAACACGGTGAAACCCCGTCTCTACTAGAAATACAAAAAATTAGCCGGGCATGGTGGTGGGTGGCTGTAGTCCCAGCTACCCGGGAGGCTGAGGCAGGAGAATGGTTGTGAACCCGGGAGGCGGAGCTTGCAGTGAGCCGAGATCGCGCCACTGCACTCCAGCCTGGCAACAGAGTGAGACTCCATTTCAAAAACAAAACAAAAAACATATTCAGTTTCCAATGAACCACGTTACTAATCACACCTATTTATTTCGTCTGCTTACAGTAGCAAACCGAACTCTCAAGTCACTGAGACAGAATCAGTCTGTTTTTCTCAACGTGTGAGTGAAGCAAATAACCAGATGAACAATTTAATCATAACTGAAGCACACGTGTACATGTAAGGCAGGACCCCCCAGGGCTGTCCCTGTCGGGTTCAATTTCTAAGACTGATCATCTGGGGGACTCTGGCTAAGGCTGTTGCTGTTTGATATCAGGACAGGCACCTCTGGAAAGTTAGCTGGGAATTACCCAGTTTCATGCATATCTTATAAGCACCAAAGAAAGGAAGTGATTGGTTAGGAAAAGCATGTGAGTCACGTGCCTTCCCCATTGGCTTCTCCTTGTTCTACTTCAGGTGAAGACCAGCAGTGAATTTACAAAAATATATTAAAAGAGCATAACCTCACTAAAATGGGATAAGCATTCCTGTGAAGCGGAAATGGGACCCAAACACACGTATTTCGCAGAGTCAAGACTCAGATCTCAGAATCAGATGGGAGATTCCTTCCTGCTGAGCAGCATAGACTGGAGGAGGCCTCTGTGAGCAGCACCAGTAAGGCTCACTTACCATCGTGTGTCCCTGCAGTGCCAGGGCTGAACAGCTGATATGAACTGAGTTCTGACCTAGGCCTGATGGGCCCCTGAAGCCTTAGCAACACTGTAGTCTCTCTTTCTGCAAGGAGGATGTGTTCCAAAGCCCCCAGTGAACACCGAAACCACAGGTCACACCAAACCTTCCACGTACTATGCTTCTGTTACGTACCTATGGTACATATGTACCATGTGTACTTATGGTAAAGTTTAATTTATAAACTAGGCACAGAAAGAGTTAACAGCAATAACTAATAATGCAACAATGGTGACAATATGCCAGCATCACTACCTTTGCACTTTGGGGCCATTCTTAAGTAAAACAAGGGTGACTTGAATACAAGTACTGTGATACCACGACAGTCAATCTGATCACTGAGATGGCTGCTATGTGACTACCAGGCAGGGAGTGTAGACAGTGTGGATCCACTGGACATAGGAAGGATTTTTGTCCTGGGCAAGATGAGAAGGATGGCATGAGATTTTGTCATGGTATTCAGAAAGAATTTAAAACTTATGAATTGCTTATTTCTGGAATTTTTTATTTAATATTTCTGGGCCACTGCAGACCTACAAACCAAAAATACAACTCTAAGACCCCCAATCATCTGAATGGGCCCCTCTTCTTGACCAAGGGCATTCCAGAGTTAACCTGAAAATATAGTTCAGGCCATGATGGAAGAGGGGGTTAGATATGCCTCATTATACCCCTCCAGCATTAACATCAACACAGACTTTAAGTCTCATAAGAAACATATACGACCTATTCTCTCTGAAGTCTGTTACCTGGAAGCTTCAGCTGCATGATAAAACCTTGGTCTCCACAACCCCTTACCTTAACCCAGATGTTCTGTTCTATTGATAATAACTCTTTCAACCAATTGCCAGTTAAAATATTTTTACGGCCGGGCGCGGTGGCTCAAGCCTGTAATCCCAGCACTTTGGGAGGCCGAGACGGGCGGATCACGAGGTCAGGAGATCGAGACCATCCTGGCTAACATGGTGAAACCCCGTCTCTACTAAAAATACAAAAAACTAGCCGGGCGAGGTGGCGGGCGCCTGTAGTCCCAGCTACTCGGGAGGCTGAGGCAGGAGAATGGCGTAAACCCGGGAGGCGGAGCTTGCAGTGAGCTGAGATCTGGCCACTGCACTCCAGTCCGGGCGACAGAGCGAGACTCCACCTCAAAAAAAAAAAAAAAATATTTTTACATCTACCTATGAAATGGAGGGCCCTCCTCCCACCTTCGAGTTGTCCCACCCTTCCAGATTATATCAGTGTAAATCTTACCTGCATTGATCGATGTATTATGTCTCCCTAAAATGTATAAAAGCAAGCTGTACCCCAACCAGTTTGGGCACATATTATCAGGAACTCCTGAGCCTGTGTCACTGGTGCATCCTTAACCTTGGCAAAATAAACTTTCTAAATTGACTGAGCTCTGACTCAGTTGTTTTGGGTTCACAGACCAAAGGTAACAGAAAACACAGCAAGTGAAACTGCAAATCAGTGGGTTCTACTATATCTGTGTGCAGACAGGGAGAGGAAAATTAAACACAGGTGAACACACATGAAACAACTTGAGACAAGCCTGGAAACCAAAATTCCAAAGCACATGAAGAAAGACAGTCGCAGTGATGGAAGTCCCAGCTCCACAAACTCACTAAAGAAAGCAGTCATCCTAAAGAACGTGCAAGTGACAGAGCAGGCTTCCAAAAGACAGAACGTCATCCAAAGAGACAAAATAAGAGCAACAGAACAGAAAGCTAATACAAACCAAGTCGAAAGAGATCATTTAAAGAGCCAGTTAGAACGTATACAAAATTAAATTTCAACATATTAATGTATAATAAAAATAAGGTGTTAGCGAATTAAAATGTTGTGGTGGCAAATATCCAAATCTTATGGCCCCAATTATGTTACTAGTGGAAGGTATCCAAGCAATCAGCAGTGAATCCGTAGAACTCTGCAGCAACCTTAGTTCTTGCCTCCTCAAAAGAAAGAATTCAACTGAGGGGCATAAGGCAGAAGAGGAGACCAGGACAAGTTTCAGGGCAGGAGTGGAAGCTTATTTAAAACGGCTTTAGAATAGGGACGAAAAGAAAGTACGCTTGGGAGAGTCCTACGTGGGCACTGAGGTCAGGTTGCAGTGTTTAACCTTGACCCTACGACTTTATAGGCTGGCCCCTTTCCCATGATTCTTCCCTCAGGGTGGGCATTATTGTCCAGATGCACAGTGTCCTCCTTATCCTTGGGAAGTGAACACAGGCAGTGTGTTTAAGAAGCTGTACACATGCCGGTCTGAGGCTTTCTTCCCTTTTCCTGTGGAGTGCCCTCAGTAGGTCATAGTCTGCCATTTTGTCCCTTCATGCACATGCCCAGGAAGTTACTTCTCCCTGGCGCCTGCATTCAATTAACACTTGACTGCAACAGGTGTGGGGCGTCAGGAAATGGCCTCTGCCTGGCACAAGCTGACAATTTATCACTTTGAGAGAAGCAATGTGATCACTGTCGAACCATCACCTGACATTCCTAGTGGATGAGGGAGGGCCGTTTCCTGTCCTGCTCATACTTGTCTAAATACCTGTAACAAGAGACAGTACCAGAGTACTCAACCTGAATTACAGAGGAATTTAAAGTAAGGAAAATATAAAAATGATCCTAAAAGAGTAAGGATAAATTGAGAAGCTCCAATATTTCCTAGAGTTGGAGTTAGATGGAATGGTGAACAGACAACATTTGAATAGATAGTGGCTTAGAATATCCCTGAAGTAAAAAGAGACATAAATTCACAGGTGTTTCCTGGGCATATGTGCAACAGGGTAAGCTTTCAAAATCTCTATCTAGTTACATCATAATGAAACAGAAGAATATCAGGGGTGGAAAGAAACTTATAAAAGTTTCCAGGAGATAGGAAAAAAAAAGTTAGCCCACAAAAGACTGATAATTTCTTAACTAAATATTAAAATTTACCACTGTCTAGACAAATCCATTAAAGTATTAAGCACATCAATTCAAAGATTTAGTTCATTCAGATAGCACAATTATTCATGATACAAATGGAAGCACCCCATTCAAAAAAGGCGATTCCAGGCACAACCTCATATTACTAAGAACCATAAACTCTTATCACTAGAGTATATCTTTGAGTTCTGTTCAACCTCTTACTTTGTCTACACTTTCAAAGTCTGCAAATCTTTGGATTTGCACATGAATAACCCTCAGATCTGCCCTTTCAGTCCTGCTGCCTTCCTCCCCACTCAAATACCTGTGACCATCTCCTCCACTTCGATACTCAGCCCCACTCAAGGAACTCTTCAATCAGTAGGAAAACATCATGTGAGTTGACTTTTTTCCTTATCTTGGTGAATGCTATCTGCATCCATTGCACAGTACTAACACAATATCTTATGATTTATTTACATGGTGCAGCAGTGTTTTTTCAATGTAAAGCAAAATGTAATTTTTAGCTGATATTGTATTTTGCAAGCAAACCCTCAAATAGTTCATTAATTGTTAAATAATTATGTAGATGGCTTGAAAATTATTTTATAATGTGGACAAATCTTTGGCAAATTTTCTTTTATAAGTTTAAATGTTTTTTAATGATGTTGGGAGGAATCAGTGGGCATTTCTGTTGGGCTAGGAACACATTACAATTTTCCCAATGTAAAATAACAAAACATAGTCTTCTGCTTTCTGAAAATTCAGAATTATTTTAGATTTGTGCAATGAAAGTTACTTGGATCTGCATTGCGGTCATTGTTGCAGACACAATTGAATTTTCACTTTCTGGTTTAAGATCTTGTTGTGCAACAATACAAGAAACTCATCTACAGAAAGTTCTGCAATGGAACCAGTATTGTAAGAGGGATTCAGTGACCCAACAGAGTGGGACTAGCACACCTGTTACTTTAGTTCAGACCCTACCTGCCTCTTCATCTGTGCACCATTCCTCTCCTACCCATAGAACCAGTTCATCCAACTTGAGTTTGTCTGATCAGTCATGATTTTAAATAGAATGTGTTAAGTCCTGCATGTCAGGATTGAGTATTGAATTATACTTGAGGTTGCACTAGCATCAAGGTTCTAGGTCCTTTGTTCCCTTGACAATGTTGAATTTTACCTGAGCCTTGTGATCCTGAACAATAGTGATAATTGAAGAAACCCACCCACCCTCTTTTGTTCTGGGAAACAATTTATTGCAAAAAACACTCTTCTCTGTGTAACGTAGACAAGACTCACAGTTGCTCCCCATCTACCTACGGAAAAAACAGACAGAGATCCTTCAAATTCCCATTCCTTGCCTCCTAAATAATGAGCTGAACTCTTTGCACTCACTCACCAGTCTGAGGAAAATATCTGATCCACCAAACCTCTCTCTTTCTCTCAGGTCTCTGAACTTCAACTTATTCTCCGTCTGAACCAGCAGACAATCCCTCCTTAACCACCTCTCTCAGGAATCAGTTACCCATAGGGAAAAACACTCCCTGATGGATTGTGCCATCATACCACCTACTTTCCTAAAGCCAGCTCTTTCTAGCCTCATTCACTTCTTTCTATAAAAAGACTCTTTTCTGCTGAATGCTGAGAAAAGTGCGGATGTTACGGCCAGAGCGTGCTCCCTACATCAATAGTTCCCCTCCCTTCATTGAAACAGTCCCTTTTAATAAAGTCTCTCTTTATCTAGTTCCAGCTTTGTTCTTACTTGACAACATGTACTTAAATCTTTATATCTGAGGTCCTGGATCTAGGCTTTTATTTCTGAAATTCCCCAGGGTCTAAAACCCTGTCCTTAAATTCTGAGCTTGGTAGCTAGCACTCACTCTGCCAACACTTAACAATGAGGTCAGTCACTGCCTCAGCTTGGGAAAACTGTAGTCCCTGTTTCCTGTCAGCCTTTGACTCCATGGCCTGGGATGGTGCTACGTTACTTAATTCCTATAGTCTCAGTGTATTCTTCATCGTGTGATAAATACTTATTAAGTCACGTGGGTGAATTCACTAGGCTAGCCTAGGCTTCCTCCTGCATCTTGTCAATGTGGGCTTTCCTATAGTAAGTCTACCTCAGCCCAGTTAGTGGGTATGATCTCATATTCTAGCTTCTCAGAGTCTTTTCAATTCCCCTGTATCTCAAAATATGAAAAAAAAAAAAAAAATCGCAGCACTTCTATTGTAAAATAATGAGGGAGTACTGGGGGAGAATTTTTATAAAACCAATGGAAGCCAAGACATTTTGTAGGGTCTATAACATTAAAACAAACTATAAACAACATAATTGCCCTTCTTTAAAGAAATGTGTTTAAAAATTTCATCTATGTATATGGTAAACCATTATAAAACACTTAAACAAACAATCTAGATCTTAAAAACTCAATACAGTTAGATCTAAGAAAATATGCTGATTTTAAACATTTTTGATTAAATTTCTCTAAGGATTAAAAATATCAGTTTCCAATAGAATGACCTATCTTCAGATATCAAACTATTCAACAAGTAAGATATTTTGGCAGCAACTTTTCACTAGGATTTACATTTTGGAATAACTTAAATTGAACTGTGATTATCTCTATATTAGGATGTTCACTACTTTCTACCATAGCAACCATCTCTTAAATAATTTCTGCATGCTTGGAATTTATGCATAAACTTTGCTGAAATAATTTAATTTGGAAATGTAAGGCCATCCCTGAAGTAATTTGGTACTCATGAGACATTGGCTGTTTTTCCTTGAATATTTTTCCGATAACTAACATTAATGTAAGCTTGTGTGGCTAGATGATACCTCATTTTATACACACATGTGTCAACCACAGGATTGCAGATGTAGAACTACAGGGTAGAGTACTCAATAATAGCCCAACAGAATCAAAGTATACTTGTCTCTTAGCTAGAATGGTTCCCATGAGATTCAGATGTTTAAGAAATATGGTTATTATACACTAGAAACTTTCAGAAGACTGCTTCCTGTCCTTCCTCTGTCACCTCAAAAAAAGCAAGTCCTCTCCAAGTTGTCCTCCATGAAAAAAGGTATAGAGTAGAGAGAGCACAGATGCATGTCAGATTTGGTTGGATCAAGTTGTACCTGTACCACCTTCAAGCTTTTGATCATGACCAAGTCACCTAAAAACTGGTTCTCATCTCCTTCACTGGTCAAATCATCTAAGTCCCCTCTTTATAAAATTTTTATTCTGCAGTGAGATAACACATGCCAAAGCACTTGAGAGGCAGAAAGCATGACTCAATGCAAGTCACCACCAAAAATAGAAAACTTCCATGCCAGCTTTGATTTCAATCCCCATGTTTCAGATAACAAGTGCCACCAACTCAAATTCAATTTCATTTGAGAGCCCGTTATACAACTGTGGTATTTTCCTTCTGCACATAAAATGCACATTATTTTATAACCCCAGAGTAAATTACTATTAAAGACTTAAAATATAACAAGCCAAAAAATTTTCCAATTGTATCTAAGTCATTGGGGTTAGAGCAGATTTGAATCTGACTTCAACTAGAGGTAAATTGTCATAGCAACTCAACCAAGGACAAACTGATGTTGCTAATAAAATTCGATGAGATTTTTGGAAACTGTGTTATGCATTATTGTTACAGTAAAACTTTCCTAATATAAAAATTGGTATCAGAAGTGGGGTGCTGCCCTAGCAAATACAGAAATTACATAGCATTGGCAGGGTGGCAAGCAATAGATAAATGATATTGGAGACTGAAAAAAATGGTTATCTATGTTATACAATGGCAAAATATTTGGTCAAATTATTATTTCTGCTAATCTAAAGCCAGAAAATTTTCTAATGGACTGACCTGGTGGCACTGGCACAAAGAAGTTATAAGTCAGATTATAGTAGTATGAGTTTATTGTTATTATTCTATTTGACAAAGTTCTTTAAGGAAGGTTCAGTTTCATAAAAGAACTACAGATTTTCAAGCAGAGTCAAAGGGATTTCTAGATGCTGCCTAGCATCTAGAAATTTCAGATTCTGAAGATTTGAAAAGTAAAACCATTCTCATTCATATTTACACAATGCTTGGGTTTCAGCACACCTTCTCATCACACTGAAGGCACTTTTGAGCAATGCTGCAAGATAGATTACAGAGCATCTGAAGGTTTTAATATATCCAGGATGTATGGAATGGATAGTCTCCTGGATATCCATTTCCCATATTGATAGATATGTTACTTTTTTCTTTCCATATTCTCAGGAATTTTCCTTCCACCTCAAGAAGTAGGCAATAAAGAGCTGCTTTGTATTAATTTATTGGGGGCTAAATCCACCTTGATCCTGGTAGCCCAGTTGCCAATAGGTGTGCCATGATGGTGTTCCTGTATAGCCCAGCTTCTCCCAAACGGAAGGTCAGACTATATTACCTGTCTAACCCGGTAATATGTCAAGACTTTCTTTTAGTGCTGGTCTTTTATAAAAACATATGAATGGTCTTTCGTTTTCCCTTTGAAACTTGTGGAGCCAAAAATTATAAAAACTTTCAAGGCACATTACATGTGCTTGATGATGAAGTGTCAAACGGGGTGTTGATACATATAATGATGCTTGAAGAAGAACTGAGGAAGAATTTTGACATTAAGAAGGAAATAACTCATCAGTCTATCTTGAAAAGAAAACATTACATTTAAAAATCAAAAGGCACCACATACTCATTAAAATGGCTGAAGTATAGAAAGCTTACAATATGTGAAGTAATAGTAGCTCTCATTTATTTCTGGTGAAAATGAAAAATGATACAGCAACTTTGAAAGGTAGATTGTCGATTTGTTACAAAGTAAACATAGTCTTCCCCTAGTATCTAGCACTGGTGCAGCTATGTATTTACCCAACCAATTTGAAAACTGATGCCCCAACAAAAACCTGAACATAAATATTTATGGCATTTTCATTCATAATTGCTGAAAACTGAAAGCAATCAAGATGTCCTTCAATAAGTGAATGGATAAATGATCTGTGATAGATTTATACAATGGAATAATAAACAGTGATAAAAAGGAAATGAGCTCTCAAGCCAAAAGAAAATGTAAATGAATCTTCACTGCATATTGCTTAGTGAAAGAAGGCAATCTGAAAAGGCTGTATGATTCCAATTACACGACATTCTGGGAAAGGCAAAACTATAATGACACTAAAAAGGTCAGAGGTTTCCAGGGGTTCTCAGGAAAAGGGGAAATAGGTGAAGCACAGAAGGATTTTTTTAGAACAATAAAACCATTCTGTGTAATACTGTAATGGTAGATACACGACGTTATACATCTGACAAAACCCATAAAAATTTACAGCACAAAGAATGAACTTTTACGTACGCAAATTAAAGGAGATCAATTAGGAATTTGGAGGATCTCCACAGGAATGCAGTCTGTGACAAAATAATATAACTGTATTATAAATATATGAAACAACTTCATTAAAGAGGATGGGGGAAACTATGAAGAGGACTGAAATTTGTAAGATTAAGGATAAAAGAAACTGTGCTTAAGCACTGCACTCTGGTTGATAAAGTTGTTACATATGGAGGTATAGATGAACAATTCTGATACCATTATACATGTGTACTAGAATTGAAAAATGAACTGAACAGATTGTGATTGGTAGGAGGCAGATTTATCTCTGTTGGAGGAAGAATTTACAGATAATCAAGAGAAAGAGGCTAGAATAATTCAGATAGTAATGGATTACATTAGGAGATGTTGAGGCTCAGAAACCCATACCCCAGAATTTTGACATGCCGAACTAAAGAAGCCTCAAGGTTTCTCTGACCTTTCCCCCTCTCACTTTCTCTCCTAAAGAAGTTAGATTTTCTTTTTTTTTTTTTCTTTTTTTTTAAATTTTACTTTAAGTTCTAGGGCATAAGTGCACAACATGCAGGTTTGTTACATATGTATACATGTGCCATGTTGGTGTGCTGCACCCATTAACTTGTCATTTACATTAGGTATATCTCCTAATGCTATCCCTCCCCCCATCACATACCACAACAGGCCCCGATATGTGATGTTCCCCACACTGTGTCCTAGAGTTCTCATTGTTCACTTCCTACCTATGAGTGAGAACATGCGGTGTTTCGTTTTTTGTCCCTGTGATAGTTTGCTGAGAATGAAGGTTTCCAGCTTCATCCATGTCCCTACAAAGGACATGAACTCATCCTTTTTTACGGCTGCATAGTATTCCATGGTGTATATGTGCCACATTTTCTTAATCCAGTCTGTCATTGATGGGCATTTGGACTGGTTCCAAGTCTTTGTTATTGTGAACAGTGCCACAATAAACATACATGTGCATGTGTCTTGATAGCAGCATGATTTATAATCCTTTGGGTATATACCCAGTAATGGGATGGCTGGGTCAAATGGTGTTTCTAGTTCTAGACCCTTGAGGAATCCCCATACTGACTTCCACAATGGTTGAACTAGTTTACAGACCCACCAACAGTGTAAAAGTGTTCCTATTTCTCCACATCCTACTCAGCACCTGTTGTTTCCTGACTTTTTAATGATCACCATTCTAACTGGTGTGAGATGGTATCTCATTGTGGTTTTGATTTGCCTTTCTCTGATGGCCAGTGATGATGAGCATTTTTTTCATGTGTCTGTTGGCTGCATAAATGTCTTCTTTTGAGAAGTGTCTGTTCATATTCTTTGCCCACTTTTTGATGGGGTTGTTTGATTTTTTCTTGTAAGTTTGTTTGAGTTCTTTGTAGATTCTGGAAATTAGCCCTTTGTCAGATGGGTAGATTGCAAAATTTTTCTCCCATTGTCTAAGTTGCCTGTTCACTCTGATGGTAGTTTCTTTTGCTGTGCAGAAGCTCTTTGATTTAATTAGATCCCATTTGTCAATTGTGGCTTTTGTTGCCATTGCTTTTGGTGTTTTAGACATGAAGTCCTTGCCCATGCCTATGTCCTGAATGGTATTGCCTAGGTATTCCTCTAGGGTTTTTATGTTTTTAGGTCTAGTATTTAAGTTTTTAATCCATCTTGAATTAATTTTTGCATAAGGTGTAAGGAAGGGATCCAGTTTCAGCTCTACACATGGCTAGCCAGTTTTCCCAGCACCATTTATTACATAGGGAATCCTTTCTCCATTTCTTGTTTTTGTTAGGTTTGTCAAGGATCAGATGGTTGTAGATGTGTGGTATTATTTCTGAGGGCTCTGTTCTGTTCCATTGGTCTATATCTCTGTTTTGGTACCAGGTTACTGCAGCCTTGTAGTATAGTTTGAAGTCAGGTAGCATGATGTCTCCAGCTTTGTTCTTTTGGCTTAGGATTATCTTGGCAATGAGGGCTCTTTTTTGGTTCCATATAAACTTTAAAGTAGTTTTTTCCAATTCTGTGAAGAAAGTCATTGGTAGCTTGATAGGGATGTCATTGAATCTATAAATTACCTTGGGCAGTATGGCCATTTTCATGATATTGATTATTCCTATCCATGAGCATGGAATGTTTTTCCATTTGTTTGTGTCTTCTTTTATTTCATTGAGCAGTGGTTTATAGTTCTTGTTAGATTTTCTTTATCTGCCTGAGATTCAGACCCACCAAGGAGGATAATTGTTTTCTCTTCCCCTCCCTGTAAGATCATGTATGTAACCAAACGTGAACAGACCCTTTTGCAAGGTAATGATTGTGTCCAAGGATCATTTGAATCCCAAAAATACCAATTTGCAAGTTAATTTATGTTCCCCATCCAATCATTCTCCATAACAATCATTGATTGCCCCTCAACGAAATTCTTCTCTTCCCGTAACCAAGATCCAAGCCCCCATTATTTCTGTAACTTCAAGATGGTATATAAACTTCTGTAACTCATTGAGGGGATGGGTTTTCATTCTGAAGGCTTCTGTGTATACACATTAAATAAGTCTGTATACATTTTCTCCTATTAATCAGTCGACCTCAGGTCAGTGATTTTTCAGCAGACCTTGACCCTTAATCCCTTTGTGGCCTTTGACCCCACAGAGACATCAATACAAACTTGTAGTTAACTTAATAGAGATGCATGGCTATGTATAGAAATGTTAGATATGTGTACTTCTGGGGTTAGTATACACATATATTCCCTTGATCTGTCAAGTGAGAGGACCTAGAAACAGACACTCTTGTAGAAAAGAGCACACAAGCACTCAGATCTTGGTTTTTAATGCTATTCATTAAGCAAGGAACAAGGACTACTTAGAGAAATGGCTTATTATAATACTGGGAAGAACGTACACAAGATGACACATCTTATAGCATCAAACACTGATGGAATGTTATGGTCTGAATGTTTGTGTGTCCCCAAAATTCATATGTTGAAATTCTAACTCCCAATGTGATGGCATTAGGATGTGGAAGGTAGGCCATTCTCTGGGAAGTGATTAAATCATGAGGATAGAACCATCACTGAAACTGCCTTTGCAAAAATTATAACAATAAAAGCAATCTATCCTAACTGACTCCACCTTGTGTCTAACCTCATAAGCCAACTGCATTTGTTAAATTTAAAACAAAGATAATAATAGTTCCTTCCTGAAACTGACCCCTCCTTGCTGGGGACAAAAACCACCTCTGTAAGACTAACACAAGGCCACAAGTTTAGAATTACGGGAGGGGCCTGAATTCTGCTAAAATGTAGGCATAAACATTCATCAGCTATTGTTTCCTAGTTTGCCTTTTTTCAATAACTTCCCTGATTGCTCCTATAGATCACATCACTATTGTCTAAACCTAAGATTGGTCTTTGAAATGTTTTTCAGACTTTTGCATTCTGGCAACCAACTGACTCCAATGAGACCCGTGACTCATACCGATGAACCGACTCAACTGTGACCCCCAACCCCACAGGAATTGACTTAGCACATGAAGACGGTTTGTATACTCCTATGGTTTCATCCCCAACCAAAAAGTAGCACCAAGTCCCTATACCTCTACCCTCAAATTATCCTTTAAATCCTGGCCTCCAATTTCTTGGGGCAGGGGATTTGAGAAACGTTTCACATCCTTCTGCTTGGCTGGACCTGTGATTATTAAACTCTCTCTTTGCTGCAAAACCTACTGTCTCAGTGCATTGGCAATTTTGGGCAGCAGGCAAGAAGAACCCATCAGGCTGTTAAAGCAGTAATAGGACTAGTGCCCTTATACAAGAAACCCTAAAAAGCTCTCTCACCATTTTTTCATTGTATGAATATACAATGAGAAGAAAGCAGTCTGCAGCCTGGAACAGGGCCCTCACCAGAACCCAACTATGTTGGCACCCTGAACTTAGACTTCTGAGCTTCCAAAAGTATGAGATATAAATTTCTGTTGTTTATAAGCCACTCAGTCTATGGCAATTTGAAATAGAACCCTGAAAGGACTAAGATATGGAGGGATGTCAAATACAAATTCCCACTAAAAGAACTGCCAATGTCCAAAGTGCAAACACTTTGAACAGTAAAATAAAGGAGTATTAATCTATACAATGAATGTCCATATATTTGTTCTGATCTAAAGGAAGAACTCAATAAATAAGTAAAGAAAATGGAAGCAACAAATCTCAGTTGCAAAAGAATCCCAAATTATTTCTGTAGCTATTGTTCCCTGAAGATGTTGTATCACAAATCTCCACTCCTCAGGTCTAGGCTCTCCCAAAGAGTCTAGATATGAAAAAGTGTCTAGACTTTCTAGAGTCTAGCATTCTAGAGTCTAGACAATATAGACAGGAGCAAGTGTACTTCACATTGGGGAAATCTGACAAACACTGCCCCAGCCAGGTGACCAACATCAATATCAAAAGTGTTAAGTCATGTTGATATATGTACCCTTGATACAATGTGATGAAAATGTCACATTTCCTCTGTGGTCTTCCTACTGGAAGACTATAACCCCAGGATAATCATGAGAGAACATCAGACAAGTCCAGTTGAGGGACATTCTTATAGATCATCTTACCCCATACTCCTCGAATCATCAAGATCATCCAAAACAAGGGATGTCTGCAAAACTACCACAGCCATTAGGAGTCCAACAAGACATGACTACTAGATGTAACAAGATATCTTTGATGGGATCCAGGGACAGAAAGGGGACATTAGATAAAAACTGAGGAAACATGAAAAACATATAAACTTTAGTTACTAACAATGTATAAATAATGATCCATTTGTTATAACAATGATATTATACTAATGTACGATATTAAAAATAGGAGAAACTGGATGTCAAGTATGTGGGAACTTTCTATACTATGCTTATAATTTCTCTGTAAACCTAAAACTGCTCTAAAACAGAAAGTTTATTTTTAAAAAATTGGCCTCTCATTTTGGGAACACTTCCAAAGTTAGAGAAAAGTGATAAATTCAAAACAAATGTTCTCAGACTTTGCTAAGGAGGCTGAATTTAGTGAAATGCACAGTGAAAATGCTGAAACACAGGGAACTTACCCCAGGAACGGACTGGCCATAACACCAATCCCTCCAGTGGACAGAGGGAAAGGAAGAAGAAAAGTCACAAATATATCAGGACAAATGCTTGCAAGAAACATTAAAGAATGCAGAAAAATGATTGCTATTCCAAATGAGTTTGACAAGGACTTGAACAAAAACATCATATTAAAGATACAATTTCAAGTACAGTTGTGTTGTACATTCAGAAATTGTACATTCACAAACAAAGGGAATGCAAACATATGCTGTTGTGTATTGAATTGTGTCCCTCAAAAAGATGTTGAAAGTCTGATCCCCAGTACCTGTGAGTATTTGGAAATAGAGCCTTGCAAATGATTGAGTTAATATAAGGTCATTAAGATGGGCCCAGATGTAATATGACTAATGTCTTTATAAAAGGGAAATTTGGATTTAGACAGATACATATACAGGAAGAATACTGTGTGAAGCTCAGGTAGACTGCCCGAGCCACAGAACTCCAAAGATTGCCAGCAACCCCCAGAAGCCAGGAGAGAGCCAGAGAGAAGATTCTCCCTCACAGCCTCAGAAGGGACCAACCCTGTCAACACCTTGATTTAAGACTTCCAGGCTCCAGGCTATTAGACCATAAAGTGGTGTTGTTTAAGCCACTTGGCAAGTGGTACTTTGTTATGGCAACCCTGGCGAATTAGTACACATGGCTTTTTCCTTCCGATTTCCTTCCATTTATTTCATGAAGGGAGGACTTAGGAAGTATTTAACGGTCAAGGAATGAGTGCTCCCGATTTCGTATTATTATTTCTTTCTTTCTTTCGTTATTTCTTTTTCTGTTATTTTTTTTTTCTTTTTTTTATTTTTCTTTAGTTATGCTTTCTTTCTTATTTATTGGTCTGTATTTCTTTGTTCTATGCTATTCTTTCTTAATTAATTTCCTCACTTCCATTAATTCTTCCTGTATTACTTCCTTCTTTTATTTATTTTTATTCGTTATGTCTTTTTTTTTTTTATTTCTTTACTTTTTTATTAGTTTTTTTTATTTATCCTATCTTTCATTAATTGTCTTATCTTTCTTTCTCTCTTTTTTCTCTTCTCTCTTTCTCTGTCTCTCTCTCTTTCTCTGTCTCTCTCTCTCTTTTCCTCTCTCTCTCTCTCTCTCTCTCTCTCTCTCTCTCTCTTCTTAATGTTTTACCAATTGCATGCCTCCTGATTATTCACTTCTAGGGCATCATATATGATGAAGAGAGACCACCTACCATTTCTGTGAGTTTAGATGTGGACCAGCCCCAAGTCATGGACACTGTCTCTTTCACCTGCTTACTCTTGTTGACATTCACCATCCACCAAACAGCAACAGTGACTACAGACTCCTATCTCTTTCTCCAACAACAAACCCCTAATCAACAACATCTGTATTTATAAAAAAAACTTTACTTTAGTATTTCCTTGTTTATGCATTTGATTTTGCAGTCTTTTTGTATTAATTATGTATTTTTAACATAATGTTTTATTATTTTGGTTACATTATATGTTCATTTCAGTGTAGAAGGAAAATATAATTAGCATCTTGGTCTTTACAGTATCATTGCATACTGCAAACAAATGCACAATCTAATGAATTCATTAAGTGTTAAATAACTAGGTACCTGGTATTTTTAATTATTTATCTTGTGGAGACAGTGAAAGTTTTTTTTAAGTCTTTAAAATTTAAAGTGGTGATAGTTTTTGCTATGCTGTGATACAGTATTTTTGTCCAGTTGTGGCTACATTGCTCTCCAACATGTGTTTTATGAATCAGCAGCTCCAATGGCACTGGAAGTATCTGTGAAAAGCAGGGGTACTGAACAGGGACTAAGGTCCACTCCAACCAATGACTCAAAGCACAGAACCTTAGGTTTCTAAATAAAACTTCAGAAAAATATTCTGCTTTTGATGCACATCTTCCAACTTGCTATTGAACCCTTATAGTCTCCAAGCCATAAGACTGGGTATGAGTAGCAGGAAACCCATCATCAAGTAGCAACGCATGCAACATATAGGGTTTCATAGAGTCCTGAAAGCACAAATGAGCAGCATGACCATTTGGCACAGATCTCATGGAACTCACTTCTTCTCTTGCTCCTGTCCCTCAGCTCACACCTATGACCTCATGCAGAGTTCCCTATTGTGTCCTACATTGTGTCCAGCAATGTAGCCACAACTGGACAAAATACTGTATCACAGCATAACAAAAACTAACACCACTTTAAAATTTAAAGACTTTAAGGAAACTTTCACTTTCTCCACAAGATAAATAATTAAAAATACCAGGTACCTAGTTATTTAACACTTAATGAACTCATTAGATTGTGTATTTGTTTGCAGTGTGCAACCCTATGGATTAGTTGACTGAGGAAGAAGAACAATACTCAGGCTTTGTATATAGATCCTTTTTACAATATGGTGGCACCAACCAATGGTTGACAGGTACAACATTATGGCATCACCCAGGGATGTCCATAAATGATAGAAGTGAGGGAAAATTATCGTGGTGGCCAGAATTTTGAGCAATATAATTTACTGTTCACATTTTCCAGGTTAAAAGACAGAAGAGAAACAGCTGTATATTGATTTACAAGCTATGTGAGTTGGTTTTATGGTCAGGGACTTGGAATGAACAGTCTTTTGGGGTTGAAAGTCTGGGTAACAGGTGCATAGAAGGATCTTTCATGATAGGTGCAGGCTGTGAAGATGTTTTGCAAGCCATACAATTGCCTACCAGAGGGCATCTCCGCAGAGGGGGAGGCTGTAAGAACCAGGTGAGCTGTCTGTTCATTGTCATCCTTCCTCAGTCACACCAGTGCCAAACTAAAGGGCATGATGTCTGGTATGAGACCATCCATGGGGTCAACAACGTGAAATTTTTCCCACCGTCATGGACCTGGCACCTGTTGCTGTTGAATTCCATTCTGACAAGAGCTCCATGCCCTGATGAGACCATCCATGGGGTCAACAACGTGAAATTTTTCCCACCGTCATGGACCTGGCACCTGTTGCTGTTGAATTCCATTCTGACAAGAGCTCCATGCCCTGATGAGACCATCCATGGGGTCAACAACGTGAAATTTTTCCCACCGTCATGGATCTGGCACCTGTTGCCAGATTAATTTACCCTGATTTTCAGGGAATTACCTAGAAAGAAAGGAGCACGAAAGGTGAATTTTAGTCTCCTAGATTGGATTCCGGATTTCTAACATGAATACAACTATTCCTAGAGAAAGAGGGGTTCCAATGCAGTTAAATGGCTCATACTTTCAGAGAACCAAGTGGGAGCAACCTTCTGGGGCCCCCCAAGAACTGGATATCAATGTTGGACTCCAGAATCCAGTCTGCATTGGTACCCCTCAAACTGCCATTGAATTAAATAGAACTTGATGAGCTGAGATTCTTGTACCAAGCAATCTTCCTTCCAGAGAAACCTAATCCTGAGCAACCAACCTACAACTATGTCCTGAAATAAACCCTGTTTTTTTTTTTTTTTTTTTTTTTTTTTTTTAAGGTAGATTCATCCAAGTACAGATAGTTCCCCTCTCTTTTCACTGGGAGAAACTTTTGTGAAGTTAGAATAGCACGTGACATATCTAATCCACAAGGACAGAAGAGAAAACAAAGTTACAGGGATGACAGAATTATACAGGTAAATCGCAGCTACCAGCCTCTGGGTGACAAGTATGATTGTGGTGTCTGTCTTGGAAATAATGGGTGGCTGTGTCAGCAAAACCAGCCAAGGCTTCCATCTCAGAAAAATGAAATCCTCATTGGACAATAATTGGTATCAGCAAGTTTTGAGTTCTCGAACATGGAAAGTTGAAAATTGTAGGTGAGAATGCCTTGGTGCCTGATTTCTCATTGTCTTAGACCCACAAAAGCTACATGAAATATTCTGGGAAGCTCATCCATGACAACTACCACAGGATACAAGCCCTGATGAGCCAGCCTGAGCCACTTCTGACTGACTGCCTCTTGCACTGCAACTCAGGATTTCAGAATATTGGCAACCAGAGGTGGCTCTGAGGACACACAAATTCTTTTTCTTTACACTATGAAATCTCTGAAATAAAGATGGATACATTTACAGTAGTGGGTGCCATGTGACATCCTTCAGCTTTAATTCAGAACCCAAATGCTATCCTGTGCTGGCCAATATGCGAACTTCATGGTATGTGGTCACATTATGGTCCACACACTCAATTACATTAAAATGTACTTTATTATTTTAGTATCTGATGACACTCCCAAAGCAGTAACATTTTGGAACTATTAGAGATATTTAACATAATAACTCCATTTCTCAAAGTAGTGATGTGTTCTGTAAAGGCCACGAAGCTGGTGACTATGTACCTCCTAAATGATTAAGATGTTATCGATTTGTGTTTCTTAAAGTGAAGAACACTGGCATTTAAGCTTTCCCACACACACACCCTCCAAAATAAAACAAGCCTCCCCCAACCACTGAGTTACTGCAAAGATCTTATTTCTAAAAAAATCTAAAAGCCACAGAATATCATGTTTAATTTTGTGAAATTCATTGGAATCTGCTGCCAGTTTTCGATTTGGGTGAGTCCGTCTTCCCTCACAGTTATCCATTCTCCCAAAGGGATTTATTTTTCTTCAGAGAAGCGACTTTCAAAACTCTAGATTCCCAAGGTTTACCAAATGCGCACTCCCAGAGGGAAGGCTGAGACCATTGCAAAGCTGACTACCTGCACTGCACTGACTCATCATGAAGATGAACATGCCACTCACCCTCGAGCATTTTAGGCAGCATTCTCTTGACATCAACTCATCTCAATATGGTTGTATGATAAAGGACCATCTCTGGTACTGACCGAATATTTCTAGATATACTTTTGCAATATACAAGTATACCCAGAGTCAACCTTAGCTTCTTTAAGCTAAAAATTTCAGAAAAGATAATCTAAGCTCACTTCCTCCTTTTTGTGTTTCTCTGATTTAGATCTAATCATTTCCTAGTTTCCTTTGAAAATACTCCCATGTTGAGATTTCAACACCCCACTGGCAGTATTAGACAGATTATCAAGGCAGGAAACAAACAAAGATATTCAGAACTTTAACTTGACACTTGACTAAATGGACCTAATAAGCATCTACGAACACTCCAGCCAAAAGCAACAGAATATAAGTTTTTCTCTTCTGCACGTGGCACAAACTCTAAAATTCAACACAATCAGACATAAAACAACAATTGGCAAGTTAAAAAAAGCCACACCAACCATGCTCTTGGACCACAGCGTGATAAAAACGGAAATAAATACTAAGAAAATAAGTCAAAACCATATAATTACATGGAAATTAAACAACCTGCTCCTGAATGATGTTTGGCTAAATAATGAAATTAAAGCAGAAATCAAGAAAGTATTTTAACTTAATAAGAACAAAGATAAAACATACCAGAATCTCTGGGACATAGCTAAGGCAGTGTTAAGAGAGAAGTTTATAGCACTATACGCCCACATCGAAAAGTTAGAAATGTCTCAAATTAACAACCTAACATCACAACTAGAGGAAATAGAGAAATAAGAGCAAAGCAACCCCAAAGCTAGCTGAACATGAGAAATAACCAAAATCAGAGCTGAAGAGAAGGAAATTAAGTTGCAAACAAACAAAAAATACAAAACATCAACTAATCCAGGAGTTGGTTTTTTGAAAAAAAAATATATATATATATACACATATATATACACACACAAGATAGATGGCTAGCTAAAATAATAAAGAAAAAGGGAGAAAAGATCCAAATAAACACAATCAGAAATGACAAACGGAATGTTACCATTGATCTCACAGAAATACAAATAACTATCAGAGACTACTGTGAACACCTCTATGCATACAACCTAGAAAACCTAGAAGAAATGGGTAAATTCCTGGACACATGCAACCTCCCATTACTGAGGTAGGAAGAAATTGAATTTCTGAACAAACCAATAACAAATTCCAAACTTGAATCAGTAATAAGAAGCTTGTCAGTGCCCCCTCCCCGCAAAAAAAAAAAAAAAAACAAAAAAAAAAAAACCCAGAATCAGATGGATTCACAACCAAATTCTACCAGATGAATAAAGAAGAGCTAGTACTACTCCTACTGAAACTATTCCCAAAAATTTGAGGAGGAAGGGCTCCTCCTTAACTCATTCTATGAAACCAGCATCATCCTGATACCAAAATTTTGCAGTGACACAACAACAGTGACAAAAATCTTCAGACCAGTATCCTGGATGAACATAGATGCAAAAATCCTCAGCAAAATATTTGCAATCCAAATCCAGCAGTGTATCTAAAAGCTAACCCACCACAATCAAGTAGGCTTTATCCATAGGATGCAAAGTTTATTCTACATATGCACATCAATATATGTGATTCATCACATAAACAGAACTAAAGACAAAAATCACATGATTATCTCAACAGACACAGAAAAGGCTTTCAATAAAATTCAACACCTCTTTATTGTTTAAAAATCCTCAGTAAACAAGTTATTGAAAGAACATACCTCAAAATAATAAGAGCCATGTATGGCAAACCCATAGCCAGTATCATGCTGAATGGGCAAAAGCTGAAAGCATTTCCCTTGAAAACCAGCACGAGTTAAGGATGCCCTCTGTCACCACTTATATTCAACATAGTATTGTAAGTCCTGGCCAGAGCATTCAGGCAAGAGGAAGAAATAAAGGGAATCCGAATAGGAAGAGAGAAAATCAAACTGTGCCTGTTTGCAGACAATGTGATCCTATACCTAGAAAACCCCATAGTCTCTTCCCAAAAGCTCTTTGATCTGGAAAACAACTTCAGCAAAGTTTCAGGATACAAAATCAATGTACAAAAGTCAGTAGCATTCCTATACACCAACAAGATGCAAGCTGAGAGCCAAATCACAAATGCAATTTCATTCACAATTCCCACAAAAAGAATAAAATATGTAGAAATACAGCTAATGAGAGAGGTTCTACAATGAAAGGTATAAAACACTGCCTAAAGAAATCAGGAACAATACAAACAAATGGAAAATCATTCCATACTCATGGATAGGAAAAATCAATGTTGTTAAAATGGTCATACTGCCCAAAGCAATTTACAGATTCAATGCTATTTCTATCAAATTGCAAATGACATTCTTCACAAAATTAGAAAAAAAAAATTGCAATTCATACGGAACCCAAAAAGAGTCCAAATAGCCAAGGTAATCCTAAGCAAAAAGAACGCAGCTGGAGGCATCACATTACCCAACTTCAAACTATACTACAAAGCTACAGTAACCGAAAGAGCATGGTACTGATACAAAAACAGATACATAGACCAATTGGACAGAATAGACAACCCAGAAATAAGGCCACACACCTACAATTATCTGATCTTTGACAAAGTTGACAAAAACAAGCAATGAGGAAAGGACTCCCTATTCTATAAATCATGCTGGAATAACTGGCTAGCCACATGTAAAAGATTGAAACTGGACCCTTTCCTTGCACCATATGCGAAAATCAACTCAAGATAGGTTAAAGACTTAAAGGCAAAACCTAAAACTATAAAAACCCTTGAAGGTAACCTAGGAAATATCATTCTGGGCATAGAGCTGTACAAAGATTTCATGATGAAGATGCCAAAAGCAATTACAAAAAAAAAAAAAAAGATGACCAATGGGACCTAGTTAAACTAAAGAGATTCTGTATAGCAAAAGAAACTATCAATAGAGTAAACAGACAAGCTACAGAATAGGAAAGTATATTTGCAAACTATGCATCCAACAAAGGTCCAATATCCGGAATCTGTAAGGAACTTAAATTTACAAGCAAAAAACAACCCCATTGAAAAGTGGCCAAAGCTCATGAACACAAACTTCTCAAAAGAAGATATACACATGGCCAATGAGGATATGAATAAAAGCTCAACATCACTAATCACTAGAGAACTGCAAATCAAAACCACAGTGAGATACCATCTCACACCAGTCAGAATGGCTACTACTACAAAGTCTAAAAAATAACAGACACTGGCAAGGTTGTGGAGAAAAGGGAATATTTAGACATTGTTGGTGGGGCTGTAAATTAGTTCAGCCATTGTGGAAAGCAGTTTGGCAATTTCCGAAGGAACTTCAAACAGAATTACCATTTGATCCAGCAATCCCATTATATACCCAAAAGAATTTAAATCATTCTACCGTAAAGACATATGCACACATATGTTCATTGCCACACAATTCACAATAGTGAAGACATGGAATCAACCTAAATGTCCATCAATGGTAGAAGAAATAAAGAAAATATGATGCATATGTACCATACAATACAGCCATTAAAAAAGAAGGAAATCGTGTCCTTTGCAGCAATGTGGATGCAACTGGAGGCCATCATCCTTGGTAAACTAACACAGGAACAGAAAAGCAAAGGCTGCATGTTCTCACTTATAAGTGGAAGCTAAACACTGAGTGCACATGGACAAAGAAGAAGACAACAGACCCCAGGGGACACTGGAGGGTGGAGGATGGAAGGAGGGTGAGGATGGAAAACTACCTATCGGGTACCATGCTGATTACCCAGGTGACAAAATTATCTGTACACCAAACCCCCGTGACATACAATATACCTATATAACAAACCTGGGCCCGGGGCAGTGGCTCACACCTGTAATCCGAGCACTTTGGGAGGCCAAGGCAGGCAGATCATTTGAGGTCAAGAGTTCCAGACCAGCCTGGACAACATGGTGAAACTCCATTTCTACTGAAAATACAAAAATTAACTGGGCGTGGTGTTATACACCTGTAATCTCAGCTACTCAGGAGGCTGATGCAGAAGAATTGCTTGAACCCAGGAGATGGAGGTTGTAGTGAGCCAAGATCATGCCACTGCACTCCAGCCTGGGAGACTGAGCAAGACTCCATCTCCAGAATAAATAAATAAATATAAGAAAAACAAAACAAAAGAACCTGCACATGTATCCCTGAACCTCAAATAAAATAATAATAATAATAAAAGAAACAGTCCTATGTTGCTAAGAGTTGTTTTGGATGAAACCTGCCTCATTTCCTGCTGCCTGTAATTTAGACTGGAAGGCTGGAGTGATCACGGGTGATACATCCCTGTAGGAGTAGAGACTAGGGATGGAGACCACAGTGATCATAAGAGCTCTCTCTCTCTCTCTCTCTCTCTCTCTCTCTCTCTCTCTCTCTCTCTCTCTCTCTCTCTCTCTTTGTTTAGATGGAGTTTTGCTCTTTCGCCCAGACTGGAGTGAAGTGGCGTGATCTTGGCTCACTGCAACCTCCGCCCACCAGGTTCAAGTGATTCTCCTGCCTCAGCCTCCTGAGTAGCTGGGATTATAGGCACCCACCATCACACTGTTAATTTTTTTTTTTTTTTCTACCACACCTGGCTAAATTTTTTGTATTTTTAACACAGACGGGGTTTTGCCATGTTGGTCAGGCTGGTCTCGAACTCCTGAACTCAGGTGATCCACCCACCTCAGTCTCCCAAAGTGCTATGATTACAGGTGTGAGCCACTGCGTCCAGCCACGAGCTAGCTCTTGATGCCATATGAGGATGGGGTGCAGGAAAAGCAAAACCATCTGCAGCAGATTGCTGGGTTGATTGGTAGCAATTCCACTGAGAAACAAATGTGCTATGCCTTTGACTAAAATGTTCACTTAAAATAATTTTAGAGTGTTTTCCTTCCCTCTTTCAAATCCAGGAATCAGTGAGTAATGACGGTTCCCAGGAGTGGGTCCTGAGCTTCCAGCTGCCTGCCCAGGCTGGCAATGCTGCTGACCACGCGAGGTCCTCTGATCACAGACATCTCCATTGCTTCCTACAAGGGTTTAGCTGGTGCAAGGCTTGCATGGATATGTTAAGTGAAGCAAGGGAGAAGCAGCAGAGAGAAGACAACCCCAGCTGTGATGGGAATCCCTGTAGAAAGCCTTAGAGAAAACCGATCTCTATCATATGCACACTGTATCAAAATTCTCATAGGCACACAAACACTTCTTGCATTGTAAAGATTTTTTAAAAAATAAAAGGCTTGATCTTTGTATTCTTATTGTGTAACATGGGAAGTTTTACAACAAGTTATCTGAAAATTTCAAGCAAAGGATAATGGAAAATTAGAAATTTTTTATATTATACATAACAGAGATACAATAAAATAAAACTAAGATAAAGATATAGAAGACTTCATTATGTATGTCACCTAAGAACACTGTTAATTTTCATCTCAGCTTGAACATGTGTTTGTGTTTCCTTTCTCTCCCATCCACCATTTAAAAGTAGCTTTTATTCACAATTACCACGACTTGGAAGCAACCAATGTGTCATTCAATAGGTGAACAGATAAACAAATTGTGGTACCTTTATAAATGAAAGACTATGTCTGGGCACGGTGGTTCACGCATGTAATCCCAGCACTTTGGGAGGCCGAGGTGGGCAGATCACTTGAAGTCAGAAGTTCGAGACCAGCCTGGCCAACATGGTGAAACCCTGTCACTAAGAAAAATACAAAAATTAGCCGGGCGTGGTGGCAGGCACCTGTAATCCCAGCTACTTGGAAGGTTGAGGTGGGAGAATTGCTTGAACCCAGGAAGTGGAAGTTGCAGTGGGCCAAGATTGTGACACTGCACTCTAGCCTGAGTGATGGAGTGAGACACTGTCTCAACAATAAATAAACAAATAAATAAATAAAATATTATTAAGTGATATAAATAAATGAATTATTAAGCCATGAAAAGACATGGAGAGACCATCAATGCCTAGTACTCAGTGACAGAAGCCAATCTGAAAAGACTGCCTACTGTATGATTCCAACTATATGACACTCTGGAAAAGGCAAAACCATGGAGACGGCAAAAGGATCTGCGGTTGTCAGGAGGTGGGAGAGGGCAGGATGAATAGGTGGAGCGCAGAGGAATTTTTAGAGCAGCGAAAATACTCTCTGTCATACTACAAAGATGCAAACACACCATCATACATTTGACAGGACTCATGAAGTGTACAATCCAAGACTGAACCTTAATGGAAACTGTGGACCATAGTTAATGCATCAGTATTAGTTAATAAATTCTAGCAAATATACCACACATGATGTAAACAATAGGACAAATTGTGTCAGAGAAAAGAAGGGTACAGGGAAACTCTATTATATAATAGATCTTTCCATACACCTAAAATTGTTCTTAAAAATCTACTAATGTTTGATAAAACTGATAACATTGGAGCTATAGGTGTCGAGGCACAAAGCTAAGGGATGAAGCCCACAGAGTAACTGTGTGCAATGACAACCAGAGCAGAGAATGAAATCAAATATCCATAAAGATGAGGATCAATCTACCAAGCCTTTATCGTTGGTTAATTTCATCTAGTATTTCATGAAAAATGCATTTGAAACATTCGTAAGGGTCTACTGTGTGTTATATGCCAGGTTAGGCTTAATGTAATAGAAGTAAGCAAGCCATCATCCAGCCATGAAGATGTGATCCATGGAAACCCAACCCACCACATTCAAGTGCACTGCAAGCTGCAAAAGAAGCAAAGAATTCTCACGGTGTGGGTGAGAAGCCGTCACGAGCAACTGCTCACATGCACCTTCTTTTCGTGTTCTGAGATGGTATGGATGACGATGGGATGCTAGTCACCCATTTGCATATTAAATGAGCTCATGGATTACACTCTTTTCAGAGTTGCTGCAGGTTGCTTGCGTGATTCTCTCCTGGGAGGGCTGTCAGGCACAGAGACAGATCAAGTCCTGATTTGATAAGACATGGAGAGAAGTAAAGCCTGGGGTCATCCAAAATGAAATCAACCCAGGAACAAAGCCTTGATTCTCAGAAGAGATGGGAAATTCCAAGAAGGACAAAGCATCCCCACATTTTGTTAGATGTGGGTCTGAGCTCTACGGAGGGAAGAATTTGCAATGAAAAACAGAGGTCTGTTTTGCTAAAATCACTGCAAGGGATGAAATGCAGGCCACATTGCCAGGGCACCCATCTAGCAAGATATCCTGCATGAAGAGCCCAGGGCTCTTACTCCATACCTCATGACACAGTAATGTGAAGCTCTGCTTGCTTAAAGTCTCTGCTGTTGGTAGCAATGAACTGCAGTGCTGGGCAGAGCAGCTGTCACCCCTGACTAGAGACTGCAGTGTTTGTAGCAGAACAATACACAGCCAGCACCTGGCAGAAATGTCTATGTCTATAGGACAGCACTATGTCCTATGAAACATACAAGGTATCTCAAAGGGATGCCCAGGAACACCTGGGGAGGAAGCTCTGCATGGAACTGGAGGGTCTTCACCAGACTAGAGGAAAGCTGGTGAAACAGGGTTCCCCTAGGCTATAGGGGTCATGGGGACTCTAGTCATCCTTTAATAAAGTTATACTTATTAAGACTTAAAGCCAAGAGATTTTAAATGTTGTATACATTCATAATGATTGCATGAATGGGAGTTAGGTTAAAAAGTGTCAGGACCTTTCCAGTAACACAAGGTGAAGACCACAGGCAGCAAGAGGGAGCTGAATGTCAGAAAGAAGGAACAGAGGGCCCAAAATTCAGCAGGGATGATTGCAAGAGTGCAGGAAATCAAGCTCCATCAGGGTCTGGTCTTAAGGGATCAAAATATCTCCTGATATGTCTACTGAAGGCACTTTCTGGAGCTGTCCTTGGTTATCTTTGAAAATTATTGCTTTCTGTGGCCTCGAAAATACATGATGTCCATATGGACTAAGTGACCCTGCCACATGCCAGACAATAGGTAAAACGAGTAGAAACATATGAAAAACATATGCACGAGTGGGAAGATCACACAGGAAATCAGGAGTTCGTGGCAGACACTCAATATGACCTGGACGTCTTACTGGGCCTGAAAAACTGTAGCAATTTAGGAATTCAGAACACTGCCACTGAAAAGAGAGAAAAATGTTTTTCAGATTTCCAGCTCCTGCTGCAAAACACCAGACAGGGTACAACAAATTGTTACATTGTTATTCTAAAACATGATGTTTATTGGGAAAAAAGTGAATAGTTAAATAGGAAAATAATAAAAGAAAACAATAAAACAAACAAGCCATTAATTCCCAGCCCAAGTGGATGTCATTTCTCATTGTATGGTCAGCTGTAGCAGCGCTCTGTTTACCCAAAGATTCGATTTCCAGCAACTTCAATTTTGTGTTAGCAAACAGCTGTGACAAAGCCCATGCATTCAAAGCTTTTGAACCACCGTGGAATGGAAAATGGTGCATAAAGCGTAAAATCTTTCCCTTTATCTTCACTGTCTGGGTGCACTCTGTATACACGATGCTTTCCTGTGGGCCACTGAGCTGTGTGTGTGCTCTGTAGCAAATTAATCACAAGTTTAGCACCTTAAGACAACACAATTTTATAATTTTACACAGTTCTGGAGGTCGGATGTCTGACACAGGTCTCATCATGCTAAAATCAAAATGTCGGAAGGACTGAGTTCCCTCCTGGAGGCTCTAAGGAAGCCCATTTCCTTCTCATCCAGGTGGTTGACAGGACAGAGCTCCTTGTGATGGGACTGAGGCGCCTGTTCCTCATTGACTGTCTCTTGGACACCACCCGCACTTTGTGGCTCACGCCTCTTCCTCCATCTTTGCAGCCAGCAGCACTGGGTTGAGTCTGTCTCACACTTTAGAAGCCTCCAGCTGTTTCCTCCCCCTGGAGATTCATCCCTCTGGGGATTATGCCTCCATCTTCCATTTTTAAGAACTCACATGATTACACTGAGCCCACACACATAATCCAGGATAATCACGCCATTTCAAGGCCTGGTACAGGCCTTAATTCCATGTCCATCTGTGATGTAACATATTCTCAGGTTCCAGGGATTAGGACATGGACAGCTTTTAGGGGAGCCCGATTCTGCCTGCCACTCCCTCCAAGTGAAGGCAGGATTTGTGTGGTTCATGTATGTCAAAGTTCATGCCCCTGTCCTTCCACACTCTTCAGACATAACCTTATCCTCCCTCCCTCTGCTTTTTTCTAATAGGAAACCTTTCTCACCAGGACACTAGCAAAGGCAAGGCACTCTGGCTCTTGCTAATGTGCCGTTATTGAGAGCAAAACAAAATCCAGACAACCCCTTTCTCCTTCGGATCCTCCACAAACTAAAAACTGCTCTGACCTCCTCCTGAATGCTTTCTTACTCCCCCTGCTTATTGTCTCTTCATGGCTGGGGGCACAAAACTGGCAACTTCTCAGTTCAATTGACTGACAAGTTGTGTTGGACTTTCTATGGAACAGACTTTGGTCTCATGGACACAGGAGATGGAGGGAAGGGATTCAAGGATTTTTTATTTTTGATGACTGGAGAGTTCCTTCTGTTACCTGTGTTTGGAGGACTCAAAAATCACAACTTTTCCTTTCCCAATTGCCTACTACTTATTTATAAAAATTATCATGACATCACAAGGGAAAGAGCCACGTATACCACAGAGGAAAGGCTTTAGGTTGATGTTTTGGTTCGTAGAGTCTTCAATGCATTTTTCATGCTCAATTATAGCTGGTTAAAGGCAATGCCAGTGATCTACAAGTGTCAAGGAAAAGGAGCATTGTCCGTGTTATAAAATAAAAAGTAAATACAGTGCAGTGGAAAGAGTAAGGTACATTCATCATGTATGGCTTCCACGCTTGGAGTTTACATGAATCTACCACCTAAACAAGTAAAACAAGCCTCACAGCTTCACCATTTTGCCTGACCACTGAGGGAGGTAATGGGGATTGGGAGTTAGAAAACAAAACCTAGAAAATCTTGAGACTCATTAGAGAAGGAACTGGAAGGTTTCAATAAGGAAGGACTCATGGGGTAAAAATCAGGGGTTCAGAAGAGACCTGGAAACAGAAGTTTCTATTAAGACAATGGTGTTTCAGATGCTGCTCTTGAAAAGGCAGAATTTCAGGATCCCTACCTCCAGGGTAGTGCCCCCCTGCATGGTGGGATTCGAGAAGGTCCTGGAGCTGCAGCCCATGTCCATGTCCCAGATCCCATTTCTCTCCTCCTCTCCACCTGCCAAGATAGTAGGACGGGTGTGACTTCCTCTCTTAACAAGAACATATTTTCCCATCAAACACACACACACACACCAAGTCTCCTTGCAATGGAGAGGGTCACATGGTGTCTCACTTTGGGGTTATTCTTGGCAAAAATGCAGAACTTCAATCTAACCATGAGAAAACGTTAAGCAAACCCCAACTGAGAGAAGTTCCACAAAGGGTCAGATTACTGTAGCCACGCCTTGGAAAATGTTTAGCAAGAAGCAGCAGAGGAATGCTCCCCAAGGCAGGGGTTTGGGGTGTTGCTGCCTCCAAGGCTGCTGCTATTGCTTTTATCCTGACAGAAGAATCTTGCCTTAAAGGAGCTGATAGAATAGTTTGGGAGGTAAAGACTGTTCAACTGCATGCTGCAGATATAACCACGATGTAGCTCAAAGACGAGGAGAGGGGAGGTCATCTTCAATTGTTGGATTGGGAACATTGGGAAGACATTGTTAGATGTGAAGAACCTTTCTGAGGGGAGAGATGAAATGAAATCTGAGTTTGGACAGAAAGAACTATTGTACTGAGTTTGGGGAAAAATAAATATTCTAAGAGATAAACACACACTGGTCTAGCAGTGTGGAGAACAGCCCCTGGGTTTACAGCAGAATGACTTGAATTTAGAAGACAGCAGCACTTCCTAAGCAGGTGTGGAACAAAGCACAAGGATATTCACCCTCAAGTTAATCATTCCCGCCTCTGAGTCATGCATTTGTTCCTATGGCTGCTGTAATAAAACTCACAAACTCTGTGGATTAAAACAAAACAGGTTTGTTTATCTTAAAATTGCAGAAGTCAGAAGTCCAAAATTAGTCTTAAGGGGCTGAAAGCATGGCTCCTTCTGCAGGCTGCGGGAGACCATTGGCACTGGCCTCTCCCACGGTCTCCTTCGATTGTCGGTCATTGCCTCTCCCCCACTGGCGTCATCCCTCTCTTTTATGAAGACACTGTGATTACATTCATAGTCCACTCAGATAATCTCAGACAATCTCGAGCAGCAAGGGTGGCTTGGGTGAAAAAATTTTAGAGGATCTCACAAGACAAGCCCTGTGCATTAGACTTTAAACGATAAAAAGCCGGGAGCAACTGGACAGCAATTTAAACGGGAAAGATTTGTTTGAGAGCAAACAAATGTGTCTGTCACCTGCAGGTCTCTTGAAACAAGGACAGATGGGACATCTGGACACTGTTGCAATAACTCAGGCACAAGCAGGAAGGAAGAAACGAAGGGAAAGACAAGCAAGAGGGGGTTCAGCTTGTGGAAGGGGCTTCCAAGGATGTTGATTGCCCCAGATGCCACAGCAGGCTGGCAGCCAGGGGTCCCAGAGGCTGTAAGAAAGAGCATCCTCCCAACACAGTTCAGGGAGGTCTGCTCCCAGGCATTGGGATCATTTAATGTATTCTTGTTCCTTTATGACTAATTTATTGTACTTTTCTAGCTTATGGATTTTCATGTTTTAATTTTGGAACAGTGTGAAGGGCATACCACACTTCAGCATAGAAACAAGGGATTCACTCACTGATGGATCTGAGTTTGCTTTTCACTTTCATGAAATGAAGGTGGTCTTAAACCAGTGACAGTGAACATTCCAAAAGAAAGTGAAGAGTAGGGCCCACCCCCACCCGCAGTACCAGTCCGTGGCCTGTTAGGAATGGGGCCACACAGCAGGACGTGAGCAGCAGACGAGCAAGTGAAGCTCCATCTGTACATACAACTGCTCCTCGTTGCTCACATGACTGTATGAGCTCCATCCACCTCCTGTCCAATCAGTAGTGGCATTAGATTCTCATAGGGGCATGAACCCTATTGTGAATTGCCATGCAAGGGATCTAGGCTGCATGCTGCTTATGAGAATCTAATGCCTGATGATCTGTCACTGTCTCCCATCACCCCCAGATGGAACCATCCAGTTGCAGAAAAACAAGCTCAGGAGTCCCACAGATCCCACATTATAGTAAGTTGTATAATTATTTTATTATATATTACAATGCCATATATTCTAGAAATAAAGTGCACAATAAATGTAATGCACTTGACTTCTCCCCTTCCCTGCACTTTCTACCTCCCCCAGTTGGTAGAAAAATATTGTCTTCCACAAACCAGTCCCTGGTGCCAAAAACGTTGGGAACTGCCAATGTAGAGAACTGTGCCTAGAAATGCTACACATAGAAGATAATTTAAATAGGAAGTTTGATAAAGAATAGAGTGGAAACAATTGTCAAAATTAATAGGTATTCCCCAAAGCATGTTCCCTGTCCAACTTGCATATGACATTGACTTGCACGCACTGTGATCCAAGGGTGAGACTTGTTCTCCCTTAAAAAAGTCCTGACAGTAATTTGATGTTACAAAAAAGTGAAACTTACATAATAAAAAATCAGAACATTTGTTATAATGGCTACAAAACTAAGTAAGAGTTTTCTGAAATATAACGACTATATTTGCACTTGCTACAATACACATTTTACTATTCTCATTTGGATAACACTCAATTCTATGCACGAGTTAGCTGGAAAAGTCTATTCCAATTCACTGTGGGATCACATGGTAGATATTCAAGATTACCTAATTGCTTTGATTTGAAGACTTTAAAAAGAAATGTTATCACTTTCAACAGCTATCTAAATTGATCACTATTGCATATTCAGATGTTTATGAGAAAAACCAACAAGTAGAATTGCAAAAAAGAATTCTTATTCAATCTCTTGGAATTAAAATTGATAAATTCAACTTACTTTCATAGTAACACAAATTACTTAGCCAATTTTTTTTTTTCTGCCGTCTATCTTCTTTTCTGGGTAATATATTTATATGTTTCAGTATTTTTTCCTGAATTTTCTTATTTTTATTTTTATTTTTATTTTTATTTTGAGATGGAGACTTGCTCTGTCGCCTAGGCTGGAGTGCAGTGGCATGATCTCGGTTCACTGCAAGGTCTGCCTCCCAGGTTCATGTCGTTCTCCTGCCTCAGCCCCCCAAGTAGCTGGGACTACAGGCACCCGCCACCACGCCTGGCTAAGTTTTTGTATTTTTAGTACAGATGGGGTTTCACCATGTTAACCAAGATGGTCTTGATCTCCTGACCTGGTGATCCACCGGCCTCGGCCTCCCAAAGTGCTGGGATTACAGGCATGAGCCAACACGCCCGGCCTTTTCCTGAATTTTCTTACTCTTTTCATTGTTTAAAAAGGTTTTCAAATTAAAAGCTTTAAAAATATATTAAGAGCCCTATTTTGGGGAATGCCAGCAGGAAAATTTTTACCCATGCTATTGTGTTCTTTACTTTCAGTTTAAAGAGAATAGTTGAGCTCAGTCAGATAAATAATAAGATTGTGAGAAACTCTTTTTGCGTGAAGTGATTAAAATTCATCCATCATTTTCCCATCCTCCGCTCCTCCCTATTCCCATCCCAGGAAGGGCCTTCAGGACTTTCTTCCACAACCACCTCCGCAGAAGCCAGTGGAAGAGGTTCATGGAAACAGCCCATTCTTTCCATCCATTTCAAGAACCCTGGAGCTTTGGCTCAGTAAGAAACATATTGTCTGGTACCTTGACAACCTGAAACACTCTGAAAGCTAATTCCAGTATTTTTCTAGCTGTATGTACTCAAAGTGACTCAGAACCCCCAGGGCATGTGCTAACAGCAGAAGCTCTCAGAGTAGGTACAACCTGGAGCAAAATGAAACAAATAGAAACAAGAATGCAGCTCACTTTGTTGGAATAAATCTTAGTCCTCACTTAAAACAAGAAAGCCACATAAAAATGCAATCCTAGGTAATATCAAGTGCCTACACTGAGAAATCCCAAAAGGCTCACCTCTATCTCTCCTTGTGTGTCCCTTCCAAACCAAGAGCATTTTTCAGCAGTTAATTAATAGCAAAGTATCTCACTCTTTTTATAAAAAAGAAACTATTTTCCAAAAATAATCAGAAAAAAGGTTAATTTTCCTGTTTTCTCAAAAAAAAACAAAAAAAAAAAAAGCATTTTAGAGGCATCTTTGATTTCAGTTTTGCATCATAGAGTTTAAATCAGAGAAGCACATCAGTCCCTGTGTCAGTCCCTCAGTGAGTAGAAGACTTTCCAGGGACCTGATGAAGGCAGCCAGTGTGGTGAAACCTGTCCCAGACTGTATGTCCAGGAACTAGCCCAGTTAGCAGGACCCAGGACCTGTAACCTTATCTTCAGAGCATTTTGGAGAAAAAACACATCCGGAACGTAGAAACCTCCAAAAGGCCATTCCTGAGGTCTGGTGGGGCTGTCTGCTGGTGGTGGGAGCAGGGCTGAGTTTGAGACATGGACCTGTGCTGTCTCACAGAGCCCTGCTAACGACTTTACACTCAGTTTATATGCTGCTGTTGCCTTCCTGAAATTCTCAATAATATAATTGACAAGGTCCTACATTTTCATCACACATGGGCCCCATGAAGCCTTTAGCTGGTCCTGGTTAGAGTAGAAGCAGGATAGCAAGCAATGAAAAGCATTGGTGTGAATCCAGCTTCAGCCAGCTGAGAGCCCTGAAGACTCCACCTTCAAAGCACATTTCACTAGTGTGAGCAGAGCTCACCTGGTCCACTGAGACCATCTGTCCTAGCTGCTGCCATTTCTGGCCTTGATTATTGCAGTGGCTTCTTGCTTGTCCCTCCTGCCTCCATCCTGGTCCTCTTCAGTCAGATCTCCATCCAGGAGTCAAGCAATTCTTTGAAGCACAGTGGCGGAAAACGACATTGGCTTACTGAAAACCTTTCGGTGTCTTCCCATCTCAAAGTAAAAACCAAAGTGTTCACAATTCACTACAATGGCTGCAACACTGACATCCCACCCCACCCCTCTGTCAGTCATTTCCCCACCCTGCAACCCTGCCCCACCCTACACCACCCACACTATCTTCCATGCTCTTCCGCCACATGGTTACCTCTCTACAGTATCTTCCAAATTTCTCCTCGATTTGAGACAAGTGAGATTGTGTGAAATAAATAGATAGCTACTCGTGGGTTTCTACCCACTGAAACATAAGTTCCCTGTGGGTGAGAATTTTTATCCATTTTGTTTCTACCCAATCCTCAGTACTTAGAGCAATGGCTGGCACACACTTGGAGCTTCATAATGATGTGTTGATTGTGTGAGAGGTGCAATCAGGGTATTCAGCTAGCGTAAGCCCTCTCCCATGAGAAAGGATAAAATGCACAACAGGAATCAAAAGCAAGTTACTATTAGGGAAGGCAAATGAATAATTAAGGTGGAGGTTTGGAGACACATATTGGAGATAAGTGAACTCATGCAAGATTTGTAGTCAAGATCCAGAAAGGTGGCTGGCATGCCTCCATGGCACCAAAAGCTCATCCACTGGAGAAAAACCCTGAAGTATTTTATGATGCAAAGAAATTGACACTCCCTCCTTAACTGCTGTCTGGCATCAGGCTTCTTGGGCAGAAACCGTAGGAAAGAAAATGCTCATGGAGGTGGGCCAATGCAGGCTTCTTTTCACATTGGATGGCAGGTGACACAAATCAAGGAGTCTTTATGGAGAAGTGAGGACCAGCCCTAATGTGGTTTTAGGGACTTGGATTCCTTACCTCCATCCAAAGTAAGGATTAGTCTCTTTGAGGGGTGTATTAGTCCATTTTCAAACTACTATGAAGAACTACCCAAGACTGGGTAATTTTAAAAGAAAAGAGATTTAATTAACTCACAGTTGTGCATGGCTGGGAAGGCCTCAGGAAACTTGCAATCATGGTGCAAGGCAAAGGGCAAACAAGGAAAGTCTTACATGGTGGCAGGAGAGAGAAAGAGAGTGAGTGAGAAGGGAAGTGCCACATTTTTAAACCATCAGATCTCGTGAGAACTCCATCACTATCATGAAAACAGCATAGGGGAAATCTGTCCCCAAGATCTAATCATCTCCCACCAGCTTCCTCCCTCAACACATGGGGATTAGAATTCAAGATGAGATTTGGGTAGGGACACAGAACCAAACCGTATCAAGGGGGAACTACAGAACAGTTTTTATTCTATTTTTAGTGCCTTTTAGAGCGCAGTAATATTTCTGAAACTATGTAGATGATACAATATTTTAGAACTAGAGATAAAGACTGTTGAAGTTACGAAACTTGCCTATCACAAATTAGTATAGACAAGAATATGCCATCTTGATACTGATGAAGTAGATCTTTTCCGTTCAATGTAACTGCTCTGAAAGTGGACAGACAGAGGGAAAGCCGAGTGGACTGCGTGCCATGCAAATGAGAAGTGTCAATCCCAAACACAACTACCTTTCTATTACTGGTTACCTGAATGTACTCTGGATCCTTACGATTGAGATACACATGCGCATGCGCACGTGCATGTGTGAGTGTGCGTGTGTGTGTGTGTAAGCTATAAATAATTTATTTAGCAGAGATATATCTTCATTTTGGGAACCATAAATGAAGACTGCTATGTGATCTTGAAAAAGCAAAGATGACTTTTAGAAGGGAACACCACAAGCCACCAAGTGGCTCACCCCTGTGACTTGGTCAGTGCATGCTGGGTGGCTTGTTAGGCTCATCTTCATGACTTGAGGCCCTGGCTCTTCCTGACAGGGTCACTGGGATGGGAACCCAGGCACAGAGGGGACGGGAGGGCTCATCTCACTGCATCCACCCCTATGTGCTCCTTGGTCTGGTCCAGAGTCCCTCAAGTCTCAGATTTGGACACAGCACATCTAATACTACACTAAGCAATAATTCACAAATTCAGATTTTCTGTGGGTACATTTCATTCACACTTTCTCTTCTTCAATGATATTGTTTGCTTTTAAACTAACTTGTGTAGGTGGTAGGGTAGAGAGATTGGCTGTAAAGATATGGGATGCCGTAACTGCAAGAGTTTGCATCATGAATGCTGGCATGCCACAAGATGCCATGTTGTTCCACCACTGCACCTAAGCCTAGTGGCACCTGTTGTACCCCTGGCACCAATGAAATCTTTGATAACCACATCCCTGCCCTGCCTATGAGCCTAGACCTCAGTTCCTCCTGTCTGCGCTTCTCTCCGGACAGTGATGGCAGTGGCTGCTGCCATCATGCTGGCTGCAGCAGAGAAGCGCAGCTAGGGGTGCACACTCCATGGAGCCAGCAGGAGATCTGCCCCTTCTGAGTTGGGACGGGAGGTCCCTGTTCCGCTGCAGCTACCTAAACAGCAGCTGCAGACCCGGTCCTCCTGTTCTATTGAGCAGCCAGGATTCCCAATCTCCTGGGTGGGGATACAGTTGCCTAAACTGCAACTGTGGATCGGGGCCCCCTGTGCTCTTGGGGAAAGGCTGGGAGCAGGCAGGATCTGCCTTCCTGGGTGCAGCTGTGGCCACCCTCCCAGATGCAGGAGCTGTGTGTCTCTGCCTGAGCCCTTGAGGGCCCCAGCAAGGAGCTTCCCCATCCCTGCAGGCTAGGGGTGTCTTCTCCCACTGCCTGGCCTCTCTCCACTCCTAGCGCCAGCTCCAATCTCTGAGTGGGAGGCTGGGGCCCAATCTGGGGGCCGTGAATGGCAGTGGGAGGCAGATTGATTCCTGGGTGGAAGGGGCAGGTCCCCAGTAAGGCCCCACCTTCAGGCCATGGAGGGCTTGAAGGCTGGGGACTGGCTGCTGGTCCAGTGGAAGGGAGTGGAGACTCGTGGTGGTTCTTTTGGGCCACCTGTGGCCACCCATGGGCCAATTCACAAGCACTTCCTCCCCTTTGAGGTCCATAAAAGCCCTAGGCTCAGCCAGAGCAGAGCAGAGGATGGCCAGTGGATGAAGAAGGCAGAGAGACCGCAGGACAGGACAACCAGCTGCAGAGAGGAGAACCCTCTCCACTGAGAACTGCAGAGACTGCCTGCTGGCAGAGAGGAGCTACCCTCTCTGCTGAGAGCTTCAGAGACCTGCAGGACGTCTGAATGAGTTGCCTGCAGAGAGAAGCCACCCTCTCCAGGGCCTCTTCTCTGCTGAGAGCTGAACAACTGAAGGGATGACCTGCCTACAGACAGGAGTTACCCACTCCTCTGAGCTGTTCTAACACTAAATAAAACTCTTCTTCTTCACCGTTCACTTGTCTGCATACCTCATTCTTCCTGGATGCAGGACAAGAGCTCAGGCAAAGGCACAGTGGCCACAGAGGTTTCCAGCCTGAAACAATGACACCCCAGAGAGCCCATAACAACAGCACACACCACAACCCTCCTCCTTGCAATCTTTCGTCTCCTAAACTGTCCGCAACTGAAATGAATTTTAGCATATTGAATTAATTGAACCAGAAGTGATTTTCTATGACTAATGTGAAAAACAGATAAATAGGATTGTTCTATTCCTGTCCTAAAGATCAAATAAAAACAAAAGTAAATTACCTTTTAAATTTACATGGTGAAAAAATTGTGTGTGTGTGTGTGTGTGTGTGAGACCCTCAACAAAACAGAGCTTCTTCCTTCTTATAGAATGTCTGCATGTTGAATTAAACACTTTTCAATGATACAAGAGGCCATGTCTAAAGACCCACTTTCCCCTACAGTCTGCATTTCCTGGCCCATCGCAGGCAGTCATTTAATATGTGTCCAACTGAACTGAAATGTTGTTGAGGCTTCTTGTTTTTTCAGTTAGGCTGCAAAGCCCTATTTTAAAAATTCACTTTCGCAGTGAACTAGAGTCTGGAATCGGAAGGAAACAAAAAGCATTCAGCCTTTAAAATAGTTTTTTTTTACATTATATAATGAGTAGAGGGCAGTCCATCTTCACTACAGTTCAGGGTTTAAGAATAAAAACTTTCTTTAAGGAGTTATTGCATTTGGATGTGAGATACAAATTAATTACATACAAATGATATTTCCAGTGCACTTTCTTACAGGAGAAGAGATTAACAGCAAGAAATCAAAGCAGGAGTTTTCCTATCTCTGAAAATGATGGATGCTGCAGCCACAGGACCAAAAAAAAAGGTTCTAATTGCTCTTTCTTGATGTTTTCATACAGCTGCAGCCGAGAGAACAGTTATGTGAGAGGTGATAAAATCTATTTCCCCTAGAGGTTTTTATTTTTTATTTTTTATTTTTTTGTTGAAAGAAATGGCCTGCAGTTAATGGACCTGAGTATTTACTGTGCAATTTGCAGAGTCCACATGTATTCAGTGAGGACAACTTCCACGTTTCCCTCTTGATTAGGAAAATTATGTTAACCTCGTGGAGGACAAAAAAACTGTTGTTGCATAACTTTTAAGAGCAAAAGAGAATCTAAGAGCAGTTTAATTTGTGAAAACAGAAGATAATGAAGCTCAAACAACCTCATTTATCTCTAAAGCAGATAAAGTAATTTTAAGGTTGGTGTCTCTGTAATCAGCCAAGTGTTGGAGCTGTTTTATGATTTTCAAAGTTAAAAGTCATAAAATTTGATTATGCTTTTCAGAAGCCGAGAAGCCAGGCGAAACTTTGGTTCTGATCCAGGAGAAAAATGACTTTGCTGAAAACTGGCTGATATATCTCAGATGCCAGATTAAAAACACTTTCTCAAAGACAAATTTTTGGGAATGCCTATTTATTCCCGCGGCCATCACATCAATCAGTGAAGACTGCCACTAGAAGTGTTCTCCCGTCCTTACGCCTGTTCCTCCCAGGAGCAGCATGGCTCTGCCTCCAGGCAGCTGCTGGTTCTCCCTTCATGGTGTGAGGGATATCAGATCTGAGCAATTATCAGCAATTCTGGGTCCTGGAGAGATTGAATGCCTTGGGTAAGACTGGTGTCTGCTCTGGAAACTCCAGTAGCCAGGGGCATTGTCAAGCTCTACAGCACATTACACAGCAGCGAGATGAAGCAGCCTTCTCTCCATCATTCACTGTCTAGTTCCATCTCGGGGACTGCTGCAGGTACACAAGCCTGCCAAATAATAGAAAAATTCCTCTTTCGTTACCCAGGCTCTCTAATAAAATGGCAGGCCTATATCTTCAGGGTAAGCTACTCTATTTTAAAATGGAGAAATATCTACAAGAGCCATTATTTATCCTGAATATTCTGAGATTTATTTGCTTATATGTACTTTCAACAGCATTGCCATAAATATATAGGAACACTATAAGACTTTTCTGAACATAAACTGCAGAGCTTGATAAATTGTCAAAAAATCAAGAATCTTCCCATCCTCTACCATGATTTTTTAAAAAAATAGAATGTTACAAGCCTCCTGAAAGTACTTCTTATGTCCCTTTTCAAAGCCCACCTGCCTTCCTTCTAAAAGGTTACTACAGCCTGACTTCTATGACCACAGATTATTTGTACCTGATTTTGAACTTCATATAAATGGAATCATTTGGTGGGTAGTTTTTCTCAAGGTGGAGTCTTTTCTCAATATTACCTTTGTGAAATTCATTGGTATTGTTGCATGTAGTAGCAGTTGAATTTTCATTGCTTTGTAGTATTTCTTGGTATGAGTATAGCATAATTCATTTATCCATTCCACTCTTGATAGTCACTTGAGTTTATTTTAGTTTGGATTTACTATCAATTATATTAACTTTACGTATATTTCTTTTGGTATACACATGCAGGTGCGTTGCTGGGCATTGTATTACTTTCTGATGCTACATGGAAAAAGAATTTCCCCAAAACATAGTATGTTGAACAATCAACAGTAACCACTTGTTACCTCTCATAGTCTTGATTGGTCAGGAGCTTTGAGAGGGCACAACTGGGCAGTTTTTTCTTGTGGTCCCTCCTATGTTTATCGTCAGATGTTGGCTGAGACTGGAGTCATGGCTCACATGGCTGGCGGGTTGTTGTTGGCTGCTGGCTCAGGGGCTCTGTTTCTCTCCACCTGGGCTTCTCCATAAGGCTGCTTGAGTGTCCTCATAACTGGCTTTCCCCAGAGCATGTGATCCAGAAAAGCAGGAATTTCCTATGGATCTACTTCTGTTTCCTGTTTTGACTCTTGGCTTTTAGTCATTTGTTTCTGCCTCCTGCTAGGCCTGATAATTGTTTACTGAAGGTCAGACATGAAGTTTGAAAAAGCTGTATGAATAACTCGAGTCTTTTGCTGAAATCATTTTCCTCTAATGAATATTTGCTTTTAAACTTGATTGATTTTCATAAATTTACAAATGAAAATTGTATATGCTTATAGTATACATGATGTTCTGATGTATGTGTATATTTCAGAATGACTAACTGAAGCTTAATAACATTGTATTGTATACTTGACAGTTGCTAAGAGTAGACTATAATTATTCTCACCACAGATAAGTAAGTATGCAGGGTAAAGATCTGTTTTTCTTTGTTTAGAAGGCATTTGGGTGATGAGGCGGTTACTTTAATCAAGTCTGGGATTAAGCTGCTTGACACTGAGCTGTCATTTTCACAACAGAGTGGTTCTATTTCTGGTTCTAGGGTTCTTCCTGGAAATCTGGAGGATTTGTGAGGGCACCCTCTTTGTTCAGGCCCTGAACTCCAAGTTTTGTCCCTCCTGCTCTCTTCCCCTAACCATGTCTGTCTGCCCAGAGCTGCTTAAAAATCAGCAAGTGCCTGAGCGACACAGGAAGCCATGCTCACCTTCACACACTTCCTTCCTGTCTAGATTGCGGTCCCTGAAATGTGGGTGTCTTAATAACCCTTGACTCCACGTGTTGTATCAACAGCCAACCTTAGCTCAGGTTCTCAAGCATTCATTTCCTGCTTTCTGTTCAAATCCTTAGCCCTTGGGTTTTGCAGTGCTCAGGAATTAACAAGTGCTGTGAAGAATGAAGCTTCAGAGAATGTTGAACTCATCTCCTGAGTTCTTCTGGGAAATTGTATTGCAATTTCTAGCTACTGAAGCAGTTCTCTGATGCACTTAAATCCATTCAAGAGATTTTTTTTTCTCAAGATTTTCTAGTTCTCAGGAGGCTGGTTGGTCTGAAAGAGGTTGTTACGTCATCATAAGAAGCAGAACTTCTACAAACAAGCATTTGGAATGTAAGGCATTTAAAGAAAAAAATCATAAGGCTATGGTAGGTAGGCAGATTAGTGTCCCCACCCCCACAAAAAGATGTCCACCCCTTAATCCTCAGAATCTGTGACTATGTAGGTTACATGGGAAAGGGGAATTAGGGTTTCTAATCAGTTAACATTAAGGGAGGGGGACCATCCTGGATTATCTGGTAGAGCCAATGTGATCAAACAGGTCCTTAGGAGACCGGAGAGAAGTCAAGAGTCAGAGAGAGCTTTGTAGATGCTACACTGCTGGCTTGGAGTCGAAGGAAGGGGACTTGTGCCAAGGAATGCAGGCAGCACCTAGAAGCTGGAAACAGCAAGGAGACAGATTCTTCCCTCAGCCTCCAGAAGGAGTTCAGCCCCACCACTACTTTGATCTTAGTCCAGGAAGAGTTTTGAGTTTTGACCTCTGGAACTGTAAGACTATATATATATGTGTGTGTGTGTATATGTATGTGTATATATATGTATGTGTGTATATATGTGTGTGTGTATATATATATATATATATAGAGAGAGAGAGAGAGAGTCTTGATCTGTCACCCAGTCTGGAGTGCAATGGCGCAATCTCAGCTCCCTGCAACCTCCACCTCCCGGGTTCAAGAGATTCTCCTGCCTCAGCCTCCCAAGTAGCTGGGATTACAGGCACCAAACCACCATGCCCAGCACCGTGTGTGAACCAGGAAATGAGCCCTCACTGAACACTGAATCTGCCAGCTTCTTGATTTCGTACTTCTAAGCCTTCCAAACTTGAGAAAAAATTTCTGTTGTTTAGAAGCCACCCAGTTTAAGGCATTTTGCTATAGCAGCCTGCATAGACTACAACACATATATTTGGTATCTATTTCAGGGACCCATTTCCTACCTCAAGTTTAGGGTAATTTAGGATGAAAAGGAGGAACATTAGGCTCATAACAACAAATTACTGCGGGAATGAAATTAAACCAGAGGGGAGAGTGGAGCATGAAGGTAACGTGTCCCAAGGGAAGTGGGAGTGTGAGATATTTAGCAAAGGCTGGGAATAAATTAGCAAAAGTCGGAAGTCAGAATGAGGTGAAACAGGATATGCAGAGCTAACCGGGGTCGAGACAAGTGTTAGGTAATAAGTGAGGAGGAAAACCTGTTCTAGGAACAGGTAAGGACAAGCCACAGCCCAGCAAGGCAGGAAATGACTGGGAGCTCCAGAGAAAGGTCAGCAAAGCAGGTGGCCTGAATGACCAAACACCCTTTCCTCTGTATGCCATGCTTGTAACGTCTCCTGCTGTGGTACAAATCAATTTTTGCAAGGCTAACATTGGCTCTAGGAAAGGAGAGTGAGCAGGTACCTGGGAATACTTGGTTGAGGCAACACGTTTGGAAGAAGAGATAGGTGCCCTGGTGAAAGATCCAGGAGCAGTGACCTAGGGATGAAGGGCTGCTGCTCAGAGAGCACCTTGCAAAACTCACTGTGGAGACCCATGCAGGTGGAGAGTCTAAATTCTATATTGGCATTTTTTGGGACAATGGAGATCTCAATAACAAAAATAATGTTCAAGATAAGCAGAGAGAGACCTGGCATGTAAGCAACAAAAGGACATTTCTCCAAGACAAAAAGCAAGGAACACATAAGGCCTTTAGGCTAGACATAAAATAACATGAACATGTTCACTCTGCAATGAAACATTTAGAAATTGCGTTTTAACCAAGAGAGTGAAAGAACTAAAAGATTATGGTAAAATACAACAGATCCGAAGTACTTGAATTTTTCTCTGAATAAAATAGGCAGAAAGTCTGTAAAGTAAAAATTGGTGTCAGCAATATTTACAAGATAGTATTATGAGCTCTTTGATGGCAGTGTTTCTGCAGTGACTTCACATTCATTAGTACAGTTCCATCAAAGCAGGCCACATAATCACATCAGTAGACAGACATGAAAATATTTTGCTTTCTTAGATGTCTATTCACTTTGAAATAAACCTGTGGTTAATGAAAGCAATTTGTGTTAATGCATGTTCCATCTATAATTTATTTTTGTCAGCTCATTCTAGAATTAAATATTCACAGCATAGTTGCCATCATTGTGTAAGCATATTAATAGGCAATTACAAACTGTTGTCATTGGAAACCAGATCTATTTCAATAATCAACCTTTTCCTGGCAAAATTTAGCTCGGTGTTACTTCCATAGCTGAAGAAAGAGATATGACACTGTATCCCATGGTCTTTTCCCTCTTCTATTCCCCTCCTAGTCTATCATGAAAGACACCTGAAAAATCTGGTCTAATTCTGAATAAGACAGCCCAAGAGGCAGAGCTTTTTCTTTTCAGAGGCAACTCACATTGAGGATTGACAATTCTTTGGGCATGCTCTTGGCCACATGGCAAAATTATCTCTGTGCATGGTGTGTCAGGGAGACTTTGTTCTATCCTTGTTATTTCTCCACTGTGGGAATCTTATTAATCTGAAGTTAGTGATTGAGCTGGAGCTAACACTCAAATTGAATCTCGTGCTTTGTTTGAAGAGCATCTATTAAATAAATACGCAGTAGAAATAATATTTTAAGTAAATACTAAAACTACTTCCATGAACACAGTTTTCAAGCACTTCCAAGTGTCTAGAAGCATCTGTTTACTTGTAAACGCTTGACACACTAATTGGAAGTCACTCTTGTTTCTTTGTTAAGGAAATTTCCTTGTGAACCACTTTCAGATAAATTGTTTCCAATGAGGCTCTCTTTAATATCTGTACACATAAAAACACCACAATAAGTTTCTTTAAAAATTTGGAATTCCTTCCATAAATTGACTTCCAACTGGATACAACTAAGGCTACTGTACAAATATGTATTAATTCATTCCATAAATATGGGCTGGTGCCTGCTGTGTTTACAAGGACTCTGTGTATACAGGGACTTGGGCAGCTGTTGATTTCACTGTCTCCTGGAAACTAAGTATACAATGTTTAAGGCTCCAGTGGTGATACAAAGAAGGAAGTGAGAAAGTCTCTTTCCCTGAAGAAGGCTGTAATCCATGAAGAGAGAAAATTTCACATGTACAAATGATTTGAACGTAGGCTTGGCCTAATTTTTTATAAACATTTTTCCAGCACACGGTATGCTCTAAGTGCTTCCTAATTTCAGCTCTTACAGGCCTTTGACAAACTAGGTAAGAGAGATACTCTTAGTTTCTCATTTTCAGCATCAATACCTGAGACCAGAGGGGTTAAGAAACCAGTACAAGATCACACAGCCAGTAAATTCTAGAAAAAAGCCAGAGTCAAATGCAGGTGTTTTAACCTTCATATGAAGTTGCCCATTCTCATGTGATAAATTATAATTGCAGAGACTTTCACACATTACGTTTTTAGGACCTCTCCTTCCCTTCACACATTTTGAGGATGCCCTAACTTCATTTATGCAAATAAAACTGAGCTAAACTTCGCCAAGGGAATGCTCATGATTAACATTGATCTAGATTTTAACTATTAGTGCTAAGAATTGTTCTTTATTATGTCAGTAATTAAAATTGTGACTTTTAAACTCATTTAATATATAAAATTAAGTTAATTTAATTTATAAAAAGTAGGTATTGACACATTTTAAAACTGCAATGTAAAACCATTATCATGTTAACATAAATAACAAATTTCTGCTGAATAAAACTACATTTTCCAAAACCAACAAAAATTAGTCAAAGATGGAATTGTTTTACATTCTTGCAAATTTTTTTATTGCCGGGCTTAATAAAGTCAGCTGGATTCTCAAGAGACTTCTGTAGTTAATCGATTGAGATACTGCAAATCATGCAGCCTCTAAAAATGCCCACTGTATACTTGTAAAAGAATGATTTTTTAAATGTAATAGCACTTTAGTATTATTATGAAAATGATTTTTTTTTTTTTTTTTTTTTTTTTTTTTTGAGACGGAGTCTCGCTCTGTCACCCAGGCTGGAGTGCAGTGGCCGGATCTCAACTCACTGCAAGCTCCGCCTCCCGGGTTCACGCCATTCTCCTGCCTCAGCCTCCCGAGTAGCTGGGACTACAGGCGCCCGCCACCTCGCCCGGCTAGCTTTTTGTATTTTTAGTAGAGACGGGGTTTCACCATGTTAGCCAGGATGGTCTTGATCTCCTGACCTCGTGATCCGCCCGTCTCGGCCTCCCAAAGTGCTGGGATTACAGGCTTGAGCCACCGCGCCCGGCCATGAAAATGATTTTAACCTGGCAGATCCCTTGTAAAGTTCTCAGGGCCACCATATGGCCCTTGGGTTGCAGTTTATAAACCACTCATTTCTTGATTACTATAGTGCCTGATACGGTTTGAATCTGTGTCCCCACCCAAATCTCATGTGGAATTGTCGTCTCCAATGCCGGAGGTGGGACCGGGCGGGAGGTGATGGATCATGGGGGTGGTTTCTCATGTTTTAACACCACACTTCCTTGGTGATGTCATTATGATGGTGAATTCTCATAAGATCTGGTTGTATAAAGGTGTGTAGCACCTTCCTCTCGCCCCCTGCACTCCCTCTCTCTCAGTCCTGCTCCTGCCATGTAAGACGTCTGCTCCCGCTTTGCTGTCTGCCATGAGGAAAAGCTCCTTGAGGCCTCCCCAGAAGCAGATGCTTCCTGCCTGCAGAACCATGAGCCAATTAAACCTGTTTTCTTTACAAGTTTCCCAGTCTCACGTATTTCTTTACAGCGGGGAAACCGGACTAATAGTGCCTTAGGCACTGCGCATTGGGAGCTAAAGATAAGTCAGAAGAGACATCAGAAATCTCAAACTCAGTGAAACAAAAGAGCTGTAAAATGTTATTTACCAAATCTTGTTACAAAAATTCCCCAAGATATAGCAGAGTTGAATTTCATCATGAATGTCCACATACTGACCAACCTCCTAGAGTCTATCACTAACCTTTTACTGTATTTGCCTTTTTCCATACCTAGCCATCAATTCATCCCTCCCTCTATCCATCCACCATCTTATTTTTCATGCACTTCAGAATGCACTGCACAACATCATCACATTTTCCCTAAAAACTTCAGTATTTATAGGATTAATTGAAATTTAATATTCATATGCACATTTTTTTCTCTTGCTGTAAATTTAAATATAATGAAGCACGCAAGTCTTAAGTGTACATTGAATGAGATTTGACACATATATGAACTTGTGTTACCCAACCTCTCTCAAGGTATCTCCCCAGAAAGACCCTGATGTTGCTTCTCAGCCAGCCCTCACCTACATCCCAAGGGTGTCACCACTATTCTGATTTTTCTATCATAGATTAATTTTGCCTGCTATAGAAACTTCATATACAATGTACTCTTTAGTGTAAGACTTATTTTTCGCTGCATAACGCTGTTTGCCAATTGTACATGCTTTCCATATATCAATAATTTGTTTCTTTTTTGCTGAGTAAAATTCCATTGTATGAATGTATCAATTTGTTCACTTCTTCTTTTGTTGATGATCACTTAAACCATTTCCAGTTTTTGTCTATTTTGAATATAACTCTTATGAGCATTCTTGTGCAAGTGTTTCTGTGAACATACATCTTCATTTCTTTTGGGTAAATGCCTAGCTACAGAACAGCTAAGATGGTTTAGTTTCATCAGAAAGCTGCCAGCACATTTTCTTGAACTCCCAGCCTCAAGTGATCCTCTCACCTCAACTTCCCAAAGTGCTGGGATTACAGGAGTGAGCCACTGTGCCCAGCCTCAGGAATTTTTCTAAAGTAGGGGGACCATTTTTCTTCTGCATCAACAAGGTATGAGAGTTTTTGTTGTTCAACATTCTCACAGACAGTTTCTATTTGTGGTCTTTTTGATTTTTGTTATTCTAACAAGTATGTAGTGGTCTCATCATAATGGTGATTTACACCTTCCTGATGACAAGATGCTGAGAACTTCATGTGCTTGTTTGCCATTTATCTGTGGGGAATTCTGATTTGCTTCTGCCTGAAGGGAGTTGAGAAGTCTGCGTGGAATAGTGGAATAGGCTTTCACAGGACAAACTAGCCAGGAGGACATCCATGAAGGTGAGGGCAGATGAAGTGCTAAAGTCCCAGGAGTGTTCAGAGGAAGAAGAACAGGATTTGGCTGGAAAAGAAGGTCCTTGGATGTAGGTCAATGATCTATAGAGTCATGAACTGTATTAAAGGGAAAAATTAAGAAGCATAAGTTTATTTAGTCATTCAGGATGAGTTAAAATCTTGAGCAAAAGAAGTATACAGCTGGATTTGTCTGTGTATAAAATAGATGGAGGGGAGAGACTGCTGGATGACCAGGTAGGACGTTAATGCAGGAGTTCAGGTGAGAGAGGTGAAGGAGAGTTTCAGTTAGTTTTAAGCAGGCCTCAGCATCTGGAGTGGGAGGGAAGTGATGGGTCATCTGGAGAACTTGACACTGTTACTAGGATATATGGGGCAGAGACTGAAGTAAAAGAGATAAATCTGAGTCTTTCACTTTCATTCCACATGTCAGGTTCAATAGTGGTATCATTTCCTTAAATAAAGGAGCAGATTGTTTAAAGCAGAGGACTTAATTCAAACCCAGCTCTCCTTTCTGGTTGGGTGGCCATGGGAAAGTTATTCAACCTATCAGTGTCACAGTTTATTCACTGTGAAATGAATGCAGTTAGAACATCTACTTCATAATGTAATGGGGACTAATTCATTTATTCCTTCAACAAATATTTATACTCCTGAAATGTAGAGAGGCATACATGACATGTTGTAAGCAGTCAGTAAACATCAGGTCTCATAATAATAAATAGGACATTGAGACATGGTGTTGAAGGGAGTTCATGCATATGCTGTAGGACTTTCTCCTTATTTCAGCTAAGAGCTGGATCCTTATCACACAGTCATGAAACAGTAAGCTCACAGACACTTTAAAGGGTGAGAAAAATGGAATTTATTGGGTGAAAAGGAAAAGAAGGGGAAACAGGGACTCTAAGCAGAGCAAGAGTCCTGCTAGTCTAGGCTTCCTGCCTCACAGATTGAATCCCAGGTTCCACAACCAGACAAGATAGGCCGGTTTCCTCCCCAGCCGCAAGATGCAAGCTTCCCGAGGCTCCACCCCAATGCATACTCCTCCCAGTGCGCAGGTCAGTTGGAGTTTCTCCAGGGAGCCTTTCCCACCTGACAGTCTCATTCCCTCTCTAACTTACAAGGGATGTGAAGGACCTCTTCAAGGAGAATTACAAACCAGTGCTCAACGAAATAAGAGAGGACACAAACAAATGGAAGAACATTCCATGCTCATGGACAGGAAGATCAATATCGTGAAAATGGCCCTACTGCCCAAGGTTATTTATAGATTCAATGCCATCTCCATCAACCTACCAATGACTTTCTTCTCAGAATTGGAAAAAACTACTTTAAAGTTCATATGAAACCAAAAAAGAGCCCACATTGCCAAGACAATCCTAAGCCAAAAGAACAAAGCTGGAGGCATCACTCTACCTGACTTCAAACTATATTACAGTTCTACCGTAGCCAAAACAGCATGGTACTGGTACCAAAACAGAGATATAGACCAATGGAACAGAACAAAGCCCTCAGAAATAATACCACACATCTACAACCATCTGATCTTTGACAAACCTGACAAAAACAAGAAATAGAGAAATGATTCCCTATTTAATAAATGGTGCTGGGAAAACTGGCTAGCCGTATGTAGAGAGCTGAAATTGGATCCCTTTCTTACAACTTATATAAAAATTAATTCAAGATGGATTAAATACTTAAATGTCAGACGTAAAACCATAAAAACCCTCAAAGAAAACCTAGGCAATACCATTCAGACCATAGGCATGGGAAAGGACCTCATGTCTAAAACACCAAAAGCAATGGCAACAAAAGCCAAAATTGAGAAATGGGATCTAATTAAATTAAGGAGCTCATGCACGGCAAAAGAAACTACCACCAGAGAGAACAGGTAACTTACAGAATGGGAGAAAATTTTTGCAATCTACCCATCTGACAAAGGGCTAATATCCAGAATCTACAGAGAACTTAAATAAATTTACAAGAAAAAAATCAAACAACCCCATCAAAAAGTGGGTGAAGGATATGAACAGACACTTCTCAAAAGAAGACATTTATGCAGCCAACAGACACGTGAAAAAATGCTCATCATCACTGGCCATCAGAGAAATGCAAATCAAAACCACAATGAGATACCATCTCATGCCAGTTGGAATGGCAATCATTAAAATGTCAGGAAACAACAGGTGCTGAATAGGATGTGGAGAAATAGGAACACTTTTACACTGTTGGTGGGACAGCAAACTAGTTTAACCATTGTTGAAGACAGTGTGGTGATTCCTCAAGGATCTAGAACTAGAAATACCATTTGACCCAGTCATTCCATTACTGGGTATACACCCAAAGGATTATAAATCATGCTGCTATACAGACACATGCACACGTATGTTTATTGCAGCACTATTCACAATAGCAAAGACTTGGAACCAGCCCAAATGTCCATCAGTGATAGACTAGATTAAGAAAATGTGGTGCTTATACAACATGGAATACTATGCAGCCATAAAAAAGGATGAGTTCATGTCGTTTGTAGGGACATGGATGAAGCTGGAAACCATCATTCTGAGCAAACTATCTCAAGGTCAGAAAACCAAACACCGCATGTTCTCACTCATAGGTGGGAACTGAACAATGAGAACACTGGGACACAGAGTGGGGAACATCACACACCGGGGCCTTTAGTGGAGTGGGCGAAGGGGGGAGGGATAGCATTAGGAGATATACCTAGTGTAAATGACGAGTTAGTGGGTGCAGCACACCAACAAGGCACATATATACATATGTAACAAACCTGCACGTTGTATACATGTACCCTAGAACTTAAAGTATAATAAAAAGTAAGAATAAATAAATTAATTAATTAATTAAAAATACATCTGACTGCCCATAGATTAAGAATAAGTGCAAGGATGAAGACCAGTCTTAACTGCCCTCTGCTGGCAGGGGGCGCTGTTTTGGGGAAATGGCAGTCAGAGTTCCCTCCTAGGCCGATCAAAGGGTTCCCAGGAGAAGGCGCCTATGTCAGAGGCTTTGGTTGCATGACCCTTGGAGTTCCACGGCCTGAAGGCGAGAAGAGACAAAGCAGGTTATTAGAAAACATTTATCAAACCAAACAAAACAAGGGGAGGGGTAAGGACAGCTCAAAAGTCCCTAGGCCTTTTACCAGTCTGCACAGGGAGGGGGAGGCCAAAAGCCCAACTGGCAAAAAAAAAAAAAAAAAAAAAAGAAACGAAAAGAAAAAAGAAAACTTTTGCCCTTTAGCCAGCATCTTGGGCTTCTGGGTTTCTTTCCCCTTAGTCCAATCCTAAGCTAACCGCTGTAAGGTTTGGGAAATTAACTCTTTCTAGTTTGAAGGATGCATCTGAGAGTAGTGTCCGGTAGTACAGGGACACAATTACCTATCAGTGAAAAGAGAGCCAAGGAGGAGAAAGGAAAAAAAGAGGGCATTTTTCAAAGGAGCCCCAGGGGTTCAGGATGCATTTGAAAGGGGCACAGATTGAAGATGAACAGCTACCCATCTACAAAGAGGGGAGCAGTCATCCCTGGTTCCCTTCTTCTCCTAGCAGATACGTGAGGGGGACGAGGAAAAGCATCCTCTTTCTCTCTTCCATCCTTGCATCCCTGAATCGGGGTGACCTTGGTAGTACCCATAGGTGCCAAAGTGGCTTACACCCATGAAGCAGGAGGGCCTAGAGAATAGGAATTATCTGCTCTCACCTATGTCTCTATCCCTCCTACTGCATTTATGCTGTGGATACTAGCATGACCTTTATCTATGAAATGGGAGGCTTGGCTTAATCTGCAGTAATTAACCATACTCATCTGTGCTGTATATTTTAACTTCTACTATCATCTGCATCTGGATCCTTTAGATCCAGTTTTCTTCCTAGGGCTTTGACCCAAAGCTTGAAATTGAGTTTGGGACAAAAATGTATCTCCTTATCATAAATGGACTCCTTATCATAAGCTGAATGCTAAGGTAAAGCTGTGGGATTAACTCCTCCTCCAACAAGGCAGAGAAAAGATGTCTTGTGACACACCCAGATAACTGGTGGCTGCAGTTATGCTTGCTAGGATTTGGATGCATGGTACTTGGCTTTGGTTAACTCTCTTGATCCTACCTTCCCAAACGGAAGCCTCCAGGTGATAGGCGTCCTATTTATACCCATCACTTGGCAGGATTTGCAGGAAAATTGCACAGTACTAGAATATTGATCCAGATTTTTACATTACCCATCCCTCTTTTCCTTTCTGAGCTGCAGCCAGAGATTGCTGGTAGGTTCACAGTAATGAGCAGGGTTAGTCTAAAAATGTAGGCAAAACTTAAAAACAACTAGTGAGTTTAGAATTTAATGACAAAAGTATGATAAGTTTTGAAAGATAATTTCTCTCTCCAGTCCCCATTTTTGTTAAAAAAAAAAAAAAAAAAAAAAAAAAGAAACAAATCTTGATAGGACTGAGTTGTTTGCAAAATAGACTTTAGTCTTATACTTGGCCTGTTTATTTGCATAAAGTGCAGCAAGAATAACTATTCTACACAGACCTTTTAGAATGGCTTTGATGGAACTCCTTTCCACAAGGAGTCTCAGATAAGACCTTTTAAAGCTGAGCCCAGCCATGGGTTTGTATCTGCAAATACCTGTGAGTTGGGTGATCCTCTCCTCTTATGGTCCCAAGATAAACTTGGAGCTCCCAGGCCTGTTAGAAAGTGACATTCTTTATTGAACAGAGGTCAGGAACCCTGTACAGGGACTGTGTAGGAAAGGGCATGAGGCTAGTTTCTCCTAAGAGGCTCTTATCAGCTCTGTAAGTCGAGCTTGACTCCTTTTAGGGGAAGCATACCCTTCCAGTCAAAGCTTTGATAAAACAACCAGTTTCTCCAATTGTGTCCTGTTGCAAAAGAAAAGTGAATTCTTATTGCACTGATGCAAACAACTGTATTTCCATAAGTTATGAATACTCACAGATAGTTTCCAAATTTGGAGAAGCCAGCCAAGGAGAGAAAATATGCTCCAAATTTTGTTCACTGGAGTATACCTTACTCAATTATTAACAGCCATGAATAGTTCAAAGTAAGTTTCCTTGACTCTGAAAATCAAAACAAGGATCAGCAATACTCCAAGAAAAAGTCAAAGAGTTTGCTTCAACTTTCTGAGTTCAGTCCGTTTAGTTAACACTTGTTTTGCTTGATATTTGTGAATATTTTAGCTTTCATGAATCATATACATTTTCCTTTATTCCAATGTCACAACTTCCAAAGTTATCAGAAACCTGTATTTGATAGTACAGGTGTCAGAGTGCTATTGCTTATTATAAACTATCTTTTGAAAAGGATTAAAACAAAACACTAATTGTCTGTGAATAACAAAATGTTCAGGGTAGTCACACTTAGAAACACAATTGACAAAGAAGTTTGCTTATCTCTGTGGCTTACAATAACTTAAAAACCTTAATTATGATTGATAGCGTATACTCAGAGATTAGAATTTTAGAAATCCCATACAATTTTGGAATATATATTAGCCTTATTTGCAAAAATACAACCTAAAGAAGATTGAACATCATTTTGGCAATCTTATGTGCCTAAACATATCAAATAATCCTGTTTACGTCTCTTTTCTGGACACTCCAGGGGCCCTTCTAGAGCTTCCAAAAAGCAGGTTTCAGGAAAGACTATTTTGAAACTGTAGTTTGATTTTGGGAAGCCTGTTAAATGTGTTAGGGGTTTAAAACACTTGCTGTAATGAAATAGAATTCCAGATTGCCATAAGTTATTTATTTTGCCAAAACAATGACTCAGAAATTTTAAACAAGGAAAAGCCTTTTATAATCCTTTGCAAACTTTGCTAAAGAGCAGACTTGTGCCTTAAGAAAATCTTGTTGTGATTTTATTTCAATGCTGAATTTGCAGAAAATCTATATAAAACACTTTTGAATTTAGTCGATGTTTACACACACAATTTCTTTTGCAAGATTAATTTTTAGAAACATTTCAGAACTTACTTGAATCTTCAGCTTTATCCTAGTTCAAAACAATTCTTAACCCTAGGCAAGAATTTACAATTTCATGCTTTTTATAATCTCTTACTAAAAACACATTTTACTGTTTTTACACACTTTGCATATAAATCTATTTTCAGCAGTTTCAATTACATGTCATAACGGTAACTTTTAGCAATGTTAACTTTAATGTAAAACCTGGTAAGTTGTTTTAATTGTGTGCTAAGTGCAGCCAAGGTTTGACTCCTTCCAGCATAATTAAGGATGTGGTTATGTCTCTAGGCCTTACCAATTGTGGAGCTAAAAAGTTAAATAGTTCTCAAATCCCAAAAGGCAGTTTATAACCTTAAAACACTTAGTAAACCTTGCATGTGACCTGCACAATTTAATTTAGTCCACCTGTTTACATTTTGATGGCATCTGCATTTTACCATAATCTTTAAGGCTGTTTTTATTTCTCAGAGATTAAAGTCACATGGACTGAAAGGTACTACAGCTCTTCCCTTTCAAAAATATTTTATCCAAGCACATGTCTTTCTTTAGGCCAAGTTAATTAGAGCTCTTTTTACAAATACCATTATACGTAACACATATGTAACTATACAGACAGACAAAAGAAAACTCAGTTGCTGGATGGAACCCTTTAAGAGAATAGGCTAGGAAAACATGCAGATATTAAATTAGAAAGGACTCATCTCCTAAGGCAAGATATCTAAGCAAAACCTTGCCATGGGGCTACAGGCCACAGCCTCAGGATGTGAAACAAGATGGAGGCCTGCAGTTAAGTTTGCTGCAAACCATATAGACATGCAAAGTACATCAGATTGGCTATAGCTTAAGATCAGCCTCGGGGGGCAGAGCAAGATGGCCGAATAGGAACAGCTCCAGTCTCCAACTCCCAGCACGAGCGACACAGAAGACCGGTGATTTCTGCATTTTCAACTGAGGTACTGGGGTCATCTCACTAGGGAGTGCCGGACAATCGGTGCTGGTCAGCTGCTGCAGCCTGACCAGCGAGAGCTGAAGCAGGGCGAGGCATCGCCTCACCTGGAAGCGCAAGGGGGAAGGGGATCCGTTTTCCTAGCCAGGGGAACTGAGACACACAACACCTGGAAAATTGGGTAACTCCCACCCCAATACTGCGCTGTAAGCATACAGGCATTCCAGGAGAATATATCCCACACCTGGCCGGGAGGGTCCCACGCCCACGAAGCCTCCCTCACTGCTAACACAGCAGTCTGCCGCGATCTATCCGCAAGGCAGCAGCGAGGCTGGGGGAGGGGCGCCCGCCATTGCTGAGGCTTAAGTAGGTAAACAAAGCCGCTGGGAAGCTCGAACTGGGTGGAGCTCACAGCAGCTCAAGGAAGACTGCCTGTCTCTGTAGTCTCCCCCTCTGGGGACAGCGCACAGCTGAAGACCAACAGGGGAAGTAGCTGGAGCCGGTGCAGACGCGAACGACTCTGTCTGACAGCTTTGGGGAGAGCCGCGGATCTCCCAACGCGGAGGTTGAGATCTGAGAATGGACAGACTGCCTGCTCAGGTGTGTCCCTGACCCCTGAGTAGCCTAGCTGGGAGAAATCCCCCACTAGGGGCAGTCTGACACCCCACACCTCACAGGGTGGAGTACACCCCTGAGAGGAAACTTCCAAAGGAAGAATCAGACAGGTACACTCGCTGTTCAGCAATATTCTATCTTCTGCAACCTCTGCTGCTGATACCCAGGCAAACAGGGTCTGGAGTGGACCTCAAGCAATCTCCAACAGACCTATAGCTGAGGGTCCTGACTGTCAGAAGGAAAACTATCAAACAGGAAGGACACCTATACCAAAACCCCATCAGTACGTCACCATCATCAAAGACCAGAGACAGATAAAACCACAAAGATGGGGAAAAAGCAGGGCAGAAAAGCTGGAAATTCAAAAAATAAGAGCGCATCTCCCCCTGCAAAGGAGTGCAGCCCATCGCCAGCAACGGATCAAAGCTGGTCAGAGAATGACTTGGACGAGATGAGAGAAGAAGGCTTCAGTCCATCAAACTTCTCAGAGCTAAAGGAGGAATTACGTACCCAGCACAAAGAAACTAAAAATCTTGAAAAAAGAGTGGAAGAATTGACAGCTAGACTAATTAATGCAGAGAAGGTCATAAACGAAATGACAGAGATGAAAACCATGACACGAGAAATACGTGACAAATGCACAAGCTTCAGTAACCAACTCTATCAACTGGAAAAAAGAGTATCAGTGATTGAGGATCAAATGAATGAAATGAAGTGAGAAGAGAAACCAAAAGAAAAAAGAAGAAAAAGAAATGAACAAAGCCTGCAAGAAGTATGGGATTATGTAAAAAGACCAAATCTACGTCTGATTGGGGTGCCTGAAAGTGAGGGGGAAAATGGAACCAAGTTGGAAAACACTCTTCAGGATATCATCCAGGAGAACTTCCCCAACCTAGTAGGGCAGGCCAACATTCAAATTCAGGAAATACAGAAAATGCCACAAAGATACTCCTCCAGAAGAGCAACTCCAAGACACATAATTGCCAGATTCACCAAAGTTGAAATGAAGGAAAAAATCTTAAGGGCAGCCAGAGAGAAAGGTTGGGTTACCCACAAAGGGAAGCCCATCAGACTAACAGCAGATCTCTCGGCAGAAACTCTACAAGCCAGAAGAGAGTGGGGGCCAATATTCAACGTTCTTAAAGAAAAGAATTTTCAACCCAGAATTTCATATCCAGCCAAACTAAGTTACATAAGTGAAGGAGAAATAAAATCCTTTACAGATAAGCAAATGCTTAGAGATTTTGTCACCACCAGGCCTGCCTTACAAGAGACCCTGAAGGAAGTCCTAAACATGGAAAGGAACAACTGGTACCAGCCATTGCAAAAACATGCCAAAATGTAAAGACCATCGAGGCTAGGAAGAAACTGCATCAACTAACGAGCAAAATAACCAGTTAATATCATAATGGCAGGATCAAGTTCACACATAACAATATTAACCTTAAATGTAAATGGACTAAATGCTCCAATTAAAAGACACAGACTGGCAAACTGGATAAAGAGTCAAGACCCATCAGTCTGCTGTATTCAGGAGACCCATCTCACAGGCAGAGACATACATAGGCTCAAAATAAATGGATGGAGGAAGATCTACCAAGCAAATGGAGAACAAAATAAAGCAGGGGTTGCAATCCTAGTCTCTGATAAAACAGACTTTAAACCATCAAAGATCAAAAGAGACAAAGAAGGCCATTACATAATGGTAAAGGGATCAATTCAACAGGAAGAGCTAACTCTCCTAAATATATATGCACCCAATACAGGAGCACCCAGATTCATAAAGCAAGTCCTTAGAGACTTACAAAGAGACTTAGACTCCCATACAATAATAATGGGAGACTTCAACACTCCACTGTCAACATTAGACAGATCAACGAGACAGAAAGTTAACAAGGATATCCAGGAATTGAACTCATCTCTGCACCAAGCGGACCTAATAGACATCTATAGAATTCTCCACCCCAAATCAACAGAATATACATTCTTCTCAGCACCACATCGCACTTATTCCAAAATTGATCACATAATTGGAAGTAAAGCACTCCTCAGCAAATGTAAAAGAACAGAAATTATAACAAAATGTCTCTCAGACCACAGTGCAATCAAACTAGAACTCAGGACTAAGAAACACAATCAAAACCGCTCAACTACATGGAAACTGAACAACCTGCTCCTGAATGACTATTGGGTACATAACGAAATGAAGGCAGAAATAAAGATGTTCTTTGAAACCAATGAGAACAAAGATACAACATACCAGAATCTCTGGGACACATTCAAAGCAGTGTGTAGAGGGAAATTTATAGCACTAAATGCCCACAAGAGAAAGCAGGAAAGATCTAAAATTGACACTCTAACATCACAATTAAAAGAACTAGAGAGACAAGAGCAAACACATTCAAAAGCTAGCAGAAGGCAAGAAATAACTAAGATCAGAGCAGAACTGAAGGAGATAGAGACACAAAAAACCCTCCAAAAAATCAATGAATCCAGGAGTTGGTTTTTTGAAAAGATCAACAAAATTGACAGACCGCTAGCAAGACTAATAAAGAAGAAAAGAGAGAGGAATCAAATAGATGCAATAAAAAATGATAAAGGGGATATCACCACCGACCCCACAGAAATACAAACTACCATCAGAGAATACTATAAACACCTCTACGCAAATCAACTAGAAAATCTAGAAGAAATGGATAATTTCCTGGACACTTCCACTCTCCCAAGGCTAAACCAGGAAGAAGTTGAATCCCTGAATAGACCAATAGTAGGCTCTGAAATTGAGGCAACAATTAATAGCCTACCCACCAAAAAAAGTCCAGGACCAGATGGATTCACAGCTGAATTCTACCAGAGGTACAAGGAGGAGCTGGTACCATTCCTTCTGAAACTATTCCAATCAATAGAAAAAGAGGGAATCCTCCCTAACTCATTTTATGAGGCCAACATCATCCTGATACCAAAGCCTGGCAGAGACAAAACAAAAAAAGAGAATTTTAGACCAATATCCCTGATGAACATCGATGCAAAAATCCTCAATAAAATACTGGCAAACCGGATTCAGCAGCACATCAAAAAGCTTATCCACCATGATCAAGTGGGCTTCATCCCTGGGATGCAAGGCTGGTTCAACATTCACAAATCAATAAACATAATCCAGCATATAAACAGAACCAAAGTCAAGAACCACATGTTTATCTCAATAGATGCAGAAAAGGCTTTTGACAAAATTCAACAGCCCTTCATGCTAAAAATGCTCAATAAATTCGGTATTGATGGAACGTACCTCAAAATAATAAGAGCTATTTATGACAAACCCACAGCTAATATCATACTGAATGGGCAAAAACTGGAAAAATTCCCTTTGAAAACTGGTACAAGACAGCGATGCCCTCTCTCACCACTCCTATTCAACATAGTGTTGGAAGTTCTGGCTAGGGCAATCAGGCAAGAGAAAGAAATCAAGGGTATTCAGTTAGGAAAAGAAGAAGTCAAATTGTCCCTGTTTGCAGATGACATGATTGTATATTTAGAAAACCCCATCGTCTCAGCCCAAAATCTCCTTAAGCTGATAAGCAACTTCAGCAAAGTCTCAGGATATAAAATTAATGTGCAAAAATCACAAGCATTCTTATACACCAGTAACAGACAAGCAGAGAGCCAAATCAGGATTGAACTTCCATTCACAATTGCTTCAAAGAGAATAAAATACCTAGGAATCCAACTTAAAAGGGATGTAAAGGACCTCTTCAAGGAGAACTACAAACCACTGCTCAGTGAAATCAAAGAGGACACAAACAAATGGAAGAACATACCATGCTCATGGATAGGAAGAATCAATATCGTGAAAATGGCCATACTGCCCAAGGTTATTTATAGATTCAATGCCATCCCCATCAAGCTACCAATGAGTTTCTTCACAGAATTGGAAAAAACTGCTTTAACATTCATATGGAACCAAAAAAGAGCCCGCATTGCCAAGACAATCCTAAGTCAAAAGGACAAAGCTGGAGGCGTCACGCTACCTGACTTCAAACTATACTACAAGGTTACAGTAACCAAAACAGCATGGTACTGGTACCAAAACAGAGCTATAGACCAATGGAACAGAGCAGAGTCCTCAGAAATAATACCACACATCTACAGCCATCTGATCTTTGACAAACCTGAGAGAAACAAGAAATGGGGAAAGGATTCCCTATTTAATAAATGGTGCTGGGAAAATTGGCTAGCCATAAGTAGAAAGCTGAAACTGGATCCTTTCCTTACTCCTTATACGAAGATTAATTCAAGATGGATTAGAGACTTAAATGTTAGACCTAATACCATAAAAACCCTAGAAGAAAATCTAGGTAGTACCATTCAGGACATAGGCATGGGCAAGGACTTCATGTCTAAAACACCAAAAGCAACGGCAGCAAAAGCCAAAATTGACAAATGGGATCTAATTAAACTAAAGAGCTTCTGCACAGCAAAAGAAACTACCATCAGAGTGAACAGGCAACCTACAGAATGGGAGAAAATTTTTGCAATCTACTCATCTGACAAAGGGCTAATATCCAGAATCTACAAAGAACTCAAACAAATATACAAGAAAAAAACAAACAACCCCATCCAAAAGTGGGCAAAGGATATGAACAGACATTTCTCAAAAGAAGACATTCATACAGCCAACAGACACATGAAAAAATGCTCATCATCACTCGCCATCAGAGAAATGCAAATCAAAACCACAATGAGATACCATCTCACACCAGTTAGAATGGCAATCATTAAAAAATCAGGAAACAACAGTTGTTGGAGAGGATGTGGAGAAATAGGAACACTTTTACACTGTTGGTGGGATTTTAAACTAGTTCAACCAGTATGGAAAACAATATGGCAATTCCTCAAGGATCTAGAACTAGATGTACCATATGACCCAGCCATCCCACTACTGGGTATATACCCAAAGGATTATAAATTATTCTACTACAAAGACACATGCACATGTATGTTTATTGCAGCACTATTCACAATAGCAAAGACTTGGAATCAACCCAAATGTCCATCTGTGACAGACTGGATTAAGAAAATGTGGCACATATACACCATGGAATACTATGCAGCCATAAAAAAGGATGAGTTTGCGTCCTTTGTAGGGACATGGATGCAGCTGGAAACCATCATTCTTAGCAAACTGTCACAAGAAGAGAAAACCAAACACCGCATGTTCTCACTCATAGGTGGGAACTGAACAATGAGACCACTTGGACTCGGGAAGGGGAACATCACATACTGGGGCCTATCATGGGGAGGGGGGAGGGGGGAGGGATTGCATTGGGGAGTTATACATTATATAAATGATGAATTGATGGGTGCTGACGAGTTGATGGGTGCAGCACACCAACATGGCACAAATATATATATGTAACAAACCTGCACGTTATGCACATGTACCCTAGAACTTAAAGTATAAAAAAAAAAAAAAAAAAAAAGATCAGCCTCACAAATCCTTTTTCACAATTAAAACTTTGCAGAGGATTTAACAGTGATCCTTATCATTCCTGGCCCAGTAAAACGTTTTCTAAAAGGAAAAACCTTACTTCTTCCTTTTTAAAAGTTAACTGCTGACAGAGTGGAGAAAGGGATGAAAAAAAAAAGAAAAACCACAGTTTGAAAATGCCTAGGGAAGAACCTCTTATTCTTATGCAACTGGTTCCTCCACCAGGGAGAAAAGCTTAATTGCTTTGGAATGGAGCTGGCCTCCCTGGCCAGGGAAAGTGGAGACTCAGGGGCACGGGGCAGAAAACACCAGCCAGCAGCCCGGGGTGCCTTGGGCCATGTGTCCCAGCCCCAGCAGGGAGGTGAGGGTGCTGGGGAGTCACTGCTCACCTGGCTATTCCACAAAAGGAAGAAAAAGGTCATGGACAGGCCCCCAATCCCCAGTGGAGATGGGGTCATGGTTTCCTCTGCTCTCAGATGTACAAGGATGAAAAGGCTTAGAAATGAGAGGAAAAAAGACTTCTTTGTTTCCATCTCACTCACCCTTCTCAAGCCCCACATTATGAGCACCAAAGATGTTGTAGGATCTTCTCCTTAGTTCAGCTAAGAGCTGGATCCTTGTCACATGGCCATGAAATATGAGGTTCACAAACACTTTGAAGGGTGAGAAAAATAGAATTTATTGAGCAAAAAGTGGGGAAAAGGGGAAACAGGGACTCTCAGCAGAGTGAGAGTCCTGCAAGTACAGTCTTCCCACCTCACAGATTGAATTCTTGCTTCCATCCCTGAACAGGAGAGGCCAGGCTCCTCCCTTACTGTACTGCAAAGGGCAGGAACTTCCCGAAGCTCCACCCCAGTGTACGCTCCTTCCAGTGTGCAGGTCGGTTGGAGTTTCTCTGGGGACCCCTTTACACTTGGCTGTCTCACATACACATTCTGCATTTAAATGCGCTTTCCCATTGACAAAACATGTCTGCACATATTATGCCATTTAATTCTCCTTCAAACTGTGAAATCTGGATATTGTTATCCAAATTTAACTCATCCAGGGTAGAAGCAAGTGATGGACACGTGAAAATCATCTGAAACCAGGACCCAGAGGAAGCTCAGATGTTGGGAATGTGGAAGGAGAAGAAAGAACTTGAGGAGTTCTCTAGGTGACAGTGTAGGAAGCTTGCATCTGAAAACATAATTCAGGCTGGAGGGATGAGCAGTTTCCTCTTGCTACACAGGGCACCCTTGCTAATTAACATTTCCCAGTTCCAGCTCCGCATCCCTGACTCCCCTAGCAAGATCCAGTCTCTCTTCACCAGACCCAAGAGTTTCTTTGTTCCTGCATTGATTTTTCCTCTTGAGGTCTCCTTCTCCTTCTCCGTGGATGCCTGTGGAATGGGGACATATTGACATTCCTAGGAAGATTGTAAGATCCTGGCCATGTGATGCTAACTAATAAAATAACCACATAATCTACTAAATGTGGGTGCACCAGCATTACCCAACTAGGCAGTAGATGTAAAACTGCCAAAGAAAGTTTTATTCAATATGAAAGGACCTCAGCACATAAAATAAATTTATGTAATCCCTTTGATTTTATATAAGGCAGTTATTAAAATAGAGGTTTCTGAAAACAACAACAATAATAACAACTTTTCAAACCTTAGGTCAGAGCACACCAAAGAGGACTCTTAAGAGAGAGAATCACGGATAATGACTCCAATGTGCCATTCATTATTTATTATTTCTGAGAACCAGAATGATATCCTCAACTCACACTTTGAAATTGAATTCTCTGAAAAACAGAAAAACAGAAGTCCCAGTTAGCATTTTCCAGGAAATATTGACTGAGATTCAGATTTAGAAAAAACGGTTTTGTACAGTATTTATTTGACAATTAAATGTCTATATGTCTGTCAGGGAGAAAGTTAAATATTTGTTTCTCTGTTTAGATAAATGTTACTTTCTACCTCAACTTGGAACACTGACATGCATCCTTATTTCCTGAGTGGAAGTGATTTTTCTCCAATCTTCTGCCCTTCATGGCAGGAGGATTTACCAGAATGCACATGACCTTTCTTTCTTTTCTCATCTGCTTTTGAGCCTTGTAATCAGCAGAATAATTATCCAGAAATAGGTTGTGTGATCTTGCATCTTTCATGCAAATAAAAAAGATTTATTTTCCCAGTAAACTTGACTTACCAAATACAGCTGGCTTCGCCTGCCTTGGGATTCTATAAAGAGAAAACTGGCCTCAAGTTTAAAGGAAAAGCATCTATATCAATTTCAGATACTATTATGATACCGTATTTCAATATTTCAAGTTAGATTAGATTAAGGATCTTGAAAAAATTACTACTTAAATGTGTATTCAAGCCGTCTCTTAAAAATTAAGATTTTAACTTCCTACATATTTCATTGGGATTTAGACCTTCCTTCTGGGTCCCAGAACTTGCAACTTGAGGTCATAAATATTTTTTTCCTTGTTTTTCCACAAAAGTATTTATACAGTGGGCAATGCAGGAGGCACATTTTCAGCCTCCCAGCATTGGAACTACTTTCATAAGTGGATTTGTTACAGGTGGATGGTGTCCAGGTTCTTGGCATCTTGAACAAAGAGTTGGACAAAACACACAAACAAAGCAAAGAAATAATAGTTTTTAAAGGAAAAAATGAGGAAGATTACATACTAGTTTTGAAATAATTATCCATGGCTACAAAGATGAATAGCAAGGGTGACACCTGTCTGAGGTTGGACAGGCAGTTGCTGGGTGGATGTCCTTCTAAAAGTATTGTTTGTGTAAGGTTGTGATGGCCTTTGTGCAAGTTCCTGATTTTTGCAGTTTTTTTGTGATAAATTTTGTTATCAGGCATATAAGCATATGAACTCTCTCTTCATGGATTTTCCAGGCTCTATTTGTCAGGATTTTTTAAATGATAGTGACTCCATTTTTATTTTGACAACATTCAAATGAGCTTACTTACCCACCTGGTACCTGCTGTGACTTTGTGTGCCCTTCTAATAAGGGCCACCTGCCCCAAACTTCAAATGGGGTGCCAGCAATACTTCTGTCTGTTATCTATTGGCATAATGATGCTGCATAGCAAACAGCCATGAAAACTCAGAAGGGTATAATAGCATTTATTAGCACATGGGCTTGTGGGTTAGTGAATTAGAACTTCAGCTGGGAAGTTCTGATCTTGGCTGAGGTCACCCAGATGTAGTTAGTGAATGAGGGTCGGCTGAGGAAGAGCTGGCCAACTCCATGCTGCTCTCTGTTCTTTATCCTTGGACAGGCCAGCCTCAGCACATTTTACTGAAGACCTCAGAGCAGCAAAAGCCAAGTATGAATCCAAATGCACTTTTCAGCCACCTGCACACATCACATTCCCAACAAAGACAATTCCCCAAAAGATGGGGTCTTTCCCTGTTGGGTGTCACAAAGCCAATAGATAAAAGTAAAAATGAGCATCAGCTGTGTAGGCTTTATTCAATGACCATGGTATTGAAAAGCAGACACATGACTCACAAATCAGCTACTAAGCTCATGAGAGCTGGAAAGTCACAGATATTGGGCATCTTTAATGAAGGAGTTGGGCATTGGAAGCAAGCGAAAGAATGTTTATGTCTTTTCTGGGAACAGATGATGAACTTCTTAAGCTGGAGTGTCACTCTCTTTTTTGTCCTCTCATGATTTCTTCTTGCCATTGTAGTGGTGACTGTCAACTGTCATGGCTCTGGAGGGAGTGCCATTTTGCATGGAAATTAGATTGTGATAAAGTTAGATGTTCTTTAGAGGTAAAGTGAGCTGCCACTTTGGATCCCATCAGTCTTAGCTGGTTTGGTCACAAGGGGAAACCTCTGACCTTTCGGGCATCCTGTTTCCTAAAGATAAGCAGAATAAAGGCAGGTTAGAAATATACCTAGGTCACATAGACATCACACTGGGTAACAACACCTGCTAACATTCCATGACCTGAACAGCTCATGGTCAGAATCCAGGGACATGGAAACAAATGAAATGCACTGTGCCTCTTTAGCAAGAGGAAATGCAAAGTTCCAGGGTAAAGGACTTGAATACGGGGAGGGGTGTGGAACGGGAATGACTAAGGCACTCAATATCCTTAGTTCACTCTCTGATCAAGGCTATTCACATACCTCCTGTCTTAGGTAGGTTTCACCAAAATAGACTCTGAGATACCGATTTGTGTTCACAAGGTTTCTGGGGAGTGCTGTCCACGTTGGGGCTCAAATAGGATACTCCAGTGTGTGGTGCCTTGGCATGCTGAGTATTTAAATGAAGGACATTGAAAGAGCTCAGAAGAAAGGTCTCTATGACCTTCTTCTACCTCTAGCCATTCTTTCTCCTCCTAAGCAAGCCATGACTAGAATTTGTCTTCCCCTAGTCGGGCTATACAAACTAGTGCTCCTCTACCCCACAACAAGCCATAAAACCTAGAGAGGTCACTCTCTCCCTTTTTCCTTCTCCCTCGAAGACCCTCATTCCAGAAAGACCCTGCCACAGACCTAGGAGGAAGGAAGCCTGCAAAGAGAGGCCAAGAAGAATCTGAGCAGACGGGCCTGCAGGGCTTCTTCTTGGTCTATGACTGTCAGATCACACTCTTTTGTCAAATCACACATCTATACAGCTGTCCACTCTTCAGTGAACCTAAGCATAAAAACAGACAACGTTCGCTAGATCTTTGAGTCTTCATTTCTGAAGGCTCCCGTGTCTGTCGTGTCAAACTTTGATTAAATCAATACTTTATGCTTTTCTCTTGTTAACCTGTCTTTTGTTACAGGAGTGTCAGCCATGTCCCTTAGGGTGGGTAAGGAAAGGTATCACCCTTTTCACCCACTCATCAGAAGCAGACCCTGAAGGGAAGTGAGGGAAGTGAGGGAAGCAGTGCTAAGAGAAAGAAAGTGCAAAAAGGGCTACTTGGAGATAGGAAGACCCTTCAAAGCTGTCTCATTTCAGGGAAGGGAACATGGCCTTTCTACCCCCTGGGTAAAAAGTTCCCTTCAGGGGAACTCCTGAAGATTAATACAAGTGTGAGCCAGCATCTCACACTCCAGGTGGCTGAGTAAGGACCTCAGCCCTGATGGGGAAATCGAGGCAGTGGGCACAGCATTCCCTGCAGGCTCCCTCCTGACCTACTCAGATCACTTGGCTCTTAAAGCAACTTCACCCTCACAGCTCTTCCAGATTATGGTTCATCTCACTTCCCACGGAACGTGATATAGGAGTTAAGAAGAAATTATTTAGGCAGATAGTGAGGGTAAGGAAGTCCTCAGAAAGGTTTTTCTTTTCATGAAAAGCAGTCCCCAAAATCATTTTCTTTTCTAACAAAGAGCAATCTGTAAAATCATACTGCAGACATAGACAAGCAAGCTGGAAGCTTGCATGGGTGAATGCTGACAGCTGTGCCAACAGGAAAAAGCTACCTGGGGTCTAGGCATGTCCGACATGGTGGCTCCATCTTCCCCTTTCCTTGTCAGCCACATGCACAGTAAGGAGCAGGCAGCATGGTGTGGGCCAAGTAAAGACCCCATTTGCATAATACTATTAGGGTGGTCAGCTTCCTGGTGCTATGTAAAGGTCACACCTGGTCCAACCAATCTTTGGACCCTATGTCAATCAGACATCACCTCCTCAAGCCTGTCTATAAAATCTGGTGCACTCTGCCATGGTCCACAAGTTCCACTCATGTGCCCCTCTCTCTCACACTGAAGAGAGATCTATTCTCTTTTCTCTTTCTTTTGCCTATTAAACCTCCACTCTTAACCTCACTCCACATGGGTCCATGTCCTTGATTTCCTTGGCACGAGGCAATGAATCCTGGGTATTTACTCCAGAGAGTGATGCAGCTTTGAAAGCAGCAAGAAAGAGGCTAGCATGACAAGCTAAACCCCAACACTGTAGCAGGTCTAGGACCACACTGATACTTTCATCTCTCTCTTCTAGTACCCAAACTGTAGTTCTTCTCTGGGTGTCTTCCTAGGAGTGTGGTGCAGACCCATCTGTCCAAGGCTGTGACGTGTCATGTGGCTGTCTCAGGTTGTGGCTGTTGTAATTAATTATCTGTTACCATTAAAACCGAGCAGAGGAGCGTGCCTCTGGAAATGGCAAATCAGTCATGTGAATTCCTCACAAGTATCAATGGTAAAACAGAATAAAATAAATAAAACAGCAGCTTAAGGACACTAGAATTCACCCAAAAGCAACTGGAAGAAATGGTGGAATTGCAAGTTCACGGCTTCCTGGCCAGGAGTGCTGCCCTGGCTGCAGAAAGTGATGTGGGGAGTAGGAAAATGGGGAGGGACAAAGAGGCAGCTGATCAACTGAAGGTGGTAGCACTTGGAGCTTAGAGCCAGGAAAGCAGCTGGAAATGAGAAGAGGAAATCCTGGCAGCACAAGAATCACAGGAGTGAAACCCAAAATCAGAGCACAAACTGCCCAAATCCCTGGCTGACAGCCAACGTACACACACGCACAGGAATGACCCTCCATGGGAGTAGCAGAAAATCAGGCAGTAAAGAGAAACCTGCTGTTACAAGACAGGGCAATGCCAGCCAGATCTGTGAGCCGGATGTGTTCCTTACTGGAGCTCATCCTCCACCCTGGCACTGGTGGTGGCGGGAAGCTTGAAGAGTCTGAGGAGCGGCTGGGAATGAGGGCTCACCCTTGGAGCAAGGAACTTACAGACTCCACCCTTGCACTGGCGGCAGCAGGGAGTGTGAAGAGTCTGAGCTGAGCGGCCAGTCATGAGGACTCACCCTAGGAGCAAGGAACTTCGAGGCAGCATGAGCTCCCTCTCTGCCCAAATCCGTGACTGATGACCACATTTCATTTCAAAAAGAAGGCTAAAAGGTGACAAGGGGTCAGGCTAAAAAAAGCAGCTCTAGGAAGTACTAAATCTATTCCAGGACACCTTACACATAGCTATTTGGAATGAGCAGACTTCTACTCCTTTTGTTGGTCAAAATAAAGTCCTTTCCTTCCCAACTATTAAAATAGCTTTTCATCATTCCTAAATCATAGACCTTACACTCAACTCTGCATTTCAAAGTATTTTTTTAAAAGAAGTCTGGAAATACATTTGATATTTTTAGAATATCTGGTATGTACTAAACTAGTAAGTCCAATAGAAATACAATGCTAACTGTATATGTAATTTTAATTAATTTTATTACATTTTACATTAATTGATAAAATTGTATGTATTTATCATGTACAACATGATGTTTTGAAGTCTATATACATTGTGGAATGAATAATTAACATACATATTACCTACATTGTTACCTGCATTCCCCGATGGACGTAATTTTAAATGTTCTCGTAGCCACATTAAAAAATTTTAAAGAAGCAAGGGAGGTTATTTTCAAAAATTAATTTTATTTAACCTAACATATTCAAAATATTTTCATTTTAACACAGAATAAATATAGACATTATGCATATTTCATATACTTATTTCTGTTCTAGGGCCTCAAGATCTGTTGTGTATTTTTTATACTTGCAGCTTTTTTTAATTGAAGTAAAAACGCAGTTTCTTGGGCACACCAGCCACATTTCCTGTGCTCAATATTCACGTGTGATTTAGGGCTACCAGCCTGGACAGGGCGGTGCCATTCTGTGATTAATACGGAGGTATCAGAGAGAGAATTAGAAAGAGTGCCTGCCCACAGGACACATCAACTAGTGGAGCACACAAAGAAAGCAATAAACGATGCAATAAGCAAAGCGAGGGCTGCAAAGGGTGACATGGGAACAAGACAGAGTGTCTTGCTCAATTTACAGGGAATTGAAACAGGCTCTGCAGAGGAGTTGGCATTGAGGATGGGCTGTTTATGGTAGGCAAGAGTGTCTGCGGCAGAGGGAACTGTGAGAGTGACAAGCTAAGATGAGAGAGAGTATGGGATTTTCAACCAGTGGCAGGCTGAGAATCCGTGGTTTCATACAAGCCTGTGACTGTGTTGATTGACTAGTAAATGCTGCATCCACCCATGATATTAGCACGCAGAGCTCAAGGTCTTTGCCAAATATTTTCAGAGCTCACATCTTATAGATGTCTCCAAAATCCACGTGGGAGAGGAGAGGTGAGGCAGATTTGTTGGAATCAGCTATGTAGATGCCTGGGGTTTGGCCATGCAGTTGGCCAAGAACAGTGAGCAACTGAGATTTTTAACACACGTTTTCTTTATTACCTCTCACTGCCAAGAACAGTGAGCAACTGAGATTTTTAACACATAGGTTCTTTATCACCTCTCCAAAATGGAAGATCACCAGGTATTTAAAACAATCGTTTCATCTGCTTGGAGCATATTGCTTATAATATCCGATATCACTGAGCATACAGTGAATATTTATATGGATTGCCCTGTAAATGTTAATGGTTTTTCAAAGGCAGTTTGGGGTGATAAAAGAAAAACTTCAGATGAATTAAATTTAAGGGTGATTAATCGAGCCATGAATGATTCATGAATTGAGCAGCCCCCAGAATCACAGGGGATGCACAGACTCCGGGGCAGCCCCATGGTGGAAGAAGATTTATAGACAAAAAGGGAAGTAAGATGCAGACATCGGAAGTGAGGTGCAGAAACAGCTGGATTGATTACTGGTGGCATTTGCACTATTTGGACACAGTTTGAACACTCAGCGGCGTATGAGTGGCTGACGTACGGCTGCTAAGATTGGCCAAGACTCAGCGATTGTTACAGATGCATACTCCTAAGTTAGGTTTTCAATCTTATGTACCTATTAAGTTGGGTTATGGTTTGTCTGCAAGGACTTCCCGGGCCTTATTTAATTCACTTTAACAGGGAGAAGGGTGGGGTTGGCTAAAAGTGGGTGCTTGCTGCTAACTGGTTGGGGTGGAGATGAAATCATCGAGGGTTGAAGCTGTCCTCTTGAGCTGAGTTGCTCTTGGGCGGGGCCACAGGAGTGGGGTTGGCAGTTCCAGGAGGAGGTATCCGGTCCAGGTGGAGTCACAGGTGTCAGACATGAAGAGAACGTGAAAAGATCTCTCAGGGGCTAGTCGACAACAGTGATATTATCTGCAGGAGTAATTGGGGAAGTTGCATATCTTGTGACCTGTTCATAGGGTCACAGAATTCAGGCTCCTCTCCTCTTCCTAGCCTAGCGGTTTCTCATTAGCTTTACAAAGGTGGTTGAGTTTGGGGGAAGGGCTATTTTTGTTTATGATCTAAATGTCTTCCAAAATTAGCTTGGCCTAAGCTCAGGAATAATTCAGACAGCTTGAAAGCTAAAGGCGAGAAGGACATTGGCTTGATCAGATCTCCCTTCCACTGCCATAATTTTCTCATTAATATAATTTTTGCAAAGGTGGTTTCGAAGATGTGTTTTTAAAAATCTTTATAAACCCAATTGTTTTAAGAGTAGTTTGTACCCCCATTCTTTATTTCTTGCCTAAGTTAAAAATCTATTTGAAACTAAAATCTTGGCCAGGGGCAAGGACAGAAGAAAGGCCCTGTTAAATAAGCCAAAGGGAAAAAGAGGCTCAGGCCCTTTAGGCTGAAAAAGAGCTTTACAAAGGCCTAAAGACAGTACCAGGGCAGCAGAGGCCAAGAAATGAATTGGAAGAAGGATAAGCCCAATTGTCTTTTTCCACTGGAGTCCTCATTCATTCTCTATTTTAATTTCTCTGAAATTCTTCCTGCCTCCAAAACATGAAAGGGAGCAGTGAGAGGCTCCCAAGACAGTATTATTTTACCACAAGCACTTCCGTAAATTGCCCTGGAACCCATGGCCCTCACAGCCAGAAATAAGAGTCACAGCCTAGTTCCCCAAGTGAGCTCCGCCCATGAGACAGTGACTGCAGTACACCGAAGTCTCATCAATGCGTGCTGTCATGCATCGGGCTGGGACACAGTTAGGAAATCATCTGCTATCTTGTTTCAATATCCTATGCTGTGAAACAATACTGCATTCTCCCTGGCCCTCATCCTTAGTGTATAGGGATTAATTCATTTTTCATTCAGCTTCTAACTGAAAGGGTAGCCCTGAGTAGGTGACACTAAGAATTTAACTTCTCTCTCTCTGGTATCTATCTCTGCCTATCTGTCTAAGTATATCCTTTTGACCCTTGGAAATACTTTGTAGGATTTAATCATGTTCCCAGAAACATAGCACTTACATATTATAAAAAGCATGGAAGAACTTATTGACTTATAAGCCAAGTGTCAATTCTACTCTTTAAACACCAGTGTTATAAAGGGTTCCGCAATATATGAAGATCGTTATTACATTGCTCCTTTTGAAATTGCCTTTGCAAAATTATGACTGAGACAGTGAAAGAGATCTAACCTAACCGACTCCATCTTGCTTCTAACCTTTAAGCTGTCCTTGTTCCTTCCTGAATGCAGGCTCAACTAACTTTGGGAGGAACTAAGTTTATAGTCTATAGTTTAAAACAAAGACAATAACAGCCCTTTCCCAAAACAAACCTCCTTCTTGCCTGGGGACTAGACTACCTTTGCAGGACTAACAAATAAGCCACGAAATTAGAAAATATGATTTAGGAGTCATGCAGCTAGAGGCTACAAGATTCTGACGCTCCTTAAACTGCTCCTAAGATCAGTGCTTGAGATACTTTGCAGACCCTGCACTTGGATCCGCCAGCACCACCCAGATGGATAAACTGGCCCATCTGATCACATGGCCCCCACTCAGGAATTGACTCAGCACAAGAAGACAGATTTGACTTCCCATTGTTTCATCTCTGAACAAACCAATGAACACTCTTGACTCATTGGCCTTCCCCTACCCACCAAGTTATCCTCAAAACCTCTGTTTGCCGAATGCTCAGAGTGACTGATTTGAGTAATAATAAAACTCCAGTCTCCCACAGAACTGACTCTGTGTGAGTTACTCTTTCTCTATGGCAATTCCCCTATCTTGATAAATCGGCTCTGTCTAGGCAGTGGGAAAGGTGAACCCATTGGGCGGTTACACTCTGCTCTTTGTGGTCTAACTTTTATAATTCCAGATCCACCCTGTGATTTCCTATGTGGCTTATTGCATTTTGTACGCAGTGTGATGCCTGCACTCATGAGAGCCCTGTGTTCTAACCTAGACAGTTAGAGACCTCAACTCAAGAAACACATGTTCAGCATGCTTCAGGCATTGTGGAAGACCTGGAATGGTACTTGAAGTTAGCAATTTAAAAACAGGAGCGGAGAGGAAGGAGGTACCAATCAGAAGCAATACAGGCAGCAGTGAAGGCACTGTGGAGAGAAGGATGCCTGACCTTCATGGGGATTAATAAAGCTCCAGGCATTTGGAAGATGCATTGGCTCACAGGAGGCACTGACTGGTAATTCAGGAGAAGCCACTGCAAGCAGAAGAAATGTTAGGGAGAGCCAGAGAGTGGTATGGAGAATGGTGAGCATCTCAATTAGACAGGGAAGCAGGGTATGTGAGGATGAGTAAGAGAAGGAAAAGTGAAGTGGGGTTGGTAGCAACCAGAAGTGAGGGAGCAGAAATATGAAAACAATAATAATAATAATAATGTTTAAGCCACTATGTTTTGCAGTAAGCTACTCTGTGACATAGTGGCTTAAAATACAACCCAAAGGAAAAAACCCCAAAGTCGTAGTATGTCTCATGATTTTGTAAGTGATTGGGCTTGGTTAGGAAGTTCTTCTGCCACATGTAATTTCAGGTGGGACCCCAGGCATTTGGAGGCTTAACCAGGATAGGACATTCAAGATGACTCACTCATTCGTGATTGTTGTTCTAGGCCGCCTGCTGGGAGCTCAGGTGCACCAGCAGGGGACCTCAGAATTCTCTCACTTGGGCCATTTCACATGGTTGCTCAGGCTTCCTCCCAGCATGGCAGCTGAGTTCCAAGAAGGAGAGTCCCAAGAGGACAAGTCCTAGTGAGTAAATGCTTATTAAGACTTCTCTTGCATCAACCTGGTGATGTCTCATTGGCTATATGTAGTCACATAACAATACCCAGGGTCAATGTGGGAGAGGACTACACAAGAATATGAATACCAGAGGTTTGGTACATTGGAGCTTATCAATGTAGCATCCACCTAAGATGTGTATTAGAGGACCAACAGCAAAAATTCTTTAAGATCTTAAACAGATGAAGAAAATAGAAATGAAGAGAAAAATGAATCCAATAATTTGTGAGCTATATAATGGATTAAATACAGGGAGGAAAAGGAATGAAGGCTACAATTTGAGTGACTGAGAGGATAGTGGTGTCAACAACTTAGGTAAATCAGGGGAAGAACTGATGAGATCAAGATTTCATGACGGTCTACTTATTCAATCCCCATTCTAATAGATGAGCATCCGGCCAGCCTGAAAAACTTCCCCACCGAGTTGACTCACAGGAAGCCTTATGTACCTTGCTACACTCAGGTTTTTAAAAACATTTTTTTCCTATCATCACTGGCAATTTCCATTTTGAGGGGATGGATGAAAATGCGTCACTCCCATCACCTTTGCCTTCCTAGTGTTATGTCATGGCGCCCAACTTCAAAGTACCAAGAACTACATGCAGGATGGTGGAAAGTCGTGTTCCTTGAGCACTGGTCTGCACAGATATAAGCTACCTGTCACGTCTCTGAATGATCCCTTCAGCCCAGCAGCTCCTAGCATGGAGGTGCCTCACTCAGTTTCTCTTCTTGCCTGCCTGCCCCTGTCCAGACCTCCTCAGCCCACGCGTCTCCTTTGCTACTGGACAGTGGAGATAACCCTCAACCATAGTTTTCTTTCACTCTGATGGGCTGTGTGATACTGAACAGTCATTCTACCACTTTGTTATCAATGTATTATGTGAGCAAGTTACATATAATAATTTCCAAAGTTCTGCATCTAATTTTTTTTTTGAGACAAGATCTCGCTCTGTTACCCAGGCTAGACTACAGTGGCGTGATCATGGCTCACTGCAGCCTCAACCTCATGGGCTCAAGTGATCCACTCACCTCAGCCTCCTGAGTAGCTGGGAGTACAGGTGCGCCTCTGTGACTGGCTCATTTTTTAATATTTTGTAGAGATGGGGTCTCACTATGGTGCCCAGGCTGGTCTCAAACTCCTGGGTTCAAGCAATCCTCTTACCTCAGCTTCCCCCTCAAAGTGCTGGGATTACAGGTGCTAACCACTGCACCAGGCCCTATCTATCTCTAAAATCTATGGTTTAAATATAATAAAACATTAAGGTAACTACCTAATGTCACCCTCCATATTCATATAATGTCAAACCAGTAAAACTATAAACTTGACCAGAAGGACTAAATGTAATTACCCCAAATGAAAGTTTTACTATTTACAAAATCGGATCCAAACTGAGCATTTCCTCCGCCCTTGTCCCTAGCCAGAGGGAGAAAAAGGCTCAGGCCCTCTAAGCTGACACGATGCCTAGGAAATAACTTGTTTATTCAGGCTTACCCAAAATGCTTGGGACCAAAAGTGTTTGGGATTCCAGATTTTCAGAACTGGGAAGCTCATCCTGTAATAGAAATTTATATATTAACCAATTTTGGTCTTTCTTCTGATTGAAATTTTAAGATAGATCTTGTCTACATTCACATTATTTAACCCACTGCTAAACAACACCTGTAATAATAATATCTGGAAGGTATTATCCTCATGCAAAAACCTAAAACTGCTGTGGGAAATAATGATGGATGATTAAAATGTGTAGGTGGTACCATGAGGAAACGTGTAGATTTTCTCACTGAGTTTTTGAGCTGCCTTCTAAAAACTGATGAAGCACATTGTATGTGAGCCAGAGCATTGGGAAACTTTGGTTTTGTTCTTAGGTAAGACTAGTTAAACATTTTCTTCTCGAAACATGAAAATCGTTATCTTTTTTAAATGCTTATCTTTCCTTCTCCTTGACCGTTTAATAGGTGAAGGCCAATGAGGTATAAACAAGCGAAACAAACATGAACAAATAAAATCCTTCCTTTCAGATTATGCTTCTGAGAAATGACCTTCTATGCCACTTAGACCCCAGAAAGTAGTCGGACTGCAGCCTGTAGTATTACAAGTGCTTCGAAGGAAGTGAAGTTCATGTAAGAGAAACAGGCTTTAAGCATCTCAATGACACTTACACATAGGCAAGAAATGGTGATCTATTCCAAAACATGTTTCACCCTCAATTTTTTGAGACAATACCCATAATGGTCTTATAATAATTATTTTTAAGTATCTGTTTTGAATGTGGCATATAATTAATAGAATTACCTAGAAAGGATGCCCAAAACAGTGCCTCAGTTTAACCAATGAAGTCTCAATCTGGGAGAATATGAATTATGCCTTCATTATTCACATTTCTCTTAATGTATTAAGATATTTAAGTTAGAAATATGAAAAGTAGTAGGACAGGATCACACACAGAATTAAATACTTTGTATTAAGCCTGGAGCTGCAGATAGAATTGGTTAAAAAGATATAGTTGAAATTACTGAAGCAAATATTTACTATCTAAATTTCATGTTCTCTCCACCTCCAATGTGAAAAAAAATAACAGAGACTCAGATACAGTACTGAAGCCAAAACCAAAATGAATCCGTTAATATTCTCCCTGCTGCATGCTTTTACTGTTTAAATTCTCTCCCTTCCTGTAATAACGTTTATTAGGTAGCAAAATTATTAGTTCATCATACAGTAAAGGGATATGGGGAGCAAATAAACCATTATCAACCAAGAAAAATTGTATTAAAAAATCTCAGAACAAACACTGTATTGAAAAATTTTGATCATCAAGATTATTGACTTTAATAGCATAACAATTTACTCAATTGCCAAAGGATTGGAGACTGTCTGATCCCGCGAGGGGAAAAGCAGTGCAGCCAAAGTCAGCCCTTCCTGCTCTCTACCTGTTCCCACTCAACGCTTCCAATTCCAATAGTGCAAGGAGTGTGTTCCTAAAACACATATTTATCAGAATGAATTGGGTTTTTCTATTATTATCTTCTAAACAGTGTGTGTGCACACAAGTGAGTTGAAGCCAGGGTCAGGAAAGTTCTATTTGGAAATTCTTTTAATTTAGGACTCATCTTCCCTGGTCTTCTTTATGCAGCAGCTTTAGAACCATGAGGCAGCATCAGAAGCATGAAGGGTGAGCGGCACTGTTTGATGTGACATCAGAATTATAGGGCATAGAAACACTTACTGACATTTGAAATTCAGGCAGTCACCAATTGACCCTCTCCTAACTCACGTCCCTCACATCAGTGAGAAAGACCAAAGCCCACCTAGAAAAGAATGAAAGGGAAGACTTCTCTCTGATGTTACAAGTTTCCACTGTCCCTGCGTGTGCTATTGACTGGAGCTACACTGCCAGGTCTTAGAATGACCCTGAGACCATGGACAAATGACCTCACCTATCTATTCATAGCCTGAAAGGGCTGCAATGGGAATTAAACTAAGCAGTCGGTGTCAATACTTACAGGAGTGCCTGCCACAACTACGATCTGCTCTCTCTCCGACATGGTCCTCGTTGCTCCCTAAGACCTTGTTGTGCCCTGAGAAACCTAGCACCTCCCTCCCTGGCTGTCCTCTCCTCTGTCTACTCTCCCTGGAGAATATCTCCCATCTTTCGGTTCCTAAGTCTACATTTCTGGTTCACACCTCTCTTGTTCTTCAGAACCATTTCCTTAGCAGCTGATATGGTTTGGTTCTGTGTCCCCACCCAAATCTCATCTCGAATTGTAATCCCTACATGTTGAGGGAGGCACTTGGTGTAAGGTGATTGGATCATGGGGGCAGTTTGCTTTGTGAAGGAGGTGCCTGCTTCCCCTTTGCCTTCTGCCATGATTGTAAGTTTCCCAAGGCTTCTCCAGCCATGGGGAACTGTGAGTCAATTAAACCTCTTTTGTTTATAAATTATCCAGACTCAGGTAGTATCTTTATAGCAGTGTGAAAATGGATTAATAAAGCCACTTAGCGGATGTCTTCACCTGCATGTCTTACAGACACTTAATATCCCTCTGGAGATCGAGCCATACTGGATGACTCACTCATTCTGCAGTACAGGCCAGCCCAACGACCAGCAACATCAACAACCCCATGCACTTTCTTCATCCACGTTCAGCCACTTCCTGCTCTCCCTCCACTCTGTCATCATCAGTCCTGAGAAGCCTCATCCCAACATTTCTCAGATGTGCTTATTCCTGTCTGTCACCATGACTGCTGCCCTAATGTAGGTCCCTTAATCTCTTATCTCCTTCTTACCATCCTCCTAGTCCAGACCCCTTCCCAACTAATAGCCACAAGGGTATCAATGTTTTTCCCTTGAAAAGTTGTAAGATTCAAGCAAGTAGTAGTAATAATAAGTGCCCATCACCCCAATTAACCCTCAGTCATCATTTGGCTTCCTATGTTTTATTAAATTTTATGTCTCTATTGTTTTCATCCCTCATCCTCTTCCTTTCTGTCTTTCCCCAGGAGTAGATAACATTCTAGCCCATAATTTTACATGTTTGTACATATGACTACAACAACAGAGAAGTGTATGACATGGCACTTAGTTTTAATATGTGTGTCTTATGTAACCATTGGCTTCTTCTTGTGATGAACCTTTGTGAGCCTTCAAATGAACAAGTGACTCTCCAGTGCTTACAAGATAAGTCTGAAAAACTTAGCACTTACTTACATTGCTATCCTGTGTCTATTTCTCTCTGCATCTCATCTACACACACACAGACACACACACACCACGCACACCACACATCAATGCTCCTGCAAACTTGCTGAGCATCTTGAAATGCCCTCATGCACTGTGTTGTATTCTCATTTTCTTGCCTATCTCACTATTTCTGCCCAGAATTAATTCCTCTCCCACCTGGAACCCAAGCCCACCTGATGAAAACAGAACCTGCTTTCAAGATATGACCCACCTACCTCCCGCCCTCCAGTGTCTAACAAATGTTGCACCCTGTGCCACTTGTAGAATTGGCCTAATACACATCAAATAACGAATGGTTGATTCTCTAAGTGGCCATTCATCTTGCCCGTGTTCACACAACTCTCCCTCTTTTCTATAGCACATGCTACACATGCTAGAGCACATGCCATGACACATGCTAGAGCACCTGCTACACACACTAGAGCACATGCTATGACACATACTAGAGCACATGCTATACATGCTAGAGCACATGCTATGACACATGCTAAAGCACACACTATGACACATGCTAGAGCACATACTATGACATATGCTTGAGCACATGCCACACACAGTAGACCACATGCTATGACATGCTAGAGCACATGCTATACACACTAGAGCACACACTACACATGCTATAGCACACATTATGGCACATACTATGACACATGCTAGAGCACATGCTATGAACGCCAGAGCACATGCTATGACATGCTAGAGCACGTTATGTCACATGCTAGAGCACATGTTACTCAGGCTAGAGCACACACTACAACACATTGCTAAAGCAAATGCTACACACGCTACAACACATGCTATGACACATGATAGAGCACATGCTACACACACTACGGCACACACTGGAGCACATGCTACACTCACTGGAGCATACACTATGACACATGCTAGTGCACATGCTACACATGCTACAGCACATGCTACACACACTACAGCACACACTAGGGCACATGCTACATCACTGGAGCATACACTATGACACATGCTAGAGCACATGCTACACATGCTAGAGCACACACTACAACACATGCTAGAGCACATGCTACACACATTAGAGCACAAGCCATGACACATTCTAGAGCACATACTACACACACGTAGAGCACACACTATGACACATGCTAGAACACATGCTACACACACTAGAGCACAGGCTATGACACATGCTAGAGCACATGTGACACATGCTAAGCACATTCTACACACGCTAGAGCACACAGTATGACACGCTAGAACACACACTATTATAGGCTGGGGAGCATCACCTCCACTGCTTTTCACTCCCAGTGTTGAGAAAAGAGCGGAAGACCCACGTACAGTGGTGGAAGCGTGGTCAGAAGGACCCTCAGAGAGAGAGGAAAGGTATCATCCTCCCACTACAGATAGAAAACTGAGGCTCCCAGAGCTCTGCTGCCCAGTGTCTCACCACAGCAAGGCGGATGTGTGAGACCAGGACCTAGGTCTTACTATTGGTCTATTGTTTCAAATCAGTGTGAAGACGAAGTCAAATGTGCAAAACAATGTGCAGGCTTTTCCTTCCACTGTTGCTGAATGTTACTTGACTGAAAATATAATGGAAATGGAAAACTTCCTTTAGACACAGGAAAAAGTAGAGCGATTTGGAAATTTCAAAGACTTGCATCTTAAAAATATTTATATCTATATACCCAAATACATATATATATATGTATAGTTTCTATATATAGTTTCACCCCATCATCTTTCACATAAGAAAAAAGTCCTTGAGGCAACCCAAAGTGTGTTGGAGACTTTCTGAGACCAAAGTGCTTGAAGTTGCTTCAAGATCAGAGGCCCTGGGCCTCAGGGCCTTTGTTCTTGCTGAACCCTCTGCCTAAAAGGCTGCTCCCCCAGGCAGCCTCAGCACTCACTCCCCACCTTCCCAGGGAGGCGTTCCCTGCCACCTGCGTAAGACCACAATGCTTGCCATTCCCCTTCCTTGCTCATTTTCCTGCTTTGCCCTTATCATGATCACTTACTTCATATTTTATTCATCTTGCTTATTTTCCCTCTCACCCTACTCAAGTGTAAGTGCCATGAGAAAATGAAAATATATGTTTTTTTCTTTACTATATTCCCACACCTTAAACTGTGCCTGACATGTAGTAAGTGTTCTCCCAATGTTCATTTCAATTAATAAACTCCAAAAGAGCAAAGGCATTAGAATAGGATAGACCTGGGTAACTCTATCTCACCTTACTGCCTCTCTGAACTTTGATGCACCACTTAACCAAGCTCCCTGAGCCTTAGTGTCCTCATTGATAAAGCAGAACTAACAACACTCTCATCTGCACATCGTAAAGAGGAAAAATAAGGAGGAGGTGTAGGTCAAGCATGGGTTGGAGAGCTGTAGTAAACATCAGCTGCTCTCCTCTTTCCCAGGAGGCCCCGCATGACTCACAAATATTTGCTCAACATCTTCTAATAAAGGTCCAGAAACCATGATGCTAAAGAATGGACCTAAAAGTGTAAGATCCACAAATGAACCAGGGGTGCAGGCCATGCCTAAGGTGTGTTCCAGAGATGGAGACCACTCAAGGGCGATGCTTTGCCTTGCACAGGTACCAGGCCCACCCACCCAATAAGGAACTCACCTGTATCCCAGGAGATTCTGCACTATCTTTTAGAAATTATTGTGCCTTGAAATATATACATGTTTCATATGTATAGATTTCATGACATAAATTATATTACATGTATCAGTTTATATATATGTATAAGAGGCAAATGCACAATACACTACAAAATGCAGGCAATGTAAGTGGCTAAACAGCACTTAACCTACGTTAAGGCCCACAAGCTTTAACTGCGCTAATTCTCAGAGGGATGGGGGACATCTTCTATCCCCATTACTCCCTCTGGCGCCGTCGCCTTCTACCCGGTGCAGTTTCCTCAGCTGCATAATTAATCTGCAAGAGGACTTTATTAGTTCATGGGGAGGACTATCCAGTTTGTTAGAAAGACCCACAGCCCTGCTCCTTCATGAGGACCTCAGAGCCTCTGTGGGTCATGACCTTGGATCTTGACTAGTGGACTGTGGCTGCTTTCCCAGGACTTTCCTTCCTTGTAAATCATGGACTACAGGAAACGTTCTGATTTTCAAAGAGCAGCATTTTATTAAACTTGTCTGTCTCTTCTTATCAGTCTCATCATGTGTTAGCCTCTAGCATTCAATGTTTCCTCCACAATGAAAAATTTATTGATATTAAATTTTATCTTAAATGCTAGCTAGCAAAAATGATCTGAAGGAATACTGCCCTAGCTAAGAGCCCAGCAGATTCCGGGAAAAGAGCAAAATTTTAACCTCTTGAGTAATTGACAGTAACATGTCAGGATCCAGTGAGTTCACTAAAGGAAGTTCACATCCAGGCATACGTAACTTGTTAGGGAAAACAAAACAAAACAAAACACCTTTAATTCAACTTACAGATCATCTGTACAAAAATTCAGAACTATATCCCACCAGAGTTACACGCCATTTCATTTATTAGAGGAGCTAAAATCATCCAAGCATTCACAAAGAGTTTGCAGAAGTCTGCAACATGAGGGTCAGGGTGTATGAGCAGGACCACTTTGTCTCACGCCCACGGTCTACTGGGAAGCGTGTATGGAATGTGAGACACTGCGACTCTCCTCCTGGCCTAGCATGAGCTGGACTGCATTAGTGAGTCATGTCATCCTGCCCATCCTTCCATCCCTGGCCTCACATTCCACAGAGAACCTGGATCAAAATAGAAGCTGCACAGAAATTGTCCATGGAAATTAAAATGTACTTTGTTTGAACACACCTGGTATGGTTTGGCTGTGTCCCCACCCAGATTCCATCTTGAATTGTACTCTCACAATTCCCATGTGTTGTGGGAAGAACCCGGTGGGAGGTAATTGAATTATGAGGCTTTCCAGTGTTGGTTTCATGATGGTGAATAAGTCTCATGAGATCTGATGGTTTTAATAATGAGAGTTCTCCTGTGCAAGCTCTCTGCTTCTCTGTCCTCATCCACATAAGATGTGATTTGCTCCTCCTTGCCTTCTGCCATGATTGTGAGGCCTCCCCAGTCACATGGAACTATAAGTCCATTAAACCTCTTTCTTTGTAATTTACCCAGTCTCACGTATGTCTTTATCAGCAGCATAAAAACAGCTAATATGACACTGTACACTTTTAAACCAAGGAAAAGCAGTGATGAGTTACGAAGCTGAGACTTCAAATGCCTGATTCATATTCTTCCGTTTTCACTGAGCATTTTAAGGGAAGGATGGAATTTTCAGTAGATGTTCTGTTGCCAGTTACTGGAATCATGAAAAATGTAGGTAGATTCTTATATCTGACCCAGTAGTGGATTTTGTGAATGACAACATATAAGAAAAATGAAAACAAAAATCTTTAAAAATTTCAAATGGCTAACTATAAGTTAAAAACTAAATATAGTCCTTTTAAAACTTGAATTATGTTATTATTGTTGAGTTTTGAGGGTTCTTTATATATTCTAGACACAAGGGCTTGATCAGATATGAGATTTGCAAGTATTGTCTTTTAGTCTGTGGCTTGTCTTTTCTCTCTTCAGAGTACCTTTCAAAAGGCAGATTTGTTTGATTTTATGACATCCAATGTAATAATTTGTCATTTTGCTGTCATACTTCTTGAGTTATATCTTAAAAGATCTTTGCCTAATTCATGCTCATAAATGTTTATTTCCTAAAAGTGTATTGTTTTAGATTTTACATTTAGACACAATAAAGAGAGTATCATTAAATATTACTGTGGGGCCACAGGTGGACCCAGGGGCAGTTGCCAGCAGAGGTTGAAGGATGAGACAGATGAGAAAGATAATGCAGGTCAGTTACGTTCTATTGAATTCATTTTTTAATATGGTACAAGGCATAAAATGTTTTTTGCAGTATTATTATTTCTCTACTGTGTCACCTTTGCACGTTTGTTGGAATTCATTACCCACGCATGTGTGGGTCTGCTTGTGGACTTTATTCTGTCCCATTCATCTATTTGTCTACATTTACACCAACATCGTACTGTCTTGATTATTGTATCTTTATAATGAGTCTTTGAGTAAGGTAGTATTTATTCTCCAACTTTATTTAAAAAAAAAAAAAAGCCTGTATTTGCTATTCTAGATCCTTTGAAATTCCATATGAAATGTAGAATCAATCTGTCAATTCACACAATCTAAAAAGATGCCTTGATTTTTGTTGGAATTAAGTTGAATCTACAAAGCAGTGTGGGCAGAAGTCACTTCTTAACAATTTCTGACCTAAGGATATAGCCTAGACACCTATCAATTTATTTAGGTCTTTTAAAATTTCTGTCAACCAGGTTTTGTAGTTTTAAATGCAAAGGTATTTCACATCATTTTAGGATTTATCATCAATTTCTTTGCATACTGTTTTTCTATTCTGAAATCTTATTAAACTTACGTATTTGTTCTAAAAGTTTTCTGGGGCTGGGCATGGTGGCTCATGCCTATAATCTCAGAACTTTGGGAAGCCAAGGCGGGGGGATCACTTGAGGCCAGGAGTTTGAGACCAGCCTGGTCAATATGGCAACACCCCATATCTACTAAAAATACAAAAATTATCCCTAGCTGGGTGTGGTGGCACATGCTGGTAATCCCAGCTACTCAGGAGGCTGAGGCACGAGAATCGCTTGAACTTGGGAGGCAGAGGTTGCAGTAAGTGGCGATCGTGCCACTGCACTCCAGCCTCGGTGACAAGTGAGATTCTGTCTCGAAAATTAAATAAATAAAATAAAATAAAAATTTCTGGTACATTCCACCTAATTTTTTACACAGACATGGCATTCATGAAAAAAAAAATTGTACTCTTCCCTTTCTAATCACAATGCATTTTATTCAACATTCATGAATAAAGAAATTGTGCTCTTCCCTTTCTAATCACAATGTATTTTATTCATTTTTCTTGCCTTACTCCGCTGTTTAGTACCTTCAGTACAATGTCAAATAGAAATGGCAGAAGAGGACACCCCAGTCTTGTTCCTCAGTTTAGGGGGAAAACATTCAGCTTTCATTTCCCATTAAGCATGATGTTGTCTGTAGACAGATAGATTGATAAATAGATAGATACATACATGCATACATACGTACACACACATACACATACATACATACATAGATGTATTTTATCAAGTAAAGAAACTTCCCTTTATTCCTAATTCACTGAAAGATTTTTTTTTAATCAGGAATACATGTTGGATTTTGCCAAATAGCTTTTCTGTATCTGTTGAGATTATCACATATTCTTTCTATCCTAGTTGCTTAACACAATTGATGATAAACAAGCTTTGCATTCCTGGACTGAACATTACTTGGTTATCTGAGTTATATTGGCCTCATACAGTAAGTTGGGAGATATTTTCTTCTTAAGATACTTAACAGACACTTTCATAAAAATTATATATGTAGTAAACAAACACATAAAAAGATGTTCAACATCATTAGTCATTAAGACAGTGCAAA